>NW_027457943.1:7500-607500 GCF_050624435.1 Tenrec ecaudatus
GCCATTCCTATTATGGGACATTATTTTTTGGCAAGAAAGACTTGGGGTTGAAAAATAGGTTTTGTTAGGCAGATAGGCAGGAATGAGATGTCCATTGACGCATGCCCAGGAGAACCAAGCATAGAACAAAAGCCTAGGTTTTCCCGCTGGTGGGTACGGATGGGCGTTAAAACTGCATCAGCCCACCTGGGCCAGGTGATTGCAATTCAGCCAATGGGATCGACCTGGGGTCATTCACCATGCCTCCCCCCGGGAATCCTTGAAAAGGCAGGAGCGAGGGGGAGAAAGGAAAAACTGGGGACAGGAACTGGGGAGGGAACTTGAGAAAGAACATGAGACAGGTGTTTTTTTGGAGGAAAACTTAGGAGAGAGATCTTTGCGTGACCTCGTGCAGTCTCTGCCAGGCTACATGGTGGGGAGGAATCCTAGGGGTGGCGCGTAAAACCTGAAACTTCTTTTAACTTTCATTAAACTCACTTGGATCACGAGCCAGGCTTTGGTATGAATTCTTTCTCATGCAGAGCCAAGAACTGAGATGTAACTCTAGCCCGGAGAGAGATCTTACAGTTCATATTTAAGTCCAGCAAGTCCCTGCTCCTTCATAGTTCATATTTTCTGCTAAAAAAAGCACACAACTAAACCCCAAACAGAAGTAACTTCTTTAGCTTTTCTTTACCCTTCTGTAGTTTATAATTATTTGTCTGTTGCCTCCATTGTTAATGACGCTGAGAGTTCAGATTCTAGATAAAGCAGAAGAATGTCACTGCCACCCAAAATAGTTGTTCTTAGTGTTAGTTGGTGCCCAATCAATCCCTGCCCATCCACTCACTTGCTGCCATTGAGTCAATTCTGACTCATGGCAGCAGAGTATACTTGCCCTGGTAGGTTTCTGAGACTATACATCTGTACAGTAGAAAGCTTCAGCTTTCTCTCTCAGAGCAGCTGGTAGGATTGAACTGCTGACCTTATGGCTAGCAGGACAATATGTTACCAGGGATCCTTTTCAAGACTGTGCCCTTTCAGAAACAGATCACCAGGCCTGCTTTCCTAGGAACCGGTGGGTGGGTTTGAAGCATCAACCTTTTGGTTAATATGCAAGTGCTTAACAAATGGGCTTTATCCTGGTTTGGAAAACCTAAGTCACTGGTCTTTTGCCTAAAGAGTCACTTTCAATGGCCCTGGCTTGTTTCATGGGAGGGCCAGTTCAGGGGCTCCCGGACAGATGGTGGGGTAGGATCCTTATTTAGTAGGGCCATATTGGGTGGGGTGGCAGGGAAGTGTGTGTGTGCTGTATGTGTGTGTAATCTGCATCTTTAACAAATGAACCCCCCACTCAAATGAGAAACACTGGCCCCAGTTGTCCTCTGCCTCTCTTGTTGCTGCCTTTTTTGGGATTTTTCTGGCTTTTAGCAGCCCTGGAGGCCCCTCCTATCTAGGCAGGAAAAGGAGCCAATAAATAAGTTCACACTAAGGTGCTAGAGAGTGATAACAGCTAATCCCTTCCAAGGGCAATTGCTCTCAGAAAGAAAGAAAAAAAAGAGAGAGCGAGAGCTCAGGGGGTTGGGGGGAGCAATTTAACTCCAATGAATAGTGTCTCCTGGAAGAGTCCTACACTTTGTCGCTGCAATGGGAGTCATATATGAACATGTGTGTGTGTGAAACCCCTCGCATTAGTCTCTTCTTCTGCTTTTGTGTAAATTGGACTTTAAACACATTCTCTAAGAAGTGTTTGAATGCCTCTGTTTATGGAAGCTTCTTGACAGAAGGGGGATTTTTGTCTCTTTTGTTCAGTGAGAGAGCCCCAAGGTCTGGCATTTAATAAGTAAGTAGCAAGCTGGTTGAATGAATGAGTGAATGAGTGAGTGAGGTAAAGAAGCCTTCAGCAGCCTTCCAGGTCGAGACTGGCCCCCTCAGAAGCCTGGCTCTTGTCTACAGTGAGGTACACCTCTCCTCCTTCCCATTTCATGCTTCCCCGTGGTCTGCCTGGGATTGAGCTGAAAAATGATTTTTCATGCATGTCATCCTCATTATATCATTATCCCTCACAGCAAAGCTCTCTGACCACCCTGAAGACCTGTATTTAATGTGAGGAAATGTGATTTAATGGAGTGGAGAGCGCAGCATAAAACAGAAAACCCTTTCAGAATAGCAGAGCAGGCTGTCCCTCCAAGGGGAAAGGGACAAAAAGGGAAAAGAAAAGAAAAATGGCGAGGGAGGGAGGGCAACTCTCACTCTCCTAATAGGTTGAAATAAGAAGTCATTTTGGTCAACTTCATCAGAAGACAAACCTGAAAGGGGCCCCTTGCCCTCCCCGCCAGCGCATAACTGACTTACCATGCATTTTACCGTGGAGCTGATTATGCGCTGAGTTGTGGCAGACGGGGAGAGTTTATTGACATATGGTCTCCCTTCACACCTTTTGTTACAGCCAGACATCAGGGACTGAGCTGCAGGATATTAAAGGATTTGGAAGCGTTATCAAGGAATGGTACATATTTATCAAAACCAGGGTGATATTACAAAGCTGGGTTGCTGCTACACCTGGGTGTGTTATGTGATTAAAAATAATGACAATGCATCCTCTTGATGGATTTTGCACCTGGGCGAATACTGAGCAGGTCTGCTGGACCACCCTTGGTCGAGAATTCACACCTAACAACCCCTTTGGTCTCAGAAGAAAATTGTGGCTGCTAGCTCACACTTGGAATCCAGGTAGGGCAATGTTTAAGCACTTCACTGTTAACCGAAAGAGCAACACTTGGAATTCACCAGCTATCCCGAGTGAGAAAGATGTGACCATGTGCTGCCACAAAGATTACAGCCTTGGAAACCTTCCGGGAGGTTCTTTCCTGGCCTACAGGTTTGCTCGAGTCAGAATTGACTTGACTTCCATGGCATTGAGCTGTTTTGAGTTTTGGATGGCTGAATTGGAGACTTCAGGTTTTCAGGAAGATTTGAGAACAGCCTGAAATATGCAGGCGACCAGCCTTGCTTGCTGCAAGGGAAGAGGAGTTGAAGCACTTACTGATGAAGATCAAAGATGATAGTCTTCAGTATGGATTACAACTCGAGGTTAAAAGAACAAGAATCCTCACCACTGAACCTATAAGCAACATGATAAACAGAGAAAAGATTTAAATGATGAAGCATTTCATCTTACTTGGACCCATCCACAACCAACGCTCATAGAAATATCTGTAAAGAAATCACTGGATAAATTGCTTTCAGTGAATTTGCTGCAAAAGGCCTTTTAAACATTTTTTTGAACCAAGGTGACTTTGTCACCTTAAAAACTCAGGAGTATCCTATCCCAAGGCATGATTATTTTCATGTGGAAGCTGGAAAATGCATAAGGAAGTCCCACGAGAAGAATTGATGCATTTGAAATATGGTCCTGGTGAGGAATATTGAATACACCAAGGAACTTCTAGGAGAACAAACAAATCTATGTTGAAAGAACTACAGCCAGATTGATTCTTAGAAGCGAGGATGGTGACATTTGGCTTCATGTACTTTGGGTGTTATCAGGAGGGACCAGTCCCTGGAGTTGGGCAGCATGCTTGGTCAAGCCAAAAGGAGGACAAACCTCCACAAGATGAGTTGACACAGTGGCTCAAATGTAGGAATGGCTGTGAGAAATGCGCAGGGCAGCGTGTTGTTTTGTTCTGCTGTACATAGAGTGGCCATGAGTTGGAACCAAATTGACAGCACCTGGTTACGCAATGGACTAATGGCAAGATCAACCATTCAAAACCACCAGCCACTCCTCAAGAGAAAGATGAGGCTTTTTTACTCCTGTAAAGAGTCACAGTGTGAGAAAGTCACAGGGGGAATTCTACCCTGTCATATAGGGTCACTGTGAATCGGCATCGACTCTACGGACGTGAACGGCAACAACAACAACAAACGCACTAATGGTGGCTGGGTACATGTGCAGACACCCATCCACTCGCACTGGAGCTAAGTTAGTGGTTTCAGCAGGAAGCTTACCTCGGTGGTTTCCAGAACTCCCCTGGGCTGAACCAATTTACACCAGATCTTTCAAATATTCCTGGTACCCCGGGCATCTCTCATTTCCCAGAGTTGGTTGCATGACTTAAGGCTTGATGATCATGGGGCCACATGAAGGACGCCTATGTGCTCCAACCACTGCCTTCCTAGAGAGTGCTGTGGACAATTGCCTTCAAGTCAGCCAGCTCCTGACTCATGCGGACTCCATGTGCTACAGAACTCAATGCCCACTGGTCCTGCCCCATTCCTTCAATGGGTTGTAGATTTGACCCCTTGTCAGCTGGGGGGTTTTCAGTGGCTGATGGCTTGAAGGAGTTCACCAGGCCTTTCCTCCTAGTCTGTCTGTAGGCAGAAAACATCGCTAAAATCTGTTCAGCATCATAGCAATATGCCAGCCTCCACTAGCAGTTAGGTGGTAGCTGTAACAGGAGGCGCACTGGCCAAGAATCAAACCCAAATTTCCTGCATGGCTAGTGAGAATTCTGCCATGGAACCACCATTTCCTCTCTCCTGGTTTCTAGTGTTTATGTATATAAAATTTCAGTACCTTCTAACAAGCAGTAAGTAAGACTGCACCACGAGTCACCTCTATTTAGCTCTCCCCCAAATTTTTCCACATGAATTATAAAGTGTGTGACAGTTGTAATATGTTTCTCTTTTTAAAAATTGCTGGGTGAACTTAAAACAGCACAAGGAAGTGCCAGCATAGCAAAATGATACCCACCTGCTTATTTATCTTAAGAGAAGAAAAGTCGTGAATGCATTCACTCAGGTGAAAATATAATTCATGGAAAGAAGTGCCTAATGGTCACCAGGACCCATGTTTAATCCAGGCGTGGTCATCTGATTCCAATCGATCAGACCTAGCTATAAATCACTTATATGTCTGGGTAATTAAAAGCAAATATAAATTTTCAAAAACATAACGTTGCATGGGATAGAAAGAGAATACATAACAACGTCAGACATAAATATGCCTCAAGACAAACTCACTGTGCACATCCAGAATACATAATGGCTCTTGCTAAGATGCGTTTCCCACTAGACCCTACCCCAAGCCAGTAAAAGCCAGAAACTCTACAGTAAACTGTGGATTGTACTACTCTGAAATGGGAGCTGTGTCTCTAGACCGAATTTGGGGCTGTTCGTGCTGAGGACTCACCAATACCTGCTGCAGTGACAACAGTCCAGGTGAGAATAAGGAAATCTGGATGACAGCCAGGATATAGGAGCACTGAGACCTCAAATTGCTTCTAGGTGAGCATGGCCTAATGGGCTTCCATTTCTGCACCTCTGGCAGGAGGAGTTTGTTCTGGAAAGTAATGGTTTCTAAGGAAGTATTTCTTAAACTTTCACATGCATGCACTTACCCAGGTCCCTGGAAATCGGGCTGGGGGGCAGATTCTGATTTTGTGGGTTCAGGGTGGGGTCTAGGATCCAGCAGTTCTAGAGGCCCTGGTACTCTTGGGCTGTTAACCACAAGGAGAGTAGTCCTAAACCACCAGCCACTCCTTGGGAGAAATATGAGGCTGTAGCCTCCAGGCAAGAGTGACAGTCTGGGAAACACACAAGGGCAGTTCTACCCTGTCCTGTAGGGTCACTATGAGTCAGCATCAACTCGATGGCATTAGCATGGGAGAAGCTAATGCTGATGTTGCTGGTTCCTTGACCTATCATACTTTGAGTGGCAAAGTCCCAAGGGCCTTCCCGGATGTGATGGCCAAAACCAGTAGTGTTCACCCTTGGTCATACTTTGGAATCCCTTAGGAGCTTTCAAGCCTCCCATTGGCCTGGCCCCATCCCAGACCAATGAAGCAAGGCTTAGTGGAAGCAGGATTCAGGTCACGGTCAGTGAGAAAGCCCCCTTGGCAATGCCAACGTACAGCCAGTGCAGAGTCGAACTGGTCGACGACTCCACATGGTTCCATATACTTTGGTGAAGCCAGCTGTTTGGGCAAGGTTTTCAGCGTTACCACCCATGTAGACTTGTTGGTGATAGTGCATTAAATAGAGCACATGCAGTGCATTGCATGAGTGGCCTATGTCATGCAACCACATCAGGGGGATGTTGAGCCAATTTCTCTGGGAAACCAAGGGTGTTGGCTCCATCCTGAACGTTGGCAGGGTAATGGACTGACACAGAGGAAACTCATTCTCTTTGTGGCGGTGCACTAATGGGTTCTTCACAGAAGGCCAAGTCCATGGCTTCAGATGCAGATGCTCACGAGGCTGAGGGAGCAGGTCAAATCCTAAGTCCGAGGTGGGTGTTTGCATATTTACATGCCCTCACTGCCATCAAGTCCATTCCAACTCACAGGCCCATGGGACTGAGTAAAATGGCCCCCGTGGGTTTCTGAGACTGTGATTCTTTAGAGGAGTAGAAAATCTCCTCTTTCTCCAGAGGAGCGGTTGGCCATTCAAACTGCTGACCTTGAGATTAACAGTCCAACTCCTGACCACTCTTGCCGTCAGAATTCTATTTATATACACAAGTATATATATATATATATATATATATATATATATATATATATATATATATATATATATATATATATATATATATATATATATATATATATCCTTTCCCAAAAGAACTCCACATTTTCAAATCATTCTTGACACTCATGGCCTTTTTTCCTTTATAGCCATGCCTTTGGTTGAAACACAGATATAAGAGAAATATTTATCTACTTATAGGGGTACAAAAGGAGCTTTGGTGGCATAGTGTTTGCATGTTGGGCTGCTAACACCAAAGTCAGCACTTTGAAACCACCAGCCACTCCGTGGGAAGAAGAGTCTGTCGACTCCTATAAAGAGTTACAGTCTCAGAAACTCACAGGGACAGATCTACTCTGCCTCATAGGGTCACTATGAGTCAGCATCACCTCCCTGGCAGTGAGGTAGATTTTGGTTTCATAGAGATACAAGTCAGTCCTGAGCTGCTAAAGACAAGGTTGGCAGTTTGAACCCACCAGCTGCAGAGAAAGAGGAGGCTTTCTATTCCCAGAAGGCGCTATAGTTTCAGAAATACCCACAGGGGAAATTTTAACCTCTCCTGTAGGATCAATATGAGTCAGAATCGACTTATCGGTGGTGAGCAAGTGGAGGGGACCCTAAACAGGTTCCGGTGGACCTTAAGCGTTCTACTCATTGTGCATGCTCTGTAAAATGTAAACCAAGATTTTACTTTTGCAAACATTATTTTTTCTAAACACATCTAACTGTGAAACTATACTCGCATGCGGGTCTTTGAACCTCGTCAGTGGTCTGGGGAAGTGAAGGGCCCTGACATCCTTTGTTGTTGTTAGTGCTGTCCAATCATTCTGACATCACAGGGACCTTCTTTGCAACACAAGGCAGCACTGCCCGGTCGTTTGCCAGCCTCAGGGGTAGTATGTTGGAGCCCATGGTTTCAGCTACCGTGTCCTCCAGTTCACCAAGGAGTTTCCTCTTTGTGCTGCTTACTAAACCCGTTTCTGAGGAGTCCATTCCAACTCACGGTGACGCCGTGTGGGTCAGCACCACGGGACCCCACAGAGCTTTCAAAGGCTGGTCGTTCAGAAGTCAATCAGCAGGCCTTTCTTCTGAGGGGCCTTGGATTTGAACCGCAAACCTTTTAATCAGCAGTGGTTGAGCGTGCTAACTGTTCACATTACCCGGGGACACCCAACCCTTCTTACCCTCATCGCTTCATAGGTGATCCATCTCCAATCCAAGAGGGCAGAGAAGATAGATAATACAGCCTGAGCTGCGTATGTCAGGTCCAAACTTTTCAGTGTCATGGAACAAATAGCCAAAAACCTTGATTCCAAAGAAATGAGTTGCGGTGCACTCTTGGGAACTTGCGCTGTGACAGCAGCCACCAGGAAGACCCCGGTAGTCCAGAGCCTTGCCACCCCAAATATGGTCACAGACTAGCAACATCAGGAGCTTGTTAGAAGTGCAAATTCTCAAGCCCTACACAAGGTCCACTGAACCAGCGTGTGCAATTTACCAAGACCACCAACGGATCGGGGTACCTGTGAAAACCAAACCAAACCCATACTCACTGCTGTCCAGTCGAGTCAGACTCAGAGCAGCCCTATGGGCCAGGGTAGAGCTACCACTGTGCATTCCCAAGACTGTAATTCTTTAAAGGAGCAGACAGCTTGTTGTTCTCCTTCAGAATGCCTGCTAATTTAGAACTGCTAGTTTGGTGGTTAGCAGCCCACTGCCTAACCGCTAGGCCACCAGGGCTCCTTTTGTGCTTGTGAGAGGTCGAGCAAATACCATTAGCAACTAGAGAAGAACCTGGAAGAAGAAGAGCAGGGTGGGAACTGTGAGTCAATTTGGTCATTAGCACATTTCTGTGTTCACTTACTCTGTTCCTTCCCTTGTGTATTCAGTCAACAATTCTTCTTTGAACATCACCTCTGAGCCAGGATCTGTGATATGCTAATTAAGCTGGTTTAGGAAAGGGGTCTGCCTAAGTGACTCCTGCTTCCTGGCTTTTCCTGCTTCCAGATCCCCTCTCTTTACTTCCTTCCACATTAGAAGCACATCCTTACATGTGCAGCTGATCCCTAGTTCAGGACCGGAAGTTACGTGTTGGCATGCATGCATGCTCATAGCTCGCTCAGTGGGAGTGCAAAAAGTCAATTCCTTCAAGAGCCTAGCACAGTCTGTAAGGTTGGGATGGTGTTAAAAGTGGTGGGGTTGGTGTTAGTTCCCGTTGAGCCCATTCTGCACAGGATGCCTTCATGTGACAGAGTAGAAATGTCCCCATTGGGTTTCCTAGTCTGTCATCGTTACCAAAGGAGCCCCGGGGGGTACTTTAAGGGAATTGTTGGACTGTCAACTGCAAAGTCAGGGGTTCACACCTACCAGCTGCTCCGCAGGAGACAGATGAGGCCCTCTGCTCCCATGAAGATTTATAGCCTCAGAATCCCATGATTGGGTCGCTATGAGCCAGGGTTGGTTCCATGACAGACCCAAAGCCCACTTTCTGTCGAGTTGATTCCAACTCATGGTGATCTTATATACTTGTTGTTGTTGCTGTCGGGTGCCATTGAGTGGTTTCTGACCCAAAGTGACCCTATGCACAACAGAACCAAACACTTCCAGGTCCTGCACCATCATCACATTTGTTCTCTGCCAGAGTTCATTGATGCAGCCACGGTGTCAATCCAGCTCGTTGAGGGCCTTCCTCTTTTGTGCTGCCCCTCCACTTTACCAAGCAGGATGTCCATCTCCAGGCAATATGTCCAACATATTTGGGAGGCAAAATCTTGCCATATATGCTGTCAAGGGCATTCTGGCCTGACTTCTTCCAAGACAGATTAGGTTGTTCGTTTAGTAGTCCATGGCAGGGTAGAATTTTCCCTATAGGTTTCTGAGATATTATGTCTCTATAGGAAGAGATAGCTTCATCTTTCTCCCACAGTGAAGCTGGTGGGTTAGAACTGTTGACTTTGCATTTAGTAGCTCTGTGAGTAGCCCGCCATGTCACCAGAGGTCCTTTGCGTTTGATGGCAGTGGGGTGGAATGTTTACAATGGCAAGACCTTTTTCTCATGCATTGCTACTGACCGCGGTCTAAAGCCCAAGTGCTTAGCCATTGGGCCACCAGGATTCTTCGTGGTAAGGATGTGTTCCTGCCAAAGTTCATGAACACTACACAGCAGTGGGGTTTTGGAACTGCTAGGTAGTTTAGCTTAGGGACTGAGGCATTCATTACGCATGGTCAGCAGTCTGAGCCTTTGTCCCATGAACGAGTGGTACACTGCGCATGCTCAGAGGCTCAGGTTCCCAGCCAGGAAGGGGAGGTACACCTGGGTGTGTTCTGCACCTGAATTGGCCCAACAAGGCCAGGTGAATTCAGTTCAGCCAATGAGTTCAACCAGGGTCACCAGCACGCCCCACCTCTTGGAGTAATTTAAAAGGCAGGAGCACAGAGCAGACCTCGTGACTTTCAGGGAAGCTTCTAAGGAGATGCACATTTCTGAAGAGCCCTGCAAGTGCCTTTATAAACCTGAAACTTCTTCTAATTCTCATAAAACTCACTTGGATCACAAACTAGGCTTGGAGGTGAATGCTTTCTCGTGTGTAGCCAAGGAACAAGGTATATCTCTATCCTGAGAGATCTCACAGAACCATTGATAGCCCTGGCATGTTTTGGAGTCCTGATGGTGTCATGGTTATGCTTTGTGCAACAGTTTAAAACCACTAGCCACTCCACAAGGGAAAGATGGGGCTTTCTATTCCTATAAAGAGATACATCCTCAGTAACTCACAGGGGAATTCTACCCTGTCCTATAGGGTTGTTATGAGTCAGCATTGACTCAATGGCAGTGAGTGAGTGCCCTGGCAAGAATGCCTTGCGTATCTACATTGACTCTCAGTTTCTGGTTAGCTTTTCACCACTTCACCCCATGAACTTGAACTGCAGTGGATGAGGTTTGGGAGCTCTGGCTCTGGGGCTGCTTGCTTGAATTTTCACATCAGGGCCCTGCCCGTGATGGGACCTTTGACAGTTGGGCAAATGAGCTCAAGCCCGAGTTTCCTTTTCTGCAGCATAGACTGAGGAAGGAGATGTCTTCCTTCTTGTGTGCTAACTGACTTTTACCAGTTAGTATGAATTAGATCTTTCCACGAGGAAGATCAGGGAGAAGGGGGAAGGATGACGCAACTTGGATAGAGGTGAAGGCAGCGTGAGGGGACAGAGAAAGATGAAAGGACCACCATGTCACCATTGCCTACTCTTAGTGAGGCTGGCTTGGAGTGCAGGAGACGGGGAGAGTGAGGACACGGGCTAAAGGCAGTGCTCATTCATTACTTCCGGGCAGAGTTCAGCCTTTGGCATGCTTGTTGGATGCTGGCGCTGTGTTCATCCAATGAAACTTCAAAATTCTGTCCTGTCATTAACCCTTTGTCTCTCCTTTGTTCACGATTTAGAACGTCTATTCTCGGGTTCTCTTTAGAGCCCCAGGAAATCAGAAGTCACAAGTCACTTCTGTTTACAGAGAGGCCCCCAGCATGCAAAGGCAGGAGGGTGTGTTAACAGCACACCGGTCCAGTGGCTGGTCACGCCCATGCAGTACATTCTCCATCCCTTAGCTCAACAAGAGGAAAATCACCAAAGAAAAAATTTTTTCTTTTTCATGGATATTTACTTTTTCAGTTCCCTCCCCCACCCATAATCTGTGTGAATTACAATAGAACACGCACACACACACATACACACAATTTTCTGCCAGAATGTGTTACTCCAGTACATTCTACCCTCCTCCCTCACTGCCTCCTACCCTTTTTTTCCCTATCTACTTTCTTCCCATGACACCCAATGGACAGGTAGGGGAATTCAAAATAGACCCCATTCTCAAATGTAGTTTAAAGCTCAATCACGCACTGCTATTGTGCCAGTTCTGACCCATAGTTACAGGATACAACTGTCCTTGTGGATTTCTGAAACAACAATTCTTTGTGGGAGTTGAAAGCTGCCCTTTCTACAGGAATGCAGCAGGTGCGTTTGAACTGCCAACCCTGCAGTTAACAGGCCAATGTGAAGGGATTTTGCCACTTTGCCACCAAGGATCCTAAAGGTAGCATGAGGAGAACATTTATTAAATCTTCCATGGTACACAGGCAAGGGGGAGACCTGAACTACAGCTCTCGGGATTCTTGGTGCCTCGCAGTGGACAGTTCCAGCCGCATCGGATCCAGGCTTCCCAAGATTTGCAGAGCCACCAGCATAGTCTTTGCTCCTCTCCAGGACTCACAATTGCTTCCTGGTTGCTCAGGTATATAGGGGTTTAGTGGTTCTCTAATGCAATCATCCCATTTTGCAAAGAAGATGCTGATGCCCAGACCGGGGAGAAGATTATCTGAGGCCACTGAGAAGGACAACATCACCTCAAGTCCTTCTGACCCCCCACAAGTTTCTGCCAACAGCAATGAGCTCTGGGTTACCTACTCAGTCTTTTGAAGCCTTAGACAGCTGATGCAGCTGCCAGTTGGATTGATCAGGGTATGTGACCCAGAGCTCCTTAGAACGCGCCCCGCCCCCAAATGCAAATTTACTGCCATAGAGTTGATACTGATTCATAATGACACTACAAGACAGGGTAAAACTTCCCCTGTAGGTTTCTGAGACTAACTTTCAGCCTTTCTCCTGAGAAGTGGCTGGTTGTGTGGTGGTTTAGATCTTGCAGTTAGCAGCCTTTTAGCATGAGAGGTAGGGTCACATTTCTGTTCTGATTATGCTCCATTTTCTGAGATGCCAGTGCCGAGGCTCCCCCCCTGCAGGTAGCAGTGAGATTTTTCTCACTAAACTGCGCTGGATGGGAAACTTGGGGCAAGTAGTGCATCGCAGCCAAGGAAGATCTCATTGACAGTGCAGTACTTGAATAAGGCAGGAAGACACAGGAGTGGCCATCTGGCGGTGGGGAAAGTGTTCCAGGTAGGAGACAGTCAGTGCAAAAGGCCTTGTGATTGGGTTCTCCAAGCTTCTTCCTGGAACAGCAAGGAGACCAATGTGAGTGGGGCATGACACTCTGTGTAATGAGGAAAGATGATCAGTGTGTGGGCCTCCTGTATGATTGAGAAGCCAAGGGGAATTTTTAAACCCTAAGCCAGATCAATGCTCAAGGAAGCATCAGTCAAGACATCAAACGACAGGTTGCATTGGCTAAATGTGCTACAACAGATCTCTTAAAAAGACTGAAGATCAAGGATGTTACTTTGAGGACACTGCCTGATCTTGTGCCAATTCTCGCCATGGTTGTTAGGTTGGAGTCCATTGTTGCAGCCATGGTGTCAGCCCATCTCCTTGATGGTCAGTCTCTTTTCTTGTGGACCTTCAGTTTTACCGAGCATGATGTCCCTTTCCATGGACTGGTCTTTCCTGATAAAATGTAGTAGCTACCAGATTGGATGTCATGCCTTTAGAACAGTGGTTCTCAACCTTCCTAATGTTGTGACACTTTCATATAGTTCCTCATGTGTGGTGCTACCCCCAACTATAAAATTATTTTTGTTGCTACTTCATAACTATAATATGGCTACTGTGATGAATCGGATGACCCCTGTGAAAGCATTGTTCGACCCCCCCCCCACATGGGGGTCGCGACTCACAGGTTGAGAATCACTGCTCTGGAACATTTTCATCATAGAAGAGAGTTCGGTTGCACAGCTCTGAGTTAGAGGGTGAGACGGGTTATTTGACATTCATTTGTTGATGTGTTTGCAAACCCAGTGGAAACACTCGGGAATGAGCATCTTCTTTAGCCATTTTCCTGGATCATTCAAATGCCATCTCCCCTGTGAATGCCTCACTCCATCCTTGGCTTTCCATACTTGCCATATGAAAATGGGATAATATTCAATACTTAGCATTATATATAACCCAGTATTTGGTAGTCTGCCTCAAACAGATGCGAGTCTCTCTCTTTTTCTACTAATATTTAATTTTGATATGTGAAAACATACAAAGCAAAATCTGTTCCATTTCAACCCTTTCTGGACACAATGTTCAGTGACATTGTTCACAC
This sequence comes from Tenrec ecaudatus, assembly GCF_050624435.1. NCBI lineage: Eukaryota > Metazoa > Chordata > Mammalia > Afrosoricida > Tenrecidae > Tenrec > Tenrec ecaudatus. The sequence goes on from NW_027457943.1 coordinate 21,041, forward strand.
TCTTCATATTGAATTAACATTCTTGTTCTTTCTATTCTAGGTGTTTCCTTTCTTTTTACTTAATCTCTCTGCCACAACCCTCTCACATATATTTTGAATTATCTGTAGCCTATTTAGTTTTGTGCTGATTTTTTAAAGACTGCAATACTCAAGGATGCCATCCTTTAAGAGCTAAATTGTTATTTAGTTTAAAGATGACTTCAGGGGACAGTTTCAATTCAAGGTTTGAAGAGTAACTCAGGGTCATAGTCTCTGGGACTCTTCCAGTTAAGTAAGTCTAGATAATTAAAGAATTTTAAATTATGTTCCACAAGGTTCTCCCTTTCTATCAGCATCCGTAGGAATCATGGTGCTATGGTGCCTGCTAACCTCAAAGTCAATAGTTGAAACCACCAGCCACTCTGCAGGGGAAAGCAAAGGCTTTCTGTTTCCTTAAAGAATAGCAAGCGAGGAAACCACAGGGGGTGTTCTATACTGAGTCAAAATTGACTCCATGGCAGTGAGTTTATGTTGTTATCGAAAAAAGAACACATTTTAATGGGGGCTCTGACAGATAATATAACAATCCATAAATCATTTAGATCAAGCGAGTTTGTACATATGCTGCCACCATCATTTTCTAAACACTATCATTCTACTTGACCCCTTTGATATCAGCTCCTGTTTTTCCCTCTTTCCTCAACCCTCACACCCTTACTAAATTATATATAAATTAATATCTTTATACACACCGTCTTCTGTGTCCCTCTACTCATATTTCTGTTATTCGGCCCCTAGGCTGTGTACGTGTGTGTTCCATTGTTATCAGTTCCCTTTTCCTCCCCTTCCCTACACAGCCACCCTGTGCCCTCATGGTATCTGAGTCAGTTCGAGGTGACTAGAGAAGCACATTCATAAACACTCATGTGTCTTTAAAAAGCTTTATATAGAAGAATAATTTTATATTAAGAAAACATCCCAGCCCAGTCCAGACCACGTCCATAATTACGAAATTAACCCATATATCCAATAACAGTGTGTACATTTTTTTCAGACTTATGCAACACATGCAATGACACCAAGTGCTGGAAGATCACAGGGCAGTCGGTGGAATGTCTTATGGACCCAGTGGAGGTGGAAAGTGGCATGGGTCTCCACAGGACTCCTCCCGTTCAAGGCTCTGGCTGCCGTCAATGTAGATCCATGTATCTTGTCAGCGGGAATATCAAGTCATGGGTGTCTCTCACCCCCAGGAAAGAATACAGGAGTTGCCAGAATCCTCAAGAGAAGGCCATGCCCACATTGAGACCTCACTGGCTATGGCCTGAGTGACAGCCTGGACTCCACTCCTATGCAAGATGATGGGAGATTAAAAAGCTACCACAGTATCACTACTCCCATTACTGTTCCTGAGGATTTTATCTGTCCTGGATTCCGTGCGTGTTGCTATTTTTTATTATTTTACTTTCAGCATCTATCTGTGGTGTCCCTGATCTGAATGCCCTGATGCAGTATCTGTGAGTCTCCTGTGAGCAGGGACTGTGTTCTCTACATCTGAGTCTTCTTAAAGCTTTACAAAATGTTGTCATTTGAATAACACTCAATACATATTTGTTGAAGGAATGGCATTGCAGGTGACAGTCAGTACCTATTCTCCCATCAGTTATATGGTTGGCGGTCTTTTTACCTCTCAAACATATAGCTGAATCATTACAATGTGAGGGTCTGAGCCTGGTTATATTATTGGGACATGTAGTCAAAAGACAAAATATGTTTGCCTAAAGCACCTTTTGAGTATGATGTTTCAATAAAATAAATTGGACAGATCCTGGCAGCAGACATGTTTCAGCCGCTCACAAGGTATGTGGCTTTGGGTAGTGTACCCTAAGCTCTGAATGCAAGGTAAGTAGTTTCAATGGTCAATATGCATGTGAGAGCTGGACAGTGAGTAAGGAAAACTGAAGAAGAATCAATGCATGTGAATGATGTGCAAACAATACCGAAAGTCGTCTGGGCTGTCAGAAGAACAAGCAAATCCCTCTTGGAGGAAGCACGGCCAGAATGCCCCTTAGAAGTGAGGATGGCAAGTCTTCATCTCACATCCATTGGACATGCTATCAGGAGAGACTGGTTCTTAAGAAAGGACATAATGCTTGTTAAAGTACAGGGGCAGCAAGAGGGAAGAAAACCCTTGATAAGATGGATGTCCACAGTGGCTACAGCAATGGGCTCAACATGGACCAACGACTGTGGTGATGACACAAGAGCAGGCAGGGTTTCATTCCGTTGTACAGTTCCGGTCTCTGGTACAAAGGAAAATAAGTTGCCCTATTCTGTGGGGTCAAGGCTATTGTGCCTGCTGTGTATTTTGTCCTAAGGACTTGCAGTGTTGTTCTTTATACAGTGTTGTTGTTATTAGCTGCTTTTCGGTCCATTTTGACTCATAGCGACCCCCATGCATTTCAGAGTAGAACTGTTCCATAGGGTTTTTAAGGCTGTGACCTTTTGGAAGCAGATATTCAGGCCTACCTTCCTTAGGCACCTCTTGGATTCTGGGTGGGATTTAACTGCCGACCTCCTGGGTGCTAGTCAAACACTACCCAGGGAGTCCTCCCACTGAATAGTGTGAGTGTATTCCCACCTAGGGTGCTCCTCTTCCAGTACTTGTTTGGACGGTATTCTCTTTTGATCCATAGGGTTCCATGGACTCATTTTCAGTAGTACATCATCAGGTCTTCCTTCTCAGTGTGTCCTAGCTTGGATGCTCTGGTGAAGCGTGTCCAGAATGGCTTGCTCTGGTTATAATCGTAGCTGGTGACACCGCTTACAGCAATCACAGCTATAGACAAATGACAACATGATGACAAACTGACAGATGGGTGGCAGCCTAGGGAAGGAATGATCAACACAACACAACCTGAGTGAAAATCGAGCTATGGAGTCTCTGAGAGTCCAGGCTCTTCGTCCTGGCACAGCCTGGGGCAGGGCCTGGAGCCAGGAACTGTGGCTGCTGGGGTGAGGACCCCCAGCTTCCCCACCTGGCATTCCCTCCCCAAACACAGCTGGCAGCCTGTGGGAATTGTCTTTCCCCTTGCACATGACAGCACTGACGAGCATAACGCAACCCTGCTGGTGGTTAATGACTGGTGACATTATGAGACCGCTGCCCACCTTTGGTTGAGGGAATTTGCCAATTCTCGGAAGTTGTTGGGCTCTAACGAAATGCAACCCCTGCAAGCAAGCACTGAGTCAAGTGCACGAGGTGTGGGGCACTCTGACATCCCCGAGTGACCGTGAAAAGCAGGCTGCGGAGCAGTGGTGGCTGCTGAGGCTCCTTTCTCCTGGCAATACTGGCGTGCTGAAATGGCGGGCTGATTTGCCATGGAAAGCAGGGTTTCATGGTAACTTGAGGATTAAGAATCCACATGCCTGCAATCAATATTGTATGTTCATCGTATAATTTACTTTGAAAGGGAGACGACACAGTTCTCCGAATTTTTGGGTGAAGTAAACCACTTTTCCAAAGGAGTAAGTGGATTTCTGTGTGTATAAATCATGCCCACCACTTGGGAGTGCAGAGGAGGATATGGGAGGATGGTAAAGAAGAGCAGCAGGAGAGGACCTGAAGACCTCCTGTTTCCTCAGGGTCAGGGGCCAGGCAAAACCAATGTCCCTGGAACACCACTGTCTCTCTGGAATTCTATTAGCACAGCTTGTTCTTTGCATACTGTACTGAGTTCATTCTGACTCGCAGCGCCCCTGTAGGGAAGAATAAACATGCCCCATTGAGTCTCTGAGACTATAATTCTTTACTCAAATAGAAAGCCTCATCTTTTTTCCATGGAGGAACTGGTGGATTCAGAACTGCTGACCTGGTGGTTAGCAGGCCAACACCAACCTACTATACCACCAGGACATTTCTGTTTAGCCTAGAGACTTTCAAATAGATAAAACAAGACCCATCCCAACCCTGTTCACGGCTATCAACCCCCCTTTCTTTGAAGTCCCCACTACGTTCTGTGAAGTTCACCACTTTCTGTGTGTGTGTGTGTGTGTGTGTGTGTGTGTGAGAGAGAGAGAGAGAGAGTTATAAAAACAGGAACTTTGACCTCCTTTTAGAACTCTTGCAATTCCAGGGCTTGCTCAACAAAGCACGAATCCCCAGTGTCTTCAACCTGACTTGTCCCATGTGGAAATACACATTGGGGTTCCAGACACACTGAGCTAATGAGTGAGTGGACACTACTGTGCTATGTAAACAAACCCTGTGTGACAGGGCTGCACCTGCCTTACTTAATTGAATAACCAGGACCGTTTTCTAAAATAGGTAATATCAACTTAATCTCCCTGCCATCGAGTCACTGCTGATGCATAGCGACCTTGTAGGACAGGGGAGAATTGCCCCCATGAGTTTCTGAGCCTGTAACTCTTGACAGGAGTAGAGAGCATCATCTTTCCCTCACTGAGTGCTGCTGTTTTCGAACTGCTGAGTTTAAGGTTAGGGACACAATGTGTAACCCACTACACCACCAGGAGATGCTTGTGTCAACTTTCTATATACGAAAATGAAGTGTCGCCAGGTCAGATGCCATCTTCATGGTCACTGCTGTATGTGAGTCCAAAGTTGTGGGCCAATACATCTCAAGGAGAATCGCCTGCATATCCAATGACACATCCCCGCACCAAACCCGATTTCCTTTTCTACTGATCAGCCTTGCTTAATGACTTGGCCAAAGTGATCAAGCATAAATCCTCCCAGCCTCCCTTGCCAGGCACAGTGTGGTTTCCGAGAGCAGTGTTTCTTCTACAATGGGAGTGCTCATGCTTTTGCCACACTCGGCAGATTCTATGAATATTTTGACTTTTTTTAAAACTTATTTGATCATAGAGCATGTTTCCCTTTTCCCTTTGTATGAGATGACAAAATTTCACTCACTTCCTAGTCATCCAAGGAAAGAGTAAACTTCCCTGCCCTGCCAGTGAAGGGCTTGGCCAATAGAATAAAAGTGGAAGGAGTTGTGTGCCACTCTAGATCAGAGGTTTTAAGAGAAATGGTCCTTTTGTTGCTTACCTATCCTTCAAGAGGCAGGAACCCTGGTAATATAGTGGTTATGTGTTGGGCTCTTAACCTCATGGGTCACATGCATGCAAGTCTTTCAATTTCAAAGCCTGATTGTTCCCCTGCACAAAGCTAACAGAGATAAGCAACAACTGCTTGTAGGCTGGAAAGATTGCCCGAACATAGTGTACTTTGGGGATTTCTTACTGCCAGGAGAAATACATTCGATGTGGCAGGTGACGGTCCTAGTATCTCTCAGCTGCCAATCAGAGGCAGGTTCTGAGCCTTCAGTCAGGGCCACTGGAGGAAGTGGCTCATGGTGCTGCTGCCATAGTCCATCCCAGGTCAAGCCCTCTGAGGTGCTGGGTTACAGAGTTTTGGATTGGCACTCAGTGAGGGCTGCTTCAAAGCTCTTTCCTTTCTTAAACTTGCTCCTGCAACCACATTCTTTCTGAAGGTCCTTGTCAGTAAGCCGAAATCCCAACCAATTTGCTAAGTCAGGACAAAATGCAAAGTTGATGGTACCGATAGACATTAAACCACCTACAACCTTTTAGACCATGTCAACAGATCATCTGTAGCCTCAACTGCAGAAACATTTCACTAAATCCTCTCTGTTTCTCCACAAAGATTAGGAATGCCCTTCTATCTTTTAAAAACAGATATTGGTCTGGCACCACTTCGGTTCCAGCTGAGGTAGTGGATTCACCTGAGCTAAGCTCTAGAGAGGATCACTTAATCTTCATTCAAGATATATGTCATGAGGACTGTAGATCATGCAGGGACTGCAAAATCCCTCTGTGTCGGCAGCGGCTGCATCACGGCCTGGCCCATTGGGAAGAGAAATGGACCCATGGCAATTATAAGGCAAGATGCTGAGGGTGCTGGGGTGGTCTAGGGATACCGGAAAGGAACTATTGGGCATGGAGGCAATTATGAAGGGTTCTTTTTTCCCATGGACCAAACCCATGCCAGTTGCCATGAAGTTAACTCTGATTCATAGGGACTCCTTTGGGCCAGAGTAGAACGACATTCTGTTGTTTTTTTCTATAACTGATTTTGTTGTTGTTGTTTGAAATGCAGCACCAGGCCTTTCTTCAGAGACACTTCTGGCTGGGCTTGAAGCTCCAACCTATGAGTTAGTAGCCCAGTATGTTAACCAACTGCACCACCCAGGGACTCCTCCATGTGGCTAAAGAATGACTTAAGGACTTCCCCCCACAGACCAAAACCAAAACCAAATCCACTGCCATGGGGTTGACCTCATATATGGCACAATAGACTGGCTCTGCGGATTTTCAGAACTGCACATCTTTACTGGAGCAGAAAACCCTCATCTTTCTCCCAAGGAGTAGCTGGTGGGTTTGAACCATTAACTTTGCCATTAGCAGCAGCCCCACTCTTAACCCAATATACCACCAAGAGTGGTTCAATTTGGAAAAATAGTATGTGATCACCTATCTATGAAGGGAAACCCCCCTCATAGAGTGCACTTACACAAATGAGAAAGAAATGACTCCCCAAATGCCCGTCTTAATCAACAATCTGGGCAAGGGTGTTCTGGGAAGCAGCTTTCAAATGTGGCTGGAGATTATAAAATTAATCAACCTAATCCCTGTTTTAAAGAGCCCTGGTGGTACAATGGCTAAGGACTGGGTGGCTAAACAAAAGACTGGTAGGTTGAACCTACCCATGGGCTCTAAAGGGGAAAAGACCTGACGAGCTGGTCCCATAATGATCTCAGCCTAGGACACCTTTGGGGGCAGTTCTACTCTGTCCTGTAGGGTCACTATGAGCTGACATCAACTTAAAGACACACAGCACGTTTGACTCTACGTCATTTTTTGATAGAGTTTGTGCAGAGCTTTCTGAGTAGAAAACAGACTCAGGGGCATCTGACATCAACCAGCAACAGTCTCTTTCCTTGAGAAAGACTGTGGAAAGGGATGAGGAGGGAGCTTCCAAAAGCGTGTGGAAAAATGATATGAAAAAATAATGGAATTTTGCCATGAGCTTTTTGAAGCTCTCTTCATGAGAGCTAGTCCTCCATGGAGGTTTCTAGAAAAGTGAAACACGAAGGAAGAGGCTGGTAAGTCCCACTGAACAATTCCAGGGGAGATTGGGTCTTGACTCAGAGTACTTGAGCATTCTGGCTTATTCCTCCAAATAGCAAATCAGACTAGACCAGGTTCTGAGACTCAGGGAAGGCAAATAAGACACACCAGGCCCATGATTCAGACTTATGGGGAAAGTCACACTGGAGAGGGAAGGCCTCTTTACCTTGTGTGCCTGACAAGTGTCTCATTTGCCTCATCTAAAACCCAGCCCTGGAATAAAAGCTAACAGTACCAGCTTCAAACTTGTGTTTGACTCTTGTCTCTGTCACTTATTAACTTAGCCACCTTAAATCCCTTCCTCTAGTTTTCCATCTGGAAATGAAGCACAGTTCCAATCATAGGGCCTTCAGTAAATGGCTATTATTAGCTAGGCATGCACTCCTGTGTTCTAGGCGAGAGTTCTCAGCCAGGTTTTTGTGGGAGCTTGTTCTTCAGGGTAGTCATAGATGAGTGTGTCACCCAGATTCCTCTCAGGGCCAAGAGACTGATTTCCCCAGCTGCTGAGAGAGCCACTGATAGAAAATGTCCCAGCTGTCTGGCCCCTATCGGGATTGCCTCAGCTGATGAGAGCTCATCCATGGTCTGCTCCTTCCCAAACTAACCTTCATCCAACGACTTGTCCATGTAGGGGTATAAATGGCATAGTGGAGGCATTTGACCCCCCTGTAACTTCACAAAAGGCAATGGAGGAAAATCAAGATAAACAGCCCAAGGCTGATTCCTATGAGACAGAGATCAAAATGCCTCCACCCTCCTTTCTTTTCACAGTTTCTGACACCAACCATCCCTACCATGACACTCTCTTCTTCTCTGCTGGGTTTGATAATCCTTAAGTGGCAATGGCCACACAGAACTCGCAAACAATACTTATGTTTCTGGGGTTAATTGGGGACCTAGCAGGTGACAATTCAGGATCAGAAATGACTGGGGATATAGTTCTTCAGTCAGGACAGTCTCTTCCCAGTGGTGTCCAGAGGCAGAACTTTTTCTGGTCCTTGGCCTGTGCCCTGCAGCTCCTTGACCTCTGCTCTGCTTGGGACCGTGTGCAAAGTTCTTTCAGCTCTGCTGATAGGTGCGTTGAGGCAGCCCGCTTTGTCTGGAAGCCTTGACCCAAAACACTCAGCTTTCTCATTCTGTGTGCTGGCGAGCTCCCTGTTCTGGGGTCTTGGTGCTGCTGCCTCTGCTTCCATGAGCTATTTATCTGCCACTGTTTTGCAGTGTCTCCTGATGCATCCAGTGTCAGGGATCTCTGTCTCCTGGACAGAGGTGGTGCTCAGAGTAATAATCCTGGGTCCAAAGAGCACACTCCACTGCTGGCTCGTCTTTCTCGGTGCTCTTGAAACTCCACTTTCTGTTTCTGAGTTAACTCACCCAGGATGACCATACCGACCAATCCCCACATTAGGGGTCTACAGGTCTTATTTGAATGGTCTCACCTCTTCGAGGATGCCATGCACTTTACTGATATTATTAGCATGCTATCTACTTCCCTTGGTTGCATAGTTCCACCCTGTCTTTGGTAGGCGTTACAAAGACTATAGCTAGAGGAGAACTAGTAAGCAATTTGCTGCAACACATTAGGCTACAAAGTCCCAGGCTACTGGTCACCACTTGGCCAGGTCCCAGTTACAGAGCTCCCTGTGATGGCTCCTTTTGCATATCAATGTGGCGAGGCTATGGTGCCCAGTTTTTTGGTCAAACAAGCATTCATCTATTTGCTCTTGTTTTTTAAACATTTTATTAGGGGCTCATACCACTCTTATCACACTCCATACATATACATACATCAATTTTATAAAGCACATCTGTACATTCTTTGCCCTAATCACTCTCAAAGCATTTGCTCTCCACTTAAGCCCTCCGCATCAGGTCCTCTTTTTTTGTCCCCGCTCCCCCTCCCTCATGAGCTCTTGATAATCCACAGATTGTTATTTTGTCATCTCTTGCCCTTTCCGGAGACTCCCTTCCCCCCTTCTCTGCCGTCCATCTCCCAGGGAGAAGGTCACATGTGGATCCTTTTAATCAGTTACCCCTTTCCAACCCACTCACCCTCCACTCTCCCAGTATCACCCCTCACACCCCTGGTCCTGATGGTATCATCCACCCTGGATTCCCTGTGCCTCCAGCTTCCATATGCACCAGTGTACAGCCTCTGACCTATCCAGTCCTGCAAGGTAGAATTTGGATCCTAGTAGTTGGGGAGAGGAAGCATCCAGGATCTGGGGAAAAGCTGTGTTCTTCAACGGTAATACATCGCACCCTGACTGACCCATCTCCTCTCCTAAAGCCCTCTATGAGGGGATCTCCAGTGGTCGACATTTGGGCCTCTGGTCTCCACTCTGCACTTCCCCCTTCATTCTCTATTGTATATATATATATATATATATATATATATATATATATCCATATACACACAGATATATATATATATACATATATACTTTTTTTTTTTTTGCATGATGCCTTATACATGGTCCCTTTGGCACCTCATGATCGCACCGGCTGGTGTGCTTCTTCCAGGTGGGCTTTATTGCTTCTGAGCTAGATAGCCGCTTGTTCACCTCATCTATTTGCTCTTATGAAGGAGTTGGTCTCAAGCAAAATAGAATACCTTCCATAATGTGGGAAGGGGTAAACCTATCAGCCAAAGGCCTTCAGCGCAGAAAGGGAGTTTCCCTAGGGTGTGTTCTGACCATTCTTATTCTTGTCTTTTCCCATCACCTAACCTATGGATTTTAGGATGAACATCTACAGAGCTCTTTAGGCTGTTGCCTGACCTATGAATTTGGAACTTGCCATTTCCCTATGTGAGCCAATTCCTAGAAATAAGCCTCACTCTCTGGGGCTCTGGTGTCGTAGTGGGTGGCCCTTTGGGCATCCAACAGCAAGGACATCAGTTTGAAAACACCAAGGGCTCCTTGAGGGAAAGATGAAGCTTCGTAATCTCCTGAAGAGTTACAGTCTCCAACGCCCAAAAGGTCAGTTCTATACTGTTTTACACAGTCACTTTGAGTCCACCTTGATGGCAATGAGTGGCCGGTGCAGTGGTTAACCATAGGAGCCCTGGTGGATATATCAATATCTCCAGTTACAGCTATATAACTGGTTTGGTTTCTCTAGGGAACACTGACTATGACACTCTCCATAGGCAGGGCTGAGACCTCTGTTGAGATTTCCCTCTTGTGCCCTCCTTGATTCCCCCCACAGGTGCTTATACCCTGAGCATTCCTCAATAAATGTCAGGAATCCAGAGCTAATTCCATCACAGTGTCTCCTTCTTGCAGGGAGTCTGAATGGCTTCCGGGGAGTATGAACTGCAGTCTCCATCCAACTTCCTCCTTCTGTTTCTATGATCTGGATCTTATTTGGGGCTCATTTGGTTGTAAACAGGTAAAGAGACCAATACTTGGAAGAGAGAATCCTAGGAAAATGGAAAGGTGGGGAGAACAAGAGGACAGCTGGCTCTGTCGACGGTTCCTGACCACCACTGGCATGTTCCTGTGTTCTTTGTGTCTGTCTCTCAGGGCACATGCTGTAATCTCGCAACATAGACTGCCTCCTCCACGTGGCGGGACATGTGCTTCTGAATTATGCTTCCTAGATGCCAGGCCACTTGAAAAAGCGGGACTTTCTTTTTCGTTTTTTGTTTGGAAATGCTCCAGAAAAAGCGTCTAGTTGACACATCTTATGTCAGTGTCTCCACTGGGCCAATGAAAACAGCATTGTGACTGTATTGAAATGTGATGTCTTCCCCAGGGAACTGATGTTTCAGCCAGTGAGGTAGTTCACAGGGACAGATAAGAAAGGGGGTTGGGACAGATTAAAATAATAATAATGTCTATTTGCAAAGAATAGGGCCTTATTATTTTTCGGATGCCCCCATCTGAACACCCTACCACTGAATATAGGCAGGAGGTAGGGCCCACCTGTCACTCAAGCAGCTAAAAATGTACAGCACTTGCTGTAGCAGCTGCTAATGTGCCCATGTATTAGCATTTGGCACCCACCACTCCCATAAATGCCAATGGTCTCACAGGAAGCACATGTAACTCCCCACACAGGGAACAGTCATTGAGCAGACAGGGGAGTTGACATCCTCCAGGACCTAATGCCACTTTAACCAATGACACATGAGGATAGGTGGAGCCACACTCCAGTTCCCTCAGCCTTTGGGTGGGACAACGACAAGAGGATTTATACTGTCTCTGGGAACCTACTCAATGACATTTCTTTATCGGCCTCTTCCCTTTGCTCTATCAGTATTACCCTTCTCCACTGGTCCTTCCTGGAGGCACCTCCCAAGGAAACAATAGTCTAGCTGCTATTCCAATTCTAGTGGATTCCAATTCTTGGTGACCGCATTCATGTGAGTCAATCAGAACTGTGCTTTCTGCAGATTCTTTCTCTCCCCTTTTTAAGAGTAGTTTTAAGGACACTGTGAAAGCTTTCCACCATCCAGTTCCAGAACATTTTCATCGACCCTGCAGCCATTAAGCAGTCATTCCCCATTGCCCCTCCCACCCCACCCTGGGAAACCACCAATCTACTCTATGGCTCTACAGGATTTACCTGTCCAGCATTTTTGCTCTAAATGGACTCACAATACATGGCATTTGGTGTTTGGCGTCTTTCACTACATGTCTTGCGTTCACCTGTGTTACAGAGTCTGTCTGAATCAAAGGCCTTAGTTTTCTTGTGGCAGACTATATGTATATCCCATTCTGTGTAGATCATATTTTCTCTATTCTTCTACTGATGGGTATTGTTGGCTTATTGTTTACCTTTTGCCCATAGTGATTAGTGCAGCATCCATCTGGGTACTCGTCTTTCATTCTTTTAGATATGCACTTGGGAATGGACTCCCTGGATCAGCTGGCAAGGGTTCATGACCAAGTGGGTTATGTTGGGCTGCTAACCATAAGGCCAGCATTTTGGACCTTTTAGCTACTGCGAGATAGAAATGCTCTCATAATGATCCACAGCCCCCCAGACCCACCAGCCGCAGTTCTACTCTGTCCTTTTGGGTTGCTGTGAGTCAGAATCAACTCGATGGCAGTGGTAGTGATGAAGCCAGCGACTTGAGAGTGGAACCAGGGACCGTGGAGAATTCTGGCAGTAGCCATGGTGTCCTCACTACCCAGATGCCAGCAGCCACCAGTGAACAAAGGAGGCACAAGCAACATTCTCACTGACTTCATGCTGGTGACCCGGCTGCCCCTGCTTCCTCAAATGCCATTTCCTCAGCTTTACTGGCAAGGGGGTGTACTCCCTATTATCATGTCACCAACTCTTTCAATGGTCCACCTAGCCAGGTGTGATTCCAGACACTGTGCAGCCACCATCAGCGCAGGTGGCTGCCCACCTCATTTGTACACATGCAAAGAATGTGATCATTCTAGGCACTGGTGTCTTTAGTCATCCTGGTTGGTATATTTACATCCTTCGGGAGCTGGGTCAGTGAGCAAGCACTTCTCAAGGTGCCCATATGATCTGTTTACTGAGAGTGCCAGCCCAAGGATCTGACTTGCCACCCACAGTGAACGCACCTCTGAGGCAAAGGGGAAGGCTTCTTTCTAACTGGGAGACCAGCAGGTCTTCTGCAGACATCACTCCCCTGCAGCACTCTGATCCGAGGCCTTTCATATTCCAAAGAGCAGCATTAAGATTCCCATCTGTCACCCAGTCAGACTCACATGTGCGAATTCTCTTTACAGAGCAAGACAGCCAATGCAGTGAGCTGGGTAAAGGGGCAGTCTCACTCTGAGGAGACTCAACCTAGAGTGTAGGGACAGGGAGTGAAATGTGCAGCTTCCAGCTGCCACCCAAGCCTCCTTAGTGCAGTGGCATGAGAGCAAAGAGATAGTCCTTTGTGACTCTTTGATCTCCTTCCTGGCCTTGGTGGAATTAACACTGCTCAGTGCCAGTCTCTTCTGAATATATGGAAAAGATAGCTCAGAAAAGAATAGAGTTAAATAAGAGCAGGACAGAGTAAGGTGGCTTCATGGTGTTGCATTTGTGTGTCTCACAGCCCATCCTGGCTCACAGTGACCCTCTGTGACAGAGAAGAACTGTTCCACAGATTTTTCTAGGCAGAATTTTAGGGAAATGTACCTAGCAGCACACTGGTTGCATGTGCGGCTGTAACAGAGAGACTGGCAGTTTGAACTCACTGATCCCCATTGAGAGAGTGAAGACGTGACTGCCTGCTCCCATGAAGACTCCTATCCTGTTGTTGTCTGTCCATTTGTGGTGCTGTGGTGAGTTGTGTGTTACTGTGATGCTGGAAGCCACGTGACTGGTATTTCAAATGCCAGCAGGGTTACCCGAAGTGAAGAGGTGTCAGGGAAACTTCCAGGCTAAGAACAGAATACAAAGAAGGGTCCCACTGCCCACTTCAGAGGAAGTAGCCGCTGAAAACCCTTACACTATAGCACAGTGTGCCTTTCCTTCCCGTCACAGGGAGTCAGAATCGCCTCAATGGCACATAACAACCAACAACACCTTTGAGGAGGGAAATCTCCTTCAGTAGGGCTGGGTGAGTTTAAACTGGGTGGCTTCTTGGTTAGCACTTGAGCTCTGAATCATCTCACCACCAGGGCTACCATCTTCATGATGCAGGCAAATAAAACCATCTTGGTCCTGCTCGGTATTGCCAGCGTCAGCATGCTCTTTCTCCCATAAGCACATGTCTGGTGGTTGGACCACAGCAAACCCGGTTGACACTATTTCCTCATCACCCCGTGTGTGTCAGAGTAGAAGTGAACCATGAAGTTTTCTTTGATTAAAAACATTTTTATTGTGATTTGGGTGAAGGTTAAAGAGCAGCTCAGCTGTCCATTGAGCAACGCATACACATTTTGTTTCATGTCATTGATAGCAATTCCCACAATGTACCATCACTTCCCCCACATCTTCTTGTTTCTTGTCTCCAAGCTTCCTTCATTCTCAACTTTTTTGAACTTCGTTCTTGGGGGAATGCTGTCTTTTGATCTCATGTGATCTATTATTCTACGGTATTTGTATGTCTCTAATGTCATTGTTCCCATTATAGACCTGTCTATTGTTTGGTTGAACATCGAGCCATGATGAGTTCAGTTCCAGACCTGCAGGGTAAGTAAGCACCATAGTCTTGCAATTTCACCAGCCTTTATCCAAACAGTAAGCTTGGTGTTTTATCATGATTTTGAGTTTTGCCCCACATTTCCCTTCTACTCTAATCAAGCCCTTCTAATGTGATCTCTTTCATAGCAGTCGATAGTGAGAGCTAGGCACCATCTAGTTCTTCTGGTCTCCAGTGGTGGAGGGTGATCATTGCTTGAGTCACTAGTCATTGATTCATTGTGCCCAATCAGTTCTCCTCTTCTGCTGTCTTCTGGATGGGGAGAGACCAACTGTTGCCCCTTTCCTGATTGCTCAGGAACTTTGAAAATCCCAGAGACGATGGTCCTGATCCCCCAGGCTCAACAACTCATTCCCTCACAGTTTTTGCATCTGTCTCAGAGATTTTTGACATTGGTCCCTGTATGCTCCACCATATACCTGGATCTATTTAACAACCAAGGTCAATACATTCTATAAACTTTTCAATGGCCGAGGATTCTGAAGAAGATTGCCAGGCTTCTCTTTCACAGCTCCTCTAAGTGGGTTGGGAATGACAACTTTTCCCTTAATAGCAGAGCTCATTAACTGTTTACACCCCTAGATACTTCTTACTCTTAGAAAACTCACTGCCATCGAATCCATGCTGACTCACAGCCAACTTATAGGGCAGCGTAGAACTGCCCCTGTGAGTGTCTGAGACTCGAACTCTTTATGGGAGCAGAATGCCTTATCTTTCTCCCACAAAGCAGCTGGTAGTTTCAAACTGCTGATATAGCAATTAGCAGCCCAACTTGTAGCCACTAGGCCACAAAGGCTCTTTTTCTTCTTAGCAAAGAGAGGGAAAATAAGCAAACGGAACATTCCCCTGGTGCTTCCCGTGGATGCTGCGATGGAAGCTGGATCCTGAAGGCCCGGATTGGCTAAAGCTCCATTTACATAGGAACACATGCCTCCCTTGTTAGTATTTGCATTGGGCAAGCCATTTCCTGCGTTGACATTTTGCATCTAGTTAAATGCGAGCAACTCCAGAGAGACGTAGCTTTTACCTGTGGCTCTGCCCTTCTGGACAAGCCTTTGGTGCTCGATGGGGCTACTTTCAGTCTGTGATCTTACATGTCCTTTTGGATCCCTTCGTCTCTTGTTTTTGTTTTGATTAACACAAACTGGATGAACAGCTTCAGGCTTAATATAATCGCTGCTGAATATTTCATTGGGAAATGTTGTTAAGAAGGCAGTTGGCATCCATGATCTAAGTGTATGCAGATGGTAAAGTGGCTTTGAATAATTATTATTATTAGTGAATTAAAGACAAATGTGAACATTAGGTGTGTGTGTGTGTGTGTGTTTGTGTGTGCATGTTTTAAAGAGCACATGGCTTGGTGATAGAGAGGGCGAAGCACTGGTGAGGAGCACATGACAGTGTTCAGAGAGATGACAAAGGGTAGTGATGAAACAAAACAGATTCCAACCTCACATCCTCTGCTCCCTGCCTCAGAGGGAGGTCGCAACAAGGAGCAGAAAAGCCAAGGGCATTTCCTGCCCTCTCACAGCTGGCAAGCGCCACAGAAGGCACGGGGTTTTAATGCCGAGGTTTTGCTGCTGTGAGGCAGGGAGGGGGGCTTGCCATAGTTTCCACACGCTGACATCACAAACATACCGCAACTGGGTGCCTTTAACACACCAAAGTCAATGTTCTCACAGCACCGGAGGCTGACAGCATCATGCTAGTGCACCAGCTTGATGGGCAGGCTCTCTTTGTCCATCCCTGGGGGCTGAGTGCTGGTGGGCGGTATTCTTGTTTTGGCTTCAATAACCTCCATGGTTGGTGGTCCTTGGAGCTCTCTGCATGGCAGCTGCCTTCTTCCCTTGGAGTTGGTTTGCTTCAGTGTTGAATTGAATCCTTTTGTATCAGCCAAGTGTTTGGTGTAAGGTACAACCTCTTTAATGTCACAAAGAAAATCTCTGCCCAGGTGGGATTACATCCACAGTAAAAAATCCCACTCCTGTAGAGCTCACTCCAGCTCATCATGGCCCTCTCCAGGGGGGTTCCATGGCTGGGCATCTTTATGGAAGCACACAGCCACAGTTTTTCTCCAGAGAAACAGCTAGTGGGTTCTGAACTACTGACCTTGTTGTGAATAGCCCCCTTCTTAACGTGTGCGCCAGAAGCCCTGCTCTGCGGTTTGATGAGCAGCCCTTCTGGCCATTGCTAAGGGCTACATGGCAAAGCCATTTGGTACAAGCAACGTTGTCATCAGCAAAGAATGAGTTTAGCTGGCCTCAGTAGGATACTCAGCAGGGAAGTGATAAACTGCTTGGCTTGGGTTTTATGCAGGAGAACCATGGGAGTTGAGATGTGCAGTCTCTTGATTTGAACCCAGACACTCTATCTCCCAGCCTGAACTCTCACCATCATACTCAACTTTTGGGGGTCAAATGTTTGACTCACCTGAGAGATGTGCAGGTGAAAGCGTGCCCCAGAAACTTCTCCCTCCCATCCCTGTCATCTCGGAGAGTTCTCCAGATAAGGATTGGTGGTTCATGTGAAGGGACATATTGTAGCATTTCCCTTGCACTCCTCAAAGGCAAGAAAATGACCGACAGCACCTCGAGTTGCCAGCAGTGTCAAAGGGGATGTGCTCCTTGAGACTCAAGCTGAGTCCCCAGGAGACGAGCTCTCAACTGTGGAATTAGCGCTTTTGAAAAGGGGCAAATCTTCCAGCAGTTCTCTCTTCAGAGGCCTGGCCGTACGCTCTGCAGACTTGTGGGCACGCTCACTCTGGTGAACCCAATTCTTGGGAGAGGCTGATCTGTCCCTAGAAAACTGGCCACATGCAAAAGCATAGAGACCAATATCTGCCTCCTGCTGGAAGGATCTGGAAGGAGAAGGGTGGCTGGAGTCCTCTAGGAGGGAAGTTGAGAGCCAGGAGAGGCAGCAAAGCCACAGTTCCAGCGGGTGGTGTCCTAAGGCTAAGGGAGCTTGCCAAGGATCAAGTGAATCCTGGAGGTGTCTGCAGCCCATCTTGCTGAGGGCCTCCATTTATTTCATATATCTATGGATAATGGGAAGGGCCCCCAAGGCCCGCTGGCTGAGCTCATATGATACGCCGTGAACTATCCACCTTGGCATCCTCCAAAGTCTCTGAAAGCTGCAGCCCCTCCCACCCACTGGCAGCCTTCTTGGACAGGATCTCCTCCACACTGCTGCAACCATGGGCTCACACACAAGGACCATTGTGAGGACGGTGCAGGACCAGGTGGTGCTTCAATCTCTTGTGTGTACTTTTGCTATGAGTCAGGAGCTCACTCAATGGTATCTAACAAGTTATTGTGAGATGACATGAGAGGACTTCGTGGAGGCCCTTCCAAGAGAGGGTTGGAACATAGCATGGTAAGAGGCCTGGTCAGGAATGTGCTCATCGTGCTCATTGTTTCCATCCCCTTCTCCCGGAAGCCACTGCTCTAGGGAGGAAAGGCAGGCCCAGAGACAGGGAAGGGCTAGGGAAGAGGGAGCGATAGGAGAGCAATAGAAAAGACAGGTTACTCTCCCTCATTCCCAGTATAGCTCCTCAAACCTGAGGTAAAGCCTCTGATTCTGAGGCTGAGGCTTATAATAGGATCAGACTGAATATTTAATCCCTCAAGCTGCCTGGAAAGTGTGGGAGCTGATTAAGATGGCAAGAGATGAAGAAGGAAGGAATCTACTGGTTACAGATATGAAAGCACCTGTTAGTGAAAACTTCTCAGTTTCTTATTGCCTTATCAATGTCATCAGTCCACTTAATGTACTCACTTTCCAAACGCCTATTAACCAATTGTACATACCTTGAGTTCTTTCTAGGAGGCAATATTAATATTCTCATTTCCGAGTTGAGGCCACAGAAGTTTGGACAACTTCTGGTTGTTGTTGTTGGTGGCAGGTGCTCATCAAGTTGGTTCCAACTCATAGCAACCCCTGTGCATACCGGAAGGGAGCATGGCCCCGTCCTGTGTCCCCCTCTCTGGAGGGCACTTGCCTCAAATCTTTAAATTCAAAGCTTCTTGTTTTGTCAAATGAAATCATTTCTTCAGTCAATCTCAGAAATCTTTATGTAAAAACGTTGGAAACGCCTTTCACTCAAGGTCTAGGGAGGCTGAGTAAGGTGGGAGGGGCTCCAGGACAGATGGTGGGAATCACTCCTGCAGGTGGGTGGTAGGTTGGCGAGGCCAGTCTGACTTGCCTCCCTGGTGACTGACCTCAACCAGCAATGGGCAGCTGGACACATGGCATGAAGTGACCTCTGGTCTTCGTGGCGGTGGATGCCAGTAGACTGTCAGGTATGGGAGACCCATGAGAAAATAGGTTACTTTTCTCTTTCTCTCCAAGTTTCTCTGTGATCTCTTTATGCTGCCTGAGCCCGCATGCATACTGACAAAGGCAGACACGTACAGACACATGGCAAAGTAAATAGAGACGCCCACATTCACAGACGTATTCATCCACGTGCAAATAGGCACATATGTGCACATGCATGCCAAAGCAGACACAGACATCCATGAATGCACATGTATTCGTGAAAGCTGATTTTCATGGGGAAAAATATCAGATCTATCACTGTCACGTCCACTCCAACTCAAAGCAACTGTAGAACACAGAGGAGAACTGCCCTATTGGGTTTCCAAAGCTGTCATCTTGTCAGACACAGTCAGCCACCACTTTCTCCTGCAGAGCAGCTGGGGTTTTCCAACTGCCGACCTTTCACTTAGCACCCGAGCACTTGCTGATTTTCATAGGAGTCTGGAAATCAGTTTCATTGCCTGCTAGTCACACCTCCTCTGTGAGTTAGCACAGCCTGGTAAGCTTGGAAGGAGAAAAATCTTCCTTCCCGAGGTAGTTGAGTGGTTTTCCCCTGAGGAAATGGTTCAGAAAAAGATTTCCTTCAAGAAATCAGAACACTCTTGAAGAGAAATTTCCTGTGAAAACATTTGTTTGCTTGACACTGCGACAAGTGAAGCAGCCCCCTGACTTCCCCCTTGGGTCCTCTTTCTCATCATGACTGCTCTGCTCAGCTACAAGGCTCCAGGTCCTGGGAGCAAGGGTGCCCTTCTATTTGGAACCTCACAGGGCTCCACTGTGAGTCAGGGAAAGACCTGGAAACTTGAGCATCCTGAGACGAGGCCTGCATAGCAATATCATCTGTCATCAGGCTCATCATTTCTCTCATTTTTTGTAAGATCATTGAGCCCTTGGAGCCCTGAGAAGTTCTCTCAGAGGAAGCCATCCTCCTCCCATGAATCCAAGAGGGAATGCTTAAAGATTGTTGTCTTCTACTTACAGGAATACCAGCAACCAATTGCCATTGAGTCAACTCGGACTCATGGAGAGCCCAACTGTGTTAGAGAAGTCCGGTCCCGAGAATTTTCCATGGCTGGGGTGGGTATTTTTCCAGAGGCATATCACCAGGCCATTCTTGGAAGGCACCTCTGGGTGAACTCAAACCTTTAACCCGTAGTTCGCAGCCTAGCTCATGAACAATACCATCCAAGGACGGTACAGTTACTTGCTAATGGTCACCTGCAGTAGATGAACCGAGGTCAAGTAACTGCCTGAGAAACATCAACCAGAGGAAAGCAGAGTGAACCCCAGGGTTCTTGGGAAGAGGGCCAGAGAGAGAAAAAGGAGAAAACAGCTTTCTCGGGACATCAGAAAGGAAAGGACTCCACTTTGTGGATGCCATAGAACAATCCCAAGCCAAGCATGGGTGAGAAACAGACCCCACCCAAACCCAGCGGGCTGGATTCTGTCGCCAAGTGTTGAACACCAGACATGGATATGACAGAGCCGCTAGTCGTCCGTGGAAAGAAACTGTTTGCCGATTGTCTGGTAGTTTTGCAGCATTTGAACAACCAGGCCTCTGCTGCCTCTTCTGGCCTGAAATATAATTGCAGCCATAACCGCCCAGCGGTTGGGAGATCATTTTAGGATTGTCCAGGAGATCTTTGGCTGTGTCTATAATATGAACGATGGTGTCTTTGTTTTAAAAAAAGAAACTTTTTATTGTAAGGTGGGTTAAGATTTACAGAGAAAATCAGCTTTGCACGTAACAATTTATACACGTTTTGTTATGTGACATTGATGACAATCTCCTGCAATGTAATATCACTCATGCCATTGAAACTCTGCTTCCTGTTTTCATTCACCCTTCTCCCCTAACCTTGCCTGCCTTTTGAATTTGGCCTTGGGCAAATACTGCCTATTTGCTTTTGAATGGTTGATGGTTCTGAGGAATGTGTGCTCCTCAGTGCTATGATTCATTTTGGTGTAGTTGTTCTTATCAGGTGCCATTGAGCCAGTTGCAACCCACATTGACCCTATGCCAAACATTCAGAAACACTACCTAGCCCTGAATAATTCTCCTAATTGTTCCCAAGCTTGAGCCCCTTGTTTCAGTCACTGTCAATCCATCTCCTTAAGGGGCTTCCTCTCTTTCACTGTCCCTCTACTTCACCTGGCATGATGTCCTTCTCCAGGGTCGAGTCTCTCTTAATAACATGACCAAAGTATGTGAGAGGAAGTCTCACCATCCTTGCCTTTAAGGAGCCCTCTGACCATACTTCTTCTAAGACAGATCTGTTTGTTCCCTTGGCAGTCCATGTTACTTTCAATATTCTTCACCAGCACCACAATTCAGACATATCAATTCTTCTTCAGCCTTCCTTATTCAATGTCTTACTTTCACATACTTATGAGGCAATTTAAATTACTATGGCTTGGGTAAGGTGCACCTTAGTCCTCAAAGTAACATCCTTGCTTTTTAGCACTCTACAGACGTATTGTGCACCAAATGTATCCATATGGAATGCGTCATTTGATCTCATGATTGCAGCTTCCAAGAGCATTGATTATAGACCTCATCAAGACAAAAATCCGTGACAACTTCAACAAATAACAACAAGTAAAAAAAACAACAAACTTCTCCATTTATCATGGTACCTATTGATCAAGTTGTGAGGATGTGTGTCTTCTTGACATTGAGTTGTAATCCATACTGAGGGCTGCAATCCTTTCTCATAAGGTTCACTTTATAAACCTGTCTATTTTTCAGGGGGTTGAATTCAGTTCCAGACCTGAAGGGTGATGAAGGACCATAGTAGTGGGGATCTCACTAGTCTATCTAACCAATAAACCTCATCTTTTATCATTATTATTATTACTATTGGTAGTAGTAGTATGACTTTCAGTTTTCTTTATTTATTTATTTATTTATTTATTTTTTAACAATTTATTGGGACTGATACAATTCTTTTCACAGTTCATACATATACATACATCAATTGTATAAAGCACATCTGTACAGTCTTTGCCCTAATCATTTTTTTCTCTTTTCTTCTTTTACATTTTATTAGGGACTCCAACAACTCTTACCACAATCCATACATATACATACATCAATTGTATAAAGCACACCCATACATTCCCTGTCCCAATCATTCTCAAGGCATTTGCTCTCCACTTAAGCCCCTTGCATCAGGTCCTCTTTTTTTCCCCCCCTCCCTCCCTTTTCCCCCCTCCCTCATATGCCCTTGGTAATTTATACCTCGTTATTTTGTCATATCTTGCCCTATTCGTGGTCTCCCTTCCCCCCTTCTCTGCTGGCCCTCTCCCAGGGAAGAGGTCACATGTGGCTCCTTGTAATCAGTTCCCCCTTTCCAACCCACTCACCCTCCACTCTCCCAGCATCGTCCCTCACGCCCTTGGTCCTGGAGGTATCATCCACCCTGGATTCCCTGTATCTCCAACCCTCATATGTACCAGTGTACAGCCTCTGTCCTATCCAGCCCTGCAAGGTAGAATTCGGATCATGGTAGTTGGGGGGAGGAAGCATCCTGGATATGGGGGAAAGCTGTGTTCTTCATCGATACTACCTCACACCCTAATTAACCCATCTCCTCTCCTAAGCCCCTCTATGAGGGGATCTCCATTGGCCGACACTTGGGCCTTGGGTCTCCACTCTGCACTTCCCCCTTCATTTAATATAATATATATATATATACACATACATATATACATATACACATAAATACACATACATACACACACTTATATCTTTTTTTTTTTTTGCATGATGCCTTATATCTGGTCCCTTGGGCACCTCGTGATCGCACTAGCCGGTGTGCTTCTTCCATGTGGGCTTATTTGTTTCTGAGCGAGATGGCCGCTTGTTCACCTTCAAGCCTTTAAGACCCCAGACACTATCTCTTTTGATAGCCGGGCACCATCAGCTTTCTTCACCACATTTGCTTGTGCACCCATTTGTCTTCAGCGATCCTATCATGGAGGTGTGCAGTCTATGATATGATTTTTTGTTCTTTGATGCCTGGTAACTGATCCCTTTGGGACCACTCGATCACACAGGCTGGTGTGTTCTTCCATGTGGACTTTGTTGCTTCTGAGCTAGATGGCCGCTTGTTTATCTTCAAGCCTTTAAGACCCCAGTCACTATCTCTTTTGATAGCCGGGCACCATCAGCTTTCTTCACCACATTTACTTGTTCACCTACTTTGGCTCCAGCCATTGTGTCGGGAGAGTGAGCATCATAGAGTTCCAATTTAATAAAAGAAGGTATTCATGCATAGAGGGAGTGTTTGAGTAGAGGCCCAAGGTCCTTCCGCCACCTTAATACTTGACCTATAAATATCGACACAAAGATCTATTTCCCCAACCTCCTATATATATTTGCATGTACATGTCTTTGTCTAGACCTCCATGAATGCCCTTTGACTCCTAGCTCTTTCCTCCATCTCCCTTGACCTTCCTCCTGCCCTACTACCATGCTTCATCGCCACCTGGGCTAGAGTATACCTCTTCTCTAAGCAACCTTACCCTTGATCATTTCCCACCAGGCCTGCCACTCCCCCTTCTCTACCCTTTGGGGTCCCATGTTTTTCCCTTGTCCCTGGGTTTGTTAACACCACTTCCTTACCCCCCCTACCCCCCACCCCAAGTCCCCCCGGAACTGTCGGTTCCGTTGTTTTTCATCCAGATAGTTCATCCAGCCTGTCCTATTCAGACAGACCTGTGGAGTCACTAACATGCACGAAAACTAGACAGAGGAACACAAAGCAACAGTATACAACCAGACAACAAAACAACCAAAACAAACCACTGAAAAAGAACAGAACAAAACAGATCACAAGAGAAAAGCTTGTAGTTAGTTCAGGGATCTTTGCTGGCCCTTAGGAGCGTTTTCCAGTCCAGTCTGTTGGGGCACCACGCCCTGGCCCCAAAGTCCACTTTCAGCATTCCCTGGGGACCTTGCCACTCCATTCCCTTGCTGTTCCGCTTCACTCCCCCAGTGCTTTGCCTCGGTGTGGTGGGTTCAGGTCAGGTGCAATTCCCACACTGTGTCTCCGGTGCTGTCCCCTGTATCGCCCTTAGACACTGAGGGGCATCATGTCTCATAGTAGGGCCAGCCATGTTGTTCTCTCTGTGGACTGGCTGCTCTACTCAGGAACATCATCATCACGGCCTGGTGGGCCAGGCTGTGCTCCACTCTCTCCTCCTGCCCCTTCATCTGCTCCCGTGTGCTCTGATCAAATATGTCCATCTCCCATAGCTGCAGGGTCAATGTCGTCCTTTGGAACAAGTTCTTTTCGGGGGAGGGGCAGGAATCCACTTAATTTATGGTGCTGGGGCCAGCCTCCCAGACCTCTCCACCGGTTCCGTCCTCCACGCCGGGATATTGCATTCACACCTTGCGACACTGGTTTGAAGTCTGGTTCCACTTTCCCTGTGGAGATATAAACCATACCCTCCCCTTGGGTGGATTAATGCCCCATTTCTGTCATGCTGATTGTACTTACCTCAGGGGACTCATGTTGTACCTGTCCCTTTGGGTCTGGCTTACCTCGCTTAACATAATTCCTTCCAGCTCTTCCCATGAAATAACGTGTTTCATGTGCTCATCGGTGCTTTTTAGTGCTGCATAATACTCCATTGTGTGTATGTGCCAAAGTTTGCTAATCCACTCGTCTATCGATGGAAACTTAGGCTGTTTCCAAGTCTTTGCTATTGTGAATTGTGCCGCAATAAACATTGGAGCGCATATGACTGATCGTGTTTTATTTGCTGCTTCAACCGGGTATATGCCCAGTAGAGGGATGGCTGGGTCGTAAGGTAGATCAATTTCCATTTTCTTTAGGTATCGCCAGATTGCTTTCCACAGTGTCTGTACAAATCTGCACGACCACCAGCAGTGGAGGAGGGTTCCTATTTCACCACATCCCCTCCAACACTTGTTGCTCTCTGATTTACTGATCTGGGTTAGCCTCAGGGGTGTTAGGTGGTATCTCATGGTTGTTTTGATTTGCATTTCTCTTATGGCAAGGGACTTCGAGCACTTTCTCATATATTTATTGGCCATATTGATCTCCTCTCTAGTGAAAGTTCTTCTCATTTCTTTTGCCCACTTCCTTAGGGGGTTAACTGTTTTCCTCTTTTTGCAGGTCATGATGGTGTTGTAGATTTTAGTAATGAGCCCTTTGTCTGACGTGTCATTACTAAAAATCTTCTCCCAGTCTGTGGGTTGCCTTGTCACCCTCTTGGCAAAGTCTTTCGAGGTGCACAGGTGTTTTATTCTTATTAGATCCCATTTGTCGATTTCCAGATCACCTGTGTGTGTCCCCTTCCCTGTTGCAGTGAGCCTATGTGCTCCCTGGGCCAGTGCTCTGAGATTAGTCCCGATTCCCTCCTTAATGGTCCTGATGGTTTGGGGTTTGGCTTCTAGATCTGTGATCCAGCTTGAGTGTATTCTTGTGCATGGGGTGAGGTAGACGTCTTGTTTCAACTTTCTACATGTGGATATCCATTGTTTCCAGCACCACTTATTAAAGAGGGCATCTGCTTCCCACTTGACGTTTTTGGGACCCTTGTCGAAGATCAGTTGTCTATATGCTAATGATTTTACTCCTGGGCTTTCTATTCTTTTCCACTGGTCTGAGTGTCTATCATTGTGCCAGTACCATGCTGTTTTGACCACTGTAGCTGTGTAGTAGGCATTAAAATCAGGTAGGGCGAGTCCTCCAATTGTGTCCTTCTTCTTGAGGAGTTCTCTGCTAATTCTGGGTTTCTTCCCTCTCCATATGAAGTTGGTGGTCAGTTTTTCCAATTCTTTGAAGAAGGTTGATGGTAATTGGATTGGTATAGCATTGAACTTGTAGAGTGCTTTAGGAAGAACTGTCATCTTTACTATGTTCAGCCTACCTAACCATGAGCAGGGGAGCTTCATCCATTTGTGAAGGTCACTTTTGGTTTCCTGTAATAGGGTTTTATAATTATGCTTATATAGGTCTTTAGTATTTTTTGTTAAGTATATTCCTAGGTATTTCAGTTTGTTCTTGGCTACTGTGAAGGGTACTTCCCTCTTAATCGCCTCTTCCATGGCCCTGTCCGATGTGTATAGAAACCCTACCGACTTCTGTTTATTGATCTTGTATCCTGCTACCCTCCCGTATTCCTCTATTGCTGTAAGTATTCCAACTGTGGAGTTTTGGGGGTCTTCAATGTATAGGATCATGTCATCTGCAAATAACGATAGTTTCACCTCCTCCTCTCCCAACTGGATCCCTTTGATGTCCTTCCGCTGTCTTATGTTGTTAGCCAGAACCTTCAAAACGATATTGAATAGAAGAGGGGACAGGGGGCATCCTTGTCTTGTACCCTTTTTCAGTGGTATTGTTCTTGTCTTTTCTCCATTGACTATGATGTTGGCTGTTGGTCTTTCATAGATAGCTTGTATGAGCTTGAGGAACTTACCTTCCAATCCTATCTTCATGAGTGTTTTGCTTAGGAATGGGTGCTGGATGTTGTCAAATGCTTTTTCTGCATCTATGGATATTATCATATGGTTTTTATGCTTTTTCTTCTCGATGTGGTGTATGATATTGATGGATTTTCGGATGTTAAACCATCCCTGCATCGCTGGGATGAATCCTACTTGGTCGTGGTGAATGATATGTTTGATGTTCCTTTGTATTCTATTGGCCAATATTTTGTTAAGGATTTTTGCATCTATGTTCATTAGAGATATTGGTCTATAATTCTCTACACCTGTGGGGTCTTTTCCCTGTTTGGGTATCAAAGTAATGCTGGCTTCGTAAAATGAGTTTGGGAGCTTGCCGTTCTTTTCTATGTTCTGGAATACTTTGTGGAGGATCGGTGTCAGCTCTTCCCTGAATGTTTGGTAAAATTCTGCTGTGTAGCCATCTGGCCCTGGGGCCTTTTTCCTTGGTAGGTTTTTGATGACACTCTCTATTTCTTCCTTCGCTATGGGTTTGTTGAGGTTCTTGATCTCTGTCTCAGATAATCTAGGGATAGATTGTTTTTCTAAATATTTATCCATGTCTTCCAGGTTTCCGAATTCATTAGAATACAAACCTTCATAGTACTTTGTGATTATCCTTTTTATCTCATTGGGGTCTGTTGTTATTGCCCCCGATTCATCCCTTATCCTGGCTATTGATGATTGTTCCTTTCTATCTTTGGTAAGCTTTGCCAGGGGAGTGTCAATTTTATTAATTCGTTCATAAAACCAGCTTCTAGTTGCGTTAATCCTTTGCATTGTTCTTTTGTCTTCCCACTGGTTTAACTCCGCCCTGATTTTTATTATTTCTTTTCTCTTGCTATTGGAGGGGTAGTTCTGTTGACTCTGTTCTAGTTGTTGGAGGTTTTGTGTTAACATATCTGTCATACGCCTTTCTTCTTTTTTCATGTATGCATTCAGTGATATCAAGCTACCTCTGATAACTGCCTTTGCAGTGTCCCATAAGTTTTGATATGTTGTATGCTCGTTCTCATTAGTTTCTAGAAATTTCCTGATATCCTCTCTGATCTGGACCTTAACCCATTCATGTCGCAGGAGATCGTTGTTTATTCTCCAATTGGTGACCCTTGCTTTTCTGGGTGCCCTCCTATTAATCTCCAGCTTTATGGCATGGTGGTCTGAGAAAGACGTCTGGATAATATCTATGTGTTTGAATTTACTCAGGCTGGCCTTGTGCCCCAGCATGTGATCTATTCTTGAGAAAGATCCGTGTGGATTGGAGAAGAATGTGAAACCTTTTGCTTTTGGATGAAAGGCTCTATAGATGTCTATCAGGCCCTGTTGCCTAATTACATTGTTTAGCTCTCTGGCCTCTTTGCTGAGCTTCTTTCCCTGTGACCTGTCTTTCTCTGATAGTGCAGTGTTGAAGTCCCCCACTATTATTGTTGTTTCCGTGATTTCTTCTGTCATTTTTTTAATAGTTTGTTTGACGAAATTTGCCGCACCATTATTAGGTGCGTAAATATTCAGTATGCTTATTGCTTCCTGGTTTACTGAGCCTTTGAGCATTATGTAATGTCCCTCTTTGTCTCTTTTTATGTTTTGGATCTTGAGATCCATTTTGTCAGAGATTAAGATAGCCACTTAAACTTTCTGCCAGCCCTTTATTCTCAGCATATGCTTGTCTGCTTGCTTAAGGTGTGTCTCTTGCAGGCAGCAGATTGATGGGTTATGTTTTCTAATCCAATCCTCCAGCCTCTTTCTTTTAACATATGAATTGAGCCCATTTGTATTCAAAGTGATTATTACAATCTCTGGCTTCATGGTTGCCATATTCTGTTTTGTGTTTTGGGTCTTTGCCTATCTTCCTTCATATCAGTGTACTGCGTTTGAGTGGAGGGTTTCTATCCTGTCCTCTTTTCCATCTGAGACCGTGTTGTCCTGGTACGTGTTGCTGGCATGTTGGCTTCTAGATGGAGATGGGCTATATGGTGGTCTCCTGGAGGTTCTAGTTGGAGCTTGATCTTCTGGCCATAGTGAGTCAGCCAGTATGTTCTGCAGGGTCGGGTGACTTGCAGTATATTTTTTGAGTTCTTCCTTGTCCTGGAAGACCCTTATCTTACCCTCTATCTTAATGGATAACTTGGCAGGGTATAGGATTCTGGGGGAGGCATTTTCATCTTTCAGTTTTTGGAAGATGTTGCTCCATTCTCTCCTCCTCTTCATGGTTTCAGCTGATAAGTCTGAGCATAACCTTACCTGCGCTCCTTTGTATGTGACTGTCTTCCTTTCTGTTGATGCTCGTAGAATTTTCTCTTTTTCCTCTAAGTTGGATAATTTTACAATTATATGCCTTGGCGTGTTCTTCTTGGTGTTTAGCTTAGCCGGCGTCCTCTCTGCTTCCTGTATGAGAGTCGGATTCTCCTTTGTTAGGTTGGGGAAATTTTCTTCCAGGAATTCCTTTGCTATCTTGACGGTCAATTTGTGTGTTATGTTGTGTTCCGGTAGACCGATTATTCGAATATTATTCCTCTTCATAGCATCTGTCATTGATCTCAGGCTGTCTTCTGTTTCTTTAATTTTCCTATCTGATTGTTTTTCTCGCTTGCTTCGTTTGGTTTCAGCGTCCTCGAGTTCACTGATACGGTTCTCAGCCTCCTCAAGCCTAGATATAGCTTCTGTGACCTTTTGTGTGGCCTCTGCTACCTCCTCTGTTAGTTTCTGCAGTTCCTTTTGGTGGATAGTATTCATCCCCTCTATTGTGGACTTCATCCCCTCTATTGTGCATTTCATCCCTTCTATCGTTGCATCCTTATTTTGGTTTGCTTCTCTTAGCTCCTGTATTACTGCAAGCAGAGTTCTGAAGATTTCCTTTTGTGGCTGATCTATATCTGTTTCTTCTATGAGTGACGTTAGGTCTGTTAAAGTGCCTCGTTTTTCTGATTTTTTTGTTGGGAGTGATGTGGTCTGTTGATTTTTCCTTGATCCTTTAATAGGCCCCATGCTTCTGGGAGACAGGAGTAACCTTATTGTGTGGAGGCTCAGGCCACTGTGCCGTCTCCTGGGGTGGCTGGGGCGGGCTGCGGCAGGCTTAGGGCTGGCACTGGGGACCCAACAGGGCCCCAGGTGGTGAGAGCTGGCTGGAGCTCACTGACGGCTCCTCAGGGACTGCAAAGCCGAGACCCAGGCTCCACTGCAGGTGGAGTGTTTGATCTGCCCGGGCTGTGAGCGGGCGCGGGGAGGCCCCTTGGATAGCTGCTCAGGCAGCTGCGGGACACTGCAGGGAACAATGGTGTTCGCTCTCGGCCCTTTTGGCGCGAAACCGCAGGGGGCAATGGCGCACTTCCTATGCTCAGGCTCAGAGTCGGGGCCGCCAGGGTCCCCGCAGCACCCTGGGGAGGGCACCTACTCTTGTGCCTTGCGCAGGGGGTGGCCCTTGGTGGGCAGACTCAACAGCGCGGGGCGCGGCGCTCCGCGGAAGCTCAGGGTCTGG
This sequence comes from Tenrec ecaudatus, assembly GCF_050624435.1. Lineage (NCBI taxonomy): Eukaryota > Metazoa > Chordata > Mammalia > Afrosoricida > Tenrecidae > Tenrec > Tenrec ecaudatus. The sequence goes on from NW_027457943.1 coordinate 50,591, forward strand.
GACAGGCGCGGGTTGGGCTATGGCTCCTGTTGGCGGGAAGTGCTCAGCGCAGGGTCCCCTACAGGAGTGGAGCTGGCGCTAGGCTGCCAGGGGCTGGCGGGGGCGGGCGGGGGTGGGAGGCCAGCGCACGGAGGGCAGGTGGAGAGGTCCGCGGCAGCGGTGCGGGTGGATGGTCCCCCGTGGGGGTCGCCAGACAATCCGCGGGTCCGCTCCCCTGAGCTTGGATGAATGGAGGGAGGGACGTGGGCCCGAGGGCAGATCGCTGCCCTGCGGGGAGAGGGGAACTGCGGGAGAGGAAAGCTTCTCTCCCAGTGGAGATCCGCGAGTGGGGAGTGGGGAGTGGGCCGCTGGAGTAGGCAGGGCAAGCGAGCGGCTCTGGGCTGGCGTCCGGTTTGGGGATGGAGCCTAAGCCGGTCGCCAGTGAGCTCACGGCAGCTTAGTGGCCAGAGATGTCCCACTAGTCCGGTCCTCTTTCACCTAGACCCCTGCTCCGGACAAATACGTGGGGTAGGACTGGGGTGCTGTCCCAGGGGGATATTTCACTCACCAGACTCTTACTATTCAGCTACCTGGTCGCCAATCCCGCTTTGTTTGGAGGAGCTCTCAGAGTATGCGGGTGTCCCTGTCGGCCATCTTCCCCCTCTCCGACTTTCAGTTTTCTTACACATTACTCCCCACTCTATCTAGGATCATGTACCATGATCCCTTTCAGAGCAGCTGTTTGTGATAGGCAGGCACCATTTAGTTCTTCTGACCTTAGCATCATAGAGGCTGAGGTACGCATAGTCCATTACTGATTTGGACTAATTGTTGCCAGGCATCTTGAGCTTCTTCAACGTTATTTGCTCCAGACAGGGTGCAATAGTTTATTGTGCCAGCCTGGCCGATAAACACAAGTAGGATTAATCGAAGTGCAGAGGGATAAATGGCTTCGTGAGCCTCACCTTGCTTGTTCTGTGCCTCAATTTAAAGGGGTACACTGTCTGTGGGATGCCTAGCTTGTGGACTGTGTCGCTGTAAGTTGAGGTCCATTTAATCCCACAGGATTGTAATGTTCGTCTCTGGAGCTGGGGACCGACAGTTGGTGACAGTTGGTGACTTGCCTTGCTGTTTGCTGCCTGGGTATATATAACCCAACTCTCTCTACAGAAAGGGACTGGCAACTGGCGGCTCTCAGCCTTAAAGGACTGCTAGTGCCTCACTGTTTTATAATTTAACTGTTAGTTTCTTGTGTTATCTATCTGTATATAATTTAGTGGTTCATTTCTTGTATTGAATATCTAGCTTTATAAATATATTTATATATAATTACTAGCAATATGGTTTTGTCTCTCTAGAGAACCCTGTCCAACACATAGGGTGAGACCAAGAACCGACTTTTAGTTTGCTACTCACTAGCTTTTGAAGACCCCAGTCACTTCCCTGATGGATACAGAACATTGTCTTTGTGAGCTAGTTTGTACCAATTGACCTTGGGGTCTCTCAGAGCTATGTTCCTGATCCCCGATATTTAGGACACGCTCCCTCAAGGGGTTTTGTTCTAGCTAAGACATTTTCATAACTATGCCTCCTGGATGCACTATTATATTCATGGTCATATTTGTAGTATATGCTAATATGTATATAGAACTATTCTCTGGCAAACCTATATTTATTCATGGGGCTAGTCCCATTCTCCTTCCCACAACTGCTCAGATTTTGTGGTTTTTCTATCTATCTATTTATCTCTCTATCTATCCTTGTATGTTATTGTTATTATTGGAGTATTTATCTCTGTTGCCTTTAATGCTTGTAGTCTACTGAGAAAGGATAGTGTTTTGATGTTCCAAATATTTCCCCATTTTCTGGGTTACATGACACAAACCAATAGAAGAAGAGAAAAGAAAAAAAATTTAACCCAAGTAATAACACCAACAATAAAACCAATTTAATCTTTTGGTTAAGAATTAGTCAGACTTTCCCACTCCTTGGCTAACCCTTGAAAGAAAACGAATGAGACAAAAGACCATAGGGAGGAAGAAAGGAGAGTGGGAGGCAAGGGAATAAAGAAAGCAGGTGGCAGGGTTGTGTGAACAATTAATGTGGACCTTCTTTGATGTGTATTAAAAATAATATTGACTGGTTTTTTCAATACTCACCAAAAATTATTTATATCAATCAAGAAAACCTCACTACCCTGGAATCAATTCTGACATATAGCAACCCTTTGGACAGAGTATAGAACTGCCCCTGTGGGTTTCCAAGGCTGTAAATCTTTACAGGAGTAGAAAATCTCATCTTTCTCTTAGGGAGTGGGGGTGGGGGGAGTTTCGAACTTCTGATCTTGCAGTTAGAAGTCCAACTCATAATCTACCTCACCAACAGGGCTCCTCCTTTCATCATTAATCTAGACTGTTTGACCTTCTTGGCTTACTGGGTTTGATTTTCTCGCTTTGGAAGACATGGTACCAAAATACACACCATTTCCTAGCCCCCCCAAAAAATCAAAAGTAAGCAAAACAAAACAGGAAAAACTAGCAACCCAATCCAAACCAACTAACCTATTTAGCCATATAGATAAACGATACTTTTAGCCAACCTCTGTGTTGGGGGCAATAGGGATAGATGGGGACTGTGGTTAACAGGCACGTGTCAGCTCATCCACAGGGGACATTCAAATTCTAGCTCCAGACTGTTGTTGCCTTGGGGATATGCAAGGATTTTAAGGCCTGATTTTCTGTTTGTAACTGAGATGCTGAGAATATAAAATTCGATGTGAAATCGTCAACTTTTCAAATATTGGATCACATTAGTTAAAACCACTTTTCAGGCTGCTCATCATCATACTAGCACATCATTAGGCTAAAATCATATCAAAGACGTCTGGTTTGTCCCTTGTGCCCTTTAAGGACAACTGAAACATAAGGACGGGAATGGGACATTCATTCTTCCTCTAGACCCTCACCCTTTGCCTCCATCGGCTGGCGTTCATAGAAGAGGCAGACGGTTTTGTTCAACTTCAGCATAATCAGAGTCCTGAGAGTTAAACACAATACATATATAATTTCATACTAGTCGTTTTAATATTAGCCCAAACAAAACCATCAAAAACCCAACCCGTTGCTGTTATGTTGGTTCTGGTTCCTGAGGACCCCCTGGGTGCCAGGGAGAAACTACACATCACAGGATTCTCAAGCCTGTGGGCTTCTAGAAGCAGGCCATTAGTTATTTCTTCTGAGGGGTGCAACTGCCCACCTCTTGATACGTTGAGTCCTTAACCATTTGTGCCACCCAGGGTTTCCCAGTCTTCGTATGTGACCCCCAAATTCCTTGACAGGCTACCTATAGGAAGGTAGAGTCTATGCCCTTTGCCCTTAAATTGGGATGTTTCATGACCTCTGTGACCAATAGATTATGGAGAAGATGACACAGTGACATCTAGTTTGGGCAACCCCCTTCCCTCCCACAAAGTGCTTCACAGCTTCTGAAAAATCCCTTCAAAGACTTCTTCTTGAGTGCTCACCCTTAGAATGTCCAGCCTCCACGTGCTACCTCTCAGGACACTTCTCAGCACCCGGACACTATGCTGAAAGAAGCCTGAGCTGCCTGGAAAGGTCACGTGGAGACACTCCAACCAACAACCCAGCTAAGCACCCAGCTAACGGCCAGCTTCAGCTGCCAGCCCTCTGAATGCACGTGTAGGCACTGGAGTCACCAGAGGCCCCTGAACCAGCTCCCATGTGACTGCCAACTCATGGGAGACTCCAAGCACGACGCAGTGGCCTCCCAGCAACCACAAGATGATGGTCCTTGTTTGAAGCCACTGCGTTTGGGGAGGGGGCGTTTCTTGCCCAGCCACAGGGATGAGAACCTGCATCTCAACAACATGCAGGTGGTTGAGGGGGCCGTCTTTCAAGCAAGGCAGCCTCCCTTCTTGTCAACTGCTGGGGATTTTTGTTGTTCTTGCCATTGCTGCCCCAATTCCCCAGGAGCTAGTGGAAGGCAGTCAGCAGGCCTCAGGTGGCCAGGAGGCAAGAGCCTCTGTGGGATGCAGTTACAATGGGAGACATAACCTTAAAGGCAGGAGCCTGACTTTACCTTTGCCTCCTGGAGATTTGGGATGCAGTACACCTGTCAAATCCCATCTTCTGTCCAACCATGATCATATGTCTGTCTTATGTTTGCACACAGGACGCAGACTTGTGAACACCCAAAGAACAGGGTCTGGTGCCAAGAAACCAGCGCCACAAGGAACTGATGTTTCTCCTGCAATGGGGATGGGTGGGATGAGAGGAAGAAAGGAGTACAAATCACTGGATCAAAACAAGGTGGGGAAAAGAAGGAGCAAAGGGAGAGAGTGAAGGAGGGAGACTGGGAGGCTGAAGGGAAAAGGCAGAGAAGGAAAGGAGAAAGGTGGCAGTGGGGAGAGAGGAGCGAAGAAGAAATGGAGGAGTGTGGGAGGGAAGATGGAAGGTGAAGGCAGGCAGGAAGACGTGAGCAAAGGGAGGGAAGGAAGAAAAGAGAAAGAGAAGGGCAAGAAGAAGAAAGGAAGGTAGGGAAGAAAGGAAGAAAATGAGAAACCTAATGTCAATGGCACCCTCTATGTTTTTATTTCCTGTTTTTCTGAGGTAGCCTCTTCAGCAGAAGCAAATGGGCTGAATCGCCTGAAACTCCACCTAGGTAGTAAGCACGGGTTTCATTTCGCCAGAGCCTGTGAAAATGTTTGAACTGAGCAGCATTAACACGGAGACAGCGATTACCCCACGTGGCTGTTGCGCTCTGATGATACCAAGGCAACGGGAATGGGGGGCTCATTATTTCACCAGGTGACAAAAAATTGTATTTTGACGTTTAACCCTGGACGTGGGGAAGGGGTGCGTGGGGGAGGAATCAGGGGCTCTTTGTGGAGTCTCCTCTTGCCATTGTGATGCCCCTTGGCCTGCCAACAACCTGAGGTCCTGCACGCTGCCAGTGAGGGGCTTGGCTGCAGGCCCTAGCCCAGCATTTCTTATCAGATTTACTGTGACAAGTGATGGGAGAAAAGCAAGATGCTGTTAACAGCGCATCCGTTCAGACCCTGCTATTTAGAAATTTGGATTTATATTTTGTCAGCTAGAAGTAGCACTGATGTTAATCTTTGCACTACCCTTGGAAAAGAATCATTCATAATCTTATAACAATAATCCATAGCATTTGAGGAGCTCTGAGAACCAAGGGATGGTCAGAAGCATTTTTAGACAGATGTCTCATTTCATCTTCAAAGCAACCCAGTGAGGAATAAGAAAAGTTGGCTTATGACTTCCCTTTTGGAAAGTGAATCTTTGGAAGCACAGAGAGGTCCAGGTTTGCCCAAGGTCACATAGTCAATAAGTTAGAGAGCCTGGATTTGAACCTGAGCGGTCTGCTGCCAGAGGTACTTTTTTTGCTCGTGTTTATTAAGGCAACTTGGAGCTATGGCAAGGATTCAGATAGAATTGAGGATAATTTTTTTAACAATTTATTAGGGGCTCATACAACTCTTATCACAGTTCATACATATACATACATCAATTTTATAAAGCACATCTGTACAGTCTTTGCCCTAATCATTCTTTTCTCCTCTTTTCTTTTTTTACATTTTATTAGGGACTCATACAACTCTTATCACAATCCATACATATTCATACATCAATTGTATAAAGCACATCCATACATTCCCTACCCCAATCATTCTCAAAGCATCAGGTCCTCTTTTTTCCCCCTCCCTCCCCTTTCCCCCCTCCCTCATGTGCCCTTGGTAATTTATACATCGTTATTTTGTCATATCTTGCCCTATCCAGAGTCTCCCTTCCCCGGTTCTCTGCTGTCCCTCTCCCAGGGAAGAGGTCACATGTGGATCCTTGTAATCAGTTCCCCCTTTCCAGCCCACTCACCCTCCACTCTCCCTGCATCGCCCCTCACACCCTTGGTCCTGAAGGTATCGTCCACCCTGGATTCCCTGTACCTCCAGCCCTCATATATACCAGTGTACAGCCTCTGCCCTATCCAGCCCTAACAGTGCTTCTCTCTATCCTTGTGGAGCCCTGGTGATGGGCTGGGCAGCTAAGTAGTAGCTTAAAGAGGCTTTCCCCTCCTGTGAAAAGTTACACTCTCGGGAAACTCACGGGTGCCAGTTCTACCCTGTCGTCCAGGGTTGTTCTGAATCAATGTCAACTCAATGGCAGTGAGTTTGGCTTTTTAATGTCTCTCCCTGTTGTTGTTGTTGTTGTTGTTGTTGTTGTTGTTGTTAGTTTGCCATCCAGTTGGTTCTGGTCCATGGCAAACCTATTCACAGCAGAATGTAACAATAACAGCACCTCCTCCATCCACCCAAGTGTTCCTATGCTCAGTCCTCTTGTTGTAGTCACTGTGTCAATCCAGCTCTTCTAGGGCCTTCAACCTTTTTTCACAGCCCTTCCATTTTTCTAAGCATGATGCCTCTCCAGGGACTGGTCTCCACTGACAACATGTCCAAAGTCTCACCATATTTACTTCTAATGGGAATTCTGGCCGTACTTCCAAGACAGATTTTGTTTGTTCTTTTGGCAGTCCATGGTACTTTCAGTATTCTTTGCCAGTACCATGGTTCAAATTCATACAGTTTACCTGGGTCTTCTTCACTCAATGGCAAGCTTTTCACATGCAGATGAGGCAAATGAAAATACCATGTTTTGGATCAGGTGTACTTCCTGCTTAAAGTAACATCCTAACTTTTCAACATTCTAAAGAGCTCTTATGCAGCAGATCTACCCAGTGCAATGTATCTTTTCATCTCTTGACTGCTGCTTCCAGGAGCATTGCTTGTGGATCCAGACAAGACAAAATCCTTGACAACTTCAAGTTTTTCTCGATTTATCATCATGTTACCTATTGGTTCAGTTGTGAGGATTTTGGTTTTCTTTGTGTTGAGTTGTATCCCACATTGAAGGCTGCAATCCTTGATCTTCACCAGCAAGTGCTTCAAGTCCCCCATCCTTGTCACCAAGCCAAACTGTGTCGTCTGCATATAGCAGGTTGTTAATAATATTTCCTCCAAATCTGATTCTGTGTTCTTCTTCATATAATTTGGCTTCCCTGATTATTTGTTCACCATACAGATTGAAAAAGTTTAATAAGCGGGTGCAACCTGGATGCACACCTTTCTTGATTCTTAAACCGTGCAATCTACCCTTGTTCTATTTGTGCTACTGCTTCTTAATCCATGTACAAGGTTCACATGAGCAAGACAAAGTGTTCTGCAATTCCCTTCTCAAAACTATCCATGTTTTCTTATGATCCACACAGTCAGATAGCTTGGGTGTTAATAAAACATAAGTAAACATCTTTAGGGTATTCACTGCTTTCAGGCAAGATCCATCTGATATCTGATATCCTTTGTTCCACATCCTCTTCTGAATCTGGCTTAAATCTCTGGGAAACCAAACTCACTGCCTTGTAGTTGATGACAACTCATCCTGACCCTATAGTGTAGGGTAGAACTAACTGCCCCTGTGAGTTTCTGAGACTGTAACTCATTATGGGAGTAGAAAACCTTGCCTTTCTCCCACGGAGTGACTGGTGGTTTTGAACTTCTGACCTTGGGGTTTGCAATTCAACCTGTAACCACTGTGCCACGATGGCTCTTGAATGCTGAATATGGTAACTTTCTGTCAATGAATTAATGCAACTGTTGTTGTATTAGCTTCAGTACAATTTGACTCACATGTGATGCCAATGATAGTGTTACATTATTTGACCATTCCGTTGGTCTCCCTTCTTTGATATGTATACACATATGGATCTCTTCCAGACTGTAAGCCAAGTAGCTGTATTCCAAATTTCCTGACATAGATGAGTGAGTGCTGCCAGTGCTTTATCAGCTTGTGGAAACATTTCAATAGATATTCCAGCAATTCCTGGCATCTTGTTTTGGGCTAGTGCTTTCCATGCATCTTGAATTTCTTCTTTCCTGACCATTGGTTCTTGCTCATATGTTACCTCCTGAAATGGTTGAATGTTGGTCTATTCTTTTTGATACAGTGACTCCATATTGTTTCCATCTTCCTCAGATGTTTCTTTCATCATTCAATATTTTGCCCATAGAATTTTTTAATATTGCACCTCGAGACTTGACATTTTTCTTCAGTTCTTTCAGTTTAAGATATGCTGAATATGTTCTGTTTTGGTTTTCTAACTCTAGGCCTTTGCACATTTTGTGATAATATTTTACTTTGTATTCTCAAGTTGTCCTTTGAAATTTTCTTTTTAGCTCTTTACTTCATCATTTCTTCCATTTGCCTTAGCTACTCTCTGATTAAGAGTAAGTTTCAGAGTCTCTTCTGACATGCACTTGTATCTTTTCTTTATTTCCATTTTTTAAATGATACTGTGCTTTATTCAGAGATGTTCTCAAAATTTGGTGGGTTATTATCAAGGTTGTATATTGACTCTCGTGTACTTGTTTGCATTTTCTTGAGCTCACATATGAACAATTGCTGATCTGTTCCACAATCAGTCCCTGGACTGGTTTCAGTTGCTGATATTGAGCTTCTTTTATTGTCTCTTCCCACAGGTGTAGTCAATTTGATTTCCGTGTATTCCATCTGGAGAAGTCCACATTTATGGTCACATTTTTTGTTGTTGATCAAATGTTTGAAGAAATCATTAATCATGCAAAATTCTAACATACAATCAAGATAAATTGGTAATTATTGGTGATTGGAGTGCAAATGTTGGAACCAAAGAGGAAAGAACAGAAGTTGGAAAATATAGTATATGCTATCAGCAATTTATTGGTTTGCAAACTCTGTCATGCGATCTCCAGCTTGGTTTCTATCACCAAGACCATATTTTTCAACTACTGATCCTTCCTCTTTGTTTTCAACTTTTGCATTCCAATAGCATTTTGATAGCAAGTCTGACAAATTTGGGACTGAATATGGTGGTAGAATTATTCAATTTCTGCATCACCAGCTTTGGGTGGTTGGTGCATAAATTTGAACAATAGTTGTATTGATTGTTTCTCCTTGAAGGGGGCTAGATAGCATCCTATCAAAGATAGCATTGTACATTAAAATAGATCTTAAAATGTCCTTTTGATGATGAATGCAATGTTGGTTCTCTTGATTATGTCATTCCCATCAGAGTAAACCATAAGATTTTCTGTTTCAAAATGGTCAATATCAGTCCATTTCAGCTAACTAATGCTTACAATATCAATCTTTATGTATTCCATTACATTTTTAATGACTTTCAAGGTCCCTAGATTCATATTACATACATCACAAGTTTCAATTATTAATGACGATTTGAACTGTTTCTCCTCATTTTGAGTTGTGCCCCATCAGCAAATGAAGGTCCTGATGGCTATACTCGATTTGCATCATTATGGTCGACTTGCCTATGAAAAGTCAGCTCTTCCTCTTCCTCAGCCGTATTTTGAGTACTTTCCAAGTTGAAGAGCTCATCTTCTGGCACACGTTCTGACAATGTTCTTCTGTTGTTCATGGGGGGTCTAGTAACTGACAGTGTTGCTGCTATCCATAGGGTTTTCAATGGCTCATTCTTCCCATGCAGGCAGCCAATTCCTTCTTCATTGTCTGTTCTTTGTCTGGAAGCTCTTTGGGTGACCCTGCTGGTATATGAAATGCCAATCACATAGCTCCCTGTATCTCACAAAACAAAAGTCACCACAGTACCACAAAATGCCAGACAAGTGATGGACCTCTATTTTTAGTGAGGCGTGGCCTGGTGGGAGGAGTGTGTCCTTAGGTGGTTCTGATCCACTTACTGGAACACATACTGTTAGTTCTTATTTAATAAATGTGAAATGCATAAAAGAGACCCCCCCAAAATATCCTCCAATTCAGACTTTCTGCCTTTTAAAAGAGGATAACCCACTCTGATTCAAAGTCATTGAGGTGTTTTGTTTTCCCCTCCCTCTGAGACTAGACTAGACTAATCACAGCTGTGGTGGAGCGACTGAAATGACTTAAAGCACCAGCTAGACTGGCTTTCAGAAGCAGCTACAGTCAACAGCTACAGACTGACAGAGCTGCTCAGCCAAGAGCTGAGGGTCCTCAACTCCCACTTCTACTGATGGGCACAGCCAGTGGCCTCTGGGAGTTGACTGGAACCCAGCAGCCAGCTGTGAGGAGCAAGCTAATTCATCTCAGCCTGGCCCAGGTCATCAAGTCACTGAAGGAGTACCGGGAAAGAGGGAAGAAATTTGGGGTCCCACATTTGGCCACAGACAAAAGTTGTTCTGTGTTTAGACAGTAGTTCTGGGCCTGAGTTTGGGGCAAGTGTGATGAAGGAAAGTCGGCTCCTTCTCTGCATCTAGGAACAGATGGTGGGGCTGCCCTGGAAACAGCAGGCCAGTCAGCTGGAGCAAAAAAGGCTCGGCCTCTAAAGCCCTGGCAGGGCAGACTGAAGCTACCTGGACTGTTTTTTCTTAACCCAATGGCTCCTGCTACCCTCACCACCCCCAACTAGGTAAAAGGGAAGAAAGATGCATTTTCTTTACAGAGGCAACTTTCTAGAAAGGAGACCAGCCCACCAGCTGTGAAAGGTCCCCTTAAACCATTTTACTTTGAGCATGGGGAAGAAATGTTGAGATACCTAGAGCCACGTGGAATTGTGGATCCTCTAGTTTAGATTCCAGTGATGCCAGATCGATTTTTCTAGAGAACGTCAAAATTCCTGTTTTCTTAAAAAGCTCCTGATTTTTTCAAAGGCGATTCAATAACATTGGATGGAAGCCAAGTAGGCCAAAGGGCCCTGATGGCATAGTGGGTTATGTGTTGGGCAGCTAACTAGAAGGTCAGTAGTTTGAAACCACCAGTCACACTGGGGGAGCGGGGGGTGGGGGATAGGGTGGGGGGCTGTGCAGAGATGAGACCTTCTAGTCCATATAGAATTTCAGCCTCAGAAACCCACAGGGGCAGTTCCGCTCGGTCTTACAGGGTCACTGTGAGTTGGAATCTTCTAGATGGCAGTGAATAAGCAGGCCAACCAGAGTCCACACAGGTCCTCATTTGGCCATGGGAGTCCCCAGTCTGTGACCCTCACAGAATCGACCTTTGTGTATCGATGTTAAAAGTGAGATCCAGAGAGGGGAGCGCCTGTCCCCTTGAGGAGCACCGAGTTGACTTTCCAGTCTCCAATCTGTAGCAGACATTCCGGGTGCTCCTTCTCTTCATTCCCAAATTCCTGATTCCGTGTACTCGCCTCAGTCAGCAAGGGCCAGCTCTGAAGGTCCCTTTTCTGGTGCTGGCTGAATGTGCTGAGGAACATATGCCCCTGGGAACAGCCCTGACCAGGCCCCTCACTCCTTGGATGGCAAAACTCTGAGAGGCGTGTGCTACACCTACCCCTGGAGACTTCCTAAGTGATTAAGCAGCAGGTTCCCAGGTTTGTAATTGGATTCACAATCTATTTGTTATCGGTGGCCTTCCCTCCACTGGCTCACAATGCCACATCATTACCTGCATGCTCAGAGTTTCCTAAATAAGCTCATTGCCTTTAAGTCTTTGGCCAGGGTCTGCTTCAGTGAGAACCCAAACTAAGCCCAGGTCTGAATCGTTATGTGTCCTTCTTGCCATCCAGTTGATGCCGACTCATGGCGAATCTATAGGATAGTGTAGAACTGCACCTGAGAGTTTCTCTGACTGGAACACTTTTTTTTTTTTAAACATTTTATTAGGGGCTCATACAACTCTTATTACAATCCATACATATACCTACATCAATTGTATAAAGCATATCCGTACATTCTTTGCCCTAATCACTCTCAAAGCATTTGCTCTCCACTTAAGCCCTTTGCATCAGGTCCTCTTTTTTTTTACCCTCCCTCCCGCTCCCCACTCCCTCATGAGCCCTTGATAATCCACAGATTGTTATTTTGTCATATCTTTCCCTCTCCGGAGTCTCCCTCCCCCCGTTCTCTGCCGTCTGTCTCCCAGGGAGGAGGTTACATGTGGATCCTTGTAATCTGTTCCCCGTTTCCAACCCACTCACCCTCTACTCTCCCAGTATCGCCCCTCACACTCCTGGTCCTGAAGGTATCATCCACCCTGGATTCCCTGTGCCTCCAGCTCCTATATGTACCAGTGTACAACCTCTGCCCTAACCAGTCCTGCAAGGTAGAATACGGCGCATGGTAGTTGGGGGGAGGAAGCATCCAGGATCTGGGGGAAAGCTGTGTTTTTCATCGGTACTACATCGCACACTGACTGACCCATCTCCTCTCCTAAACCCCTCTGTGAGGGGATCTCCAGTGGCCAGCAAATGGGCTTTGGGTCTCCACTCTGCACTTCCCCCTTCATTCACTATTATGTGTATATATATATCATATATATACCATATATATACCATATATATCGTATATATATATATTTTTCATAATGCCTTATACCTGGTCCCTTTGGCACCTTGTGATCGCACAGGCTGGTGTGCTTCTTCCATGTGGGCTTTTTTGCTTCTGAGCTAGATGGCCGCTTGTTCAACTTCAAGCCTTTAAGACCCCAGACACTATCTCTTTTGATAGCCGGGCACCATCAGCATTCTTCGCCACATTTGCTTATGCACAAGTTTGTCTTTGGCAATCGTATCATGGAGGTGTGCAGCCAATGCTGTGATTTTTTTTATTTTTCGATGCCGGATAACTGATCCCTTCGGGACCTCGTGATCACACAGGCTGGTGTGCTCTTCCATGTGGGCTTTGTTGCTTCTGAGCTAGATGGCCTCTTGTTTATCTTCAAGTCTTTAAGATCCCATACACTATCTCTTTTGATAGCCGGGCACCATCAGCTTTCTTCACCACATTTACTTGTTCAACCAGCTTTGGCTTCAGCAGTTGTGTCTGGAGGATGAGCATTGTAGAGTGCCAATTTAATAAAAGAAAGTATTCATGCATTGAGGGAGTGCTTGAGTTAAGGCCCAAGGTCCTGCCGCCACCTTAATACTAAACCTATAAATTTAGACACATAGATCTATTTCCCCATCCATATATATATATATATATATCCATATATATATTTGCATGCACATGTCTTTGTCTAGACCTCTATAAATGCACTTTGACTCCTAGCTCTTTCCTCCATCTCCCTTGACTTTCCTCCTGTCCCACTACCATGCTCCGTCCCCACCTGGGTTACAGCTATACCTCTTCTTTACGTAACCTTACCCTTGATCATTCCCTACCAGGCCTGCCACTTCCCCCTCACTACCATTTCGAGTCCCATGTTGTTCCCTTGTCCCTGTGTTTGTTAACACCACTTCCTTACCTCCCGCACCTCCCCCTATCCCAAGTGCCCCCGGAACTGTCGGTCCTGTTGTTTTTCCTCCAGATAGTTCATCCAGCCTCTCTTATTTAGACAGACCTGTGGAGACACTAACATGCACGAAAACAAGACAGAGGAAAACAAAGCAACAGTATACAACCAGACAACAAAACAACAAAAACTAACCACTGACAAAGAACAAAACAAAACACATCAAGAAAGAAGAGCTTGTAGTTAGTTCAAGGATCATTTGTTGGACCTTAGGAGTGTTTTCCAATCCAGTCTGTTGAGGCACCACAACCTGGCCCCAAACTCCACTTTCAGCATTCCCTGGGGACCTTGCCACTCCATTCCCTTGCTGTTCCACTGCACTCCACCACACTTTGCCTCGGTGTGGTGGAATCAGGTTAGGTGCAATTCGCACACTGTGTCTCCAGTGCTGTCCCCTGTATCACCCTTGGTAACTGAGGGGCATCTTGTCTCATAGTGGGGCCAGCCATGTTGTTCTCTTTGTGGACTGGCTGCTCTGAGACTGGAACTCTTTAGGGGAGTAGAAAGCCTCATCTTTCTCCCTTGGAGTGGCTTGGGATTTCAAATTTTCCATTTCAGACATTGCGTTTAGCAGCCCAACACATAACCCCTATACCCCACCATAGCTACAGAAAACAATAAAGAAACAAAATCCAACAACACTCATTGCCATTGGGTGCATAACAATCCAATCGAGAAAAAATACTGCGGCCTCCTGGGTTTCCAAGATTATAACTCTTTGTAAAAATAAAATTGTGTTATGTTTTCAGTGAAAATTTACATAACCGATTAGATTTTCATTTAACAAATTCTCTACTTGTTTAGTGACATTAGTTAATTTTTCAATAAAAAGGAAAGCAGAAAATTAAAAAAAGAACAAATGAAAAACGTGTTAAGAGTAAAGACAAATGATAAGATGTTAATTTTTAACCTAATCATATCTGCAACAATACACTTTCTGATGTACTGATGTTGAGCAGGGTTTAATCCCATCCCTGGTGAATGGTCCCAGGGGATTTAATGGAGGCTTATTCTCTGTGGAATCTCTGCCAATGCATTTTGAGTTTTTATACTCATCTAAGGTTATAACTCTTTATGGGAGAAGAAAGCCTCATCTTTCTCCAAAGGAGCGACTGGTGAATTCCAACTGCTGACCTTGCAGTTAATAGCCCAACACATAACCCATTATGCCACCAGAAGAGAGATTTGTATCTGGGTGCCTTCCAATTAAAGCACTACAATTATGCAAGGAGGATATTTTTTCTGTACTGGAGCCAGGTCAAGTCAGAACCAGTGTGTCCATGGTTTGCAGCGAAGTCAGAGGAAGAAGAGGGTAGACTGTCTATAACTTCTCATAGCCCAGGGAAATACTAGGCCTGGAAGGGGGCATGTGGCTCAACCATATTCAGAAAATCTGCACACTAACCTCCCCGGCTCAAATAATTACCAGCACCATGTCTCTGAATATCACCTGAAAGCAAAATAGTGAAAGCACCATTTCCATTTCATAATACTTTTATTAAAAGTAAAGTTCAATTCAGTGATGTGAAGAAGCTGGGAAAATTATCTTTTCATTTCTTTCTTTTTCTTTCCCTCCCTTTCCCCTTCTTCTCCACAGAACTGAGAGGCAGAAGGAATAAAGGCAGCATGGCACCAGCTGGAGGACACCGTGGGGTCAGGGTCACCATTTAACTCATGCTACTCCAGTTTGGAGGGGCAACTGGATGTCCTCATTTGTGAATTTGCTTATTAATCTTTTTGAGTTAACAAGGTCATGGTAAAAAATGATTGTTGGTGTTTTTGTTAGGAACCTTCTAGTCCAGTCCAACTCATAGTGACTCAATGCATCAGTGCCGAGCTCTCTAGACCAATGGTTCTCAACCTGTGGGACCCTTGCAAAGGGTGACTGTAACAAAATTACAGTTATGAAGCAGCAATGAGAATATTTTTATAGTTGTGGAGGTCACCACAACATGAGGAACTGTATGAAAGGGTTGTGGCATTAGGAAGTTTGAGAACCACTGCTCTAGGCTTTTCTATGCTGTAATCTTTACAAGAATGAGTTGCCTGGTTTTTCTTCCAAGAACAGAGCCACTGGTGGGTTCAAACCTTCAACCTTTTGGATAGCAGCTGAGCACTTAACCATTGTGCCTCCAGGGCTCTTTGATAAACTCTATCAGAGGGTCTTAACCATTGCAACCCCATGGATCCTTTTGGCATTTAGGAAAGGCTATGGAACACCTGCCCACTCCCCAGAATAATATTTCCAAATACCTCCAATGAAATACAGAATCACAAAGGCACAAATTGTATTGAAATGCAGTGATAAAAATAAGACATTGGATTTGTGGCAAATATACATGTTAATAAATACATTAAATATGATCTGATGGTGGGTCTAATAAACCAAACCCACACCATTGAGTTGATCCTGACTCACTGTGACCCTATATAAAATTCCTCAGGCTAAATCTTGACAGGAGCAGATCATCTCACCTTCCTCTCAGAGAACAACTGGTGTCTTTGAACTGCCAACCTTGAGGTTACCTGCCCAACGGCTCACCCACAGCGTCACCGTGAGTTCTAGATAGTGATGAGCATGAACTGTACTCAACGATGGCTGCAACGACTAGCATGGGGTGTGAAAGCATGTAGAATTTCTCTCGGTGGTAATCGCATGGCTATTCAGAACACAGCTGTGGACATGCTAAACTGCTCTAGGAGCTTAGGGGAACTAACTCAACCAGGATTGTCCCTCATCCAATTTGACATTGCTCCCCAGCCTGCTGGGGCTCAGTGGTTCAGTGTTAGGGTCCCTTGTCTAGATACCAGGGCTGGCATGGAGAAAGTCATTCCTCTGCAGCCTTCTAGTGTGTGTGGGAAGATATTAGTATTAAGACTTGGCAGGAAATTGCTGGATTTTCCTGGCAGCCATATTCTTAATAACCATTTACTGGATACTTATTATATTCTGAGGGTAAATTGTGGTTCAGTTGTAGAATTCTCCTTTTTCATGTGGGAGATCTGGGTTTGAGTCCAAGACAATGCAACTCATGTGCATCCAACACTCATTTGTCAGGGGGATGCTTGGTTATTGCTGTGGTACTGAACTGATTTCTGTATTGCTATGATACTGAAATGGGGAAGCTTGGTTGGGTGCGGCTATGAGACTGAACCTGTTTCTGTGATGTGTCCAGACTAAGATGAGCGATGAAGAAGAGCCTGGTATTCTACTTCTGAAAACCAATTAACGAAAACCCCTGTGAATCACAATCTGATGCACAACCAAAGAGATGGTGCAGGACCAGGGAGAATATTGCCCATGGAGTCACTGGGAGCTGGTTGTCACAGTGAGTTGGACTGGAGGCTGACTCAACAGCAGCTAACAACCATTGTGTTCCAGGCACTCGATTTGCTTTAAAAATCTAGCTCAGCCTTCTGGTACAGGGAAGTGATTAATCATGCCTACTTTATAGCACACAGTGAACCCTGATCAATGTCAGGCCCTGCTTGTGTTTTGTCCCTCCTTTTCCACATTCACATCACTTCCATTCCCCTCTTCAGACAAGTACCCCCTGCTGGGTGCTTGGTGTGTGTGTGTCCTTATAGGCATACAGCCATGTGCACTAGACCATGCTGCTTGGTGAATGGGCTTTCAGCTTCCATGAATGGTACTGCAATATAAATCTCATTCAATTTCTGACCTTTTCAACTCCTTGCAATGTCATTAAGAGTTATTGCCATGCTGCATATCAATTGCATGTGCTGCTGCGTGCCACTTGGTCATGAGCAATCATCATCTTTCTTTTTTTTCCTTCTTCAGTTGTCTGTTGATTGGCATCCAATTCGGCTCCAACTCTTCTCTACTGCAGGTATCAGCGTGGTGACCATTCTTTTAAAAATGCCCCAAGGGCCCTGTGAATTGGATAAATAGCTTGGCCTATATACCCAGGAATTATGCGTTGGGCTGCTAACCCCAAGGTGAGCAGTTCCAACCCACCAGCTATTCCATGGAGCAAAGAGAGGCTGTCTGCTGTCGTAAGAATTTAGTTTTGTAAACCTATAGCAGCAATTCTACTGTGCCTTGTAGGGTTGCTAATGAGGAAGAATCAACTGGGGTTTTGTTTGCTTTTATACATCCAGGAGAGAGCTTTGATGGGGGAGATATTAAGTGCTTGGCTGCTAACACAAAGGTCAGTAGTTTGAAGCCGTCTTCCACACACTGTGGGATAAAGGCATGGCTGTCTACTTCCCAATAGAAGCCTTGAAAACATCATGGGACCATTCAGCTTTGTTTGATAGGGTCATGAGGAATGAAAGTCAACTCAGTGATTGCGCTTCTTTGGTTGTACGCCCAGGAGGGGCTCACTAGGTCCTAGGGTACATTCAATGGGCTTTCACTAAGCTCTGCCAGATTGATGTGCTGCAAACCTGCATCATTAGCAGTGTTTCTCTGCTTTCCCCGGATCTCCAATGACACTTGGTATGTTTGTCTTTCTAACTGTTGCCCGTTTGATGGTTTTAAAAGGTCAAGCACAATAAACTCATCTATCCCAGGCACTTTCTGGTTCTGTAGCAGATTCTTAGGATTGTCATGCCACATTCCTTTGACCCATCTCTGACACCATCTCACTGCCTTCCAGTCAATACCGACTCATAGTGATCCTGTGGGACAGTGTACAATTTCCCCCTGCGAGTTTCAAACACTACAACTCTTTTTTTTTTTTAACAATTTATTGGGGCTGATACAATTCTTTTCACAGTTCATACATATACATACATCAATTGTATAAAGCACATCTGTACAGTCTTTGCCCTAATCATTTTTTTTCTCTTTTCTTCTTTTACATTTTATTAGGGACTCCAACAACTCTTACCACAATCCATACATATACATACATCAATTGTATAAAGCACATCCATACATTCCCTGCCCCAATCATTCTCAAGGCATTTGCTCTCCACTTAAGCCCCTTGCATCAGGTCCTCTTTTTTTTTCCCCCCTCCCTCCCATTTCCCCCCTCCCTCATATGCCCTTGGTCATTTATACCTCGTTATTTTGTCATATCTTGCCCTATTCGGGGTCTCCCTTCCCCCCTTCTCTGCTGTCCCTCTCCCAGGGAAGAGGTCACATGTGGCTCCTTGTAATCAGTTCCCCCTTTCCAACCCACTCACCCTCCACTCTCCCAGCATCGTCTCTCACGCCCTTGGTCCTGAAGGTATCATTCACCCTGGATTCCCTGTACCTCCAACCCTCATATGTACCAGTGTACAGCCTCTGTCCTATCCAGCCCTGCAAGGTAGAATTCAGATCATGGTAGTTGGGGGGAGGAAGCATCCAGGATCTGGGGGAAAGCTGTGTTCTTCATCGATACTACCTCACACCCTAGTTAACCCATCTCCTTTCCTAAGCCCCTCTATGAGGGGATCTCCATTGGCCGACACTTGGGCCTTGGGTCTCCACTCTGCACTTCCCCCTTCATTTAATATAATATATATATACACATACATATATACATATACACATATATACACATACATACACACACTTATATCTTTTTTTTTTTTGCATGATGCCTTATATCTGGTCCCTTGGGCACCTCGTGATCGCACTGGCCGGTGTGCTTCTTCCATGTGGGCTTATTTGTTTCTGAGCGAGATGGCCGCTTGTTCACCTTCAAGCCTTTTTTTTTTTTTTGGGGGTCTTTTTTTTTTAATTTTAACAATTTATTGGGGCTCATACAATTCTTTTCACAGTTCATACATATACATGCATCAATTGTATAAAGCACATCTGTACAGTCTTTGCCCTAATCATTTTTTTCTCTTTTCTTCTTTTACATTTTATTAGGGACTCATACAACTCTTACCACAATCCATACATATACATACATCAATTGTATAAAGCACATCCATACATTCCCTGCCCCAATAATTCTCAAGGCATTTGCTCTCCACTTAAGCCCCTTGCATCAGGTCCTCTTTTTTTTCCCCTCCTCCCTCCCCCTTCCCCCCTCCCTCATATGCCCTTGGTCATTTATACATCGTTGTTTTGTCATATCTTGCCCTATCCGGAGTCTCCCTTCCCCCCTTCTCTGCTGTCCCTCTCCCAGGGAAGAGGTCACATGTGGATCCTTGTAATCAGTTCCCCCTTTCCAACCCACTCACCCTCCACTCTCCCAGCATCGTCCCTCACACCCTTGGTCCTGAAGGTATCATCCACCCTGGATTCCCTGTACCTCCAACCCTCATATGCACCAGTGTACAGCCTCTGTCCTATCCAGCCCTGCAAGGTAGAATTCGGATCATGGTAGTTGGGGGGAGGAAGCATCCAGGATCCGGGGGAAAGCTGTGTTCTTCATCGATACTACCTCACACCCTAATTAACCCATCTCCTTTCCTAAACCCCTCTATGAGGGGATCTCCATTGGTCGACACTTGGGCCTTGGGTCTCCACTCTGCACTTCCCCCTTCATTTAATATGATATATATATACACATACATATATACATATACACATATATACACATACATACACACACTTATATCTTTTTTTTTTTGCATGATGCCTTATACCTGCTCCCTTGGGCACCTCGTGATCGCACTGGCCGGGGTGCTTCTTCCATGTGGGCTTATT
This sequence comes from Tenrec ecaudatus, assembly GCF_050624435.1. Lineage (NCBI taxonomy): Eukaryota > Metazoa > Chordata > Mammalia > Afrosoricida > Tenrecidae > Tenrec > Tenrec ecaudatus. The sequence continues at coordinate 70,517 of NW_027457943.1, forward strand.
TGCTTCTGAGCTAGATGGCCGCTTGTTCACCTTCAAGCCTTTAAGACCCCAGACACTATCTCGTTTGATAGCCGGGCACCATCAGCTTTCTTCACCACATTTGCTTGTGCACCCATTTGTCTTCAGCGATCCTATCATGGAGGTGTGTAGTCTATGATATGATTTTTTGTTCTTTGATGCCTGGTAACTGATCCCTTTGGGACCACTCGATCACACAGGCTGGTGTGTTCTTCCATGTGGACTTTGTGGCTTCTGGGCTAGATGGCCGCTTGTTTATCTTCAAGCCTTTAAGACCCCAGTCACTATCTCTTTTGATAGCCGGGCACCATCAGCTTTCTTCACCACATTTACTTGTTCACCCACTTTGGCTCCAGCCGTTGTGTCGGGAGAGTGAGCATCATAGAGTTCCAATTTAATAAAAGAAGATATTCATGCATAGAGGGAGTGTTTGAGTAGAGGCCCAAGGTCCTTCCGCCACCTTAATACTTGACCTATAAATATCGACACAAAGATCTATTTCCCCAACCTCCTATATATATTTGCATGTACATGTCTTTGTCTAGACCTCCATGAATGCCCTTTGACTCCTAGCTCTTTCCTCCATCTCCCTTGACCTTCCTCCTGCCCTACTACCATGCTTCATCGCCACCTGGGCTAGAGTATACCTCTTCTCTAAGCAACCTTACCCTTGATCATTTCCCATCAGGCCTGCCACTCCCCCTTCTCTACCCTTTGGGGTCCCATGTTTTTCCCTTGTCCCTGGGTTTGTTAACACAACTTCCTTACCCCCCCCTACCCCCCACCCCAAGTCCCCCCGGAACTGTCGGTCCCATTGTTTTTCATCCAGATAGTTCATCCAGCCTGTCCTATTCAGACAGACCTGTGGAGTCACTAACATGCACGAAAACTGGACAGAGGAACACAAAGCAACAGTATACAACCAGACAACAAAACAACCAAAACAAACCACTGAAAAAGAACAGAACAAAACAGTTCACAAGAGAAAAGCTTGTAGTTAGTTCAGGGATCTTTGCTGGCCCTTAGGAGCGTTTTCCAGTCCAGTCTGTTGGGGCACCACGCCCTGGCCCCAAAGTCCACTTTCAGCATTCCCTGGGGACCTTGCCACTCCATTCCCTTGCTGTTCCGCTGCACTCCCCCAGTGCTTTGCCTCGGTGTGGTGGGATCAGGTCAGGTGCAATTCCCACACTGTGTCTCCGGTGCTGTCCCCTGTATCGCCCTTAGTCACTGAGGGGCATCATGTCTCATAGTAGGGCCAGCCATGTTGTTCTCTCTGTGGACTGGCTGCTCTACTCAGGAACATCATCATCACGGCCTGGTGTGCCAGGCTGTGCTCCACTCTCTCTTCCTGCCCCTTCATCTGCTCCCGTGTGCTCTGATCAAATATGTCCATCTCCCATAGCTGCAGGGTCAATGTCGTCCTTTGGAACAAGTTCTTTTCGGGGGAGGGGCAGGAATCCACTTAATTTATGGTGCTGGGGCCAGCCTCCCAGACCTCTCCACCGGTTCCGTCCTCCACGCCGGGATATTGCATTCACACCTTGCGACACTGGGTTGAAGTCTGGTTCCACTTTCCCTGTGGAGATATAAACCATACCCTCCCCTTGGGTGGATTAATGCCCCATTTCTGTCATGCTGATTGTACTTACCTCAGGGGACTCATGTTGTACCTGTCCCTTTGGGTCTGGCTTACCTCGCTTAACATAATTCCTTCCAGCTCTTCCCATGAAATAACGTGTTTCATGTGCTCATCGGTGCTTTTTAGTGCTGCATAATACTCCATTGTGTGTATGTGCCAAAGTTTGCTAATCCACTCGTCTATCGATGGAAACTTAGGCTGTTTCCAAGTCTTTGCTATTGTGAATTGTGCCGCAATAAACATTGGAGCGCATATGACTGGTCGTGTTTTATTTGCTGCTTCAACCGGGTATATGCCCAGTAGAGGGATGGCTGGGTCGTAAGGTAGATCAATTTCCATTTTCTTTAGGTATCGCCAGATTGCTTTCCACAGTGTCTGTACAAATCTGCACGACCACCAGCAGTGGAGGAGGGTTCCTATTTCACCACATCCCCTCCAACACTTGTTGCTCTCTGATTTACTGATCTGAGCTAGCCTGAGGGGTGTTAGGTGGTATCTCATGGTTGTTTTGATTTGCATTTCTCTTATGGCAAGGGACTTCGAGCACTTTCTCATATATTTATTGGCCATATTGATCTCCTCTCTAGTGAAAGTTCTTCTCATTTCTTTTGCCCACTTCCTTAGGGGGTTAACTGTTTTCCTCTTTTTGCAGGTCATGATGGTGTTGTAGATTTTAGTAATGAGCCCTTTGTCTGACGTGTCATTACTAAAAATCTTCTCCCAGTCTGTGGGTTGCCTTGTCACCCTCTTGGCAAAGTCTTTCGAGGTGCACAGGTGTTTTATTCTTATTAGATCCCATTTGTCGATTTCCAGATCACCTGTGTGTGTCCCCTTCCCTGTTGCAGTGAGCCTATGTGCTCCCTGGGCCAGTGCTCTGAGATTAGTCCTGATTCCCTCCTTAATGGTCCTGATGGTTTGGGGTTTGACTTCTAGATCTGTGATCCAGCTTGAGTGTATTCTTGTGCATGGGGTGAGGTAGACGTCTTGTTTCAACTTTCTACATGTGGATATCCATTGTTTCCAGCACCACTTATTAAAGAGGGCATCTGCTTCCCACTTGACGTTTTTGGGACCCTTGTCGAAGATCAGTTGTCTATATGCTAATGATTTTACTCCTGGGCTTTCTATTCTTTTCCACTGGTCTGAGTGTCTATCATTGTGCCAGTACCATGCTGTTTTGACCACTGTAGCTATGTAGTAGGCATTAAAATCTGGTAGGGCGAGTCCTCCAATTGTGTCCTTCTTCTTGAGGAGTTCTCTGCTAATTCTGGGTTTCTTCCCTCTCCAAATGAAGTTGGTGGTCAGTTTTTCCAATTCTTTGAAGAAGGTTGATGGTAATTGGATTGGTATAGCATTGAACTTGTAGAGTGCTTTAGGAAGAACTGTCATCTTTACTATGTTCAGCCTACCTAACCATGAGCAGGGGAGCTTCATCCATTTGTGAAGGTCACTTTTGGTTTCCTGTAATAGGGTTTTATAATTATGCTTATATAGGTCTTTAGTATTTTTTGTTAAGTATATTCCTAGGTATTTCAGTTTGTTCTTGGCTACTGTGAAGGGTACTTCCCTCTTAATCGCCTCTTCCATGGCCCTGTCCGATGTGTATAGAAACCCTACCGACTTCTGTTTATTGATCTTGTATCCTGCTACCCTCCCGTATTCCTCTATTGCTGTAAGTATTCCAACTGTGGAGTTTTGGGGGTCTTCAATGTATAGGATCATGTCATCTGCAAATAACGATAGTTTCACCTCCTCCTCTCCCAACTGGATCCCTTTGATGTCCTTCCGCTGTCTTATGTTGTTAGCCAGAACCTTCAAAACGATATTGAATAGAAGAGGGGACAGGGGGCATCCTTGTCTTGTACCCTTTTTCAGTGGTATTGTTCTTGTCTTTTCTCCATTGACTATGATGTTGGCTGTTGGTCTTTCATAGATAGCTTGTATGAGCTTGAGGAACTTACCTTCCAATCCTATCTTCATGAGTGTTTTGCTTAGGAATGGGTGCTGGATGTTGTCAAATGCTTTTTCTGCATCTATGGATATTATCATATGGTTTTTATCCTTTTTCTTCTCGATGTGGTGTATGATATTGATGGATTTTCGGATGTTAAACCATCCCTGCATCGCTGGGATGAATCCTACTTGGTCGTGGTGAATGATATGTTTGATGTTCCTTTGTATTCTATTGGCCAATATTTTGTTAAGGATTTTTGCATCTATGTTCATTAGAGATATTGGTCTATAATTCTCTACACCTGTGGGGTCTTTTCCCTGTTTGGGTATCAAAGTAATGCTGGCTTCGTAAAATGAGTTTGGGAGCTTGCCGTTCTTTTCTATGTTCTGGAATACTTTGTGGAGGATCGGTGTCAGCTCTTCCCTGAATGTTTGGTAAAATTCTGCTGTGTAGCCATCTGGCCCTGGGGCCTTTTTCCTTGGTAGGTTTTTGATGACACTCTCTATTTCTTCCTTCGCTATGGGTTTGTTGAGGTTCTTGATCTCTGTCTCAGATAATCTAGGGATAGATTGTTTTTCTAAATATTTATCCATGTCTTCCAGGTTTCCGAATTCATTAGAATACAAACCTTCATAGTACTTTGTGATTATCCTTTTTATCTCATTGGGGTCTGTTGTTATTGCCCCCGATTCATCCCTTATCCTGGCTATTGATGATTGTTCCTTTCTATCTTTGGTAAGCTTTGCCAGGGGAGTGTCAATTTTATTAATTCGTTCATAAAACCAGCTTCTAGTTGCGTTAATCCTTTGCATTGTTCTTTTGTCTTCCCACTGGTTTAACTCCGCCCTGATTTTTATTATTTCTTTTCTCTTGCTATTGGAGGGGTAGTTCTGTTGACTCTGTTCTAGTTGTTGGAGGTTTTGTGTTAACATATCTGTCATACGCCTTTCTTCTTTTTTCATGTATGCATTCAGTGATATCAAGCTACCTCTGATAACTGCCTTTGCAGTGTCCCATAAGTTTTGATATGTTGTATGCTCGTTCTCATTAGTTTCTAGAAATTTCCTGATATCCTCTCTGATCTGGACCTTAACCCATTCATGTCGCAGGAGATCGTTGTTTATTCTCCAATTGGTGACCCTTGCTTTTCTGGGTGCCCTCCTATTAATCTCCAGCTTTATGGCATGGTGGTCTGAGAAAGACGTCTGGATAATATCTATGTGTTTGAATTTACTCAGGCTGGCCTTGTGCCCCAGCATGTGATCTATTCTTGAGAAAGATCCGTGTGGATTGGAGAAGAATGTGAAACCTTTTGCTTTTGGATGAAAGGCTCTATAGATGTCTATCAGGCCCTGTTGCCTAATTACATTGTTTAGCTCTCTGGCCTCTTTGCTGAGCTTCTTTCCCTGTGACCTGTCTTTCTCTGATAGTGCAGTGTTGAAGTCCCCCACTATTATTGTTGTTTCCGTGATTTCTTCTGTCATTTTTTTAATAGTTTGTTTGACGAAATTTGCCGCACCATTATTAGGTGCGTAAATATTCAGTATGCTTATTGCTTCCTGGTTTACTGAGCCTTTGAGCATTATGTAATGTCCCTCTTTGTCTCTTTTTATGTTTTGGATCTTGAGATCCATTTTGTCAGAGATTAAGATAGCCACTTAAACTTTCTGCCAGCCCTTTATTCTCAGCATATGCTTGTCTGCTTGCTTAAGGTGTGTCTCTTGCAGGCAGCAGATTGATGGGTTATGTTTTCTAATCCAATCCTCCAGCCTCTTTCTTTTAACATATGAATTGAGCCCATTTGTATTCAAAGTGATTATTACAATCTCTGGCTTCATGGTTGCCATATTCTGTTTTGTGTTTTGGGTCTTTGCCTATCTTCCTTCATATCAGTGTACTGCGTTTGAGTGGAGGGTTTCTATCCTGTCCTCTTTTCCATCTGAGACCGTGTTGTCCTGGTACGTGTTGCTGGCATGTTGGCTTCTAGATGGAGATGGGCTATATGGTGGTCTCCTGGAGGTTCTAGTTGGAGCTTGATCTTCTGGCCATAGTGAGTCAGCCAGTATGTTCTGCAGGGTCGGGTGACTTGCAGTATATTTTTTGAGTTCTTCCTTGTCCTGGAAGACCCTTATCTTACCCTCTATCTTAATGGATAACTTGGCAGGGTATAGGATTCTGGGGGAGGCATTTTCATCTTTCAGTTTTTGGAAGATGTTGCTCCATTCTCTCCTCCTCTTCATGGTTTCAGCTGATAAGTCTGAGCATAACCTTACCTGCGCTCCTTTGTATGTGACTGTCTTCCTTTCTGTTGATGCTCGTAGAATTTTCTCTTTTTCCTCTAAGTTGGATAATTTTACAATTATATGCCTTGGCGTGTTCTTCTTGGTGTTTAGCTTAGCCGGCGTCCTCTCTGCTTCCTGTATGAGAGTCGGATTCTCCTTTGTTAGGTTGGGGAAATTTTCTTCCAGGAATTCCTTTGCTATCTTGACGGTCGATTTGTGTGTTATGTTGTGTTCAATTAGACCGATTATTCGAATATTATTCCTCTTGATAGCATCTGTCATTGATCTCAGGCTGTCTTCTGTTTCTTTAATTTTCCTATCTGATTGTTTTTCTCGCTTGCTTCGTTTGGTTTCAGCGTCCTCGAGTTCACTGATACGGTTCTCAGCCTCCTCAAGCCTAGATATAGCTTCTGTGACCTTTTGTGTGGCCTCTGCTACCTCCTCTGTTAGTTTCTGCAGTTCCTTTTGGTGGATAGTATTCATCCCCTCTATTGTGGACTTCATCCCCTCTATTGTGCATTTCATCCCTTCTATCGTTGCATCCTTATTTTGGTTTGCTTCTCTTAGCTCCTGTATTACTGCAAGCAGAGTTCTGAAGATTTCCTTTTGTGGCTGATCTATATCTGTTTCTTCTATGAGTGACGTTAGGTCTGTTAAAGTGCCTCGTTTTTCTGATTTTTTTGTTGGGAGTGATGTGGTCTGTTGATTTTTCCTTGATCCTTTAATAGGCCCCATGCTTCTGGGAGACAGGAGTAACCTTATTGTGTGGAGGCTCAGGCCACTGTGCCGTCTCCTGGGGTGGCTGGGGCGGGCTGCGGCAGGCTTAGGGCTGGCACTGGGGACCCAACAGGGCCCCAGGTGGTGAGAGCTGGCTGGAGCTCACTGACGGCTCCTCAGGGACTGCAAAGCCGAGACCCAGGCTCCACTGCAGGTGGAGTGTTTGATCTGCCCGGGCTGTGAGCGGGCGCGGGGAGGCCCCTTGGATAGCTGCTCAGGCAGCTGCGGGACACTGCAGGGAACAATGGTGTTCGCTCTCGGCCCTTTTGGCGCGAAACCGCAGGGGGTAATGGCGCCGGCAAAGGAGGCTTGGCGCGAAACCGCAGGGGGCAATGGCGCACTTCCTATGCTCAGGCTCAGAGTCGGGGCCGCCAGGGTCCCCGCAGCACCCTGGGGAGGGCACCTACTCTTGTGCCTTGCGCAGGGGGGGGCCCTTGGTGGGCAGACTCAACAGCGCGGGGCGCGGCGCTCCGCGGAAGCTCAGGGTCTGGGACAGGCGCGGGTTGAGCTATGGCTCCTGTTGGCGGGAAGTGCTCAGCGCAGGGTCCCCTACAGGAGTGGAGCTGGCACTAGGCTGCCAGGGGCTGGCGGGGGCGGGCAGGGGTGGGAGGCCAGCGCACAGAGGGCAGGTGGAGAGGTCCGCGGCAGCGGTGCGGGTGGATGGTCCCCCGTGGGGGTCGCCAGACAACCCACGGGTCCGCTCCCCTGAGTTTGGATGAATGGAGGGAGGGACGTGGGCCCGAGGGCAGATTGCTGCCCTGCGGGAAAAAGGAACTGCGGGAGAGGAAAGCTTCTCTCCCAGGGAGATCCGCAAGTGGGGAGTGGGGAGTGGGCCGCTGGAGTAGGCAGGGAAGGCAAGCGGCTCTGGGCTGGCGTCGGGTTTGGGGATGGAGCCTAAGCCGGTCGCCAGTGAGCTCACGGCAGCTTAGTGGCCAGAGATGTCCCACTAGTCCGGTCCTCTTTCACCTAGACCCCTGCTCCGGACAAATACGTGGGGTAGGACTAGGGTGCTGTCCCAGGGGGATATTTCACTCACCAGACTCTTACTATTCAGCTACCTGGTCGCCAATCCCGCTTTGTTTGGAGGAGTTCTCAGAGTATGCGGGTGTCCCTGTCGGCCATCTTCCCCCTCTCTCCACTACAACTCTTTATTGGAGTAGAAAACCCCATCTTTCTTCCTTGGAGCTAGTAGTTTTGAATTGCTGACCTTGAAGTTAGCAAACCAACTTGTAACCACTGCACTTCCAGGGCTCCTCCTGATATCCATCATAGCAGTGACGAACGGCTCTATGTAAGTGCAGGCTCCTGCTGAAATGGTGTCTTATCACAACTGTGCAGCACGCAGCTCTCCATGTCCTTCTGCCTCGAAGCCTTTTCAAAGGCATGGAAAGCCAAACCCAGGAAGGTAGGAGAGGTCACCTTACTAGGAGGAATGCTCAACACCACTACAGGCGAAGAAGAGCCCAGCCTCCTGTTTCTGGTAGACAATTCTAGGACAGAACCCATGTTGCTCAGAAGTCCTGGGGGAATCAAGCCCCTGTATCCTAAATTAAAAGCCTCAACACCCCGTTCCCATTGTGATTGCTTCTCCCCCTAACTCAGTCTTGCGTCTGCTTTCCTATTCCCACTCCCTGCCATCAGATCTCAAATAGACTCCCTGCACCCAGGCCTGAGGAATAAGCTCGGCATGCAAGGGCACTCAATCCAAGACACACACATTACTCTGAATCTCCAAAACAACCCTGTGTGCTACGTGTGTAATCCCCAGTTCACAGATGAGAAATGGATTGAAAAACAGTGACACACCCAAGATCACTCAGGCCAGGGTTCAAGTCTGTGTCTATCAGTTATTCTTTTATTCAAGTATGCCAGAGAAGACTGGGTCTTAACACTTGAGCAATCTTCTTGGAAGAATAAGGCAAACTACAGAAAACACAAAATGAATATCGCTTTTGTTCGTTTATCCATTTGCAAAAGACATAATACCTATAGTGCTAAGAATAGTATTCAAAGTATCTATTACTACCCCCTCAAAGCTTACATACTAGTCACCAAACTCAAACAAATACAATGCTATTAAGTTGATTACAACTTATAGCAACCCCATATAGGGCTTCCAAGACTGTAAATCTTTACAGAAGCAGGGAGCTTCACTTTTCTCCCCCTGAGTGACTGGTGCATTTGAACTACTGACCTTGTGGTTAGCAGCCCATTGCTAAATGATTAGTTCCATAATCATTACGCTTACTTAACTCTACATTCTTTTAATTATTTCTCTATCAGTCCAAATTGCATCTGGCTACATGGGAAAAAACAAACCGACACTAGTGGTCTAATCACAAAAGCTTCATTTTTCTTATATTAACACCAAAAATACCAAACCAGTTGCCACTGAATTGATTCTGATTTACAGTTACCCCATATGATTCAGGGTAGAACTGTGCCCCATGAGGTTTTCAAGGGCTGAATTTTTAAATGTAGATTGCCAGGTTTTTCTTCCAAGGCATCTTTGTCTTAGCAGTGAATTGTGTTAACCCTTTGCACCACACAGGGTTTTGTCTTATACAATAGTAAGTCTTGAAATAGGTAGCCTAGGTCTGGCGTATTTGCTCAGGGACTCATCTTGGATATAGGAGAATGCATGCTTTTTGGTCTGCCAAACTCATGTAACCTATGTGACTCTCTCATCTTTCAATATTCTGACTAGGGAGCATGACAGCAGAAGAGCCAAGGACAAAAATGAAATGGGTTATGCCAGACAAGTGTTTTGCCTTAAACAACAACAAAAACTTTCTTGGGAGTCCTACTCAGTATCTTTAACCTACACATATTTGGCCCAAACTGGGTCAAATGCTTATGCATAGCTGCAAGGGAGCCTAGGAGGGAGCGATTTAAGTAGGTACATTATCACCCTAAACAAAATTGAGCTTCTATTAGTAGTAAGAATGAGAAAAATGGATACTGTTTAGGCATATAGCAGGGTTGGGTAGAATTCTATTTTGTGTCTTAATTTACATTTTGAATGAACTCAGAAAAAGTCATAGAGAGTAGAACAAAGGGATGGATGCGCATCCAACCACCTCAACTACTCATTTCTTTTCATGCTCTCCCTCTAGCTTCCCTGAATAGTTCTTGGTTACACATTGGGCTGCAAATTGCACGGTCGGTATTTTGAAATCACCGGCTGCCCTTCAGGAGAAAGATGGGACTCTACTCTGTAAAGAGGTACAGTCTCAGAACCTCACAGGTACAATTTTACCCATGTCCTGTAGGGTTGATATGAGTTAGCATTGATTCAATGGCAGTGAGCTTGGTTTGGATAGATATGTGGAATCTTAGGATGGAATAGTTTGAATACACAGAAAAAAATTCAGTGGAATCATAACCCTCTAAATAATTACCCTCTAAAGCCACAAAGATCAACTGTGTCCAGCATGGTGACACTTTAGCATATGCCATGGGCACATTGCTCATATCCCAGTGTTGTTAATCAACAAAAACTCACGCACTGCCACTTATAGTGACCCTATGCACAATAGAATAAAAGCCTTTCTAGTCCTGTGACATCCTCACAATGGTCATATTTTAGCCTATTGTTACAGCCACTGTGTTGATCCATCTCATTCAGGGCTTACCTGTTTTTTGACGATGCTCTACCAAGTATTTTGTCCTTTTCTAGGGACTAATTTCTCCTGATACCATGTTCAAAGTATATGAAATGGAGTTTTACCATCCTCACTTCTAAAATACATTCTGGCTGTACTTCTTCCGGCTGTACTTCTTCCGGGATAGACCTCTTTGTTCTGCTGGGCATTCATGGTATATTCAATATTATTTGCAACATCATATTTTAAAGGCATCATATTTTCTTCAGTCTTCCTTATTTATGGTCCATCTTTCACATGCATATGTCAAACATTACCATCAAGTCTATTCTTATTCATAGTGACCATATAGGGTTTCCAAGGCTGTAAATCTTTACAGGGTCAAATAGCTTCCTCTTTCTTCTGTGGAGCAGCAAATGGGTTGAACCACCAACCTTGCTGTTAGTCATTCAACCCATACCAGACACTGAAATTAAGACTCCTTTCACATGCATCTAAGGTGATTAAAAATATCAAGGCTAAAAGCAGGCATAATTTGCTAATCCCCAGAGTAAAACATTTGCTCTTTCACATTTTAAAGAGGTCTTTTACAACAGATTTTTCCAATGAAATACGTTGATTTATTGACTGCTGCTTCTGTGAGTATTGATTGTGGGTCCAAGTAAAATAGAGTTTAGCTACATTTCTCTATTTGTAATGATGTTGTGTGTTTATATTTGTCAAGTTGAGAAGACATTTGTATTCTTAGTGTTGAAGACTAATTCATACTGAAGGTGTACTATATGAGCTTTATCAGTAAGTACTTCAAGGCCTATTGACTTTCAGCCAGCAAGATTGGGTCATCTGCATAATACAGGTTGTTAATGATTCTTCCTCCAAACCAGATGCCTCAACTTCTTCATACAGAGCAGCTTCTCAGATTATTTGAATAAGTATAGTGTGATAGATAGGTAGGTTTATAGTGCCAACCTGGCCAATAAGAACATGTGGGATTAATAAGTTCGCAGTTTGATTCGTGGGCAAAGAGATAAATGGCTCAGCAAGCCACACCTATCTCTCAGTTGCTCTCTGGTGATCAGACCAGTGTGTGGCTGCCTTACCTAGTTCTGCAGTTTGCTGCCTGGCTGTACTGCCATATTTACTGTTGCATGGAAGTGAGTTAAACTGAGTCCTTTGTACTGCTATGTGGACTAATTAGCTGTTATATTCCTTCGTGTTCTATCTATCTATCAAATCATAAATGTCCTGGTTTTGTTTCTCTAGAGAACCCTGTCTAACACATATGGTGAAAGGATATAACCACAACACACACTCTCCTGATTTTAAACCACGCACTATCCACTTGTTCTATTCGAACCACTTCCTGTTGGTTTGTGTACAGGTACCACAGGAGCACAATTAAATGTACGGGAATTCCCATTGTTCTCATATGTATTCATATGCTACCCAAAGTTTGTTATGATACACAGTAAAATCCTCTGCATAGTCAATAGTACATAAGTAAGCATTTTCCTTGTATCCTCTGTTTTCAGCCAAGGTCCATCTGAAACCAGCATTGATATACCTTGCCTCATGCCCTCTTTTAATACAGCCTGGATTTCTGGCAGCTTCCTGTTGACATATTGCTATAACTACTTTTAAAGGTATCGTCAATAAAATTGTACTTGCATGTCATATTAATGTTATTTTAAATTAATTTGCAGATTTTGTTGCGTCATATTTCTTTAGAATGGACACAAATATTAATCACTTCCAGTTGGTTGGCCAGATAGCTATCTTCCAAATTTCTTGACATGGACTATCACTGCATGAGCGTGTTGAAATATTTCCATTCCTATCCCTTCCTTGCTTTTCACTAATGCTTACATTGCAGCTTCAACTTCCTCTTGGCCTTTTGAACTAGTAGAACCTCAACTAATTCTTGGGAACAGAGACTCTGTACACTCCGTCCATATTCTTTGGATTCTCCTTACATCATTCAATAGTTTGATAAATAATCCTTGAACATTGTAATCTGAGGCTTGGATTTTTTCTTCTGTTCTTTCAATTTATGATATGCTGACTGTACTCATTCCTTTTGCTTTCCTAATTCCAGGTCTTTACACGTTACAATATAATTCTTTACTTTATCTTCTCAATCTGGCCTTTCAAATTTTTCTGTTCAACTCTTTTATTTCATCATTTCTTCCATTTGCTTTAACTGCTTTAGGTTCAAGAGCAAGTTTCCCAGTCTCCTCTGATATCCACTGTAGTATTTTCTTTCTTTCCTGTATTATTAATGATCTTTTTGAGGAGCCCCCAATAAAATGATTTATGATAAATAAATAAATAGCCACAGGTGACATGACAAAAAAAAAAAAGATTGATGACCTTTATGCTATTTCACAAGTCTTCTGGTAGCTGATCATTAATGTTCAATATGTCCGAACCATTCTTGATATAGGCTCTAAATTCAGGTGAGATATTGTGATAGTAAGGTTTCGTGTCAATTTAGCTTGACTAGGATCTTCAGAAGGTGCAGCTCACACTCTCCTTGGGGGTATGACCTATTTCATAGCTATAAGTAGACTGTGGAGAATGGGCTCACTCTTTTTCTTCCTGATGAAATGACCCTGGACCCTACGTCTGGCTTCTTGGGATGGCAATCACCATGAGACCTGCTGACCCTAAGAGCTGTCTGTGGCCTGCCAACTGCCTGTTGACATTGGATTCTCCCAACTCTGCTTCCACCAACCTGTGGTTTTCCTGTTTCTTGGGCTATTCCTCCAACAGCTTCAGGAGTCTGGAAGGGCCTCTAGTTTGCATCTGATTTATGGGCTGGAGTTGGACTGGGGTTTCTTGTTGTGTGGACTTCTTAATGTAAAATTCTTTATTGATATAAATTTCCTTCTTCTACATGTATCAGTATCACTGGTTTGTTTCTCTAGAAACCCCAACCGACCACAGATATAATATAGACTGTATTTGGGCTCTTTTGCGTTCTTATTTTAATTTTCTTCAGGTTTGATTTGAACTTGCATATTGGAAATTGATAGTCTTTTACATAGTTGGCCCCCGGTCTTGTTTTGTCTCAATGATATTGAGTTTCTCTATCATGTCTTCCCACAGATTTAATCAATTCCATTCCTGTGTTTTCCACATGTATATATGCCGCTCCTGTTGTTGAATAAAGGTGTTTGCAATGAGGAAGTTATTGCTCTTTCAGAATTCTTTCATGCAGTCTTCTGCTTCTTTTCGATCCCCAAAGCCATAGTTTCTAATTACTCTTCCTTCCTTTTTGTTTCCATGTGTGCATTCCAATTGTCAGCAATTATTAATGCATTTTCAGTACATGTGTGGTCAATTTCAGACTAAAGAAGTTGGTACAATTGTTCATTGGCTTTAGTGGTTTGTGAGAAAATTTGAATAATGGTTCTATTAACCGGCCTTCCTTGTGTATGAAGATAAATATTATTCTGTCACAGGCAGCATTGCACTTCAAGATAGATCTAAAAATGCTCTTTTTGAGGATGAAAGAGACATTCTTTTGAATTTGTCATTGTCAGCATAGTCATTCTTATCATTTTAAGATTCAAAGGGACTATTTCAACTCACCAATGCCTAGGATATTGATCTTTATAGGTCAGATTCCGTTTTTTTATGATTTCCAATTTTCCTAGATTCTTATTTTGCACGTTTCATGTTCTGATTATTAATGAATGGTTGCAATGATTTTTCTCATTTTGAATTATAATCCATTAGCAAATGAAGGTGCCAGAAGAAGCTTTAGTACACTTTGTTGCTAGATGCCTTCAAGTCAGTTCTGTCTCATAATAATGCCTACACAACAGAATGAAACATTGCCTGGTCCTGCCCCATACTCAAAAATTTTGTTATATTTGAGTCCATTGTTGTAGGAATTGTCTCGATCCATTTGATCGGGTGTCTTCCTCTTTTTGCCACCCCTCCACTGTAATGTGTATGATGTCCTCCAGGGACTGGTCTGTCCTGATAACATCTGCAAAGTACATGAGATGAAGTCTCGCCATCCTATCTGCCAAGGAACATTTAGCTGCACTTCTTCTCAGACAGATTTGTTTGTTCTTCTCTCCACCCATGGTACTTTCAGTATTTTTTTGTCAGTACCTTAATTCAAATGCACCAGTTCTCCTTCAGTCGTTCTCATTCAATGTTCAAATTTCACATGCATAAGGTGTGGCGGAAAATGCCATGCCTTGGGCCAGGCGCAACTTAATCCTAAGTGAAATTCTTGATCTTCAGTACTTTAAAGTGGTTATGTGCAGTAGATTTGCCTAATGCAATATGTTATTTGGTTTTTTTGATTGTTGTTTCCATGAGCATTAGCTGTGAATCTAAGCAAGACGAAATCCTTGATAACTTCAATATTTTCTCCATTTATTAGGATGTTATCTACAGCTCCTGTTGTGAGGTTTTGATTTATCATTAAGGTGGACTCTACTTTGAGGAAGCTCTCTTTCTCGGTGATATTTTGATTGTTTTGCAATCTGACGGACTCATTTTCTGGCATTATGTCAGACAATATTTTACTGTTATGCATAAAGTTTTCAATGGTGAATCCCTCAGAAGTGGACTGATTGTTTTGTCGTCCTGTCAGTTCTTAGTCTGGAAGCTGTGTTGAAATCTGTTCACCGTGGGTGATCCTGCCTGGTATTTGAAGTACTAGTGGACTAACTCCCAGCATCACAGCAAAGCACAAGCTACCACAGTGCAGCAAATTGACAGATGGGGCGCGGGAGGGGAGTTGTCATTGTTAGACACTGTTAATTTGGCTCTAACTCATAGCACCCACAGCCTGTTTCCTCACAGTTAATGTTGGAGACCATTTTTGCAACCAGTATGCCAATTCATCCCATTGAGGACCTTCTTCTTTTTTTCACCACTCCACTTTACCAAGTATGATATCCTTCTCTAGGGACTATGCTCAGCTGTTAACATGTCCAAAGTATGTGATATGAAGTCTTGCCATTCTCACGTCTAGGAAGCATTCTGGCTCTACTTACGCCAAGAAAGATTTGTTCCTTCTTCTGAAAGTCCATGGAATATTCAATATTCTTCACCAGCATCATAATTCAAAGACATCAACTTTTATTTTATCTTTCATAATTATTGTCCATTTTCAAGTACATATGAGGTGATTGAAAATGCCATAGTATGATAGTTATATAATTTTATGTCAGTTTGAAGATATGTAAAAGTGTAAGGTTGGTATCCAATCTGTCAATCACACCATAGCCTGATGGTGCCTCTTTGTGACCATGGCCTTCTCATAAGGAGGGCCCTGGGAACCTCCCCTTCTTTTTGCATTCACCTGACTGCTTCCTGCCCACGTTGAGAGCTGCCAGAGTCTTGCCATGCTTCCATCGACCTTGGGTCCACACGACATTGCAATCACTGGCCTTTGCCATCCCTGCATTCTGCATCATTGCATGTAACTGCGTAAGTTGGAAAGGAACTTATGGGCTAGTGTTGGACTTATGGACTTGAGTTGGACTGGCCTGGGATATTTCCTTGAAATAGAAATACTATAATGACTTCTTGATAGAAAACTATTTATTGCACATATATGAGTGTCACTTGATTTGTGTCTCTAGTCAGCCTGGCTTACATCCAGTTCACTGCCATCAAGTTGATTCCAACCCTTAGCAACTCTATAGGACAGGGGAGAGATATCCCTGTGGGTTTCCAATACTGGAACTTTGTATGGGAGCAGAACTGCTGATCTTGTGTTGAGCAACCCAAATGGGTTGGTTCTGACGCATTATGTTTGTAACCACTATACCACTAGGGCTCAGCTGTGCCTTATTCCTCAAAGTGACATCTTTTAACACTGGAAATTGGTCTTCAGCAAGATCTACCAGTGTACTCGGTCATATGACTTATTTTCTTTTTACACTGTTTTGATTGTGATGTGAGGGAAAATCTACAGAGTAAATTGATTTTCTTTACAATTCATGCAATGTTTTATGATATTGATTGCAATACCTACAATGCAATACTACTTTTCCTATTCCCTCCCTTTGTTTGCCGTTTCCATTGGTCTTTCGTTCCCATGCCTTCCTGCCTTCTGAGTAACTCCCTGACAAATGCTGGGCTCTGAATTGTACATCGTTGACAGTATAGGTCTCCTATTTGGGGGCTGAAAGTTGAGCCATGGAGGTGAGGTCAGGTGTCAAATGGGAATTCCACTAGTGCCTATCATATCCTAAGGTTAGTCTTCTTATTTTGAGTTCTACATTTTCCCCAGTTGATCCAGGGCCTACTACTGTGAGCACTTTCAGAGCAATCTGCAGTGACAACCCTATGCTATCTTGGTCTTCTGGACTCAGCGCTGTGGTGCCTGGGCTTCATGTGGTCAGTGAATGCCTTTCATCTTCTTTTGATGCTATCTGTGTAATTCTGTATTTTGAATTTCTCTTCAATTTTTTCAGCTAGTGAAATGCACATGCTTTTCATTTTTGCTGTCCTAATTCCAGGTCTTTGCACCTTTTCATATAATTCTTTATTCCATCTTTTTTAATTCCCCTTTGAAATTTTATGTTCAGCTTCTTTATTCAGCGTCTTTACTTCATCAATTATTTCTATATTTCTCTCTCTCTCTTTTTCGTACTTCATCATTTCTTTCATTGGCTTCAGCTACTCCACATTCAAGGTGACATCCGTTTTGTCTTTTCTTTAGTTTCTATCTTTTTAATTATCTTTGAATTTCTTTATTTATGATGTTCTTGATATTATTGCAGAACTCGTATCATCTCAGGTGAATTGTGTTCAATGTGTCAACTTTCTTCTTGAAGTATCCTCTAATTTAGATGAGATATACTCAAATTCATACTTTGACTCTTGGGGACTTGTTTTAATTTTGTTGGAATTCGAATTGAATTTGCCATTGATGGTTTGTTCCACAGTTCGTCTCCAGTCGCGTGACTGATGATATTGAACTTCTTTATACCGTAAATACTTGAGTATAAGCCGAGGTTTTTTCAGCACATTTTTTATGCTGAAAAAGCACCCCAGCTTTGGGGGGTAAAATTAGTTGCCTTGGGTTATACTCGAGTATGTATAGTAGTTTATTTCAACAGATATAGTTGATTTAATTCGTGTGTATTTCTATCGAATATACATGATCCATGTCTATGGTTACTGTTTACATCCCTGAAAAATAAATCTTCAATCAATAAGCCATCCTTATTGGAAAATTCTATCATGAGATCTCCCATGTGGCTTCCATCCCCATGGCCATATTTTCTAACTAGTGATCCTCCTCCTTAGTTTCCAATTTTTGCATTCAAGTCATCAGTAATCTTGATTGCATGTTTCATCAATTTCAGACTGAAAAGGTTGGTAAAAATCCTCAATGGCTTTATTGTTAGCATTAGTGGTTGGTGTGTAAATTTGAATAATAACTTTATTAATTATTCATCCTTGTAGGTGTAATATATCCTACACCTAACAATGGTGAACATTGGAATCGATGTTGAAACATTCTCATTTTTAACATGAAAGTCATCCATTCCTTTCAAATTTGTTACTCTGGTATGTAAACCATATTATTGTGACATTCAAAATGGCCAATACCAGTCTATTTCAGTTCAATAACACCTAGAGTGTTTGATCTTTATGTGTTCCATTTTTTCATGGCTTCCAATTTTTCTAGATCCATATTTCATGCATCCCATCTTCTTGTTAGTGGTTATTGCAGTACTGCTGTTTCTTCTCATTTTGAGTCATTGCCACATCAACAAATATAGGTCCTGAAAACTTTATATCACTAAGGTCAACTCTACTTTGAGGAGACAGCTCTTCCCCAATTATATTTTGAGTGTCTTCCAACTTGAGGGGTTCATCATCCTGCACTATATGAAACAATATTCCACTGCTATCAATGTGCTCCACAAACACCACTATTTTTTTCAGATGTA
This sequence comes from Tenrec ecaudatus, assembly GCF_050624435.1. Lineage (NCBI taxonomy): Eukaryota > Metazoa > Chordata > Mammalia > Afrosoricida > Tenrecidae > Tenrec > Tenrec ecaudatus. The sequence goes on from NW_027457943.1 coordinate 88,729, forward strand.
GATTGGCAGGTTATTCTTTCTAGTCTATTTAGCTTGTAAGCTTTTCTGAAAATTTTCCACCACGGGTAACTATGCTTGTGTTTGAAATACCAGTGGTATATCTCACAGGATCATGATGACTTTCAAGTTATGATAGTTCAAGAACCTGACATGTCTGACAACTTGGCATGCTAGCCTAATTCCGAATGGCCAGCACATCTCTCTTCTTGCTTTCTCTAGTTTCTGTAGACCACTGTACCTGAGCATGCATGGCTTAGGAGGTTGTGGAGTTAATTCTTGCTTCCTGGAGTAACCCTTAACCAATGACCCATAGGAGTTGTTGGACAAATAGCCACACTCCCTCACATTCTGGGCAGAATAACTAGTGGATTTTCTACAGTGTCTCCAGTAAGATTAACCTCCAGTTGCTCACAATTTTAAATTGTTTGATAATGTACTTTTCATTGGCTGCCTTCTTTCTCTTTTCTATTTCCCATTTCCTTATTGATATCTCCCCAGAAAATGGCTTAATTAAAACCTTTGTCTCAGGATCCAATCCTATGGGGAACCCAAACTCAATCACACAAGACATTTGTCAAATCATGGACTTAGTGGTTATATCTATTATATGTGTAGGTCATGGAAGAGGAGAATTCATACCATCACTTTGAATAGTCATTCGGAGTGCCAACTGGGTCCCCAGCATAGATCCTGGACATCAAAACTCACTGTTTCCTGTATCATAACACTTCCTTATAGACTTTAGTCATTCAAAAAACTCAACAAATAGCTTGCTGTCTTACTTCAAATTTTGTAGTGTGCAAATATGGCTATGTTTTCATTGTGTGTTTAGCCCTGGACAAATCAGCTTTGACTAGGAAGGTGAAGTCATGTGGAAAAACAAACCAAAAATACTAGCAGCTGTGTGTTTTGGAAGAAAACCCTGTGGATGAAGTGCAATTTTTAGGGAACAAAGACCAGTAAGATAAACCAATAAGTGTCCACTGTTCTGATGTTAAGGAGAACCCTGGTGAGGCAGTAATTAAGCACTTAAGGGCTAATCAATCAGCAGTTCAAACCCACAATCTTCCCCAAGGAAGAGTTACGATGTGGCAGTCTGACCCCCTTAAGATTTACATTGATTACCACTACCAACTGATCTGAGAGGGATAGCATTAGGGGAGGCTGGATCGCATTCTTAAAGAGCTCTAATGGCAGAGTGGACTCCTCATTGATCTCCTAACCACAAGGAAAGTGGTTCTAACCTATCAGTTGGTCCATGTGAGAAATAGGAGTTTGTCTGCTCTGGTAAAGATTTAAGCCTTGGAAAATCAAAGGGTGAAGTTCTATTCTATCTTGTAGGGTCTCTATGAGTCAGCTTCAACACAATGATAATGAGTTTGCTTTGGAATTTTGGGATAGAATAGGAGAAATATGTGCAACAAAGTTTAAACTTATTTTAAATGTTCAGTGGTATTGCTCAGCGAGAGATTCTTGGAACCCACAAGAATGTTGTCCTTAGGCACCTTCAGATCTGGAACTGAACTCACTCCCTTGGCTCAATCTTCAGCCAAACAATAGGTAGATCTATAAGGTAAAAAGTAACACTAATCAACTCTTTGAATCAAAAGGATATAATTTATTCAAAGATAAAGTTCAGAAAGGTCAGGAAAGAAGGGGGAATGGAAACAGGAAATACAAGGAGGAAGTGCGATAAGTGATATTACGTTGAGCAGATTGCAGTCAATATCATGAAGCAAAATATGTGTGAACTGTCAAATGGAAAACAGATGTATTCTGTAAACCTTCACCCAACTCACAATAAAGATATTTTTTTTCAGCCTTGGAAACCTATGAGGCAATACTATTCTGTCCTATAGGGTACCACTGAGTTGAAATCAACCCAGTGGCAATGGGATATTGATGCTGATGCTTTCTGCCGATTCTAAAAAATAGGGTTATTAGCAATTATTGTGGAAATAGCATGAATGAGACTATATAAATGGGGTTGGTTACAGATAAATTCTTGTAAATGTTAAAGGATAAGTGATTGAGGATGGACTTGCCCAAAAAGAGAAAATTATTGCAAGATTTTGTTCCAGCGATAAAATAAAAATAGTTTTCCTGTGGGTAAGACTTAAGCCTATAGATATGGAATTTAAGGAACTGGTAATCCATGATGGTCACCTTTCCGACACAATCACTAAAGACAAAAAGTGGGTGTATAAACAAATGTGCTGAAGAAAGCTTATGGAGCCTAGCTATCAAAAGATAAAGAGTCTAGGGTTTTAAAGACTAGAAGGTTCACAAGTGGCCATCTAACTCAGAAGCAATAAAACGCACATGAAAGAAGCACACCAGCCTGTGTGATCACAAGTTGTAGAAGGGATCAGGTATCAGGCATCAAAGAACAAAAAAATCATATCATTGTGAATGAGGGGGGGGGTACCGTTAGGGGATCCAAGATCTATCTGTAGGCAACTGGACAACCCCTTACAGAAGGGTCGCTGGGAGGAGATGAGCCAGTCAGGATGCAGTGTAGCAACGATGAAACATATAACTTTCCTCTCATTCCTAAATGCTACCGCGCCCACTCTCATGATCCCAATTCTACCTTACAAACCTGGCTAGACCAGAGAATATACACTGGTCCATATAGGAACTGGAAACACAGGGAAACCAGGACAGATGACCCCTTCAGGACCAGTGCTGAGAGTAGCAATAACAGGAGGATGGAGGAAAGGTGGGGTAGAAAGAGGGATCTGATTACAAGGATCTACATATAACCTCCTCCATGAGGGAGGGACAACAAAAAAGTGGGTGAAGATAGATGTCGGACAGTGTAAGATAGGACATAATAATAATTTATAAATTATCAAGGGTCCATGAGGGAGGGGAAGGGGAAAGGAGGGGAAATGAGGAGCTACTACCAAGGGCTCAAGTAGAAAGCAAATGTTTTGAGAATGATGATGGCAACAAATGTATGCAGTGGATGTATGTATAGATTGTGATAAGAGTTGTAGGAGCCCCCAATAAAATGATGCTTTTTAAAAACCTCAAAGAGCAAAACACACTATGGTTTATTGTACATCAATGATACTTCAATAAAATTACATAAAAAAGGGGAAAAAGAAATGGAATTTAAGGTAAAGAAAGTATTCCCTTTGAGGACCATATTGTAAATATATATTTAGGCAGGCAATTAGATAAAGACATTTTAGTCTGGGCTTCTATACCTGCCATCTGTCTGTTATGAAAAGTATAATTAGCAACTAGAATCTCTCATACAAAATCAACTCAATATGATCTTTCTGGTCTGACCTCCGTGGTGTTCTACTCTGCTTTGATGGAGCTCATCATATCATGACTCTATAACAAGATTGAGGAGTTATTTGCATTCTTATGTGGAAGGTAAATCTGTTTGGCCATTCTGTTAGACTAGTTCATTTTCTTTCCTACCATCCCATCTGCCATATTAATTCAAAACAAGGAGAAAAGCATGTATGTGCCTTTTGAGGAAGGAGAAGATTTTGGTGTGGAAGAAATTCTCTTCTAGACTGCAAGGTAAGTATTTACCCCCTCTAGCCCTGTTGGAGGAGGGGAAAAGGAAGAGAGACAAGGCAAAGAGAACAACATAGTTAGTTTCATGCCTCCTTACTTGACCTGGGGATTGAGGGGAATATCAGTGACTATGGACCTGTTGTGCTCCCCATTTGGAAGCATGAAGAATAGAGGCTGCCAGGCAGAGCAGCCCTCTGGGAAGTCACTGAAGACAAACATATAGAGAGTGCCATCAAGTCTACTGTGATCCATGGAGACCTTATATGAAATGGAATGGAGTGCTGTCTGATCTTGCACCATTGTCACACATTCCTGAATGTTGAAGTCCATTGTTGCAGCGATTAGGTCAATCTCCCTCAATAAGGATCTTCCATGTCCCTCTATTTCATCAAATATGATGTCTTCCTCTAGCAATTGTCCACTGATAGTGTGTCCAAAACACATTAGTCAGTCAGTGTTCTCTTGTGATCCATAAGGTTTTCTTTCAGTAATTTTTGGAAGTGGACTAGCAGGCCCCTCTTCCTTGTCTGTCTTAGTCTAGAAGCTTCACTGAAACCTGTCCACCATGGGCAATCCTGCTGGTATTTGAAATTCTGGGAACAGAGCTTCCAGCACCATAACAATACACAAACCATTATAGTACAACCAACTGACAGATGAGTGGAGGATATCTATATCTATATATGGAGAGAGAGAGAGTAAAATTGGCAATGCAGTCTGATTAGGCAGTATTCTGATAATCTGCTGCTAACAGAAAGTATCCCCACAAATAACATCTTAAAGTAATGATGATATCAATTTTGCTCACAAATCTGCAATCTGGGCAGAGCTCAGTGAGGACACTAGTTTTGGCTTCATCAAGCATTAGCTGGGGTAGCTCAAAGGACAGAGGCTGCAGCTCTCTTAAGACTCACTCCCTCACACGACTGATACTTCTATTGGTTGGAGCTCAAGAAGAACCCTATATGTGACATTTTCATTTGGCTTGGTCTTCCTTGCAACATCCTGACAGGGTCCCAATGGTGAACAACCCAATACGACCAGGTGGAAGTCACAGAGCAACACTTCTGCCATAGTCAAAGGCCTGCCAAGATGCAAGGAAGAGGGAAAGCAGGCCCTGTTTCTGGAAAAATGAACACAAACTCATCTTGTAACAAAGAATGTGCGATGTGCAACATTAGGACAGTCATCTTTGAAGGACACAACCTGCCATGAGCCAAGATACAGAGACAGATTTCTACGAAAGCGAAAGGGCAGGACTTAGACTTAAAGATAAAGCCACAGACTTCATAGGACAAGAGCAATAGGGAGACAAGCAAAGGAAAGCTCTAGGACGCATGCCTAACATGGCTAACGATAGGGACAATGTCAGGACTGAACTGGAAGCAAGCAGACACCTGTGCAAGGCAGAACCCGTGAAGTTGTGAGTGCCTTCAAAGCTAAGTCAAAGTACCTTGGGGCGTGAGAAGGGAAGGAGCAGGAGAAGGAATTAATGGGTAGGTTTATGGAATTTGTAAGTCTGGAGACAGAGCATCAGGAATAGCTGGGTTCTGGCACTCAGTTGATACCATCAGAGTTTGAACCTTTTCCTTTCAGAGCTGTTTCCTTTTGAGTTTCACGCAGGCTTCCTGATGACAGCTGTAGTTTTATCTAGAAGCTCAGGAATTCTATTAGAGAGAGGCTCTTTTCCTTTCTAATCATTGGTGGTACTATCAGGTAAGCATTGGATTGCTAACTGCAAGGTTGGCAGTGCTACCCTACCAGCTACCTCATAGGGAAAAAGATGGAACTTTCTGCTCACATAAATATTTACAGTCTGAGAAACCCCACAGGGACCTTCTATGATTCAAAATGGACTCATTGGCAATGGGGCAATTGTTTCTGGGGCATTTTTTAGGGTTAGATATCATTAACCTAGCATGAGTCTCATACTGAGTCTGACCCAGTCCATTTGGACAGAGGAAAGTCATGCCCTGACTAGGCAGGCCTGGAGCTGGCAGATTGGGTCAATGCCAGCAGAAGCATGGAGATGGAGCATGGTGGAAGAGTGATCCCAAAGATACAAGCCATGTGCTGTGAGTGGAAGAAGGGCAAATGAATGCTGCATTAATTAACCAGTCATTGACAAAATGAGGTTGCATGACAAATGGCTCCAAAACCCAGCAGTTCAACAAACAGCCCAACCCCTTCCCTCCCACACACACAGTTCTTAAAATTCAGGATCAGGGAGATTAACTGGAACTTTGAACTTGGCACTTCAGGGCTTGGAAGAGGTGACAGTGCATGTAAAGGCCTTGGGGCAGGAGAGATCTTGGTGTGACTGAAAGCCCAGAAGAAGACTAATTTGGGGGAGGTGAGATAATAGGAATGGAGTTTTCAGTGAGCATTTCCTTGAGAGCCTTCAAGCAAAAGCGATTTTTCTATATTCATGTTTTAGAAGTAGATCTCCACCCATTGTGTAAAGCTTTGGGTATTGGATTGGTGTCGGTATGCAGGGAAAAAATAAATGGGCTTGTTATGGATTAGGAGCCTGTGGTAGTCACCTAATCTTGTGTCAAGTTAAGGATTAGGAGTGTAGGTGTGGAGTTTAGGCTGCCAATCTGGAGATAGTCAGTGAGATTTTTATGTGGGCATAGCCTCCTTCTGAGAACTCTGAGAAATCTGGTACTTCCTCCTTGGAGGTGGAAGACACCTCTCTCTCTCTCTCTCTCTCTCTCTCTCTCTCTCTCTCTCTCTCTCTCTCTCTCTCTCTCTCTCTCTGCTACTCCTTGGGAGACATTGCAGAAGGCAAGCCAAATGGATGCGACCAGACCTCTGAAGCCAAAGAAGCCTCAGAGAGATCGCAGCCAGCACTGAGATGCTTACAATGCCACTGGATCCACAAGACTTTCCACCCATTGGCCTGTGATTATCCTGCATTCAGCATCACTGCACATGTTTTATGGGTCTGAAAAGGAATTTATAGATTGGTATCAGACATATGGGCTAATACCAGAGTTATGGATTTGATGTGCACTGGGCTGGGACGTTTGCTTAATGTACAATTACTGTTTGATATAAAACTCTCTCTCTGGTATTATAAGGTAGAATTAGACCAGAACATGTACTCTGGTACAGAAAGGAGCTGGAAACACAGGGAATCCATGACAGATGATCCCTTCAGGACCAGTGGTGAGAGTGGCAATACCAGGAGGGTGGAGGGAAGGTGGGGTAGAAAGGGTGAATCGATTACAAGGATCTACTTAAAATCTCTGCCCTGGGGGACGGACAACAGAAAAGTGGGGGAAGTGAGATGTTTGACGTGTAAGATATGACAAAATAATTTATATATTACCAAGGATTTATGAGGGAGGGGGAGGAGGATGGAAGTGGGGAAATGAGGAGCTGATACGAAGTGCTCAAGTAGAAAGCAAATGTTTTGAGAAGGATGAGGGCAACACATGTACAAATGTACTTGACACACAATGGGTGGATGGATGGATGGATGGATGGATGGATGGATGGATGGATGGATGGATAGAATGACTGTGATAAGAGTTGTATGAGCCCCCAATAAAATTATCAAGGGTTCATAAGGAGGGGGGAGTGGGGAGGGAGGAGAAAAATGAGGAGCAGGTGCCAGGGGCTTATGTGGAGAGCAAATGTTTTGACAATGATGAGGGCAATGAATGTATAAATGTGCTTTATAATGGATGGATGGATGGATTGTGAAAAGAGTTGTATAAATCCCTAATATAATGATTAAATAATAGGGAAATGATTTTTAAAAACCACCAACTCTCTCTCATACACATGAGTCTCCCTCGATTTTCCTCTAGCATACCCAGACTAATACCCAGTTCGCCCCTGTCCTATAGGGCCGCTATGAGTTGGCATGGACTTGAGGGCAGTGGGTTTGTTAGGGCTTTGGAGTTCAGCAGGCCTTTGTTGGTGTGTTTGAGTCTATTTTTGTAGCTGTTGTTTGCAGGTCAGTGGCTCATCTTCCAGCACTCTATAGGACCATATTTTGTTGTGACCCATAAGGCTTTCATTTGTTAATATTTGGAAGTAGATCACCAGGTCTTTCTTCCTAGTCTGCCTTAGGCTAGAGCAGTGGTTCTCAATCTGTGGGTTGTGACCCCTTTTGGGGTCCAGCGACCTTTTAACACGAGTCACCCGATTCATGGCAGTAGCAACATTACAGTTATGAAGTAGCAAGGAAAATGATTTTATGGTTGGGGGTCACCACAACATGAGGAATTGTATTAAAGGAAGGTTGAGCACCACAGGGCTCGAGGTTCCACTGAAGCCTGCCCATCATTGCTGACCCTTCTGGGGTTTGTCATATCGGTGGCACAGCTTCCAATTTCACAGCAGCACTCTAGCTACCACTGCACCACGAACTGATAGACAGGTGGTGGACTGTTCTTAAAAGCCACCTGATTTACGATGCTTTGTTTTGACAGTCCTGGAAAATGGATACAGAATCTAGTTTCATAGTCAATGCAAGACACACCTTGGGGCAGTAGGGATGGCATGAAGTGAATAGATTCAAAGTATATTTTAGGGAGAGGAAGGATGACAGTTAATGCCTGGGGGTGTGCAAGAAGAAAGGAAGCAGAGACACCATTGATATTAAGTGCCTGAGTTAAGACAGGAATTTCCAGGGAAGCTGGTGGGTCATGATGGGAGAATTTCACACTCCCCGGGGACAGGGGGAGCATTGATTAGTTCATATGTCTGCGCATCTTCTCAGACAATAGAGGCTTTGTCATCCTCAAATGAAGCATGCAGTTGGAGTTCAGAGAGGGCATGCAGTGCAAATGAAGACTGGGTTGGTTGAGATGGGTGGACCAGGGCCACTAGTCAATTCTGAGGAGCTTCAGAAAACCTGCCCAGTGTCTCTTGGAGAGTGGGCATGTCTCATGGCCACAGAGGGCCTTTTAATGTTTCACCTCCCACTGCAGCAGCGAGAGGCTCTATCAGCTCATCCTGGAAAGGAAACATACTACCTGCCATCAGGTTCATTTCTTCAAAAAGGATGGAAGAATACAAATGAAAGACTACAGTTTGAAGGGGTCTTAGGCAGACTATCAGGCTCATTAAAGCTTCATTTATTAAAACTTCATTATTCAGAGACATTCTCCCAATAGGATGTATGCTGGGGTGGGGGTGGGCATGAGGAGGAAGGCTTGGAGCAGGGTAGGGGAACAACCCCACACCCCCAAAAAATACCTTCCCAAGAAGCAATTCCAGTGGGCACAGATTAGATAGAAGTTTCATCCTCTGGTCACTTGATGTTTGTCCCTCTCTTTTATCTGAATGCTCTTTCCACATTGCTCAGATGAATCATCAAATTTATATTAAAATGCAAGTTAGGAAGCATCATCCCCAACCAACCTTGTTCATCAAAATGGTAGTGCTCTCTCCGGGTACCCTGAGTTCAGTTTGTCAACAAGCTGAAGCAGTTGAGCTGGGGCTCTGTGAGGCCCAGGAGCATGAGTTCATTAATATCCGACCCATAATGCCTTGCTGGGTTTATGCCAACAAAGCCCTGTCACTCCTTACCTTAGGATTTACTCACTCTTTGAAACAGGCATTTATTTACACACAGTTTGACCTCATGATGGTGTTCAGCAGATGTGGATCTTACTTATTTGCATTGTTCTGTGACAGTTGCAAAATTCGTTAGTGGCTCAGGGATCAATCCTCTGTGGACTGCCCCGAAGCTAGATGAAGCAAGCGGGTTCTCCCTGATTCATCCTCCCTCCTTAGCAATGCTTGCTAGTCAGGATAACATAGTGCCCATTAAAGAAACTGCCTGTGTCACTTTAAATTTGTGACCTGGGCGGGAGGGAGGGTCATGATCACAAGTGACAGAAACTGACGCTTGACTAACTTAGGGAAAAAGGCCTAATGGTGGATAAATGTTGGGAAGACAAGAAAATGTGGCAAATGCCTGGGCAATCTCAGGGCTGTGAAGCAGGTAATGGCGAAACACTCCTCCTGAGGCCAAAGCGTGCCCTCTGTAGTACATTAAATCACATTCACACACACCCATTCATGTTCACATGGGACCTGAGGCTATGGCCTTACTTGGAGAGGAGGTCTTGGCAGATGTGCTTAGATAAGTATTTCAAGAGCTCCATCTTTCTGGGTTTAGATTTCAGATGGATACTACATGCACTGATTGGTGTGTTCTTATAAGAAGGGGAGTGGGCACACAGAGACCCCGTGTGAAGACACTGGCAGAGATTGGATCAGTGCATCTATAAGCCAAGAAATATCAAGGATTAGCAGCAGTGACCAGAAGCAGAGAGAGGCTACTTTGATTCTCCTTCAGAGCTCTCAGAAGGAATGAATCTTGCCCACACCTTAATTTTAACCCTTTGTCCTTCAGAAAAGTGAGAGAACAAATGCCTGCTGTTTAAGTCACTCGATTGGTAGCCAGTTGTTACAGCTACCCAAAAGAACCATTATGGATTGATCTGTAGCCCCCTCAAAATATGTGAGAAATTTGAACCTTGGTGGACATGATCCTGTTTGAAAAGAAGGGAGTTCTTTTGTAATATAAATGAGGCCGTATGGCCACTGGAGATCCCTTCATAGAGGGGTTTAGAAGAGGAGATGGGTCAGTCACGGTGTGAGGTAGTACCGAGGAAGAACACAGCTTTCCCCCAGATCCTGTATGCTTCCTCCTCCCAACTACCATAATCCAAATTCTACCTTGCAGGGCTGGATAGGGCAGAGGTTGTACACTGGTGCATATGGGGGCTGGAGGCACAGGGAATCCAGGGTGGATGATACCTTCAGGACCAAAGGTGTGAGGGGCGATGCTGGGAGAGTGGAGGGTGAGTGGGTTGGAAAGGGGGAACTGATTACGAGGATCCACATGTGACCTCCTCCCTGGGAGATGGACAGCAGAGAAAGGGGGAAGGGAGACTCGGGATAGAGCAAGATATGACAAAATAACAATGTATAAATTACCAAGGGTACATGAGGGAGGGGGGAGCGGGGAGGGAGTGGACAAAAAAAAGAGGACCTGATGCAAAGTGCATAAGTGGAGAGCAAATGCTTTGAGAATGATTGGGGCAGGGAATGTGCGGATGTGCTTTATATAATTGATGTATGTATATGTATGGATTGTGATAAGAGTTGTATGAGCCCCTAATAAAACGTAAAAAAAAGAAAATGATTAAGGCAAAGAATGTACAGATGTGCTTTATACAATTGATATATGTATATGTATGGATTGTGATAAGAGTTGTATGAGTCCCTAATAAAATGTTTAAAAAAATGAGGCCATATGAGAATAGGCTTGAGCCTAAACCTAAACACTTCTGAGTTAAAGGCCAGGATAGACCCAGTAACACACAGTACGGGGAGAAAGATAGCGAGGAATGCCAAGGAACTTTCTGGTATCCACAAAGAAGGACCCTGACCTAGAGTCGCACCCCAGATTTGAACCTGTAAGCTCCAAAGCAGGGGGAAAAGTGTTTTAAGGCTACTGACTTGTTGGATAATTTTTGGTTAAGGAGATTAAGACAGAAACTTAAGACATCCTCCAATCCTTCCTCTGGCTTCGTTCCATTTTTCTCACATTCAAGAGTCCTCCTAGAGGATTCAGTCAGGTTGTTGTTGTTGTTGTTGTTCAGTGTCATAGTGAGGGTTTGGATTCATTGTGACCATACATACAACATAATCATACACTGCCCGGTCCTGTACCATTCTCACAGTTGTTCTTAAGTTTGAGCCCATTGTTGCAGCCACTGTGTCAATCCCATTTGTTGAGGGCTTTCCTCTTTTTCATTGCCCCTCTACTTTCCAGAACACGATGTCCTGCTCCAGGGACTGATCTCTCCGGACAACATATCAAAGTTAAGGCGAAGTCTCATTATCCTTGCCCTGAGGAACATTCTGGCTGTACTTCATCCAAGTTAGATGGGTTTGTTCTTTTGGCAGTCCATGGTACATTCATTACTCTTTTACATCACTACTAATCAAATATATCTATTCTTCTTTGGTCTTCCTTATTCAGTGTTCAACTTTCACATGAATATGAGACAGTTGAAAATACCATGGCCTGGGTCAACCCGCCCCAGTCCTCAAAGTAATCTCTTACTTTTCAACACTTTAAAGAGGTCTCGTGCAGCAGATTTGACTAGTGAAATGTGTCATTTGTTCTCTTCTCTGCTGCTTCCATGAGAATTGATTGTGGATTCAAGCAAGACAAAATCCTTGACAATTTCGATCTTTCCTCCATTTATCATGATGTTATCAATAGGTCCAGTTGTGAGGGTCTGGGCTTTCTTTACATTGAGTCATAATCCAAACTGAAGGCTTTAATCAAGCCTTCATCTTCATCAGCAAGTGAATCAAGTCCTTCTCATTTTCAGCAAAATTGTGTCATCTGTATAATGCAGGTTGTTAATAGGCCTTCCTCCAACCTGATGCTCCATCAGGCACTGCCCCTTAATGAGTTTAGGTCATGAAGGATAGTCCTCCATAGGCACATTGATTATTACACTACCACCCTCACATAATAAATTCAGAGAGAGAAAATTTCCCCAAAGCAATGGAAAGCTTACTAGAGAAGTGGAGGGTGCTAAAAGCCAAAGGTGACACAAACCGGAAATCAATGCTAGTTTTCAATACCTGCAGTCATCTAATAGTTTACTGCACTATCTAAGGAAAGGTGAGGAGAACTGGGGCAATTCCATTAAAAAAAGACAATGCAGGGTATATAAGTCCGTCATTCCTCTGGAGAAGAAAAACACATAGTTGGGTTGTAGAGCTTTGTTTGCTAATCAACCGAATGTAGTTGTAAGGCAGGGGTGTGCGTGTATGCGTGTGTGTGTGTGCGTGCGTGTGTGTGTGTGTTGAAGGGAGGGGCTTGCCATTCTATTTCATAGCCAGGAGAAAGATGAGCCTCTTCCCATATCTTTTGCTCTGTGGCAAGTTACTGATCTACAAGGAACTTTTATTTGACAAGGACATTGCCGAGAAAAAAACGGGAAGCTTGTGTTCATCTCTGCTGAGAGGTGGAGTCAAAGAGATGGGCTTTATGACAGACACCCTGATCGTGCAACCAAACTATGAAATGGCCTCATACATTCAACACACATTTGCTGCACCTCCCCAGTGTGCTGCCCAGATATTACCAGGCAGAGTGTTTTATGGGCAGCATTTTAGAGTTAGGCAGGCAGAGGGAGTGTCTTTGTGGGTGTTGCCTTTACCAGTCCTTGGATTGTTCTGGGACAGGCATGTCTTTTTCCTCTAAAGTAACTGATCGCGTGTAAAGAAGGAGTCTCCTCAGTAAGACGGGTTGAACCAAACCCAACCTATGACAATCATCTCAATTGGAACACATAGCGACCCTATACAAATACCCGTAGGGTTTCCAAGTTTGTAACTCTTTTGGGGGGTCAACTACCATATCCTTCTCTTGCAGAACCACTACAGAGTGGACCGTTGTGTTAGCAGCTGAATGCTTAATCACTGTGCCCATTTTGTTTGCTGAGCCGCCCTCAAAACACTGAACAGTTTTTCTGGGTACCAAGTATGTCCACTTCTATATCTGGCCTAGGGTGTTTTCTCCAAGTTGATAGGATGTGCAAATCAGTTACTAGGGGTTTGGCTGAGTCAGTATGGAAACTGGGAGGGTGTGTGAAATTTGAACCAGAGTAGAACAATTCCAAGACACTTCCTAGGGATTCCTGGCATATAATATGCAAATGATAGTCAAGATATACAACTGTGTCTCTGTTCTTGGTTCTGTCAGTACCTGGTGTGGCCACAAAGGAGAAACCTGGTCTCCTGCTATTTTGAGCATCTAGTGTGAATGACAGGAGATAAGTCACATGCTAATGAACCCTGGTGGTGTAGTAGTTAAGCATCATGGTGCCCGGCTATCAAAGCATATAGCGTCTGGGGTCTTAAAGGCTGGAAGATAAACAGGGGGCCATGTAGCTAAGAAACAACAAAGTCCACATGGAAAAAGCACACCAGCCTACACCAACATGATCGCTGAAGACAAAGCGGGTGCATAAGCACATGTGAGCATGTTTTCTTGATGTGCACTCACCCTTTATATACAACTCTCTTATACATACGTGTTTCTGTGGATTTGTTTCTCGAATGCACCCAGACTAACATAAGCAGCGTGGAACGCATTTAAGAAGCCTAGACAAGGGCAGGGCAGGATATTCGGAGGGACTGGATCCAGAATTTGAGAGGAAGGAGCCCTGGTGGCAAAACGGGCTGCTAGCTCGCTGTCCCAGGGGGGACAATGAGACTGCTGGCTCCCATGAAAATTTACAGTCTTGAAAACTCCATATAGGGTCACTGTGGTTGGAATCCACTGGACGGCAGTGACCTTTTGGGATTGAAGGTGGAAGCCACCAATGACTTCCTGCCATTGAGCCAAGGAGCCTCAGGAGAGTGTGTGAACTTCTGGAATGCAGTGAACAACCTCTGCACATCTGCTTTTCGTGCTGCCCAAGTCATGCCCTTGGCCTTTGCTTAAACATATTCATCCAGAAGTGAACCATCACAGCTGCTCCCTCGGGAAGCTGGGGGCTGAGCTCTCTGGTTCCACTCTGTCAGCATTTCTGGTCCGGGTACCTCCCCTCTTCCCCGGCACAGGCAATGTGCTTTTGGAAGCAGTGCTCCCTGGGTAGTGGGTGTGATTTGCCTCCTCTGGCCTAACATGATGAATGCTGAGAGGGGGTGGGTCCTAGGGGGGTAAACTCCCTGAACTTTACCTAGCCCAGGGGAAAACTTATTATTTAAAGTAAGCTTTAGACAGAATCTTTAGAAAGAGAAATGGTTAACTTTATGTACACAATTACTCCCCAACACATAGGCTCAACCTCATAGGCTGTGGATGACCTTGAGAAGGTGCTCAGTCACAATGGTTTTCTATCAGGATTGAGAGTTCAGCTCTCTCAACTCTCCAACTGGTTATTAGCACCATAGTCTCGTTTCTATTTTTGTATTTACTTTGTTTTTAGGGGAAAAAGACTCCCAATCCAACTATATTTTATTAGGAACTCCTTTGCTAAGTTTTACACAAGAAAAAGGCACAAACTGCTGTTCTGGATGAAGGAGAGCATCCGCATGAGGCCACAGTGGTGTTGGAAGGACCCACAGCCACAGTGACTTAAATAAAATGACACCCATTCTGTCCTGCTGACTCTGACTCATAGTGACTCTGTGTAGGGATCCTGAAGTTGCTACCTTTACAGGAAGCAATAACCTCATCTTTCTCCTGTGGAATGACTAGTGGCTTTGAACCAGCGACCTTGCTCTTAATAGTCCAACACTATCCAGCATTACCACCTGGGCTCCTGAAAACTTAAATAAGACATAGAAAACAAACAACTTTGTCACAAAATTGTGACTGAAGACAGATGAATTCCTGGAGTTTCAGGAGGGCCTGTGAGAGCATGAGCGGGACCTTCATTGGGATGTCCACACTACCGTATGTCGTTGAGTGTGGCCCGGGGAGTGGACGCAAGCACACTGCCTGAGGGACAAGCTTTCCACTGCCAGTCAGAGTAGGAAAGAACTCAATGGCGGCTGAATCTGTGGCCCCTCAAAATGGATGTAGGGTCTCCACATAGACTCTCACTGTGAGCCACAGCCTATTGCTCAAAATTTAAGCTCAATTATGACTTAAACGCCAAACATTCTGTTTCCTTAAAATAGGGTACTTCCAGGATCAGCTAGAAGTCTGCATGACCTATCAGATCTCAACGCCGATCTCAAATCACTTCACATGATCCATTCTACCAGTCATGTCAAGGACAACTAGAGGTCTGCATGAGCGAGCCCAAATCGCCTCCTCACTTACCCATTCCAGAGGCTGTGCCTGTATAACCTATCGACTAACACATTCCCATATGCCGTGGTTATGAAACCAACCATCATGCTGGAATAAGGACCAATCACGATGCAAGGGTCAGGATCAATGGGAAAGCAAAATACGGGCTGAGGGGAGCCAAGAGGGGTCGCTTCACTCAATCCCTAAACCTGATCTAATGTCACTAGACTGGGGTCTTCCTCACATCTCAAGGGCACCCGATTCATGATTGAAGTGAATTGTGCTTATTCAATCTTTGTTCTGCTTGCTGTCCTGCTGTGCTGCATCCTCTTCTTGCTTTTTTGTGCATGGCTCCCTCTGTTGTGGTGACAAATGGCTTGAGAGGGATTTGACATAGGGAGAAAGCCCACCCACATCAACTGTCACCAGAAGCAGACACTAAGTCCATTTCTCTCACCTCACAGAACTATGCACACCAGACACTGGTAGGGCTGCCTGGGAGGGGAACCCTTAGTGCAGTGGTTCTCAACCTGTGGGTTGCGACCCCTTTGGGAGTCATATGACCCTTTCACAGGGCTCACCCAATTCATAACTGTAGGAAAATTACAGTGATGAAGTAGCAAGAAAATCATTTAATGGTTGGGGGAGGGGGGCATCACCACAACAAGAGGACCTGTATTAGGAAGGTTGAGAACCACTGCCCTAGTGTGTTTAGGACTTTGCTGCCCTCAAGGTCATCAGATATTCCTGAAGGCAGAGCCACTGCAGGAAGCCCTTCTGGGAAATGCCCTGAAGACAGGTCTCAACCAACTCCACCCTCACCCTCTGAGATCCTAATCATAGGACGCATGGAAATGCTCCCTGCCACTTCGAAGGCTGTAAGTCCATGGGAGCAGAAAGCCTCCTCTTTCTCCCTTGGAGTGGTGGCTGGTGAGTTCAAACTGCTCACTTTCTGGCTAACATAACCCACAGACCAGCTCCCCCTGAGCTCAGTTTGGTTTGCCGCAAGCACACATTGTTTGGAACCTTCTGAAATAGCTATGCACATGTGCAGGTTGGGGGGATTTCGCACAAGATGCAGTTTTCCACCCTCTCTTGGCAAAAATAATTTTTGCAAAAGGCTTGTATTCTCTTCTGGATCTGAGTAGCAGCTACTCTCATGAAGTCATAGCACATACATTCATGCTACAGTCCTCCCAACTCCCTAATATCTTACGCCGAGTCTGCTCCATGCTTTTCTGTGTCCTACATGGCAGCTGTAGGCACCCAAGGCATGGGCTCTGTAGCCTGGGTCCAAATCTCTCCTTCCCACTTCCTCACTGTGTGTTCCTAGGCTCATGACTTTATCATTCTGTGCCACTGATTTTTCATCTGTAAAAGGAGGCCAAATAGAGTCCACACATAGGCTTGTTAAGTGGAATAATTTAATTATTATACACAAAAAGCTTAGAACGGTGCTTGGCATCTTGCAAATACTATTAGGTGGTTTAGCATAGGGACTGGGTCATCCATTACATATGCTCAGGTTCAAACTTCCGGCCAGGAAGGGGTGGTACACCTAGGTGGGCATTACACCTGGATTGGCCCATCTGGGCCAGGTGAATTCAATCCAGCCCTTGGGGTTGACCATGACCGTCAACCATGCCTCCCTATGGAGGAATTGAAAAGGCAGGATCTTGACCGCTCCGATGTCTCCCTTCACCCACTTTTCTGTTGTCCGTCCCCCAGAGAGGAGGTCACATGTAGATACTTGTAATCAGTTCCCTCTTTCCAATCCACCCTCCCACAACCCTCTCAGTATCACCACTCACAAATTATCAAGGTTTCTTGAGGGATGGGGGAGCGGGGAGGGAGGGGAGAAATGAGGACTTGATGCCAGGGGCTTAAGTGGAGAGCAAATGTTTTGAGAATAATGAGGGCAATGAATGTACAAATGTGCTTTACACAATTGATGTATATATGGATTGTGATAAGAGTTGTATGAGCCCCTAATAAAACGATTTTTAAAAAAAGAAAAAAAGGCAGGATCCCGGAGCCCACTGAGTGACTTTCTCTCCAGCAGCTTCTAGGTAGGCTGTGCCCCGTGAGGGGCCCCGAGGTGCCTGTGTAAACCTGAAACTTCTTCTCTCAAAAAACCCACTTGGATCACAATCCAGGCTTCGAATTGAATTCTTTCTCGCGCGAAGCCAAGGCCTGAGGTATATCTCTCCCAGGAGAGATCTAACAATAGTATCTCTTATTATAGCATTAGGAGCCCAGGTGGTGTAGTGGACTGTGCATTAAGCTGCTAATCGCAAGGTCGGGGGTTTGAACTGACTAGCCCGTCCGTGGGAGAAATATGAGGTTGTCTATTTCTGTAAGGCAGTGGTTCTCAACCTTCATAATGCCCCCACCCTTTAATACAGTTCATGTTGTGGTCACTTGCAACCATAAAATTATTTTCATTGCTACTTCATAACTGTAATTTTGCTATTGTTATGAAATGGTTCACCCCTGTGAAAGGGTTATTTGATCCCCAGAGGGGTCGCGACCCACAGGTTGAGAACCGCTACTGTAAGGATTTAAAGTCTCAGAACCCCAAAGGGGCAGTTCTTTGTCCTATTGGGCCGGTATGAGTGGGAGTCAATAAAATGGTAGTTAGGTTTTTTTCTGCATCAGTATCAGATTCTGGTGGCAATCTTAGTCATCACGCATTGTGGTCTGGTTTGAACTCTGGTAGATCTGTGGGAAATGACTGCCCTGGTTTGAGGTGAGGGCCACGGTGCTTCAGTGGTAGATCTCTCATCGTCTTTCACCGGGAAGACCCGGGTTCGATTTGCAGCCAATGTGCCCCAGACTGTCAGTGAAAGTTTGTGTGTTGCTATGACACTGAGCAGGCTTCAGGGATGTTTCCAGACTGAAATAGAATAAGGACGAAAGACCTGATTATCTCCATCCACACATCGACCTATGGCCCTCCACGGTTGGCTTCCCTTCCCAGCCCTGGTGATAGCACAGACTGGCATAGTTTGCTCCGCTTCCCATGAGGTGTCCATGAGAGGCTGACTCGACAACCACGGTCAAGATCAACAGCTTGAACTCCTTTCTGGGTCTACAGAAACAAGAACAACCTTCTGAAAGGAGGTCACATTGCTATTTGGGACTGGGAGAATGCCTTTGTGACAAGGATTGTGCTCTGGATCCCAAAGGCGACTTTTAAACACAGCCACATAGCAACTCCGGAAATTGCCATAGTAGAAGCCAGGTTTAAAAAAAAAAAAAAAAAGTTCTACTGGCTTGCTCAAAGGAGGCCAGAGTTGGATGGGGGTGGGGTGGGGTGGGAGACTCCTCTAAAAATGAACAAATTTGTTTGCTTACATATTTGTCATGTCTTTTGGGCCTGAAAGAAAGGGTGGGGGGAAAGCAGACGAGAGGAGGAAACGGCGACTGACAGTCATCTTGTTGGTATTCCCACAGCATCCCCTCCTTAGGCACTTGCTGCCATCTCATCCAACTCCACTCAGTATATTTTCACCCAGCAATGATGCAGAAATGTCTGTGTACTCCAGTGTTATTGTAGTCGGGCAGCGTTTACGGGTTTGACTTTCAACTCAGCGTGGCAGGACGTCTAGAAGCAATTATAACCAGCACCTGCTCTGTCTGTGCGGTGGGCAGGCAGTGACGGATCCCCAGCTTCCAGAACACTAGTGCCCCCTCCCAGCTCAGGATAATGACGGTGACACTCGGCCTCCTTGTTGTCTGGGGGAGCTCTAGGAGCTCTCCTCTGAAACCTCATATTATTGGCATTTCTTTGAGTGAACACATCAAATTAGTGACTGTAAAGGAAGGTGTAGGAGATGATTATTGGTGACAAGACAAGCTTCAACCATCTCCAGAGAGCATGTCTCCTAAGTGCAAAGTATGGAGAGGGAGGAAACAATTGACCACAAATGGAACAGGCTCTGAGTCTCGCCACACAATGTATGTGCATGGTCACTGAGGCGCCAACATTATGGCTGGAGGACGGATATGGTTTGTGCAGCCGTGATTGCCATCCAGAACGTGCCGTGCTATTGTGAAAAACGATTTTTTTATTCTGAGCAAATCTCTGCTTCCACTTGCTTTAATGCTTCGCCAGAGAGCCAGGGACTCTGGGAGGGGTGGGGACGCACAGGGTTGGGCTGACCTCAGGAACTCATGTGTAAAGGGCTTTTTCTCACTTGGAAGCAGGCTGGGTTCACAGCTGTTCTTTCTGGTAAAGCTTGTTTCTGAACCTTGCCACGTCTGAGTCCGAAGAGGGAAATGAAGGTGACAAATGCTGCGAGGAGCCCTGGGCACATCTTGGCTATGGTCCTGCTTAAGTCTGTTTCATTTGAATCCCAGTTTTACCTTTCCTCCTTTCTGGGTTCCGAAGCATCAGATGGGTGCCAAACGCTTCCACGGACAACTAAAGCTGAACAAGGTGCAGGCAGATGAAGAGCAACGGGAGGTTGGTGTTTGGGAGAATGAATACTTGGGCTTCCTAGGCCAGTCCAGCTGGTGGTTAGAGCCCTGTTTCAGATTCCACTGAAATCTCCTAGTGTCCAAGGACCAAGTGGCTCCTAAGTCCAGAATTTCTGTTACATGTCTCACCAAGGAGAAGCTGGGCCAAAATGCATTGAAGAATAAAGCAGGAGCTTGGCTTGTGAATCCACTCTCTGATTCTGAAATTTCAAAGGCTCCGTGCACAGACATTTCAACACTGAAAGCACAGCAGGGAAAATCAAAGACTTGGTCTTCCTCCTTGGCCCTCTTTTAGGGCTTTTATGGTTTTCCAAGGCGCCTCCCAGAGCCGAGTGTTGTATAGGTCATGTTTAAAAATGTCGTAGTTCTGAGGGACTTGCTGTTCTGCTTTCTTTTGCAAGGAGACCCGGTTTCTTGTCTTGTGGCCAAACACAGAGCACAGATGTCTGTGGGCCCCCTCCCTTTCCCCTGACCTTTGCTCTCTTCTCTGGATACCCTACTGACCTGTTCTCCCTTACAAGATCTGAACTGCTCACACACTTCGTTAAATTCTCATCCTAGCGAGAAGCATCTGAGCATCTTATTAGAGCCTGTAGGGGTTCTGTTCTGTATGCCTATTTGTGTAACTTCAGGTCTCTGGCATGGAAACGTCCCATGCCCACAGACCCACACAGGTAATATAAACTCCAACAGTAGTTTAAGGTTTAAGGTGGTCACAGGGAACACTGGGGCCCGTGTCTCCTGGTGAACCCCTCAGGCTGTCTAAAGGGGCTAGTTCCATCTCAATGTAGCCATGCAGGAATGTAGACCGGTTAGGTAGCAAGACAAGGGGTTGTTCCTCTCCATGCTTAGGGGGCCCCCTACAGGAGGTTGGAAGCCAATGCGGGCTAAGCCCAAGCCAGGAGAGCTTAATTGATGCCTCCCAGCTGAAAGCCCTTAAAAGGCTGGAATCTGGAGACCACCGCCCCTTCCCTTCAGCTGCTTCTCTGCCTTCCACTCAGCAGGGCTGAGTGTGCAGTGTCATGAGGGTACCCGTGTTCAGTTTAGTGTAACGCCGGAACCTTCTTCTCTCATGTCTATAAACCCACTCGGATTACCACCCAGGCTTTGGTGTGAATTTCTTTCCAGTGTGTAGCCAAGGACCGAGACATTTCCCACCCGAGAAACCTAACAGACCCAGACTTACAATAAACCCATATTTGTATTTATAAGGCAAGAGGTGACCAGGTCTAGACAATAATGGTGAAGAGGGCCCTGGGTTTGAGAAAGATTCTGAAGTAGAATCCATAACCCTTAGAAATGTATTGGCCTTAGGGGAGGGGCAAAGAGGGCTGGATTGAGAAAGTCTCTGGCATCCAGTTCTGACTTGACTTCTGGATCCTGAATCCTTCAGGGCCATGACCTTGCCCTCCAGACAGACCTTCCAATAGCCATCTTCTCAGAGCCTTGTTAAGTTCTCATAATACATTACACCTGCCATCCTGTGAGCAGCTACCAAACCCAGGCACTTTTTTCAAAGACAAGCTCGCTCTCTCTACCCCTAAGAGCAGGTAGTTTGGGGATGATGGATATGAGATACCACAGAAGACAAATCTGTTATCTTCCATGGTGCACAGAACATGCTGTCACAACCAGGACTCGTGACAATCCCTCAGTTTCCTAAATTGCTTCACTGCTACTTTTAATTAAGCCTCATTAGGTTGTCATATCTTGATAAGAGGGATGACCCTGAACTAGATGCATAAATTAAAGCTATCCTCATCCTGTGCTTTTATATGAATGTGTTAATTATTTTTGTGATTAGGGAGAATAATGGAGGGATGGAGCAATACCAAACGGAGTTTGACAAAGTGTTGGTGTTTGCTGCGGCAAACGTGGTGCGTGTCAGATACAATCCGTCACCCAGTGAGTCTGCCATTAACACCAAGGGACAAAGGTAGGATTCCCTGTAATAAATAACCTACCTCCCAGATGCTAATGGAGACCCAGCAGGACCCACTGTTGTGTTGTCGCAGTTGTACACGGGCCCTTAGAGGAGACAGAGCTGGTGTTTGAAACGAGTCTTGTTTGCCCCCAGTTGGCTCACACATTTGTTTTTTAAATGGCATAATCACTAACATTTAAACACAGGGTGATGTCACGTAACAATCTGCAGCTTCTGAGAAATGGAGAGGCCCGACTTTGCTGGTTGACAGTGCAGAGGGACTGGGGGAGCAGTCAGATATGGTGATCAGAGTTTAGAATCCTTGCTTTCCAAGTACATGTGTCAAGGAGTTCAAGGGTTCAGAAATTTAGGAGGGAAGTTCCAGAAGACAAGTTTGTGTGGTCGATAATAAACCAATATAGGGGTTGAGATTTCAATCTGTTGGCTATTTATTTTGTGCTTGGTAGCCAACCAGCCCAGAATTCCTGACCTCGCCGACCTGTGAAACAAGGACCATTCCAGAATGAAATAGAAGCAAGCACGGAAGCGAGGGCATCCATTACCCCAAATGCATAGGGGTCAGGAACTAAGTGCTTTCTGTAGAACAGCTCCAGAAGGCAGACGTTTGGCTGGAAAACCTGTTAGGGAGCTAGCATAGGGACTGGCAGGCCTATTACACATGCTCAGAGGTCCGAGCTACCGGCTCATGAAGCAGTGGCTCACTGCATGCTCAGCAGTTCAGGTTTCCAGCCAGGAGGGGGAGCTATGCCTGGGTGGGGCTGTACCTGCATTGGCTCACCTAGGCCAGGTGAATTCAATTCAACAATTCAGCCAATGGGGTCGACCCACGTCATCGACCACGCCTCCCTAACCACTCATAAAACTCACGGGGATCCCAAACCAGGCCTCGGCGTGAGCTGTTTCTCACGTGGAGCCAAGGACCGAGGCACACCTGTCCCCGGAGAGGTCGAAAAGAAGCGGTGCTGTGTGATTCGGAGCTATGAGGTAAGCCGGCCCCAGGAGTGGGCCCTCCCATGTTGGTTTCACGGATTGGGGGCTCCTCTGGGCTCCTTTTACCTCACCACCCTCGGGAGAATTGTTGGGTTGAATTCACGGTGTCCGTCTTTGCGCCGTTTCTTGCTGGTGTCCGTCTTTGCGCCATTTCTTGCTGGTGTCCGTCTTTGTGCAGTTTCTTGCTGGTGTCTGTCTTTGCGCCGTTTCTTGCTGGTGTGCGAGACTTGACGTGCCTGCTTTCCCGGGAACTCGCCTGCCTTCCCGGGCTGCACTTGTGAGGGGGCTGGGACGCTGCTGCCTGGAGGCTGGGAGGATTTTGACTCCTAAAGCCTTCTCAAGGCTCAGTGTATAAGGTTTATTTGGACGTGAAAACAGAATCAAAGATGCAATTAATGAAGTTTTAGAAGCAGGCTTTATTGAGAAGCTTGCGGGTGGGTTCAGCAACTCAGGGTATTGAGCTATTGAAGCCACACAGGGGGAAAAAATCCTGGCAGCGTTTTTATGCCCACTGCTGGCAGGCACAGCTGGGGAGGATCAAAGCTGGGGAGGATCTGCGCACACAGGTGCTTCAGAAGGGAGAAGTTCATTAATCTTACCTATATGTCAGGGACACGTGGAGTGACCATATCTTCAGAAAACATTCTGGCATTGGGACGAGCTGCTTCCAGGAATTTGGCATTGAGCAGGGGAGGGGAGGTCGATTAGGGGTCAGCCTTGAGAGCTAAGATGGAGGTGCAGGACTCAAAATGGAGTCTGTTGTGCCAAGACCGGACATTTTAGACTGTGCCCTATAGGGAAAAGGGATGAGGTTAGTCCGTTTCTGTAACTGCTTCCTGTGGGTAGTGGGTAAAAAGCAAGGGGAGGGGCTTTTCAGGCAGAGTACTGACAGTTGCGGCCTAGCACAGGGTGGAGAGGTTGGTATTGCTGGTGAACTGCTATACGGGTAATTTAGCGGAGTCGACTTTTCAGGAGCTGGATGAGACAAGGAGCAATTAAGAGCAAAATTATAACTAAAATTATGGGTCCTAGTATGGGGGCTAGGAAGGAGTAGAGAGAAGAGTTCCACCAGGAGGAAGATCCATCTGTTCTGAATCTGTTGTTTTGCAGCTCTCGGTTTAGCTTGTTGAGGGTCTGGACTCTAGTTTCCACAATCCCCAGTTTATTGATATAATAACAGCCTTCCTCCTGGAGGAAGAGGCAGGTTCCTCCTTTTTCAGCCGTGATGAGGTGTAAAGCGCGGTGGTTCTGCAAGGCAACTTGGGCAACAGAGGTTATTTGTCTTTGCAGGGAGGCTAGAGACTTGGCAGAGGCATCGACTGCCAGCTGGAAGCATGCGGTTAACTTGTCTGCTGTGATGATAGTGTCCAAGGGCTCCGCCGCTGAGTCCTACTGCAATTGCTGCTGAGGCGAAGGAGATTCTCACTGCTATCGGGAGAAAAACTGCTCTTTTAGTTTGATGACTGTATACTTGGATGTATTTGTCCTGGAACTCAGCCGGAGTGTATATAGGGAGCTGCGGAAACAGAGTGACGGGTAGAGGTAGAACTGATGTTTATATGCTTAGTGAGTGTATGGTTGCACCAAAAGAAAATTTTTTCTGGCCCTGTTAGTGGTTTGGAGGGGATTTGGGTGACATTACATGTCTTTGTCAATGGATTGGAGTAGCAAAAGGGCACTCGAGTGTTTTCTGGTTGGATGTACAGAGGGACATTGGGGATGGTTATGGCTTTTGTGGTCTTTACGTTGGATGAAAATGACAGGGCAGGACCTGGTACTGCTACCAGAGGAGGGCGTTCTAGGGCCGCACACATGAAGCAGGTGGAGAGGTTGCCTAGTCCAGCAAAGTGGCGATGGCCAGTCCCTGCTGTAGCAGGGTGAGCCAGGAGAAGGGAGACTCAGAAGGTTTAGAAATTTAGTTAGTGAGTTGAAGGTCTTGGATCTGAATATTACGGTGGATGGTGGATTGGACCTGGAGTAGCAACCTCCATACATACAGTTTGGCGTCCAGAAATTTCTCTCGGCGAGTGGTGCACTAGGCTCCTGGAACCGGAGACGTCCACCGGCTATCCCAGGGGTCTGGGATTGTGGGAGTGTATTTAGATTGATGGTAGTAGAATCATCCCTGGGAACGAAGGGAAAGGTAATGTATCTGGCAGGAAGACCAAGGACACCCTACATTTTTCTGCATTCACTTTTTTTGCACATTGGGTAGTTGCCTTCTGGTCATACAGGAAGCGTTTTAAAATCAGTGAAATTTAAGTATATGGGTGCTCTGCCCCCTGTGGGTGGGCAGTTAGCGGTGGCCAGCAAATAATCATAACACTTAGTGCAGGCGTAATTGGTATAGTTTTCAGTCAACTAAAATCGCCAGGCAAAAGGGGAAATTATACTAGGTTTCGCTGGCTGGCTTGGTGAGGTGAGTGAGGCAGAGAGACATAGGACCAGTAGTAGACTGAGCAGACCACTGGGAGCCATGGTCAGAGTTTACTGCCATCTGGACTCGGGACAAATGTACCCAGGAATCTAGTCTAAGAACCTTGATTGCTGAGGGAGTGGTAAGGGACAATGTAAGGGCCTTTCCACCGGGGTGCTAAGGGTTTGGGTGCAAGGGATTTAATTAACACAGCATCTCCAGGATGCACTGGTTTTTGGTGATCAGCAGAGGTCAGAGAGGGTTCAGGGATGGCAGAGTTGGCGTGTTGTCTAAGAAGGTTGTGGAGCAAGTACAAGTATGGAAGGTAAAAAGCTAGCAGAGGGCAATCGGTTGCAGGAAGAGGCGAGAAAAGGAAAGGTTGTCTGTAGAGTATTTTGAAAGGACTGAGGCCGGACGGCTCCTGAGGGGCTGCGCCAAGGCGAGTATAAGAGCAAAGGGTAATAGTTGAGGCCAAGAAAGTTGCAGTTCTAGGGAGAGTTTGGCGAGCTGTTGTTTTATGAGACCGTTAGCTTGTACAACCTAACCAGAAGACTGGGGGTGGTAGGCTGCGTGGAGTTTCCAGCAGATGCCCAGTGAGGCGCAAACTGCCTGCTGCACCATAGATATGAAGTCTGGACCGTTGTCCGACTGAATTGAAGCAGGCTGGTCAAAATGAGTAATGATGTCTTGAAGAAGGTGAGTGGCGCCTATGCTTGCACTCTCAGAGGAGGTGGGAAAGGCTTTGATCCATCCTGAAATGTGTTCACCATAGTGAGGAGATATTTAAACCGCTTATGCTTTGGCATGTGGATAACGTTTATCTGGCAGTCCTGTCCCAGTAGGTGCCCTTACATCTGGTGGAGCTGTTTATGAGGGTGTTGAGCTTTCTGGCTATTGGAGAGGGCACCGATGTTGCATTTTGCATGTACTGTGTTGATAGTACTCCATAGTCCAGTGGGGTGAAATATGGGGTTAGAAACATGTAGAGAGCTTTTGGCCCGATGTGTGGAGAATTGTGAATATTGGTGATGATTGTTTCCTGTTGTAACTTTGGGAGAATGAGTAAGTTCTATTTGTGTACCCACCATTTTTGTTGAGGACGAGAGCAATACTGGGTGTTTTCCTGATCAGTGTAAGTTGGAGTGTAAGTGGGAGGTAAAAAGCATACTGAGCTAGGAGCGGGAAAGTTGTTGGGCTAAGTCAGTAACAGGATCTGCAGAGTGGGAGGGGGGCCTGTCTATTCCCATAACCGAGACCAGGGAAGGGGAAGTAGGGCCTGAGTGAGAGGGCGAAATGGAGAAGGTAGTCCGCTACCTGGAGCACAACCCTGGGCTGGGCGAGGGTTACCGGAGTCGAGGAGCCAGGGCCTCTTCAGTCCATGAACCCCAGCAGCTCCATACCTTGCAGCTATGTGTCTGGAGTTTCCAGGATCTCGGCACCTCTGCTTTGCAGAGCCCGTGGCAGAGCCAGGGTCGGGCAGTTCGACTTCCAGTGGCCTGGCTGTTTGCACTGCAGGCAGGGCTTGGTAGGAGGCTTGGGATTGGGGCAAACTTTTGCCCAGTGGCCGACCCGGCCACATTTGAAGCAGGCTCCTGGCGGTAGGTGCCGGCTCCCCTGGGGAGCGCGGCAATGGACGGGATTGCCTGCCGGCCTTAGGGCTGCTACCAGGGCTTGGGAATGGAGGCTAACCATCTGTTGGACCCTCACCTGGCAAGTGGCCTCAGCCGGCTCCTCCCAAGCGTTGAAAACTTTAAATGCCATTTTTACCAGATCCTGTATAGGGGTTTCAGGGCCCTCCTAAGCCTTCTTTAGCTTTTTTTCTGATGTCAGGGGCTGACTGGAAGGTGAAGTGAGAGGCCAAAATAGAGGCCCCACTTTTTAGACCCTGGGTCTAAACGAGTGTACTTTGTGAGTGCCTCCTGGAGGCGGTTAAGAAAAAGAGCAGTAACTTCTCTCAGTTTGTCATAGTTGACAGCCTTGTTGGAGACTGTTTCCAGACCTCTAATGAGGTACCTGAGCATGAGGTTTCTATAAGGAAGATCAGACGCCCGGCCGGGCTGGTAACACCAACTGGGGTTCTCTATTGAGATGGCATGCGCCCCCAAGGGGGCATTTGG
The DNA here is from genome assembly GCF_050624435.1 of Tenrec ecaudatus. NCBI lineage: Eukaryota > Metazoa > Chordata > Mammalia > Afrosoricida > Tenrecidae > Tenrec > Tenrec ecaudatus. The sequence goes on from NW_027457943.1 coordinate 116,022, forward strand.
GTCGATAGCGTGGTTTTTGTCTGTGTACGTTCCTCGGCAGTAACGGTAGAAGCAAGGATCACTTGGATGTCATGCCAGGTTAAATCATACGTTTGGGAAATGTTGGTAAATTCTTTAATAAACTTAGACGGGTCTGCTGAGAAAGAGCCCAGGCGGGTCTCTATCTGCGACAGGTCCTTTAAGGAAAAAGGGACGTGGACTTGAACGAGTCCCTATACACCTGCAACCTCTCTTAATGGACAAAGGGCAGATGGAGGGTTGTGGGAGGGGGTATGAGAGGCAAGCGGTGAGGACAGGAGAGAGCGATGGGGTGGCGCAGCGGGCGGGGGAGACTGATAGGGCAGCGGGAGAGGCGCACTGAGGAGCTTGGCTGGCTCTTCTGGGGTTTGAATGGCAGGTTCTTTCTGCTGAGGAGATAGAGCTAACCGTATTTGTCGGGCGGAACAATGGCTACAGAGGTCAGGGCAGGAACGCAAGTCCCAAAAAGCCTGCACATAGGGGACTTCAGAATCCTTACCAGTCCTCCTGCAGAAATTGTCCAGGTCCTGTAGAACGTTGAAATCAAAAATGCCCGTCGGAAGCCAAAGTGCGTGCTTGTTAAGCTGGGACTGGGGCCAGGCAACTTGGGAGAGAAAAACAAGTCTTTTCTTTCACAAGGTCTGAGTGAGAGGGAGAGACTCATCAGGGCAGCTGTAGACTGATTTTGAACGTAGGCAAGTGCCGCGCCTAAAGGTCCTGGAGATTTGGGGAAGATGGGTGGCTCTTAGGGGACCCCAAAAGAAGTGGGGAGCCACACACCTATCCCGGGTTTTTGGCACCAAAACACAAGGTCTATTTGGATGTGAAAACAGAATGAAAGACCCAATTAACGAAGTTTTAGAAGCAGGCTTTATTGAGAAGCTTGCGGGCGGCTTCAGCAACTCAGGATATTGAGCTATTGAAGCTGCGCCAGGGGAAAAAATCCTGGCGGCGTTTTTATGCCCACTGTTGGCAGGCACAGCTGTGGAGGATCATAGCTGGGTAGGTTCTGCACACACAGGTGCTTCAGAAGGGAGACGGTCGTTAATCTTATCTATAAGTCAAGGAAGGATGGAGTGACCATATCTTCAGAAAACATTCTGGCTTTGGGACGAGCTGGATCCAGGAATTTGGGGTTGAGCAGGGGAGGGGAGGTCGGTTAGGGTTCAGCCTTGAGAGCTAAGATGGAGGTGCAGGACTCAAAATGGAGTCTCTTGTGCCAAGACTGGGACACAGTGTTGTGCCGCGGCTCCGGCAAGCAGCAGTCCTGGGGGCGCCTGCGTCCACCCTGTTGGTTTGGGCAGGACTCTGGCTGGGTGGCCGGCTCCATGCTGGCTTTCGGCTAGGCCGCAACCTGCAGCCTCCATTTTCCCAGCCACGTGACTCCACTCTCAGGCAGAATGGCACCACCTATGTCTGTTGTAGCTACACTCCATTCCCAGACAGCAAACCGCCCAGACTGCCGGAAAGTTCAGCAGAACACGTTTCATTTCCTGCGCAGGGACCAGAACATCAGCTCTCTTGAGGGGAGACTGAGAGGCCCCCCAGTCTAATTTTCCAAAGGTTTTTATACTTTTGCAATGTGCAGGTGTGCAAGCAGGCAGAGCTCAGAAGCGGGGTATTGTGGTTAGCCATTCTTAGTTGAACCAAAACTGCTCTGGTCCTTCTCGCAAGCCTTCTGAACATCCATTTCCTTCTGTACGTTGCCTTGGGCTACGTCTGCACAGCCTAACTCCCCAGTATCAGCTAGTTCATTGGCAGTTCATAGCTAGTTTATTTAGCATTCATAATGGCTTCTGAAAGCTCAAAATGACTTCTCTTGTCAAGGCTATTTAAGCTTTGCCCAGAGCTGCTATATTCTCTCCTGTTCTTAGCCAAGTTCAAATCATTGAAACTTCAGTAGCCAGCCCAGTGTATGGTGGGCTCAGCACTAAGAGTTTTGTGGCTTGTACTTTCTGTGTAAGGAATGCCACTAGCTTGTTGGTTATTACTGGGCCAAATGTGAGGCTTAGCAGGAGGAGGATTAAGGGCCAGCTAGGGCCGTTCATAGGGTAGTTAGCCAGGCTGACCAATTAAGTAGCTTTTCAAACCAATTGGTTCCTCCATTTCTTTTCTTGACTCTTTGTTCTAATCCTTTCCTAACCAGGGCTCATCTATCTTTGTTGATTCCCGAATGCTTTGCATAGAATTAGTTTCTCCCAATGCTGTGCACAGCATTCCTTGTTTCCAAAAGAGCAAGTCAAGCCCTCGGCGGGTTTGCAACACAACTGCTACAAGGGAGTCTAGGGATCTTTCTAAATGGGAGACAGGTTTTTTTTAATCCCTGTAGATCTAAAGCAATTTGCTGACTAAGAGTCTGATAGTTTAAGTTTCCTTTTATTAAAGCAACTGACCCGACTGCAGCTAATCCCATAATCCCAAGCCCTGTTACCAGTGGGACCAATACTGGGGCTCTTTGAACTCATCCGGAAATTCCAAAGTTATCCCTACACCTCCTTCACCAGAACACAGGTACACTTGAGGAGTAACATGCACTAGCACACAAATACCCGGGGAAAAGAGACAGGGTTTTTGTCCTGTGGAACAAGTAAAGCAAGTACTCATTGGAGCAGATAACAAATTAGGATCAACATTTGGTTCAATGGGAACAGCTTGAAGGCAAAAATCTCGATATCTTGATATATTAAAGGGATACTTAGATGAATAAAAACACAGTCTTGCCCTTGCAAATCTTTTAAAGTGAGCTTAGACTTGAGTCCATACTAACATCACCTATAGACTGCTGCTTCGTGTAATCCTTTTTACTAACATTTCTAATTGGATTACACTCTGTACCAATAGTGCTATTTGTACCTGTGCCTACATAGTAAGGGGAAGCAGGGTTCAGACAAAGCCAACAATCAGCTGTGAGGTGAGGATTTGAGTTCATACATTGGAATACAGCATCCCGAGAATCAAACACAGAACATTGAGGTGGCTCCTGAATGAGAAGGGCCCTGTGAGTTGGGCTGGTAGTGAACGGGAAAGTTACTGGAGAGTCTGGAGGGTGCGGCAAAGGAATCTTAATGACACCAGCTGTGGCTCTTCAGGATTTATCCCGAGGTTTGGGCCTTTGTATAGATGGCAGGTTGCCATATTTTACTTTGCTTGATAGAAAAGGTTGTCCGGGATTTCTATCATTTACATAATGTTGAATTCCTCATGTTTTCCCAGTGAACCCAATAACGCTTGAATCCAATTCCTATTGGGTTATATTTGGAAACCATACACATAGTGGAATCAAACCCTTCCGACTTGAGTCTCATTCTTGTAAAAATAATAGGGTCATCTTTAACAAGTTTCCACCCTGAAAATGATAGTTTCACAACCCCAAGCTGCACAATAGTAATGTCCCTCCCCTTAGCAGTTAGGGAGTCCATGAGCCGGGCATATATAGACATGGTTTGTTTGGAGCCTTCTTTCTATAGAGGGTATTCCGCACCCATAGGACGGGATTCGAGTATAGGTCCCATTGTGCCCTTTACCTTTAAGGGATCCAGAATGCCAATTCTTTCCAAGCAAATCAAACAAATCAAAATGAAAACAGGGGGTCATACCAAGCGGGTTCTTGGAGTATGTAGGTTACCTAGCGGGCTGTTGGACTATCTAGGTTACCTACCAGGCATTGGACTATCTAGGTTAACTAACGTGCACTTGGACTATGTAGGTTCCCTATCGGGCACTTGGACTAGGTAGGTTCCCTAGCGGGCACTTGGTCTATCAAGGTTAACTAGCGGGCACTTGGACTATCTAGGTTAACTAGCGAGCACTTGGACTATGTACATTCCTTAGGGGGCACTTGGACTATCTATGTTATCTAGCGGGCACTTGGACTATGTACGTTTCCTAGCGGGTACTTGGACTAGATAGGTTCCGTAGTGGGCACTTGGTCTATCTAGGTTAACTAGCGAGCACTTGGACTATCTAGGTTAACGAACGGGCACTTGGACTATGTAGGTTACCTAGCGGGCATTTGGACTATTAGGGTCCCTAGCGGGCATTTGGACTATATTGGTTACCTAGCAGGCATTTGGACTATGTAGGTTAACGAACGGGCACTTGGACTATGTAGGTAACCTAGTGGTCACTTGAACTGTCTAGGTTACCTAGCGGGCACCTGGACTACGTAGGTTAACTAGCGGGCCCTTGGACTATGTAGGTTAACTAGCGGGCCCTTGGACTATGTAGGTTACCTAGCGGGCACTTGGACGATCTAGGTTAACTAGCGGGTACTTGGACTATGTAGGTTAAATAGCGGGCCCTTGGACTATGTAGATTAACTAGCGGCACTTGGACTATCTACGTTAACTAGCGGGCCCTTGGACTATGTAGATTCACTAGAGGGCACTTGGACTATGTATGTTCCAGCGCGGGCACTTGGACTATGTAGGTTCCAGAGCGGGCACTTGGACTAACTAGATTCCCGAGTGGGCACTTGTACTATGTATATTAACTAGCGGACACTTGGACGATCTAGGTTAACTAGCGGGTAATTGGACTATGTAGGTTAACTAGTGGGCCCTTCAACTATGTAGATTAACTAGCGGAACATGGACTATCTACGTTAACTAGTGGGCCCTTGGACTATGTAAATTCCCTAGCGGGAACTTGGACTATGTATGTTCCCTAGCGGGCACTTGGGCTATGTATATTCCGTATGGACTCTTGAACTATGTAAGTTAACTACCGGGCACTTGGACTATGTAGGTTAACTAGCGGGCTCTTGGACTATCTAGGTTACCTAGCGGGCACTTGGACAGTCTAGGTTACCTAGCGGGCACTTGGAGTTCTAGGATAACAAACGGGCACTTGGACTATGTATGTTGCATAGCGGGCAATTGGACTATCTAGGTTAGGTAACGGGCACTTGGACTATTTGGTTACCTAGCGGGAACTTGGACTATGTAGGCTACCTAGCGGGCACTTGGACTATCTAGGTCAACTAGCGGGCCCTTGTAGTATGTAGGTTAACTAGCGAGCACTTGGACTATGTAGGTTAACTAGCGGGCACTTGGATGATCAATGTTAACTAGCGGGCACTTGGACTATCTAGGTTAGCTAACGGGCACTTGGACTAAGTACGTCCCCTAGTGGGCACTTGGACACTCTAGGTTAACTAACGGGCACTAGGACTATCTAGGTTAACTAGCGGGCACTTGGACGATCTAGGTTAACTAGCGGGCACTTGGACTATCAAAGTTAACAAGTGAGCCCTTGGACTATGTAGGTTAACTAGCCGGCCCATGGACTATCTAGGTTACCTAGCGGGCACTTGGACTATATAGGTTACCTAAAGGGCACTTGGACTATGTAGGTTGCTTAGCGGGCACTTGGACTATCTAGGTTAGCTAACTGCATTTTGAGTATCTAGATTACCTAGCGGGAACGTGGACAATGTAAGTTACCTAGCGGGCACTTGGACTATCTAGGTTACCTAACGGGAACTTTGACTATCTAGGTTACATAGCGGGCACTTGGACTATGTAGGTTAACTATCGAGCACTTGGACTCTAGGTTACCTAGCGGGCACTTGGACTATCTAGGTTACCTAGCGGGCCCTTGGACTATGTAGGTTTCCTAGCGGGCACTTGGACAATCTAGGTTAACGAACGGGCACTTGGACTATGTAGGTTACCTAGCGGGCACTTGGACTATGTAGGATCCCTATCGGACATTTGGACTACTTGGGTTGCCTAGCGGGCACTTGGACTATCTAGGTTAACTAGCGGGCACTTGGACTATGTAGGTAACCAAGCGGGCACTTGGACAGTCTAGGTTACCTAGCGGGCACTTGGACTTCTAGGTTAACAAACGGGCACTTGGACTATGTATGTTGCATAGCGGGCAATTGGACTATCTAGGTTAGGTAACGGGCACTTGGACTATCTAGGTTACCTAGCGGGAACTTGGACTATGTAGGTTCCCTATCGGGCACTTGGAGAATGTAGGTTAACTAGGGGGCACTAGGACAATGTAGGTTACCTAGCAGGCCCTTGGACTATCTAGGTTACCTAGGGGGAACCTGGACTATGTAGGTTAACTAGTGGGCATTTGGACTATCTAGGTTACCTAGCAGTCACTTGGACTATGTACGTTCCCTAGCAGGCCCTTGGACTATTTACGTTACCTAGCGGGCACTTAGACTATGTACGTTACCTAGCGGGCACTTGGACTATGTACGTTTCATAGCGGGTACTTGGACCAAATAGGTTCCCTAGCGGGCACTTGGTCTATCTAGGTTAACTAGCGGGCACTTGGACTATCCAGGTTAACTAGCGGACATTTGGATGATTAGGGCCCCTAGCGGGCATTTGGACTATATTGGTTACCTAGCGGGCACTTGGACTATGTAGGTTAATGAAAGGGCACTTGGACTATCTAGGTTAACTAGCAGGCCCTTGGACGATGTAGGTTAACTAGCGGGCCCTTGGACTATGTAGGTTAACTAGCGGGCCCTTGCACTATGTAGGTTACATAGTGGGCACTTGGACTATCTATGTTAACTAGCGGGCACTTAGAATATGTAGGTTAACTAGCGGACACTTGCACTATGTAGGTTACCTAGCAGGCACTTGGACTATCTAGGTTAACTAGCGGGCACTTGGACTATCAACAATAACTAGCGTGCAATTGGACTATGTAGGTTCCTTAGCGGGCACTTGGACTATCTAGGTTGCCTAGCGGGCACTTAGACTATATAGGTTAACTAGCGTGCCCTTGGAATATCTAGGTTACATAGCGGGCACTTGGTATATAGGTTAACTAGCGGGCACTTTGACTATGTAGGTTGACTAGAGGACACTTTGACTATCTAGGGTAACTAGTGGGCCCTTGGACTATGTAGGTTAACTAGCGGGTACTTGGACAATCTAGGTTAACTAGCGGGCACTTGGAAGATATAGGTTAACTAGCGGGCACTTGGACTATCAAAGTGAACAAGTGAGCCCTCGGACTATGTAGGTTAACTAGCGGGCCCTTGGACTATCTAGGTTACCTAGCGGGCACTTGGACTATATACTTTACCTAACGGGCACTTGGACTATGTAGGTTACCTAGTGGGTACTTGGACTATCTAGGTTAACGAATGGGCACTTGGAATATGCAGGTAACCTAGCGGGCACTTGGACTGTCTAGGTTACCTAGGGGGCACTTGGACTTCTAGGTTAAAGAACGGGCTCTTGGACTATGTAGGTTGCCTAGCGGGCACTTGGACTATCTAGGTTAGGTAACGGGCACTTTGACTATCTAGGTTACCTAGCAGGAACTTGGACAATGTAAGTTACCTAGCAGGAACTTGGACAATCTAGGTTACCTATCGGGCACTTTGACTATCTAGGATACATAGCGGGCACTTGGACTATGTAGGTTAACTAGCGAGCACTTGGACTCTAGGTTATCTAGCGGACACTTGGAATATCTAGGTTACCTAGCGGGCCCTTGGACTATGTAGGTATCCTAGCGGGCACTTGGACTATCTAGGTTAACGAACGGGCACTTGGACAATGTAGGTTACCTAGCGGGCACTTGGACTATGTAGGATCCCTATCGGATATTTGGACTACTTAGGTTACCTAGCGGGCAGTTGGACTATCTAGGTTAACTAGCGAGCACTTGGACTATCTAGGTTAACTAGCAGACCTTTGGACTATGTAGGTTAACTAGCGGGCACATGGACGATCTAGGTAAACTAGAGGGCCCTTGGACGCTCTAGGTTAACTAGCGGGCACTTGAATGATAAATGTTAACTAGCGGGCACTTGGACTATCTAGGTTAGCTAATGGGCACATGGACTAAGTATGTCCCCTAGTGGGCACTTGGACTATCTAGCTTAACTAACGTGCACTTGGACTATCTAGGTTAAATAGCAGGCCCTTGGACTATGAAGGTTCCCTAGGGGGCACTTGGATTATCTAGGTTACCCAGCGGGCACTTGGACTATGTAGGTCAACTAGCGGGCCCTTGGACTATTCAGGTTAGCTAACTGGCACGTGGACTATGTAGGTTAACTAGCGGACACTTGCATGATCTAGGTTAACTAGAGGGCTCTTGCACTATGTAGGTTAACTAGCGGGCCCATTGACTATGTAGGTTAACTCGCGGGCACTTGGACGATCTAGGTTAACTTGCGGGTACTTGGACCATATAGGTTAACTAGCGGGCACTTGGATTATCTAGGTTACCTAGCGGGCCCTTGGACTATGTAGGTTCCTAGCGGGCAATTGGACTATCTAGGTTAAGGAACGGGCACTTGGACTATGTAGGTAACCTAGCGGGCACTTGGACAGTCTATGTTACCTAGCGGGCACTTGGACTATCTAGGTTAACGAACGGGAACTTCGACAATGTAGGTCACCTAGCGGGCACTTGGACTATGTAGGATTCCTATCTGATATTTGGACTACTTAGGTTACCTAGCGGGCACTTGGACTATCTAGGTTAACTAGTGGGCCCTTGAACTATGTAGGTTAACTACCGAGCACTTGGACTATCTAGGTTAACTAGCGGACCTTGGACTATGTAGGTTGACTAGCGGGCCTTTGGACTATGTAGGTTAACTAGCGGGCACGTGGACGATCTAGGTTAAGTAGAGGGCACTTGGACTATCGAGGTTAACTAGCGGGCAGTTGGACTATCTAGGTTACCTAATGGGGACATGGACTAAGTACGTCCCCTAGTGGTCACTTGGACTATCTAGCTTAACTAACGGGCACTTGGACTATCTAGGTTACCTAGCAGGCACGTGGACTATGAAGGTTCCCTAGCGGTCACTTGGATTTTCTAGGTTACCCAGCGGGCACTTGTACTATGTAGGTCAACTAGTGGGCCCTTGACAATTTAGGTTAGCTAACAGCACGTGGAATATGTAGGTTAACTAGCGGACACTTGCATGATCTAGGTTTAACTAGCGGGATCTTGTACTATGTAGGTTAACTAGCGGGAACTTGGACGATCTAGGTTAACTAGCGGGCATTTGGACGATATAGGTTAACTAGCGGGCACTTGGATTATCTAGGTTAGCTAGTGGGCTCTTACACTATGTAGGTTAACTAGCGGGCCCATTTTGCTATGTAGGTTAACTAGCGGGCACTTGGACGATCTAGGTTAACTAGCGGGCACGTGGACTATCTAGGTCAACTAGTGGGCCCTTGTACTATGTAGGTTAACTAGCGAGCACTTGGACTATCTAGGTTAACTAGCGGACCTTGGACTACGTAGGTTAACTAGCGGGCCCTTGGACTATGTAGGTTAACTAGCGGGCACTTGGATGATCAATGTTAACTAGCGTGCACTTGGACTATCTAGGTTAGCTAACGGGCACTTGGACTAAGTACGTCCCCTAGTGGGCACTTGGACACTCTAGGTTAACTAACAGGCACTAGGACTATCTAGGTTAACTAGCGGGCACTTGGACGATCTAGGTTAACTAGCGGGCACTTGGACTATCAAAGTTAACAAGTGAGCCCTTGGACTATGTAGGTTAACTAGCCGGCCCATGGACTATCTAGGTTACCTAGCGGGCACTTGGACTATATAGGTTACCTAAAGGGCACTTGGACTATGTAGGTTGCTTAGCGGGCACTTGGACTATCTAGGTTAGCTAACTGCATTTTGAGTATCTAGATTACCTAGCGGGAACGTGGACAATGTAAGTTACCTAGCGGGCACTTGGACTATCTAGGTTACCTAACGGGAACTTTGACTATCTAGGTTACATAGCGGGCACTTGGACTATGTAGGTTAACTATCGAGCACTTGGACTCTAGGTTACCTAGCGGGCACTTGGACTATCTAGGTTACCTAGCGGGCCCTTGGACTATGTAGGTTTCCTAGCGGGCACTTGGACAATCTAGGTTAACGAACGGGCACTTGGACTATGTAGGTTACCTAGCGGGCACTTGGACTATGTAGGATCCCTATCGGACATTTGGACTACTTGGGTTGCCTAGCGGGCACTTGGACTATCTAGGTTAACTAGCGGGCACTTGGACTATGTAGGTAACCAAGCGGGCACTTGGACAGTCTAGGTTACCTAGCGGGCACTTGGACTTCTAGGTTAACAAACGGGCACTTGGACTATGTATGTTGCATAGCGGGCAATTGGACTATCTAGGTTAGGTAACGGGCACTTGGACTATCTAGGTTACCTAGCGGGAACTTGGACTATGTAGGTTCCCTATCGGGCACTTGGAGAATGTAGGTTAACTAGGGGGCACTAGGACAATGTAGGTTACCTAGCAGGCCCTTGGACTATCTAGGTTACCTAGGGGGAACCTGGACTATGTAGGTTAACTAGTGGGCATTTGGACTATCTAGGTTACCTAGCAGTCACTTGGACTATGTACATTCCCTAGCAGGCCCTTGGACTATTTACGTTACCTAGCGGGCACTTAGACTATGTACGTTACCTAGCGGGCACTTGGACTATGTACGTTTCATAGCGGGTACTTGGACCAAATAGGTTCCCTAGCGGGCACTTGGTCTATCTAGGTTAACTAGCGGGCACTTGGACTATCCAGGTTAACTAGCGGACATTTGGACGATTAGGGCCCCTAGCGGGCATTTGGACTATATTGGTTACCTAGCGGGCACTTGGACTATGTAGGTTAATGAAAGGGCACTTGGACTATCTAGGTTAACTAGCAGGCCCTTGGACGATGTAGGTTAACTAGCGGGCCCTTGGACTATGTAGGTTAACTAGCGGGCCCTTGCACTATGTAGGTTACATAGTGGGCACTTGGACTATCTATGTTAACTAGCGGGCACTTAGAATATGTAGGTTAACTAGCGGACACTTGCACTATGTAGGTTACCTAGCAGGCACTTGGACTATCTAGGTTAACTAGCGGGCACTTGGACTATCAACAATAACTAGCGTGCAATTGGACTATGTAGGTTCCTTAGCGGGCACTTGGACTATCTAGGTTGCCTAGCGGGCACTTAGACTATATAGGTTAACTAGCGTGCCCTTGGAATATCTAGGTTACATAGCGGGCACTTGGTATATAGGTTAACTAGCGGGCACTTTGACTATGTAGGTTGACTAGAGGACACTTTGACTATCTAGGGTAACTAGTGGGCCCTTGGACTATGTAGGTTAACTAGCGGGTACTTGGACAATCTAGGTTAACTAGCGGGCACTTGGAAGATATAGGTTAACTAGCGGGCACTTGGACTATCAAAGTGAACAAGTGAGCCCTCGGACTATGTAGGTTAACTAGCGGGCCCTTGGACTATCTAGGTTACCTAGCGGGCACTTGGACTATATACTTTACCTAACGGGCACTTGGACTATGTAGGTTACCTAGTGGGTACTTGGACTATCTAGGTTAACGAATGGGCACTTGGAATATGCAGGTAACCTAGCGGGCACTTGGACTGTCTAGGTTACCTAGGGGGCACTTGGACTTCTAGGTTAAAGAACGGGCTCTTGGACTATGTAGGTTGCCTAGCGGGCACTTGGACTATCTAGGTTAGGTAACGGGCACTTTGACTATCTAGGTTACCTAGCAGGAACTTGGACAATGTAAGTTACCTAGCAGGAACTTGGACAATCTAGGTTACCTATCGGGCACTTTGACTATCTAGGATACATAGCGGGCACTTGGACTATGTAGGTTAACTAGCGAGCACTTGGACTCTAGGTTATCTAGCGGACACTTGGAATATCTAGGTTACCTAGCGGGCCCTTGGACTATGTAGGTATCCTAGCGGGCACTTGGACTATCTAGGTTAACGAACGGGCACTTGGACAATGTAGGTTACCTAGCGGGCACTTGGACTATGTAGGATCCCTATCGGATATTTGGACTACTTAGGTTACCTAGCGGGCAGTTGGACTATCTAGGTTAACTAGCGAGCACTTGGACTATCTAGGTTAACTAGCAGACCTTTGGACTATGTAGGTTAACTAGCGGGCACATGGACGATCTAGGTAAACTAGAGGGCCCTTGGACGCTCTAGGTTAACTAGCGGGCACTTGAATGATAAATGTTAACTAGCGGGCACTTGGACTATCTAGGTTAGCTAATGGGCACATGGACTAAGTATGTCCCCTAGTGGGCACTTGGACTATCTAGCTTAACTAACGTGCACTTGGACTATCTAGGTTAAATAGCAGGCCCTTGGACTATGAAGGTTCCCTAGGGGGCACTTGGATTATCTATGTTACCCAGCGGGCACTTGGACTATGTAGGTCAACTAGCGGGCCCTTGGACTATTCAGGTTAGCTAACTGGCACGTGGACTATGTAGGTTAACTAGCGGACACTTGCATGATCTAGGTTAACTAGAGGGCTCTTGCACTATGTAGGTTAACTAGCGGGCCCATTGACTATGTAGGTTAACTCGCGGGCACTTGGACGATCTAGGTTAACTTGCGGGTACTTGGACCATATAGGTTAACTAGCGGGCACTTGGATTATCTAGGTTACCTAGCGGGCCCTTGGACTATGTAGGTTCCTAGCGGGCAATTGGACTATCTAGGTTAAGGAACGGGCACTTGGACTATGTAGGTAACCTAGCGGGCACTTGGACAGTCTATGTTACCTAGCGGGCACTTGGACTATCTAGGTTAACGAACGGGAACTTCGACAATGTAGGTCACCTAGCGGGCACTTGGACTATGTAGGATTCCTATCTGATATTTGGACTACTTAGGTTACCTAGCGGGCACTTGGACTATCTAGGTTAACTAGTGGGCCCTTGAACTATGTAGGTTAACTACCGAGCACTTGGACTATCTAGGTTAACTAGCGGACCTTGGACTATGTAGGTTGACTAGCGGGCCTTTGGACTATGTAGGTTAACTAGCGGGCACGTGGACGATCTAGGTTAAGTAGAGGGCACTTGGACTATCGAGGTTAACTAGCGGGCAGTTGGACTATCTAGGTTACCTAATGGGGACATGGACTAAGTACGTCCCCTAGTGGTCACTTGGACTATCTAGCTTAACTAACGGGCACTTGGACTATCTAGGTTACCTAGCAGGCACGTGGACTATGAAGGTTCCCTAGCGGTCACTTGGATTTTCTAGGTTACCCAGCGGGCACTTGTACTATGTAGGTCAACTAGTGGGCCCTTGACAATTTAGGTTAGCTAACAGCACGTGGAATATGTAGGTTAACTAGCGGACAATTGCATGATCTAGGTTTAACTAGCGGGATCTTGTACTATGTAGGTTAACTAGCGGGAACTTGGACGATCTAGGTTAACTAGCGGGCATTTGGACGATATAGGTTAACTAGCGGGCACTTGGATTATCTAGGTTAGCTAGTGGGCTCTTACACTATGTAGGTTAACTAGCGGGCCCATTTTGCTATGTAGGTTAACTAGCGGGCACTTGGACGATCTAGGTTAACTAGCGGGCACATGGACTATCTAGGTCAACTAGTGGGCCCTTGTACTATGTAGGTTAACTAGCGAGCACTTGGACTATCTAGGTTAACTAGCGGACCTTGGACTACGTAGGTTAACTAGCGGGCCCTTGGACTATGTAGGTTAACTAGCGGGCACTTGGATGATCAATGTTAACTAGCGTGCACTTGGACTATCTAGGTTAGCTAACGGGCACTTGGACTAAGTACGTCCCCTAGTGGGCACTTGGACACTCTAGGTTAACTAACGGGCACTAGGACTATCTAGGTTAACTAGCGGGCACTTGGACGATCTAGGTTAACTAGCGGGCACTTGGACTATCAAAGTTAACAAGTGAGCCCTTGGACTATGTAGGTTAACTAGCCGGCCCATGGACTATCTAGGTTACCTAGCGGGCACTTGGACTATATAGGTTACCTAAAGGGCACTTGGACTATGTAGGTTGCTTAGCGGGCACTTGGACTATCTAGGTTAGCTAACTGCATTTTGAGTATCTAGATTACCTAGCGGGAACGTGGACAATGTAAGTTACCTAGCGGGCACTTGGACTATCTAGGTTACCTAACGGGAACTTTGACTATCTAGGTTACATAGCGGGCACTTGGACTATGTAGGTTAACTATCGAGCACTTGGACTCTAGGTTACCTAGCGGGCACTTGGACTATCTAGGTTACCTAGCGGGCCCTTGGACTATGTAGGTTTCCTAGCGGGCACTTGGACAATCTAGGTTAACGAACGGGCACTTGGACTATGTAGGTTACCTAGCGGGCACTTGGACTATGTAGGATCCCTATCGGACATTTGGACTACTTGGGTTGCCTAGCGGGCACTTGGACTATCTAGGTTAACTAGCGGGCACTTGGACTATGTAGGTAACCAAGCGGGCACTTGGACAGTCTAGGTTACCTAGCGGGCACTTGGACTTCTAGGTTAACAAACGGGCACTTGGACTATGTATGTTGCATAGCGGGCAATTGGACTATCTAGGTTAGGTAACGGGCACTTGGACTATCTAGGTTACCTAGCGGGAACTTGGACTATGTAGGTTCCCTATCGGGCACTTGGAGAATGTAGGTTAACTAGGGGGCACTAGGACAATGTAGGTTACCTAGCAGGCCCTTGGACTATCTAGGTTACCTAGGGGGAACCTGGACTATGTAGGTTAACTAGTGGGCATTTGGACTATCTAGGTTACCTAGCAGTCACTTGGACTATGTACGTTCCCTAGCAGGCCCTTGGACTATTTACGTTACCTAGCGGGCACTTAGACTATGTACGTTACCTAGCGGGCACTTGGACTATGTACGTTTCATAGCGGGTACTTGGACCAAATAGGTTCCCTAGCGGGCACTTGGTCTATCTAGGTTAACTAGCGGGCACTTGGACTATCCAGGTTAACTAGCGGACATTTGGACGATTAGGGCCCCTAGCGGGCATTTGGACTATATTGGTTACCTAGCGGGCACTTGGACTATGTAGGTTAATGAAAGGGCACTTGGACTATCTAGGTTAACTAGCAGGCCCTTGGACGATGTAGGTTAACTAGCGGGCCCTTGGACTATGTAGGTTAACTAGCGGGCCCTTGCACTATGTAGGTTACATAGTGGGCACTTGGACTATCTATGTTAACTAGCGGGCACTTAGAATATGTAGGTTAACTAGCGGACACTTGCACTATGTAGGTTACCTAGCAGGCACTTGGACTATCTAGGTTAACTAGCGGGCACTTGGACTATCAACAATAACTAGCGTGCAATTGGACTATGTAGGCTCCTTAGCGGGCACTTGGACTATCTAGGTTGCCTAGCGGGCACTTAGACTATATAGGTTAACTAGCGTGCCCTTGGAATATCTAGGTTACATAGCGGGCACTTGGTATATAGGTTAACTAGCGGGCACTTTGACTATGTAGGTTGACTAGAGGACACTTTGACTATCTAGGGTAACTAGTGGGCCCTTGGACTATGTAGGTTAACTAGCGGGTACTTGGACAATCTAGGTTAACTAGCGGGCACTTGGAAGATATAGGTTAACTAGCGGGCACTTGGACTATCAAAGTGAACAAGTGAGCCCTCGGACTATGTAGGTTAACTAGCGGGCCCTTGGACTATCTAGGTTACCTAGCGGGCACTTGGACTATATACTTTACCTAACGGGCACTTGGACTATGTAGGTTACCTAGTGGGTACTTGGACTATCTAGGTTAACGAATGGGCACTTGGAATATGCAGGTAACCTAGCGGGCACTTGGACTGTCTAGGTTACCTAGGGGGCACTTGGACTTCTAGGTTAAAGAACGGGCTCTTGGACTATGTAGGTTGCCTAGCGGGCACTTGGACTATCTAGGTTAGGTAACGGGCACTTTGACTATCTAGGTTACCTAGCAGGAACTTGGACAATGTAAGTTACCTAGCAGGAACTTGGACAATCTAGGTTACCTATCGGGCACTTTGACTATCTAGGATACATAGCGGGCACTTGGACTATGTAGGTTAACTAGCGAGCACTTGGACTCTAGGTTATCTAGCGGACACTTGGAATATCTAGGTTACCTAGCGGGCCCTTGGACTATGTAGGTATCCTAGCGGGCACTTGGACTATCTAGGTTAACGAACGGGCACTTGGACAATGTAGGTTACCTAGCGGGCACTTGGACTATGTAGGATCCCTATCGGATATTTGGACTACTTAGGTTACCTAGCGGGCAGTTGGACTATCTAGGTTAACTAGCGAGCACTTGGACTATCTAGGTTAACTAGCAGACCTTTGGACTATGTAGGTTAACTAGCGATCTAGGTAAACTAGAGGGCCCTTGGACGCTCTAGGTTAACTAGCGGGCACTTGAATGATAAATGTTAACTAGCGGGCACTTGGACTATCTAGGTTAGCTAATGGGCACATGGACTAAGTATGTCCCCTAGTGGGCACTTGGACTATCTAGCTTAACTAACGTGCACTTGGACTATCTAGGTTAAATAGCAGGCCCTTGGACTATGAAGGTTCCCTAGGGGGCACTTGGATTATCTAGGTTACCCAGCGGGCACTTGGACTATGTAGGTCAACTAGCGGGCCCTTGGACTATTCAGGTTAGCTAACTGGCACGTGGACTATGTAGGTTAACTAGCGGACACTTGCATGATCTAGGTTAACTAGAGGGCTCTTGCACTATGTAGGTTAACTAGCGGGCCCATTGACTATGTAGGTTAACTCGCGGGCACTTGGACGATCTAGGTTAACTTGCGGGTACTTGGACCATATAGGTTAACTAGCGGGCACTTGGATTATCTAGGTTACCTAGCGGGCCCTTGGACTATGTAGGTTCCTAGCGGGCAATTGGACTATCTAGGTTAAGGAACGGGCACTTGGACTATGTAGGTAACCTAGCGGGCACTTGGACAGTCTATGTTACCTAGCGGGCACTTGGACTATCTAGGTTAACGAACGGGAACTTCGACAATGTAGGTCACCTAGCGGGCACTTGGACTATGTAGGATTCCTATCTGATATTTGGACTACTTAGGTTACCTAGCGGGCACTTGGACTATCTAGGTTAACTAGTGGGCCCTTGAACTATGTAGGTTAACTACCGAGCACTTGGACTATCTAGGTTAACTAGCGGACCTTGGACTATGTAGGTTGACTAGCGGGCCTTTGGACTATGTAGGTTAACTAGCGGGCACGTGGACGATCTAGGTTAAGTAGAGGGCACTTGGACTATCGAGGTTAACTAGCGGGCAGTTGGACTATCTAGGTTACCTAATGGGGACATGGACTAAGTACGTCCCCTAGTGGTCACTTGGACTATCTAGCTTAACTAACGGGCACTTGGACTATCTAGGTTACCTAGCAGGCACGTGGACTATGAAGGTTCCCTAGCGGTCACTTGGATTTTCTAGGTTACCCAGCGGGCACTTGTACTATGTAGGTCAACTAGTGGGCCCTTGACAATTTAGGTTAGCTAACAGCACGTGGAATATGTAGGTTAACTAGCGGACACTTGCATGATCTAGGTTTAACTAGCGGGATCTTGTACTATGTAGGTTAACTAGCGGGAACTTGGACGATCTAGGTTAACTAGCGGGCATTTGGACGATATAGGTTAACTAGCGGGCACTTGGATTATCTAGGTTAGCTAGTGGGCTCTTACACTATGTAGGTTAACTAGCGGGCCCATTTTGCTATGTAGGTTAACTAGCGGGCACTTGGACGATCTAGGTTAACTAGCGGGCACATGGACTATCTAGGTCAACTAGTGGGCCCTTGTACTATGTAGGTTAACTAGCGAGCACTTGGACTATCTAGGTTAACTAGCGGACCTTGGACTACGTAGGTTAACTAGCGGGCCCTTGGACTATGTAGGTTAACTAGCGGGCACTTGGATGATCAATGTTAACTAGCGTGCACTTGGACTATCTAGGTTAGCTAACGGGCACTTGGACTAAGTACGTCCCCTAGTGGGCACTTGGACACTCTAGGTTAACTAACGGGCACTAGGACTATCTACGTTAACTAGCGGGCACTTGGACTATCTAGGTTACCTAGCTGGCACTAGGACTATGAAGGTTCCCTAGCGGGCACTAGGATTATCTAGGTTACCTAGCGGGCACTTGGACTATGTAGGTCAACTAGCGGGCACTTGGATTATGTAGGTTCCCTATCGGGCACTTGGACTATGTAGGTTAACTAGAGGGCATTTGGACTATGTAGGTTACCTAGCGGGCACTTGGACTATGTAGGTTACCTATCGGGCACTTGGAAAATGTAGTTTAACTAGGGGGCACTAGGACTATGTAGGTTACCTAGCGGGCCCTTAGACAATCTAGGTTACCTAGCGGGCATTTGGACTTTGTGGGCTCCCTAGCGGTTATTTGGACTATATAGATTACTTAGCGGGCACTTAGAATTTGTAGGTTACCTAGCGGGCACTTGGACTATCTAGGTTACCTAGCAGGCACTTGAACTATCTACGTTACCTAGCGGGTACTTGGAGTATGTAGGTTACCTAGCGGGCTGTTGGACTATCTAGGTTACCTAGCGGGCACTTGGACTATCTAGGTTAACTAACGGGCAGTTGGACTATGTAGGTTCCCTAGCGGGCAGTTGGATTATGTAGGTTCCTTATCGGGCACTTGGACTATGTAGGTTAACTAGCGGGCATTTGGACCATGTGGGTTACCTAGCGGGCACTTGGACTATGTAGGTTCCCTATCGGGCACTTGGAGAATGTAGGTTAACTAGGGGGCACTAGGACAATGTAGGTTACCTAGCAGGCCCTTGGACTATCTAGGTTACCTAGGGGGAACCTGGACTATGTAGGTTAACTATTGGGCATTTGGACTATCTAGGTTACCTAGCAGTCACTTGGACTATGTACGTTCCCTAGCAGGCCCTTGGACTATTTACGTTACCTAGCGGGCACTTAGACTATGTACGTTACCTAGCGGGCACTTGGACTATGTACGTTTCATAGCGGGTACTTGGACCAAATAGGTTCCCTAGAGGGCACTTGGTCTATCTAGGTTAACTAGCGGGCACTTGGACTATCCAGGTTAACTAGCGGACATTTGGACAATTAGGGCCCCTAGCGGGCATTTGGACTATATTGGTTACCTAGCGGGCACTTGGACTATGTAGGTTAATGAAAGGGCACTTGGACTATCTAGGTTAACTAGCAGGCCCTTGGACGATGTAGGTTAACTAGCGGGCCCTTGGACTATGTAGGTTAATTAGCGGGCCCTTGCACTATGTAGGTTACATAGTGGGCACTTGGACTATCTATGTTAACTAGCGGGCACTTAGAATATGTAGGTTAACTAGCGGACACTTGCACTATGTAGGTTACCTAGCAGGCACTTGGACTATCTAGGTTAACTAGCGGGCACTTGGACTATCAACAATAACTAGCGTGCAATTGGACTATGTAGGTTCCTTAGCGGGCACTTGGACTATCTAGGTTGCCTAGCGGGCACTTAGACTATATAGGTTAACTAGCGTGCCCTTGGAATATCTAGGTTACATAGCGGGCACTTGGTATATAGGTTAACTAGCGGGCACTTTGACTATGTAGGTTGACTAGAGGACACTTTGACTATCTAGGGTAACTAGTGGGCCCTTGGACTATGTAGGTTAACTAGCGGGTACTTGGACAATCTAGGTTAACTAGCGGGCACTTGGAAGATATAGGTTAACTAGCGGGCACTTGGACTATCAAAGTGAACAAGTGAGCCCTCGGACTATGTAGGTTAACTAGCGGGCCCTTGGACTATCTAGGTTACCTAGCGGGCACTTGGACTATATACTTTACCTAACGGGCACTTGGACTATGTAGGTTACCTAGTGGGTACTTGGACTATCTAGGTTAACGAATGGGTACTTGGAATATTCAGGTAACCTAGCGGGCACTTGGACTGTCTAGGTTACCTAGGGGGCACTTGGACTTCTAGGTTAAAGAACGGGCTCTTGGACTATGTAGGTTGCCTAGCGGGCACTTGGACTATCTAGGTTAGGTAACGGGCACTTTGACTATCTAGGTTACCTAGCAGGAACTTGGACAATGTAAGTTACCTAGCAGGAACTTGGACAATCTAGGTTACCTATCGGGCACTTTGACTATCTAGGATACATAGCGGGCACTTGGACTATGTAGGTTAACTAGCGAGCACTTGGACTCTAGGTTATCTAGCAGACACTTGGAATATCTAGGTTACCTAGCGGGCCCTTGGACTATGTAGGTATCCTAGCGGGCACTTGGACTATCTAGGTTAACGAACGGGCACTTGGACAATGTAGGTTACCTAGCGGGCACTTGGACTATGTAGGATCCCTATCGGATATTTGGACTACTTAGGTTACCTAGCGGGCAGTTGGACTATCTAGGTTAACTAGCGAGCACTTGGACTATCTAGGTTAACTAGCGGACCTTTGGACTATGTAGGTTAACTAGCGGGCACATGGACGATCTAGGTAAACTAGAGGGCCCTTGGACGCTCTAGGTTAACTAGCGGGCACTTGAATGATAAATGTTAACTAGCGGGCACTTGGACTATCTAGGTTAGCTAATGGGCACATGGACTAAGTATGTCCCCTAGTGGGCACTTGGACTATCTAGCTTAACTAACGTGCACTTGGACTATCTAGGTTAAATAGCAGGCCCTTGGACTATGAAGGTTCCCTAGGGGGCACTTGGATTATCTAGGTTACCCAGCGGGCACTTGGACTATGTAGGTCAACTAGCGGGCCCTTGGACTATTCAGGTTAGCTAACTGGCACGTGGACTATGTAGGTTAACTAGCGGACACTTGCATGATCTAGGTTAACTAGAGGGCTCTTGCACTATGTAGGTTAACTAGCGGGCCCATTGACTATGTAGGTTAACTCGCGGGCACTTGGACGATCTAGGTTAACTTGCGGGTACTTGGACCATATAGGTTAACTAGCCGGCACTTGGATTATCTAGGTTACCTAGCGGGCCCTTGGACTATGTAGGTTCCTAGCGGGCAATTGGACTATCTAGGTTAAGGAACGGGCACTTGGACTATGTAGGTAACCTAGCGGGCACTTGGACAGTCTATGTTACCTAGCGGGCACTTGGACTATCTAGGTTAACGAACGGGAACTTCGACAATGTAGGTCACCTAGCGGGCACTTGGACTATGTAGGATTCCTATCTGATATTTGGACTACTTAAGTTACCTAGCGGGCACTTGGACTATCTAGGTTAACTAGTGGGCCCTTGAACTATGTAGGTTAACTACCGAGCACTTGGACTATCTAGGTTAACTAGCGGACCTTGGACTATGTAGGTTAACTAGCGGGCCTTTGGACTATGTAGGTTAACTAGCTTGCACGTGGACGATCTAGGTTAAGTAGAGGGCACTTGGACTATCGAGGTTAACTAGCGGGCAGTTGGACTATCTAGGTTACCTAATGGGCACATGGACTAAGTACGTCCCCTAGTGGTCACTTGGACTATCTAGCTTAACTAACGGGCACTTGGACTATCTAGGTTACCTAGCAGGCACGTGGACTATGAAGGTTCCCTAGCGGTCACTTGGATTTTCTAGGTTACCCAGCGGGCACTTGTACTATGTAGGTCAACTAGTGGGCCCTTGACAATTTAGGTTAGCTAACAGCACGTGGAATATGTAGGTTAACTAGCGGACACTTGCATGATCTAGGTTTAACTAGCGGGCTCTTGTACTATGTAGGTTAACTAGCGGGAACTTGGACGATCTAGGTTAACTAGCGGGCATTTGGACGATATAGGTTAACTAGCGCGCACTTGGATTATCTAGGTTAACTAGCAGGCTCTTACACTATGTAGGTTAACTAGCGGGCCCATTTTGCTATGTAGGTTAACTAGCGGGCACTTGGACGATCTAGGTTAACTAGCGGGCACTTGGACGATATAGGTTAACTAGCGGGCACTTGGATTATCTAGGTTACCTAGCGGGCACTTGGACTATGTAGGTTCCCTAGTGGGCATTTGGACTATATACATAACCTAGCGGGCACTTAGACTTTGTAGGTTCCCTAGCGGGCTGTTGGACTATCTAGGTTACCTAGCAGGCATTAGACTATCTAGGTTAACTAACGGGCATTGGACTATGTAGGTTCCCTAGCGGGCCCTTGGACTATGTAAGTTCCCTATCGGGCACTTGGACTAGGTAGGTTCCCTAGCGGGCACTTGGTCTATCTAGGTTAACTAGCGAGCACTTGGACTATCTAGGATAACTAGCGGGCACTTGGACTATTAGGGTCCCTAGCGGGCAGTTGGACTATATAGGTTGCCTAGCGGGCACTTGGACTATGTAGGTTAACTAGCGGGCACTTGGACGATGTAGGTTAACTAGCGGGCACTTGGACGATATAGGTTAACTAGCGGGCACTTGGATTATGTAGGTTAGCTAGCGGGCTCTTGCACTATGTAGGTTAACTAGCGGGCCCATTTTGCTATGTAGGTTAACTAGCGGGCACTTGGACGATCTAGGTTAACTAGCGGGCACTTGGACGATCTAGGTTAACTAGCGGGCCCTTGGATTATCTACGTTACCTAGCGGGCACTTGGACTATGTAGGTTCCCTATTGGGTATTTGGACTATATACATAACCTAGCGGGCACTTGGACTATCTAGGTTACCTAGCTGGCACTTGAACTATCTACGTTGCCTAGTGGGTTCTTGGAGTATGTAGGTTCCCTAGCGGGCTGTTGGACTATCTAGGTTACCTAGCAGGCATTGGACAATCTAGGTTAACTAACGGGCACTTGGACTATGTAGGTTCCCTAGCGGGCCCTTGGACTATGTAAGTTCCCTATCGGGCACTTGGACTAGGTAGGTTCCCTAGCGGGCACTTGGTCTATCTAGGTTAACTAGCGAGCACTTGGACTATCTAGGATAACTAGGGGCACTTGGACTATTAGGGTCCCTAGCGGGCAGTTGGACTATATAGGTTACCTAGCGGGCACTTGGACTATGTAGGTTAACGAACAGGCACTTGGACTATGTAGGTAACCTAGTGGTCACTTGAACTGTCTAGGTTACCTAGCGGGCACTTGGACTATGTAGGTTAACTAGCGGGCACTTGGACTATCTAGGTTAACTAGTGGGCCCTTGGACGATGTAGGTTAACTAGCGGGCCCTTGGACTATGTAGATTAACTAGCAGCACTTGGACTATCTAGGTTACCTAGCGGGCACTTGGACTATGTAGGCTAACTATGGGGCCCTTGGACGATCTAGGTTACCTAGCGGGCACTTGCAGTATCTAGGTTACCTAGCGGGCACTTGGACTATGTACATTCCCTAGCGGGCACTTGGACTATCTATGTTAACTAGCGGGCACTTGGAATATGTAGGTGAACTAGCGGACACTTGCACTATGTAGGTTACCTAGCAGGCACTTGGAATATCTAGGTTAACTAGCGGGCACTTGGACTATCTAGGATAACTAGCGTGCACTTGGACTATGTAGGTTCCTTAGCGGGCACTTGTACTATCTAGGTTGCCTAACTGGCACTTGGACGATATAGTTTAACTAGCGTGCCCTTGGAATATCTAGGTTACGTAGCAGGCACTTGGTATATAGGTTAACTAGCGGGTACTTGGACTATGTAGGTTAACTAGAGGACATTTGGACTATCTAGGATAACTAGTGGGCCCTTGGACTATGTAGGTTAACTAGCGGGCACTTGGACAATCTAGGTTAACTAGCAGGCACTTGGAAGATCTAGGTTAACTATTGGGCACTTGGACTATCAAAGTGAACAAGTGAGCCCTTGGACGATGTAGGTTAACTAGCGGGCCCTTGGACTATCTGGGTTACCTAGCGGGCACTTGGACTATGTAGGTTACCTAGCGGGCACTTGGACTATGTAGGTTAACTAGTGGGCACTTGGACTATCTAGGTTAACGAATGGGCACTTGGAATATGCAGGTAACATAGCGGGCACTTGGACTGTCAAGGTTACCTAGCGGGCACTTGGACTATCTAGGTTACCTAGCAGGCACGTGGACTATGAAGGTTCCCTAGCGGGCACTTGGATTTTCTAGGTTACCCAGCGGGCACTTGGACTATGTAGGTCAACTAGTGGGCCCTTGACAATTTAGGTTAGCTAACTGGCACGTGGACTATGTAGGTTAACTAGCGGACACTTGCATGATCTAGTTTAACTAGCGGGCTCTTGCACTATGTAGGTGAACTAGCGGGCACTTGGACGATCTAGGTTAACTAGCGGGCACTTGGACGATATAGGTTAACTAGCGGGCACGTGGATTATCTAGGTTAGCTAGCGAGCTCTTGCACTATGTAAGTTAACTAGGGGGCACTTGGACGATATAGGTTAACTAGCAGGCACTTGGATTATCTAAGTTACCTAGCGGGCACTTGGGCTATGTAGGTTCCCTAGCGGGCATTTACACTATATAGATAACCTAGCAGGCACTTAGACTTTGTAGGTTACCTAGCGGGCACGTGGACTATCTAGGATAATTAGCGGGCACTTGGACTATTAGGTTCCTTAGCGGGCATTTGGACTATATAGGGTACCTAGCGGGCACTTGGACTATGTAGGTTAACGAACAGGCACTTGGACTATGTAGGTAACCAAGGGGGCACTTGAACAGTCTATTTTACCTAGCGGGCACTTGGACTATCTAGGTTAACGAACGGGCACTTGGACAATGTGGGTTACCTAGCGGGCACTTGGACTATGTAGGATCCCTATGGGACATTTGGACTACTTAGGTTACCTAGCGGGCACTTGGACTATCTAGGTCAACTATTGGGCCCTTGTACTATGTAGGTTAACTAGAGAGCACTTGGACTATCTAGGTTAACTAGCGGACCTTGGACTATGTAGGTTAACTAGCGGGCCTTTGGACTATGTAGGTGAACTAGCGGGCACTTGGACGATCTAGGTTAACTACAGGGCACTTGGACTATCTAGGTTAACTAGCGTGCACGTGGACTATCTAGGTTAAGTAGCGGGCACTTGGATGATCAATGTTAACTAGCGGGCACTTGGACTATGTAGGTTAACGAACAGGCTCTTGGATTATGTAGGTAACCTAGTGGTCACTTGAACTGTCTAGGTTACCTAGCGGGCACTTGGACTATGTAGGTTAACTAGCGGGCACTTGGACTATCTAGGTTAACTAGTGGGCCCTTGGACGATGTAGGTTTACTAGCGGGCCCTTGGACTATGTAGGTTAACTAGCGGGCCCTTGGACTATGTAGGTTAACAAGCGTGCACTTGGAAGATCTAGGTAAACTAGCGGGTACTTGGAATATGTAGGTTAACTAGCGGGCCTTTGGACTATGTAGATTAACTAGCGGCACTTGGACTATCTACGTTAACTAGAGGGCCCTTGGACTATGTAGATTCCCTTGCGGGCACTTGGACTATGTATGTTCCAGAGCGGGCACTTGGACTATCTAGGTTCCCTAGCGGGCACTTGGACTATGTAGGTTAACTAGCGGACACTTGGATGATCTAGGTTAACTAGCAGGTACTTGGATTATGTAGGTTAACTAGCGGGCCCTTATACTATGTAGATTAACTAGCAGCACTTGGACTATCTACGTTAACTAGGGGGCCTTGGACTATGAAGATTCTCTAGCGGGCACTTGGACTAAGTAGGTTCTCTAGCGGGCAATTGGACTATGTATGTTCCCTACCGGGCACTTGGACTATGTATGTTCCCTACGGACACTTGAACTATGTAAGTTAACTACCGGGCCCTTGGACTATGTATGTTAACTAGCGGGCCCTTGGACTACTTAGGTTAACTAGCGGACACTTGCACTATATAGGTTACCTAGCGGGCACTTGGACTATCTAGGTTACCTAGCAGACACTTGCACTATGTAGGTTACCTAGCGGGCTCTTGGACTATGTAGGCTAACTAGAGGACACTTGGACGATCTAGGTTAACTAGTGGGCCCTTGGACTATGTAGGTTAACTAGCCAGTACTTGGACGATCTAGGTTAACTAGCGGGCACTTGGACTATCAAAGTTAACAAGCGATCCCTTGGACTATGTAGGTTAACTAGCGGACCCTTGGACTATCTAGGTTACCTAGATAGCACTTGGACTATATAGGTTCCCTAGCGGGCACTTGGACTATCTATGTTAACGAACGGGCACTTGGACTATGCAGGTAACCTAGCAGGCACTTGGACTGTCTAGGTTACATAGCGGGCACTTGGACTGTCTAGGTAACATAGCGGGCACTTTGACTTCTAGGTTAACAAATGGGCACTTGGACTATGTAGGTTGCCTAGAGGGCACTTGGACTATCTAGGTTAGGTAACGGGCACTTGGACTATCTAGGTTACCTAGCGGGAACTTGGACTATGTAGGTTAACAAGCGTGCACTTGGAAGATCTAGGTAAACTAGCGGGTACTTGGAATATGTAGGTTAACTAGCGGGCCTTTGGACTATGTAGATTAACTAGCGGCACTTGGACTATCTACGTTAATTAGCGGGCCCTTGGACTATGTAGATTCCCTAGCGGGCACTTGGACTATGTATGTTCCAGAGCGGGCACTTCGACTATGTAGGTTCCCTAGCAGGCACTTGGACTATGTAAGTTCCCTATCGGGCACTTGGACTAGGTAGGTTCCCTAGCGGGCACTTGGTCTATCTAGGTTAACTAGCAGGCACTTAGACTATCTAGGTTAACTAGCGAGCAGTTGGACTATCTAGGATAACTAGCGGGCACTTGGACTATTAGGGTCCCTAGCGGGCATTTGGACTATATAGGTTACCTAGCGGGCACTTGGACTATGTAGGTTAACGAAAAGGCACTTGGACTATGTAGGTAACCTAGTGGTCACTTGAACTGTCTAGGTTACCTAGCGGGCACTTGGACTATGTAGGTTAACTAGCGGGCACTTGGACTATCTAGGTTAACTAGTGGGCCCTTGGACGATGTAGGTTTACTAGCGGGCCCTTGGACTATGTAGGTTAACTAGCGGGCCCTTGGACTATGTAGGTTAACAAGCGTGCACTTGGAAGATCTAGGTAAACTAGCGGGTACTTGGAATATGTAGGTTAACTAGCGGGCCTTTGGACTATGTAGATTAACTAGCGGCACTTGGACTATCTACGTTAACTAGCTGGCCCTTGGACTATGTAGATTCCCTTGCGGGCACTTGGACTATGTATGTTCCAGAGCGGGCACTTGGACTATCTAGGTTCCCTAGCGGGCACTTGGACTATGTAGGTTAACTAGCGGACACTTGGATGATCTAGGTTAACTAGCAGGTACTTGGATTATGTAGGTTAACTAGCGGGCCCTTATACTATGTAGATTAACTAGCAGCACTTGGACTATCTACGTTAACTAGGGGGCCTTGGACTATGAAGATTCTCTAGCGGGCACTTGGACTAAGTAGGTTCTCTAGCGGGCACTTGGACTATGTATGTTCCCTACCGGGCACTTGGACTATGTATGTTCCCTACGGACACTTGAACTATGTAAGTTAACTACCGGGCCCTTGGACTATGTATGTTAACTAGCGGGCCCTTGGACTACTTAGGTTAACTAGCGGACACTTGCACTATATAGGTTACCTAGCGGGCACTTGGACTATCTAGGTTACCTAGCAGACACTTGCACTATGTAGGTTACCTAGCGGGCTCTTGGACTATGTAGGCTAACTAGAGGACACTTGGACGATCTAGGTTAACTAGTGGGCCCTTGGACTATGTAGGTTAACTAGCCAGTACTTGGACGATCTAGGTTAACTAGCGGGCACTTGGACTATCAAAGTTAACAAGCGATCCCTTGGACTATGTAGGTTAACTAGCGGGCCCTTGGACTATCTAGGTTACCTAGATAGCACTTGGACTATATAGGTTCCCTAGCGGGCACTTGGACTATCTATGTTAACGAACGGGCACTTGGACTATGCAGGTAACCTAGCAGGCACTTGGACTGTCTAGGTTACATAGCGGGCACTTGGACTGTCTAGGTAACATAGCGGGCACTTTGACTTCTAGGTTAACAAATGGGCACTTGGACTATGTAGGTTGCCTAGAGGGCACTTGGAGTATCTAGGTTAGGTAACGGGCACTTGGACTATCTAGGTTACCTAGCGGGAACTTGGACTATGTAGGTTAACAAGCGTGCACTTGGAAGATCTAGGTAAACTAGCGGGTACTTGGAATATGTAGGTTAACTAGCGGGCCTTTGGACTATGTAGATTAACTAGCGGCACTTGGACTATCTACGTTAATTAGCGGGCCCTTGGACTATGTAGATTCCCTAGCGGGCACTTGGACTATGTATGTTCCAGAGCGGGCACTTCGACTATGTAGGTTCCCTAGCAGGCACTTGGACTATGTAAGTTCCCTATCGGGCACTTGGACTAGGTAGGTTCCCTAGCGGGCACTTGGTCTATCTAGGTTAACTAGCAGGCACTTAGACTATCTAGGTTAACTAGCGAGCAGTTGGACTATCTAGGATAACTAGCGGGCACTTGGACTATTAGGGTCCCTAGCGGGCATTTGGACTATATAGGTTACCTAGCGGGCACTTGGACTATGTAGGTTAACGAAAAGGCACTTGGACTATGTAGGTAACCTAGTGGTCACTTGAACTGTCTAGGTTACCTAGCGGGCACTTGGACTATGTAGGTTAACTAGCGGGCACTTGGACTATCTAGGTTAACTAGTGGGCCCTTGGACGATGTAGGTTTACTAGCGGGCCCTTGGACTATGTAGGTTAACTAGCGGGCCCTTGGACTATGTAGGTTAACAAGCGTGCACTTGGAAGATCTAGGTAAACTAGCGGGTACTTGGAATATGTAGGTTAACTAGCGGGCCTTTGGACTATGTAGATTAACTAGCGGCACTTGGACTATCTACGTTAACTAGCTGGCCCTTGGACTATGTAGATTCCCTTGCGGGCACTTGGACTATGTATGTTCCAGAGCGGGCACTTGGACTATCTAGGTTCCCTAGCGGGCACTTGGACTATGTAGGTTAACTAGCGGACACTTGGATGATCTAGGTTAACTAGCAGGTACTTGGATTATGTAGGTTAACTAGCGGGCCCTTATACTATGTAGATTAACTAGCAGCACTTGGACTATCTACGTTAACTAGGGGGCCTTGGACTATGAAGATTCTCTAGCGGGCACTTGGACTAAGTAGGTTCTCTAGCGGGCACTTGGACTATGTATGTTCCCTACCGGGCACTTGGACTATGTATGTTCCCTACGGACACTTGAACTATGTAAGTTAACTACCGGGCCCTTGGACTATGTATGTTAACTAGCGGGCCCTTGGACTACTTAGGTTAACTAGCGGACACTTGCACTATATAGGTTACCTAGCGGGCACTTGGACTATCTAGGTTACCTAGCAGACACTTGCACTATGTAGGTTACCTAGCGGGCTCTTGGACTATGTAGGCTAACTAGAGGACACTTGGACGATCTAGGTTAACTAGTGGGCCCTTGGACTATGTAGGTTAACTAGCCAGTACTTGGACGATCTAGGTTAACTAGCGGGCACTTGGACTATCAAAGTTAACAAGCGATCCCTTGGACTATGTAGGTTAACTAGCGGGCCCTTGGACTATCTAGGTTACCTAGATAGCACTTGGACTATATAGGTTCCCTAGCGGGCACTTGGACTATCTATGTTAACGAACGGGCACTTGGACTATGCAGGTAACCTAGCAGGCACTTGGACTGTCTAGGTTACATAGCGGGCACTTGGACTGTCTAGGTAACATAGCGGGCACTTTGACTTCTAGGTTAACAAATGGGCACTTGGACTATGTAGGTTGCCTAGAGGGCACTTGGACTATCTAGGTTAGGTAACGGGCACTTGGACTATCTAGGTTACCTAGCGGGAACTTGGACTATGTAGGTTAACAAGCGTGCACTTGGAAGATCTAGGTAAACTAGCGGGTACTTGGAATATGTAGGTTAACTAGCGGGCCTTTGGACTATGTAGATTAACTAGCGGCACTTGGACTATCTACGTTAATTAGCGGGCCCTTGGACTATGTAGATTCCCTAGCGGGCACTTGGACTATGTATGTTCCAGAGCGGGCACTTCGACTATGTAGGTTCCCTAGCAGGCACTTGGACTATGTAAGTTCCCTATCGGGCACTTGGACTAGGTAGGTTCCCTAGCGGGCACTTGGTCTATCTAGGTTAACTAGCAGGCACTTAGACTATCTAGGTTAACTAGCGAGCAGTTGGACTATCTAGGATAACTAGCGGGCACTTGGACTATTAGGGTCCCTAGCGGGCATTTGGACTATATAGGTTACCTAGCGGGCACTTGGACTATGTAGGTTAACGAAAAGGCACTTGGACTATGTAGGTAACCTAGTGGTCACTTGAACTGTCTAGGTTACCTAGCGGGCACTTGGACTATGTAGGTTAACTAGCGGGCACTTGGACTATCTAGGTTAACTAGTGGGCCCTTGGACGATGTAGGTTTACTAGCGGGCCCTTGGACTATGTAGGTTAACTAGCGGGCCCTTGGACTATGTAGGTTAACAAGCGTGCACTTGGAAGATCTAGGTAAACTAGCGGGTACTTGGAATATGTAGGTTAACTAGCGGGCCTTTGGACTATGTAGATTAACTAGCGGCACTTGGACTATCTACGTTAACTAGCTGGCCCTTGGACTATGTAGATTCCCTTGCGGGCACTTGGACTATGTATGTTCCAGAGCGGGCACTTGGACTATCTAGGTTCCCTAGCGGGCACTTGGACTATGTAGGTTAACTAGCGGACACTTGGATGATCTAGGTTAACTAGCAGGTACTTGGATTATGTAGGTTAACTAGCGGGCCCTTATACTATGTAGATTAACTAGCAGCACTTGGACTATCTACGTTAACTAGGGGGCCTTGGACTATGAAGATTCTCTAGCGGGCACTTGGACTAAGTAGGTTCTCTAGCGGGCACTTGGACTATGTATGTTCCCTACCGGGCACTTGGACTATGTATGTTCCCTACGGACACTTGAACTATGTAAGTTAACTACCGGGCCCTTGGACTATGTATGTTAACTAGCGGGCCCTTGGACTACTTAGGTTAACTAGCGGACACTTGCACTATATAGGTTACCTAGCGGGCACTTGGACTATCTAGGTTAACTAGCAGACACTTGCACTATGTAGGTTACCTAGCGGGCTCTTGGACTATGTAGGCTAACTAGAGGACACTTGGACGATCTAGGTTAACTAGTGGGCCCTTGGACTATGTAGGTTAACTAGCCAGTACTTGGACGATCTAGGTTAACTAGCGGGCACTTGGACTATCAAAGTTAACAAGCGATCCCTTGGACTATGTAGGTTAACTAGCGGGCCCTAGGACTATCTAGGTTACCTAGATAGCACTTGGACTATATAGGTTCCCTAGCGGGCACTTGGACTATCTATGTTAACGAACGGGCACTTGGACTATGCAGGTAACCTAGCAGGCACTTGGACTGTCTAGGTTACATAGCGGGCACTTGGACTGTCTAGGTAACATAGCGGGCACTTTGACTTCTAGGTTAACAAATGGGCACTTGGACTATGTAGGTTGCCTAGAGGGCACTTGGACTATCTAGGTTAGGTAACGGGCACTTGGACTATCTAGGTTACCTAGCGGGAACTTGGACTATCTAGGTTGCCTAGCAGGCACTTGGATTATGAAGGATCCCTAGCGGGCACTTTGACTATCTAGGTTACCTAGTGCGGAACTTGGACTATGTACGTCCCCTAGTGGGCACTTGGACTATCTAGGTTAACTAACGCGCACTAGGACTATCTAGGTTAACTAGCGGGCACTTGGACTATCTAGGTTACCTAGCAGGCACTTGGATTATGAAGGATCCCTAGCGGGCAGTTGGACTATCTAGGTTACCTAGCGGCAACTTGGACTATGTAGGTTAACTAGCGGACACTTGCACTATGTAGGTTAACTAGCGAGCCCATGGATTATGTAGGTTTACTAGCAGGCACTTGGACTATGTATGTTCCCTAGCGGGCACTTGGATTATGTATGTTCCCTACGGACACTTGAACTATGTTAGTTAACTACCGGGCACTTGGACTATGTATGTTAACTAGCGGGCCCTTGGACTATCTAGGTTAACTAGCGGGCACTTGGACTATGTAGTTTCCCTAGCGGGCATTTGGAATATTTAGGTTACCAAACGGGCACTTGGACTATGTAGGTTACCTAGCGAGCACTTGGACTATCTAGGTTACCTAGCAGGCACTTTGACTATCTAGGTTAACTAACGGGCACTTGGACTATGTAGGTTGCCTAGCGGGCACTTGGACTATGTAGGTTTCCTAGCGGGCACTTGGATTATGTAGGTTAATTAGCGGGCACTTGGACTATCTGGTTAACAAGC
The DNA here is from genome assembly GCF_050624435.1 of Tenrec ecaudatus. Classification (NCBI taxonomy): domain Eukaryota; kingdom Metazoa; phylum Chordata; class Mammalia; order Afrosoricida; family Tenrecidae; genus Tenrec; species Tenrec ecaudatus. The sequence continues at coordinate 148,334 of NW_027457943.1, forward strand.
GGACCTTGGACTATGTAGGTTAACTAGTGGTCCCATGGACTATGTAGGTTAACTAGCATGCACTTGGAATATCTAGGGTAACTAGCGGGCACTTGGATGATCAATGTTAACTAGCGGGCACTTGGACTATCTAGTTTAGCTAACGGGCACTTGGACTAAGTACGTCCCCTAGTGGGCACTTGGACACTCTAGGTTATCTAACGGGCACTAGGACTATCTAGGTTAACTAGCGGGCACTTGGACTTTCTAGGTTACCTAGCGGGCACTTGGACTATGTACGTCCCCTAGTGGGCACTTGGACTATCTAGGTTATCTAGCAGAGACTTGCACTATGTAGGTTACCTAGCGGGCTCTTGGACTATGTAGGCTAACTAGAGGACACTTGGACGATCTAGGTTAACTAGTGGGCCCTTGGACTATGTAGGTTAACTAGCCAGTACTTGGACGATCTAGGTTAACTAGCGGGCACTTGGACTATCAAAGTTAACAAGCGATCCCTTGGACTATGTAGGTTAACTAGCGGGCCCTTGGACTATCTAGGTTACCTAGATAGCACTTGGACTATATAGGTTCCCTAGCGGGCACTTGGACTATCTATGTTAACGAATGGGCACTTGGACTATGCAGGTAACCTAGCAGGCACTTGGACTGTCTAGGTTACATAGCGGGCACTTGGACTGTCTAGGTAACATAGCGGGCACTTTGACTTCTAGGTTAACAAATGGGCACTTGGACTATGTAGGTTGCCTAGAGGGCACTTGGACTATCTAGGTTAGGTAACGGGCACTTGGACTATCTAGGTTACCTAGCAGGAACTTGGACTATCTAGGTTGCCTAGCAGGCACATGGATTATGAAGGATCCCTAGCGGGCACTTTGACTATCTAGGTTACCTAGTGCGGAACTTGGACTATGTACGTCCCCTAGTGGGCACTTGGACTATCTAGGTTAACTAACGCGCACTAGGACTATCTAGGTTAACTAGCGGGCACTTGGACTATCTAGGTTACCTAGCAGGCACTTGGATTATGAAGGATCCCTAGTGGGCAGTTGGACTATCTAGGTTACCTAGCGGCAACTTGGACTATGTAGGTTAACTAGCGGACACTTGCACGATCTAGGTTAACTAGCGGGCCCTTGCACTATGTAGGTTAACTAGCGAGCCCATGGATTATGTAGGTTTACTAGCAGGCACTTGGACTATGTATGTTCCCTAGCGGGCACTTGGATTATGTATGTTCCCTACGGACACTTGAACTATGTTAGTTAACTACCGGGCACTTGGACTATGTATGTTAACTAGCGGGCCCTTGGACTATCTAGGTTAACTAGCGGGCACTTGGACTATGTAGTTTCCCTAGCGGGCATTTGGAATATTTAGGTTACCAAGCGGGCACTTGGACTATGTAGGTTACCTAGCGAGCACTTGGACTATCTAGGTTACCTAGCAGGCACTTTGACTATCTAGGTTAACTAACGGGCACTTGGACTATGTAGGTTGCCTAGCGGGCACTTGGACTATGTAGGTTTCCTAGCGGGCACTTGGATTATGTAGGTTAATTACCGGGCACTTGGACTATCTGGTTAACAAGCGGACCTTGGACTATGTAGGTTAACTAGTGGTCCCATGGACTATGTAGGTTAACTAGCATGCACTTGGACTATCTAGGGTAACTAGCGGGCACTTGGATGATCAATGTTAACTAGCGGGCACTTGGACTATCTAGTTTAGCTAACGGGCACTTGGACTAAGTACGTCCCCTAGTGGGCACTTGGACACTCTAGGTTATCTAACGGGCACTAGGACTATCTAGGTTAACTAGCGGGCACTTGGACTATCTAGGTTACCTAGCGGGCACTTGGACTATGTACGTCCCCTAGTGGGCACTTGGACTATCTAGGTTAACTAACGCGCACTCGGACTATCTAGGTTAACTAGCGGGCACTTGGACTATCTAGGTTACCTAGCAGGCACTTGGATTATGAAGGATCCCGAGCGGGCCATTGGTAGCGGCAACTTGGACTGTGTAGGTTAACTAGCGGACACTTGCACGATCTAGGTTAACTAGCGGGCCCTTGCACTATGTAGGTTAACTAGCGAGCCCATGGATTATGTAGGTTTACTAGCAGGCACTTGGACTATGTATGTTCCCTAGCGGGCACTTGGACTATGTATGTTCCCTACGGACTCTTGAACTATGTTAGTTATCTACCGGGCACTTGGACTATGTATGTTAACTAGCGGGCCCTTGGACTATCTAGGTTAACTAGCGGGCACTTGGACTATGTAGTTTCCCTAGCGGGCATTTGGAATATTTAGGTTACCAAGCGGGCACTTGGACTATGTAGGTTACCTAGCGAGCACTTGGACTATCTAGGTTACCTAGCAGGCACTTTGACTATCTAGGTTAACTAACGGGCACTTGGACTATGTAGGTTGCCTAGCGGGCACTTGGACTATGTAGGTTCCCTAGCGGGCACTTGGATTATGTAGGTTACCTAGCGGGTACTTGGACTATCTAGGTTAACAAGCGGACCTTGGACTATGTAGGTTAACTAGCGGTCCCTTGGACTATGTAGGTTAACTAGCATGCACTTGGACTATCTAGGTTAACTAGCGGGCACTTGGATGATCAATGTTAACTAGCGGGCACTTGGACTATCTAGGTTAGCTAACGTGCACTTGGACTAAGTACGTCCCCTAGTGGGCACTTGGACACTCTAGATTATCTAACAGGCACTAGGACTATCTATGTTAACTAGCGGGCACTTGGACTCTCTAGGTTACCTAGCTGGCACTAGGACTGTGAAGGTTCCCTAGCGGCACTAGGATTATCTAGGTTACCTAGCGGTCACTTGGACTATGTAGATCAACTAGCGGGCACTTCGATTATGTAGGTTCCCTATCGGGCACTTGGACTATGTAGGTTAACTAGCGGGCATTTGGACTCTGTAGGTTATCTAGCGGGCACTTGGACTATGCAGGTTCCCTATGGGGCACTTGGAAAATGTAGGTTAACTAGCGAGCACTTGGACTATCTAGGTTAACTAGCGGACCTTGGACTATGTAGGTTAACTAGCGGGCCTTTGGACTATGTAGGTGAACTAGCGGGCACTTGGACGATCTAGGTTAACTAGAGGGCACTTGGACTATCTAGGTTAACTAGCGTGCACTTGGACTATCTAGGTTAAGTAGCGGGCACTTGGATGATCAATGTTAACTAGCGGGCACTTGGACTATTTAGGTTAGCTAATGGGCACATGGACTAAGTACGTCCCCTAGTGGGCACATGGTCTATATAGGTTAACTAACGGGCACTTGAACTATGTAGGTCAACTAGCGGTCCCTTGGACTATCTAGGTTAGCTAACTGGCACGTGGACTATGTAGGTTAACTAGCGGACACTTGGACGATCTAGGTTAACTAGCGGGCACTTGTACGATATAGGTTAACTAGCGGGCACTTGGATTATCTAGTTTACCTAGCGGGCACTTGGACTATGTAGGTTCCTTAGCGGGCATTTGGACTATATAGATAACCTAGCAGGCACTTAGACTTTGTAGGTTACCTAGCGGGCACTTGGACTATCTACGTTGCCTAGCGGGTTCTTGGAGTATGTAGGTTACCTAGCGGGCTGTTGGACTATCTAGGTTACCTAGCAGGCATTGGACTATCTAGGTTAACTAACGGGCATTTGGACTATATAGGTCCCCTAGCGGGCCCTTGGACTATATAAGTTCCCTATCGGGCACTTGGACTAGGTAGGTTCCCTAGCGGGCACTTGGTCTATCTAGGTTAACTAGCGGGCACTTGGACTATCTAGGTTAACTAGTGAGCACTTGGACTATCTAGGATAACTAGCGGGCACTTGGACTATTAGGGTCCCTAGCGGGCATTTGGACTATATAGGTTACCTAGCGGGCACTTGGACTATGTAGGTTAACGAACAGGCACTTGGACTATGTAGGTAACCTAGTGGTAACTTGAACTGTCTAGGTTACCTAGCGGGCACTTGGTCTATGTAGGTTAAATAGCGGGCACTTGGACTATCTAGGTTAACTAGTGGGCCCTTGGACTATGTAGGTTAACTAGCGGGCCCTTGGACTATGTAGGTTAACAAGCGTGCACTTGGAAGATCTAGGTAAACTAGAGGGTACTTGGATTATGTAGGTTAACAAGCGGGCCTTTGGACTATGTAGATTAACTAGCGGCACTTGGACTATCTACGTTAACTAGCGGGCCTTGGACTATGTAGATTCCCTAGCGGGCACTTGGACTATGTATGTTCCAGAGTGAGCATTTGGACTATCTAGGTTCCCTAGCCGGCACTTGGAATATGTAGGTTAACTAGCGGACACTTGCACTATGTAGGTTACCTAGCAGGCACTTAGACTATCTAGGTTAACTAGCGGGCACTTGGATGATCAATGTTAACTAGCGGGCACTTGGACTATCTAGGTTAGCTAATGGGCACATGGACTAAGTACGTCCCCTAGTGGGCACATGGACTATCTAGCTTAACTAACGGGCACTTGGACTATCTAGGTTACCTAGCAGGCACTTGGACTATGAAGGTTCCCTAGCGGGCACTTGGATTATCTAGGTTACCCAGCGGGCTCTTGTACTATGTAGGTCAACTAGTGGGCCCTTGGACAATTTAGGTTAGCTAACTGGCACGTGGACTCTGTAGGTTAACGAGCGGACACTTGCATGATCTAGGTTAACTAGCGGGCTCTTGCACTATGTAGGTTAACTAGCGGGCACTTGGACGATCTAGGTTAACTAGCAGGCACTTAGACGATATAGGTTAACTAGCGGGCACTTGGATTATCTAGGTTACCTAGCGGGCATTTGGACTATATAGATAACCTAGAGGAAACTTAGATTTTGTAGGTTACCTAGCGGGCACTTGGACTATCTAGGTTACCTAGCTGGCACTTGAATTATCTACGTTGCCTAACGGGTTCTTGGAGTATGTAGGTTACCTAGAGGGCTGTTGGACTATCTAGGTTACCAAGCAGGCATTGGACTATCTTGGTTAACTAACGGGCACTTGGACTATGTAGGTTCCCTAGCGGGCCCTTGGACTATGTAAGTTCCCTATCGGGCACTTGGACGAGGTAGGTTCCCTAGCGGGCACTTGGTCTATCTAGGTTAACTAGCAGGCACTTAGACTATCTAGGTTAACTAGCGAGCACTTGGACTATCTAGGATAACTAGCGGGCACTTGGACTATTAGGGTCCCTAGCGGGCATTTGGACTATATAGATTACCTAGCGGGCACTTGGACTATGTAGGTTAACGAAAAGGCACTTGGACTATGTAGGTAATCTAGTGGTCACTTGAACTGTCTAGGTTACCTAGCGGGCACTTGGACTATGTAGGTTAACTAGCGGGCACTTGGACTATCTAGGTTAACTAGCGGGTCCTTGGACGATGTAGGTTAACTAGCGGGCCCTTGGACTATGTAGGTTAACTAGCGGGCCCTTGGACTATGTAGGTTAACTAGCGGGCCCTTGGACTATGTAGGTTAACAAGCGTGCACTTGGAAGATCTAGGTAAACTAGCGGGTACTTGGACTATGTAGGTTAACTAGCGGGCCTTTGGACTATGTAGATTAACTAGCGGCACTTGGACTATCTACGTTAACTAGCGGGCTCTTGGACTATGTAGATTCCCTAGCGGGCACATGGACTATGTATGTTCCAGAGCGGGCACTTCGACTATGTAGGTTCCCTAGCAGGCACTTGGACTATGTAGGTTCCAGAGCGGGCACTTGGACTATCTAGGTTCCTTAGCGGGCACTTGGACTATGTAGGTTAACTAGCGGACACTTGGACGATCTAGGTTAACCAGCAGGTACTTGGATTACGTAGGTTAACTAGCGGGCCCTTGGACTATGTAGATTAACTAGCAGCACTTGGACTATCTACGTTAACTAGGGGGCCTTGGACTATGTAGATTCTCTAGCGGGCACTTGGACTAAGTAGGTTCTCTAGCGGGCACTTGGACTATGTATGTTCCCTACCGGGCACTTGGACTATGTATGTTCCCTACGGACACTTGAACTATGTAAGTTAACTACCGGGCCCTTGGACTATGTATGTTAACTAGCGGGCCCTTGGACTACTTAGGTTAACTAGCGGACACTTGCACTATGTAGGTTACCTAGCGGGCACTTGGACTATCTAGGTTACCTAGCAGACACTTGCACTATGTAGGTTACCTAGCGGGCTCTTGGACTATGTAGGCTAACTAGAGGACACTTGGACGATCTAGGTTAACTAGTGGGCCCTTGGACTATGTAGGTTAACTAGCCAGTACTTGGACGATCTAGGTTAACTAGCGGGCACTTGGACTATCAAAGTTAACAAGCGATCCCTTGGACTATGCATGTTAACTAGCGGGTTCTTGGACTATCTAGGTTACCTAGATAGCACTTGGACTATATAGGTTCTCTAGCGGGCAATTGGACTATCTATGTTAACGAACGGGCACTTGGACTATGCAGGTAACCTAGCGGGCACTTGGACTGTCTAGGTTACATAGCGGGCACTTGGACTGTCTAGGTTACATAGCGGCCACTTTGACTTCTAGGTTAACAAACGGGCACTTGGACTATGTAGGATGCCTAGAGGGCACTTGGACTATCTAGTTTAGGTAACAGGCACTTGGACTATCTAGGTTACCTAGCGGGAACTTGGACTATGTAGGTTAACTAGCGGGCCTTTGGACTATGTAGGTTAACTAGCGGGCACGTGGACGATCTAGGTTAACTACAGGGCACTTGGACTATCTAGGTTAACTAGCGTGCACTTGGACTATCTAGGTTAACTAGCGGGCACTTGGATGATCAATGTTAACTAGCGGGCACTTGGACTATCTAGGTTAGCTAATGGGCACATGGACTAAGTACGTCCCCTAGTGGGCACATGGACTATCTAGCTTAACTAACGGGCACTTGGACTATCTAGGTTACCTAGCAGGCACATGGACTATGAAGGTTCCCTAGCGGGCAATTGGATTATCTAGGTTAACCAGCGGGCACTTGGACTATGTAGGTCAACTAGTGGGCCCTTGGACAATTTAGGTTAGCTAACTGGCACGTGGACTCTGTAGGTTAACGAGCGGACACTTGCATGATCTAGGTTAACTAGCGGGCTCTTGCACTATGTAGGTTAACTAGCGGGCACTTGGACGATCTAGGTTAACTAGCAGGCACTTAGACGATATAGGTTAACTAGCGGGCACTTGGATAATCTAGGTTACCTAGCGGGAACTCGGGCTATGTAGGTTCCCTAGCGGGCATTTGGACTATATAGATAACCTAGCGGAAACTTAGATATTGTAGGTTACCTAGCGGGCACTTGGACTATCTAGGTTACCTAGCTGGCACTTGAATTATCTACGTTGCCTAACGGGTTCTTGGAGTATGTAGGTTACCTAGCGGGCTGTTGGACTATCTAGGTTACCAAGCAGGCATTGGACTATCTAGGTTAACTAACGGGCACTTGGACTATGTAGGTTCCCTATCGGGCACTTGGACTAGGTAGGTTCCCTAGCGGGCACTTGGTCTATCTAGGTTAACTAGCAGGCACTTAGACTATCCAGGTTAACTAGCGAGCAGTTGGACTATCTAGGATAACTAGCGGGCACTTGGACTATTAGGGTCCCTAGCGGGCATTTGGACTATATAGGTTACCTAGCGGGCACTTGGACTATGTAGGTTAACGAAAAGGCACTTGGACTATGTAGGTAACCTAGTGGTCACTTGAACTGTCTAGGTTACCTTGCGGGCACTTGGACTATGTAGGTTAACTAGCGGGCACTTGGACTATCTAGGTTAACTAGCGGGCCCTTGGACGATGTAGGTTAACTAGCGGGCCCTTGGACTATGTAGGTTAACTATCGGGCCCTTGGACTATGTAGGTTAGCAAGCGTGCACTTGGAAGATCTAGGTAAACTAGCGGGTACTTGGACTATGTAGGTTAACTAGCGGGCCTTTGGACTATGTAGATTAACTAGCGGCACTTGGACTATCTACGTTAACTAGCGGGCCCTTGGACTATGTAGATTCCCTAGCGGGCACTTGGACTATGTATGTTCCAGAGCGGGCACTTCGACTATGTAGGTTCCCTAGCAGGCACTTGGACTATGTAGGTTCCAGAGCGGGCACTTGGACTATCTAGGTTCCCTAGCGGGCACTTGGACTATGTAGGTTAACTAGCGGACACTTGGACGATCTAGGTTAACTAGCAGGTATTTGGATTACGTAGGTTAACAAGCGGGCCCTTGGACTATGTAGATTAACTAGCAGCACTAGGACTATCTACGTTAACTAGGGGGCCTTGGACTATGTAGATTCTCTAGCGGGCACTTGGACTAAGTAGGTTCTCTAGCGGGCACTTGGACTATGTATGTTCCCTACCGGGCACTTGGATTATGTATGTTACCTACGGACACTTGAACTATGTAAGTTAACTACCGGGCCCTTGGACTATGTATGTTAACTAGCGGGCCCTTGGACTACTTAGGTTAACTAGCGGACACTTGCACTATGTAGGTTACCTAGCGGGCACTTGGACTATCTAGGTTACCTAGCAGACACTTGCACTATGTAGGTTACCTAGCGGGCTCTTGGACTATGTAGGCTAACTAGAGGACACTTGGACGATCTAGGTTAACTAGTGGGCCCTTGGACTATGTAGGTTAACTAGCCAATACTTGGACGATCTAGGTTAACTAGCGGGCACTTGGACTATCAAAGTTAACAAGTGATCCCTTGGACTATGTAGGTTAACTAGCGGGCCCTTGAACTATCTAGGTTACCTAGATAGCACTTGGACTATATAGGTTCCCTAGCGGGCACTTGGACTATCTATGTTAACGAACGGGCACTTGGACTAAGCAGGTAACCTAGCGGGCACTTGGACTGTCTAGGTTACATAGCGGGCACTTGGACTGTCTAGGTTACATAGCGGGCACTTTGACTTCTAGGTTAACGAACGGGCACTTGGACTATGTAGGTTGCCTAGAGGGCACTTGGACTATCTAGGTTATGTAACGGGCATTTGGACTATCTAGTTTACCTAGCGGGAACTTGGACAATGTAGGTTACCTAACGGGCACCTTGACTATCTAGGTTACATCGCGGGCACTTGGACTATGTAGGTTAACTAGCGAGAAATTGGACTCTAGTTTATCTAGCGGACACTTGGACTATCTAGGTTACCTAGCGGGCCCTTGGACTACGTAGGTTTCCTAGCGGGCACTTGGACTAGCTGGGTTAACGAACGGGCACTTGGACTATGTAGGTAACCTAGCGGGCACTTGGACAGTCTAGGTTACCTAGCGGGCACTTGGACTATCTAGGTTAACGAACGGGCACTTGGACTATGCAGGTAACCAACGGGCACTTGGACTGTCTAGGTTACATAGCGGGCACTTGAACTGTCTAGGTTACATAGCGGCCACTTTGACTTCTAGGTTAACAAACGGGCACTTGGACTATGTAGGTTGCCTAGAGGGCACTTGGAGTATCTAGTTTAGGTAACGGGCACTTGGACTATCTAGGTTACATAGTGGGAACTTGGACTATCTAGGTTGCCTAGCAGGCACTTGGATTATGAAGGATCCCTAACGGGCACTTGGACTATCTAGGTTACCTAGCGGGCACTTGGACTATGTATGTCCCCTAGTGGGCACTTGGACTATCTAGGTTAACTAACGCGCACTAGGACTATCTAGATTAACTAGCGGGCACTTGGACTATCTAGGTTACCTAGCAGGCACTTGGATTATGAAGGATCCCTAGCGGGCAGTTGGACTATCTAGGTTACCTAGGGGGCACTTGGACTATGTAGGTTAACTAGCGGACACTTGCACGATCTAGGTTAACTAGCGGGCCCTTGCACTATGGAGGTTAACTAGCGAGCCCATGGATTATGTAGGTTTACTAGCAGGCACTTAGACTATGTATGTTCCCTAGCGGGCACATGGACTATGTATGTTCCCTACGGACACTTGAACTATGTAAGTTAACTACCGGGCACTTGGACTATCTAGGTTAACTAGCGGGCACTTGGACTATGTAGTTTCCCTAGCGGGCATATGGAATATTTAGGTTACCAAGCGGGCACTTGGACTATGTAGGTTACCTAGCGAGCACTTGGACTATCTAGGTTACCTAGCAGGCACTTTGACTATCTAGGTTAACTAACGGGCACTTGGACTATGTAGGTTGCCTAGCGGGCACTTGGACTATGTAGGTTCCCTGGCGGGCACTTGGATTATGTAGGTTAACTAGCGGGCACTTGGACTATCTAGGTTAACTAGCGGGCACTTGGACTATGTAGGTTAACTAGCGAGCACTTGGACTATGTAGGTTAACTAGCATGCACTTGGACTATCTAGGTTAACTAGCGGGCACTTGGACTATCTAGGTTAGCTAACGGGCACTTGGACTAAGTACGTTCCCTAGTGGGCACTTGGACACTCTAGGTTAACTAACGGGCACTAGGACTATCTATGTTAACTAGCGGGCACTTGGACTATGAAGGTTCCCTAGCGGGCACTAGGATTATCTAGGTTACCTAGCGGGCACTTGGACTATGTAGGTCAACTAGCGGGCACTTTGATTATGTAGGTTCCCTATCGGGCACTTGGACTATGTAGGTTAACTAGAGGGCATTTGGACTATGTAGGTTATCTAGCGGGCACTTGGACTATGTAGGTTCCCTATGGGGCACTTGGAAAATGTAGGTTAACTAGGGGGCAATAGGACTATGTAGGTTACCTAGCGGGCATTTGGACTATGTAGGCTCCCTAGCGGTTATTTGGACTATATAGATTACTTAGCGGGCACTTTGACTTTGTAGGTTACCTAGCGGGCACTTGGACTATCTAGGTTACTTGGCAGGCACTTGAACTATCTACGTTACCTAGCGGGTACTTGGAGTATGTAGGTTACCTACCGGGCTGTTGGACTATCTAGGTTACCTAGCGGGCACTTGGACTATCTAAGTTAACTAACGGGCACTTGGAATATGTAGGTTCCCTAGTGGGCCCTTGGACTATGTAAGTTCCCTAGCGGGCACTTGGACTATGTGGGTTCCCTTGCGGGCATTTGGACTATCTAGGTTACCTAACGGGCACTTGGACTATGTAGGTTCCCTATCGGGCACTTGGAGAATGTAGGTTAACTAGGGGGTACTAGGACAATATAGGTTACCTAGCGGGCCCTTGTACTATCTCAGTTACCTAGGGGGAACCTGGACTATGTAGGTTAACTAGTGGGCACTTGGACTATCTAGGTTACCTAGCAGGCCTTTGGACTATGTACGTTTCCTAGCGGGTAATTGGACTAGATAGGTTCCCTAGCGGGCACTTGGTCTATCTAGGTTAACTAGCGGGCACTTGGACTATCTAGGTTAACTAGCGAGCACTTGGACTATCTAGGTTAACTAGCGGGCATTTGGACTATTAGGGCCCCAGCGGGCATTTGGACTATATTGGTTACCTAGCGGGCACTTGGACTATGTAGGTTAACTAACGGGCAATTGGACTATGTAGGTAACCTAGTGGTCACTTGAAATGTCTAGGTTACCTCGCGGGCAATTGGACTATGTAGGTTAACTAGCGGGCACTTGGACTATCTAGGTTAACTAGCGGGCCCTAGGACTATGTAGGTTAACTAGCGGGCCCTTGGACTATGTAGGTTACCAAGTGGCAATTGGACGATCTAGGTTAACTAGCGGGTACTTGGAATATGTAGGTTAACTAGCGGGCACTTGGACTATGTAGGTTAACTAGCGGGCACTTGGACTATCTAGGTTAACTAGCGGGCCCTTGGACGATGTAGGTTAACTAGCGGGCCCTTGGACTATGTAGGTTAACAAGCGTGCACTTGGAAGATCTAGGTAAACTAGCGGGTACTTGGACTATGTCGTTTAACTAGCGGGCCTTTGGACTTTGTAGATTAACTAGCGGCACTTGGACTATCTACGTTAACTAGCGGGCCCTTGGACTATGTAGATTCCCTAGCGGGCACTTGGACTATGTAGGTCAACTAGTGGGCCCTTGGACAATTTAGGTTAGCTAACTGGCACGTGGACTCTGTAGGTTAACGAGCGGACACTTGCATGATCTAGGTTAACTAGCGGGCTCTTGCACTATGTAGGTTAACTAGCGGGCACTTGGACGATCTAGGTTAACTAGCAGGCACTTAGACGATATAGGTTAACTAGCGGGCACTTGGATTATCTAGGTTACCTAGCGGGCACTCGGGCTATGTAGGTTCCCTAGCGGGCATTTGGACTATATAGATAACCTAGCGGGCACTTAGATTTTGTAGGTTACCTAGCGGGCACTTGGACTATCTACGTTACCTAGCTGGCACTTGAATTATCTACGTTGCCTAACGGGTTCTTGGAGTATGTAGGTTACCTAGCGGGCTGTTGGACTATCTAGGTTACCAAGCAGGCATTGGACTATCTAGGTTAACTAATGGGCACTTGGACTATGTAGGTTCCCTAGCGGGCCCTTGGACTATGTAAGTTCCCTATCAGGCACTTGGACTAGGTAGGTTCCCTAAGGGGCACTTGGTCTACCTAGGTTAACTAGCGGGCACTTAGACTATCTAGGTTAACTAGCGAGCCCTTGGACTATCTAGGATAACTAGCGGACACTTGGACTATTAGGGTCCCTAGCGGGCATTTGGACTATATAGGTTACCTAGCGGGCACTTGGACTATGTAGGTTAACAAAAAGGCACTTGGACTATGTAGGTAACCTAGTGGTCACTTGAACTGTCTAGGTTACCTAGCGGGCACTTGGACTATGTAGGTTAACTAGCGGGCACTTGGACTATCTAGGTTAACTAGCGGGCCCTTGGACGATTTAGGTTAACTAGCGGGCCCTTGGACTATGTAGGTTAACTATCGGGCCCTTGGACTATGTAGGTTAACAAGCGTGCACTTGGAAGATCTAGGTAAACTAGCGGGTACTTGGACTATGTAGGTTAACTAGCGGGCCTTTGGACTATGTAGATTAACTAGCGGCACTTGGACTATCTACGTTAACTAGCGGGCTCTTGGACTATGTAGATTCCCTAGCGGGCACTTGGACTATATATGTTCCAGAGCGGGCACTTCGACTATGTAGGTTCCCTAGCAGGCACTTGGACTATGTAGGTTCCAGAGCGGGCACTTGGACTATCTAGGTTCCCTAGCGGGCACTTGGACTATGTAGGTTAACTAGCGGACACTTGGACGATCTAGGTTAACTAGCAGGTACTTGGATTATGTAGGTTAACAAGCGGGCCCTTGGACTATGTAGATTAACTAGCAGCACTTGGACTATCTACATTAACTAGGGGGCCTTGGACTATGTAGATTCTCTAGCGGGCACTTGGACTAAGTAGGTTCTCTAGCGGGCACTTGGACTATGTATGTTCCCTACCGGGCACTTGGACTATGTATGTTCCCTATGGACACTTGAACTATGTAAGTTAACTACCGGGCCCTTGGACTATGTATGTTAACTAGCGGGCCCTTGGACTACTTAGGTTAACTAGCGGACACTTGCACTATGTAGGTTACCTAGCGGGCACTTGGACTATCTAGGTTACCTAGCAGACACTTGCACTATGTAGGTTACCTAGCGGGCTCTTGGACTATGTAGGCTAACTAGAGGACACTTGGACGATCTAGGTTAACTAGTGGGCCCTTGGACTATGTAGGTTAACTAGCCAGTACTTGGACGATCTAGGTTAACTAGCGGGCACATGGACTATCAAAGTTAACAAGCGATCCCTTGGACTATGTAGGTTAACTAGCGGGCCCTTGGACTATCTAGGTTACCTAGATAGCACTTGGACTATATAGGTTCCCTAGCGGGCGCTTGGACTATCTATGTTAATGAACGGGCACTTGGACTATGCAGGTAACCTAGCGGGCACTTGGACTGTCTAGGTTACATAGCGGGCACTTGGACTGTCTAGGTTACATAGCGGGCACTTTGACTTCTAGGTTAACAAACGGGCACTTGGACTATGTAGGTTGCCTAGAGGGCACTTGGACTATCTAGGTTAGGTAACGGGCACTTGGACTATCTAGGTTACCTAGCGGGAACTTGGACTATCTAGGTTGCCTAGCAGGCACTTGGATTATGAAGGATCCCTAGCGGGCACTTTGACTATCTAGGTTACCTAGTGGGCACTTGGACTATGTACGTCCCCTAGTGGGCACTTGGACTATCTAGTTTAACTTACGCGCACTAGGACTATCTAGGTTAACTAGCGGGCACTTGGACTATCTAGGTTACCTAGCAGGCACTTGGATTATGAAGAATCCCTAGCGGGGAGTTGGACTATCTAGGTTACATCGCGGGCACTTGGACTATGTAGGTTAACTAGCGAGCACTTGGACTCTAGTTTATCTAGCAGACACTTGGACTATCTAGGTTACCTAGCGGGCCCTTGGACTACGTAGGTTTCCTAGCGGGCACTTGGACTATCTGGGTTAACGAACGGGCACTTGGACTATGTAGGTAACCTAGCGGGCACTTGGACAGTCTAGGTTACCTAGCGGGCACTTGGACTATCTAGGTTAACCAACGGGCACTTGGACAATGTAGGTTACCTCGCAGGCACTTGGACTATGTAGGATCCCTATCGGATATTTGGACTACTTAGGTTACCTAGCGGGCACTTGGACTATCTAGGTTAACTAGTGGGCCCTTGTACTATGTAGGTTAACTACCGAGCACTTGGACTATCTAGGTTAACTAGCGGACCTTGGACTATGTAGGTTAACTAGCGGGCCTTTGGACTATGTAGGTTAACTAGCGGGCACGTGGACGATCTAGGTTAAGTAGAGGGCACTTGGACTATCTAGGTTAACTAGCGTGCACTTGGACTATCTAGGTTAACTAGCGGGCACTTGGACTATCTAGGTTAACTAGCGGGCACTTGGATGATCAATGTTAACTAGCGGGCACTTGGACTATCTAGGTTAGCTAATGGGCACATGGACTAAGTACGTCCCCTAGTGGGCACATGGACTATCTAGCTTAACTAACGGGCACTTGGACTATCTAGGTTACCTAGCAGGCACTTGGACTATGAAGGTTCCCTAGCGGGCAATTGGATTATCTAGGTTAACCAGCGGGCACTTGGACTATGTAGGTCAACTAGTGGGCCATTGGACAATTTAGGTTAGCTAACTGGCACGTGGACTCTGTAGGTTAACTAGCGGACACTTGCATGATCTAGGTTAACTAGCGGGCTCTTGCACTATGTAGGTTAACTAGCGGGCACTTGGACGATCTAGGTTAACTAGCAGGCACTTAGACGATATAGGTTAACTAGCGGGCACTTGGATTATCTAGGTTACCTAGCGGGCACTCGGGCTATGTAGGTTCCCTAGCGGGCATTTGGACTATATAGATAACCTAGCGGGCACTTAGATTTTGTAGGTTACCTAGCGGGCACTTGGACTATCTACGTTACCTAGCTGGCACTTGAATTATCTACGTTGCCTAACGGGTTCTTGGAGTATGTAGGTTACCTAGCGGGCTGTTGGACTATCTAGGTTACCAAGCAGGCATTGGACTATCTAGGTTAACTAATGGGCACTTGGACTATGTAGGTTCCCTAGCGGGCCCTTGGACTATGTAAGTTCCCTATCAGGCACTTGGACTAGGTAGGTTCCCTAAGGGGCACTTGGTCTACCTAGGTTAACTAGCGGGCACTTAGACTATCTAGGTTAACTAGCGAGCCCTTGGACTATCTAGGATAACTAGCGGACACTTGGACTATTAGGGTCCCTAGCGGGCATTTGGACTATATAGGTTACCTAGCGGGCACTTGGACTATGTAGGTTAACAAAAAGGCACTTGGACTATGTAGGTAACCTAGTGGTCACTTGAACTGTCTAGGTTACCTAGCGGGCACTTGGACTATGTAGGTTAACTAGCGGGCACTTGGACTATCTAGGTTAACTAGCGGGCCCTTGGACGATGTAGGTTAACTAGCGGGCCCTTGGACTATGTAGGTTAACTATCGGGCCCTTGGACTATGTAGGTTAACAAGCGTGCACTTGGAAGATCTAAGTAAACTAGCGGGTACTTGGACTATGTAGGTTAACTAGCGGGCCTTTGGACTATGTAGATTAACTAGCGGCACTTGGACTATCTACGTTAACTAGCGGGCTCTTGGACTATGTAGATTCCCTAGCGGGCACTTGGACTATGTATGTTCCAGAGCGGGCACTTCGACTATGTAGGTTCCCTAGCAGGCACTTGGACTATGTAGGTTCCAGAGCGGGCACTTGGACTATCTAGGTTCCCTAGCGGGCACTTGGACTATGTAGGTTAACTAGCGGACACTTGGACGATCTAGGTTAACTAGCAGGTACTTGGATTATGTAGGTTAACAAGCGGGCCCTTGGACTATGTAGATTAACTAGCAGCACTTGGACTATCTACGTTAACTAGGGGGCCTTGGACTATGTAGATTCTCCAGCGGGCACTTGGACTAAGTAGGTTCTCTAGCGGGCACTTGGACTATGTATGTTCCCTACCGGGCACTTGGACTATGTATGTTCCCTATGGACACTTGAACTATGTAAGTTAACTACCGGGCCCTTGGACTATGTATGTTAACTAGCGGGCCCTTGGACTACTTAGGTTAACTAGCGGACACTTGCACTATGTAGGTTACCTAGCGGGCACTTGGACTATCTAGGTTACCTAGCAGACACTTGCACTATGTAGGTTACCTAGCGGGCTCTTGGACTATGTAGGCTAACTAGAGGACACATGGACGATCTAGGTTAACTAGTGGGCCCTTGGACTATGTAGGTTAACTAGCCAGTACTTGGACGATCTAGGTTAACTAGCGGGCACTTGGACTATCAAAGTTAACAAGCGATCCCTTGGACTATGTAGGTTAACTAGCGGGCCCTTGGACTATCTAGGTTACCTAGATAGCACTTGGACTATATAGGTTCCCTAGCGGGCACTTGGACTATCTATGTTAAAGAACGGGCACTTGGACTATCTAGGTTACCTAGCAGACACTTGCACTATGTAGGTTACCTAGCGGGCTCTTGGACTATGTAGGCTAACTAGAGGACACTTGGACGATCTAGGTTAACTAGTGGGCCCTTGGACTATGTAGGTTAACTAGCCAGTACTTGGACGATCTAGGTTAACTAGCGGGCACATGGACTATCAAAGTTAACAAGCGATCCCTTGGACTATGTAGGTTAACTAGCGGGCCCTTGGACTATCTAGGTTACCTAGATAGCACTTGGACTATATAGGTTCCCTAGCGGGCACTTGGACTATCTATGTTAATGAACGGGCACTTGGACTATGCAGGTAACCTAGCGGGCACTTGGACTGTCTAGGTTACATAGCGGGCACTTGGACTGTCTAGGTTACATAGCGGCCACTTTGACTTCTAGGTTAACAAACGGGCACTTGGACTATGTAGGTTGCCTAGAGGGCACTTGGACTATCTAGTTTAGGTAACGGGCACTTGGACTATCTAGGTTACCTAGCGGGAACTTGGACTATCTAGGTTGCCTAGCAGGCACTTGGATTATGAAGGATCCCTAGCGGGCACTTGGACTATCCAGGTTACCTAGCGGGCACTTGGACTATGTATGTCCCCTAGTGGGCACTTGGACTATCTAAGTTAACTAACGCGCACTAGGACTATCTAGGTTAACTAGCGGGCACTTGGACTATCTAGGTTGCTTAGCAGGCACTTGGATTATGAAGGATTCCTAGCGGGCACTTGGACTATCTAGGTTACCTCGCGGGCACTTGGACTATGTATGTCCCCTAGTGGGCACTTGGACTATCTAGGTTAACTAACGCGCACTAGGACTATCTAGGTTAACTAGCGGGCACTTGGACTATCTAGGTTACCTAGCAGGCACTTGGATTATGAAGGATCCCTAGCGGGCACTTGGACTATCTAGGTTACCTAGGGGGCACTTGGACTATGTAGGTTAACTAGCGGACACTTGCACGATCTAGGTTAACTAGCGGGCCCTTGCACTATGGAGGTTAACTAGCGAGCCCATGGATTATGTAGGTTTACTAGCAGGCACTTGGACTATGTATGTTCCCTAGCGGGCACTTGGACTATGTATGTTCCCTACGGACACTTGAACTATGTAAGTTAACTACCGGGCACTTGGACTATCTAGGTTAACTAGCGGGCACTTGGACTATGTAGTTTCCCTAGCGAGCACTTGGACTATCTAGGTTACCTAGCAGGCACTTTGACTATCTAGGTTAACTAACGGGCACTTGGACTACGTGGGTTGCCTAGCGGGCACTTGGACTATGTAGGTTCCCTAGCGGGCACTTGGATTATATAGGTTAACTAGCGGGCACATGGACTAACTAGGTTAACTAGCGGGCACTTGGACTATGTAGGTTAACTAGCGAGCACTTGGAGTATCTAGGTTAACAAGCGGACCTTGGTCTATGTAGGTTAACTAGCGGTCCCTTGGACTATGTAGGTTAACTAGCATGCACTTGGACTATCTAGGTTAACTAGCGGGCACTTGGACTATCTAGGTTAGCTAACGGGCACTTGGACTAAGTACGTTCCCTAGTGGGCACTTGGACACTCTAGGTTAACTAACGGGCACTAGGACTATCTATGTTAACTAGCGGGCACTTGGACTATGTAGGTCAACTAGCGGGCACTTTGATTATGTAGGTTCCCTATCGGGCACTTGGACTATGTAGGTTAACTAGAGGGCATTTGGACTATGTAGGTTATCTAGCGGGCACTTGGACTATGTAGGTTCCCTATGGGGCACTTGGAAAATGTAGGTTAACTAGGGGGCACTAGGACTATGTAGGTTACCTAGCGGGCATTTGGACTATGTAGGCTCCCTAGCGGTTATTTGGACTATATAGATTACTTAGCGGGCACTTTGACTTTGTAGGTTACCTAGCGGGCACTTGGACTATCTAGGTTACCTGGCAGGCACTTGAACTATCTACGTTACCTAGCGGGTACTTGGAGTATGTAGGTTACCTACCGGGCTGTTGGACTATCTAGGTTACCTGGCGGGCACTTGGACTATCTAGGTTAACTAACGGGCACTTGGACTATGTAGGTTCCCTAGTGGGCCCTTGGACTATGTAAGTTCCCTAGTGGGCACTTGGACTATGTGGGTTCCCTAGCGGGCATTTGGACTATCTAGGTTACCTAACGGGCACTTGGACTATGTAGGTTCCCTAGCGGGCACTTGGAGAATGTATGTTAACTAGGGGGCACTAAGACAATGTAGGTTACCTAGCGGGCCCTTGGACTATCTCAGTTACCTAGGGGGAACCTGGACTATGTAGGTTAACTAGTGGGCACTTGGACTATCTAGGTTACCTAGCAGGCCTTTGGACTATGTACGTTTCCTAGCGGGTAATTGGACTAGATAGGTTCCCTAGCGGGCACTTGGTCTATCTAGGTTAACTAGCGGGCACTTGGACTATCTAGGTTAACTAGCGAGCACTTGGACTATCTAGGTTAACTAGCGGGCATTTGGACTATTATGGCCCCAGCGGGCACTTGGACTATGTAGGTTAACTAGCGGGCACGTGGACTATCTAGGTTAACTAGCGGGCCCTTGGACTATGTAGGTTAACTAGCGGGCCCTTGGACTATGTAGGTTACCAAGTGGCAATTGGACGATCTAGGTTAACTAGCGGGTACTTGGAATATGAAGGTTAACTAGCGGGCACTTGGACTATGTAGGTTAACTCGCGGGCACTTGGACTATCTAGGTTAACTAGCGGGCCCTTGGACGATGTAGGTTAACTAGCGGACCCTTGGACTATGTAGGTTAACTAGCGGGCCCTTGGACTATGTAGGTTAACAAGCGTGCACTTGGAAGATCTAGGTAAACTAGCGGGTACTTGGACTATGTAGGTTAACTAGCGGGCCTATGGACTATGTAAATTAACTAGCGGCACTTGGACTATCTACGTTAACTAGCGGGCCCTTGGACTATGTAGATTCCCTAGCGGGCACTTGGACTATGTATGTTCCAGAGCGGGCACTTCGACTATGTAGGTTCCCTAGCAGGCACTTGGACTATGTATGTTCCAGAGCGGGCACTTGGACTATCTAGGTTCCCTAGCGGGCACTTGGACTATGTAGGTTAACTAGCGGACACTTGGACGATCTAGGTTAACTAGCAGGTACTTGGATTATGTAGGTTAACTAGCGGGCCCTTGGACTATGTAGATTAACTAGCAGCACTTGGACTATCTACGTTAACTAGGGGGCCTTGGACTATGTAGATTCTCTAGCGGGCACTTGGACTAAGTAGGTTCTCTAGCGGGCACTTGGACTATGTATGTTCCCTACCGGGCACTTGGACTATGTATGTTCCCTACGGACACTTGAACTATGTAAGTTAACTACCGGGCCCTTGGACTATGTATGTTAACTAGCGGGCCCTTGGACTACTTAGGTTAACTAGCGGACACTTGCACTATGTAGGTTACCTAGCGGGCACTTGGACTATCTAGGTTACCTAGCAGACACTTGCACTATGTAGGTTACCTAGCGGGCTCTTGGACTATGTAGGCTAACTAGAGGACACTTGGACGATCTAGGTTAACTAGTGGGCCCTTGGACTATGTAGGTTAACTAGCCAGTACTTGGACGATCTAGGTTAACCAGCGGGCACTTGGACTATCAAAGTTAACAAGCGATCCCTTGGACTATGTAGGTTAACTAGCGGGCCCTTGGACTATCTAGGTTACCTAGATAGCACTTGGACTATATAGGTTCCCTAGCGGGCACTTGGACTATCTATGTTAACGAACGGGCACTTGGACTATGCAGGTAACCTAGCGGGCACTTGGACTGTCTAGGTTACATAGCGGGCACTTGGACTGTCTAGGTTACATAGCGGGCACTTTGACTTCTAGGTTAACAAACGGGCACTTGGACTATGTAGGTTGCCTAGAGGGCACTTGGACTATCTAGGTTAGGTAACGGGCACTTGGACTATCTAGGTTACCTAGCGGGAACTTGGACTATCTAGGTTGCCTAGCAGGCACTTGGATTATGAAGGATCCCTAGCGGGCACTTTGACTATCTAGGTTACCTAGCGGGCACTTGGACTATGTACGTCCCCTAGTGGGCACTTGGACTATCTAGGTTAACTAACGCGCACTAGGACTATCTAGGTTAACTAGCGGGCACTTGGACTATCTAGGTTACCTAGCAGGCACTTGGATTATGAAGGATCCCTAGCGGGCAGTTGGACTATCTAGGTTACCTAGCGGCCACTTGGACTATGTAGGTTAACTAGCGGACACTTGCACGATCTAGGTTAACTAGTGGGCCTTTGCACTATGGAGGTTAACTAGCGAGCCCATGGATTACGTAGGTTTACTAGCAGGCACTTGGACTATGTATGTTCCCTAGAGGGCACATGGACTATGTATGTTCCCTACGGACACTTGAACTATGTAAGTTAACTACCAGGCACTTGGACTATCTAGGTTAACTAGCGGGCACTTGGACTATGTAGTTTCCCTAGCGGGCATTTGGAATATTTAGGTTACCAAGCGGGCACTTGGACTATGTAGGTTACCTAGCGAGCACTTGGACTATCTAGGTTACCTAGCAGGCACTTTGACTATCTAGGTTAACTAACGGGCACTTGGACTATGTAGGTTGCCTAGCGGGCACTTGGACTATGTAGGTTCCCTGGCGGGCACTTGGATTATGTAGGTTAACTAGCGGGCACTTGGACTATCTAGGTTAACTAGCGGGCACTTGGATTATGTAGGTTAACTAGCGAGCACTTGGACTATCTAGGTTAACAAGCGGACCTTGGACTATGTAGGTTAAGTAGCGGTCCCTTGGACTATGTAGGTTAACTAGCATGCACTTGGACTATCTAGGTTAACTAGCGGGCACTTGGATGATCAATGTTAACTAGTGGGCACTTGGACTATCTAGGTTAGCTAACGGGCACTTGACTAAGTACGTCCCCTAGTGGGCACTTGGACACTCTAGGTTTACTAACGGGCACTAGGACTATCTATGTTAACTAGCGGGCACTTGGACTATCCAGGTTACCTAGCTGGCACTAGGACTATGAAGGTTCCCTAGCGGGCACTAGGATTATCTAGGTTACCTAGCGGGCACTTGGACTATGTAGGTCAACTAGCGGGCACTTGGATTATGTAGGTTACCTAGCGGGCACTTGGACTATCTAGGTTACCTAGCAGACACTTGCACTATGTAGGTTACCTAGCGGGCTCTTGGACTATGTAGGCTAACTAGAGGACACTTGGACGATCTAGGTTAACTAGTGGGCCCTTGGACTATGTAGGTTAACTAGCCAGTACTTGGACGATCTAGGTTAACTAGCGGGCACTTGGACTATCAAAGTTAACAAGCGATCCCTTGGACTATGTAGGTTAACTAGCGGGCCCTTGGACTATCTAGGTTACCTAGATAGCACTTGGACTATATAGGTTCCCTAGCGGGCACTTGGACTATCTATGTTAATGAACGGGCACTTGGACTATGCAGGTAACCTAGCGGGCACTTGGACTGTCTAGGTTACATAGCGGGCACTTGGACAGTCTAGGTTACATAGCGGGCACTTTGACTTCTAGGTTAACAAACGGGCACTTGGACTATGTAGGTTGCCTAGAGGGCACTTGGACTATCTAGGTTAGGTAACGGGCACTTGGACTATCTAGGTTACCTAGCGGGAACTTGGACTATCTAGGTTGCCTAGCAGGCACTTGGATTATGAAGGTTCCCTAGCGGGCACTTTGACTATCTAGGTTACCTAGCGGGCACTTGGACTATGTACGTCCCCTAGTGGGCACTTGGACTATCTAGGTTAACTAACGCGCACTAGGACTATCTAGGTTAACTAGCGGGCACTTGGACTATCTAGGTTACCTAGCAGGCACTTGGATTATGAAGGATCCCTAGCGGGCAGTTGGACTATCTAGGTTACCTAGCGGCCACTTGGACTATGTAGGTTAACTAGCGGACACTTGCACGATCTAGGTTAACTAGCGGGCCTTTGCACTATGGAGGTTAACTAGCGAGCCCATGGATTATGTAGGTTTACTAGCAGGCACTTGGACTATGTATGTTCCCTAGCGGGCACATGGACTATGTATGTTCCCTACGGACACTTGAACTAAGTAAGTTAACTACCAGGCACTTGGACTATCTAGGTTAACTAGCGGGCACTTGGACTATGTAGTTTCCCTAGCGGGCATTTGGAATATTTAGGTTACCAAGCGGGCACTTGGACTATGTAGGTTACCTAGCGAGCACTTGGACTATCTAGGTTACCTAGCAGGCACTTTGACTATCTAGGTTAACTAACGGGCACTTGGACTATGTAGGTTGCCTAGCGGGCACTTGGACTATGTAGGTTCCCTGGCGGGCACTTGGATTATGTAGGTTAACTAGCGGGCACTTGGACTATCTAGGTTAACTAGCGGGCACTTGGATTATGTAGGTTAACTAGCGAGCACTTGGACTATCTAGGTTAACAAGCGGACCTTGGACTATGTAGGTTAACTAGCGGTCCCTTGGACTATGTAGGTTAACTAGCGGGCACGTGGACTATCTAGGTTAACTAGCGGGCCCTTGGACTATGTAGGTTAACTAGCGGGCCCTTGGACTATGTAGGTTACCAAGTGGCAATTGGACGATCTAGGTTAACTAGCGGGTACTTGGAATATGAAGGTTAACTAGCGGGCCCTTGGACTATGTAGGTTAACTAGCGGACCCTTGGACTATGTAGGTTAACTAGCGGGCCCTTGGACTATGTAGGTTAACAAGCGTGCACTTGGAAGATCTAGGTAAACTAGCGGGTACTTGGACTATGTAGGTTAACTAGCGGGCCTATGGACTATGTAAATTAACTAGCGGCACTTGGACTATCTACGTTAACTAGCGGGCCCTTGGACTATGTAGATTCCCTAGCGGGCACTTGGACTATGTATGTTCCAGAGCGGGCACTTCGACTATGTAGGTTCCCTAGCAGGCACTTGGACTATGTATGTTCCAGAGCGGGCACTTGGACTATCTAGGTTCCCTAGCGGGCACTTGGACTATGTAGGTTAACTAGCGGACACTTGGACGATCTAGGTTAACTAGCAGGTACTTGGATTATGTAGGTTAACTAGCGGGCCCTTGGACTATGTAGATTAACTAGCAGCACTTGGACTATCTACGTTAACTAGGGGGCCTTGGACTATGTAGATTCTCTAGCGGGCACTTGGACTAAGTAGGTTCTCTAGCGGGCACTTGGACTATGTATGTTCCCTACCGGGCACTTGGACTATGTATGTTCCCTACGGACACTTGAACTATGTAAGTTAACTACCGGGCCCTTGGACTATGTATGTTAACTAGCGGGCCCTTGGACTACTTAGGTTAACTAGCGGACACTTGCACTATGTAGGTTACCTAGCGGGCACTTGGACTATCTAGGTTACCTAGCAGACACTTGCACTATGTAGGTTACCTAGCGGGCTCTTGGACTATGTAGGCTAACTAGAGGACACTTGGACGATCTAGGTTAACTAGTGGGCCCTTGGACTATGTAGGTTAACTAGCCAGTACTTGGACGATCTAGGTTAACTAGCGGGCACTTGGACTATCAAAGTTAACAAGCGATCCCTTGGACTATGTAGGTTAACTAGCGGGCCCTTGGACTATCTAGGTTACCTAGATAGCACTTGGACTATATAGGTTCCCTAGCGGGCACTTGGACTATCTATGTTAACGAACGGGCACTTGGACTATGCAGGTAACCTAGCGGGCACTTGGACTGTCTAGGTTACATAGCGGGCACTTGGACTGTCTAGGTTACATAGCGGGCACTTTGACTTCTAGGTTAACAAACGGGCACTTGGACTATGTAGGTTGCCTAGAGGGCACTTGGACTATCTAGGTTAGGTAACGGGCACTTGGACTATCTAGGTTACCTAGCGGGAACTTGGACTATCTAGGTTGCCTAGCAGGCACTTGGATTATGAAGGATCCCTAGCGGGCACTTTGACTATCTAGGTTACCTAGCGGGCACTTGGACTATGTACGTCCCCTAGTGGGCACTTGGACTATCTAGGTTAACTAACGCGCACTAGGACTATCTAGGTTAACTAGCGGGCACTTGGACTATCTAGGTTACCTAGCAGGCACTTGGATTATGAAGGATCCCTAGCGGGCAGTTGGACTATCTAGGTTACCTAGCGGCCACTTGGACTATGTAGGTTAACTAGCGGACACTTGCACGATCTAGGTTAACTAGCGGGCCTTTGCACTATGGAGGTTAACTAGCGAGCCCATGGATTATGTAGGTTTACTAGCAGGCACTTGGACTATGTATGTTCCCTAGAGGGCACATGGACTATGTATGTTCCCTACGGACACTTGAACTATGTAAGTTAACTACCAGGCACTTGGACTATCTAGGTTAACTAGCGGGCACTTGGACTATGTAGTTTCCCTAGCGGGCATTTGGAATATTTAGGTTACCAAGCGGGCACTTGGACTATGTAGGTTACCTAGCGAGCACTTGGACTATCTAGGTTACCTAGCAGGCACTTTGACTATCTAGGTTAACTAACGGGCACTTGGACTATGTAGGTTGCCTAGCGGGCACTTGGACTATGTAGGTTCCCTGGCGGGCACTTGGATTATGTAGGTTAACTAGCGGGCACTTGGACTATCTAGGTTAACTAGCGGGCACTTGGATTATGTAGGTTAACTAGCGAGCACTTGGACTATCTAGGTTAACAAGCGGACCTTGGACTATGTAGGTTAAGTAGCGGTCCCTTGGACTATGTAGGTTAACTAGCATGCACTTGGACTATCTAGGTTAACTAGCGGGCACTTGGATGATCAATGTTAACTAGTGGGCACTTGGACTATCTAGGTTAGCTAACGGGCACTTGACTAAGTACGTCCCCTAGTGGGCACTTGGACACTCTAGGTTTACTAACGGGCACTAGGACTATCTATGTTAACTAGCGGGCACTTGGACTATCCAGGTTACCTAGCTGGCACTAGGACTATGAAGGTTCCCTAGCGGGCACTAGGATTATCTAGGTTACCTAGCGGGCACTTGGACTATGTAGGTCAACTAGCGGGCACTTGGATTATGTAGGTTACCTAGCGGGCACTTGGACTATCTAGGTTACCTAGCAGACACTTGCACTATGTAGGTTACCTAGCGGGCTCTTGGACTATGTAGGCTAACTAGAGGACACTTGGACGATCTAGGTTAACTAGTGGGCCCTTGGACTATGTAGGTTAACTAGCCAGTACTTGGACGATCTAGGTTAACTAGCGGGCACTTGGACTATCAAAGTTAACAAGCGATCCCTTGGACTATGTAGGTTAACTAGCGGGCCCTTGGACTATCTAGGTTACCTAGATAGCACTTGGACTATATAGGTTCCCTAGCGGGCACTTGGACTATCTATGTTAATGAACGGGCACTTGGACTATGCAGGTAACCTAGCGGGCACTTGGACTGTCTAGGTTACATAGCGGGCACTTGGACAGTCTAGGTTACATAGCGGGCACTTTGACTTCTAGGTTAACAAACGGGCACTTGGACTATGTAGGTTGCCTAGAGGGCACTTGGACTATCTAGGTTAGGTAACGGGCACTTGGACTATCTAGGTTACCTAGCGGGAACTTGGACTATCTAGGTTGCCTAGCAGGCACTTGGATTATGAAGGTTCCCTAGCGGGCACTTTGACTATCTAGGTTACCTAGCGGGCACTTGGACTATGTACGTCCCCTAGTGGGCACTTGGACTATCTAGGTTAACTAACGCGCACTAGGACTATCTAGGTTAACTAGCGGGCACTTGGACTATCTAGGTTACCTAGCAGGCACTTGGATTATGAAGGATCCCTAGCGGGCAGTTGGACTATCTAGGTTACCTAGCGGCCACTTGGACTATGTAGGTTAACTAGCGGACACTTGCACGATCTAGGTTAACTAGCGGGCCTTTGCACTATGGAGGTTAACTAGCGAGCCCATGGATTATGTAGGTTTACTAGCAGGCACTTGGACTATGTATGTTCCCTAGCGGGCACATGGACTATGTATGTTCCCTACGGACACTTGAACTAAGTAAGTTAACTACCAGGCACTTGGACTATCTAGGTTAACTAGCGGGCACTTGGACTATGTAGTTTCCCTAGCGGGCATTTGGAATATTTAGGTTACCAAGCGGGCACTTGGACTATGTAGGTTACCTAGCGAGCACTTGGACTATCTAGGTTACCTAGCAGGCACTTTGACTATCTAGGTTAACTAACGGGCACTTGGACTATGTAGGTTGCCTAGCGGGCACTTGGACTATGTAGGTTCCCTGGCGGGCACTTGGATTATGTAGGTTAACTAGCGGGCACTTGGACTATCTAGGTTAACTAGCGGGCACTTGGATTATGTAGGTTAACTAGCGAGCACTTGGACTATCTAGGTTAACAAGCGGACCTTGGACTATGTAGGTTAACTAGCGGTCCCTTGGACTATGTAGGTTAACTAGCATGCACTTGGACTATCTAGGTTAACTAGCGGGCACTTGGATGATCAATGTTAACTAGTGGGCACTTGTCTATCTAGGTTAGCTAACGGGCACTTGACTAAGTACGTCCCCTAGTGGGCACTTGGACACTCTAGGTTAACTAACGGGCACTAGGACTATCTATGTTAACTAGCGGGCACTTGGACTATCCAGGTTACCTAGCTGGCACTAGGACTATGAAGGTTCCCTAGCGGGCACTAGGATTATCTAGGTTACCTAGCGGGCACTTGGACTATGTAGGTCAACTAGCGGGCACTTGGATTATGTAGGTTCCCTATCGGGCACTTGGACTATGTAGATTAACTAGAGGGCATTTGGACTATGTAGGTTATCTAGCGGGCACTTGGACCATGTAGGTTCCCTATGGGGCACTTGGAAAATGTAGGTTAACTAGGGGGCACTAGGACTATGTAGGTTACCTAGCGGGCATTTGGACTATGTAGGCTCCCTAGCGGTTATTTGGACTATATAGATTACTTAGCGGGCACTTTGACTTTGTAGGTTACCTAGCGGGCACTTGGACTATCTAGGTTACCTGGCAGGCACTTGAACTATCTACGTTACCTAGCGGGTACTTGGAGTATGTAGGTTACCTACCGGGCTGTTGGACTATCTAGGTTACCTAGCGGGCACTTGGACTATCTAGGTTAACTAACGGGCACTTGGACTATGTAGGTTCCCTAGTGGGCCCTTGGGCTATGTAAGTTCCCTAGCGGGCACTTGGACTATATGGGTTCCCTAGCGGGCATTTGGACTATCTAGGTTACCTAACGGGCACTTGGACTATGTAGGTTCCCTAGCGGGCACTTGAATTATGTAGGTTCCCTATCGGGCACTTGGACTATGTAGGTTCACTAGCGGGCATTTGGACCATGTAGGTTACCTAGCGGGCACTTGGACTATGTAGGTTCCCTATCGCAAACTTGGAGAATGTAGATTAACTAGGGGGCACTAGGACAATGTAGGTTACCTAGCGGGCCCTTGGACTATCTAAGTTAACTAGGGGGAACCTGGACTATGTAGGTTAACTAGTGGGCACTTGGACTATCTAGGCTACCTAGCAGGCCTTTGGACTATGTACGTTTCCTAGCGGGTAATTGGACTAGATAGGTTCCCTAGCGGGCACTTGGTCTATCTAGGTTAACTAGCAGGCACTTGGACTATCTAGGTTAACTAGCGAGCACTTAGACTATCTAGGTTAACTAGCGGGCAATTGGACTATTATGGCCCCTAGCGGGCATTTGGACTATTTTGGTTACCTAGCGGGCACTTGGACTATGTAGGTTAACGAACGGGCACTTGGACTATGTAGGTAACCTAGTGGTCACTTGAAATGTCTAGGTTACCTCGCGGGCACTTGGACTATATAGGTTAACTAGCGGGCACTTGGTCTATCTAGGTTAACTAGCGGGCCCTTTGACTATGTAGGTTAACTAGCGGGCCCTTGGACTATGTAGTTTACCAAGTGGCAATTGGACGATCTAGGTTAACTAGCGGGTACTTGGAATATGTAGGTTAACTAGCGGGCACTTGGACTATGTAGGTTAACTAGCGGGCCCTTGGACTATGTAGGTTAACTAGCGGGCCCTTGGACGATGTAGGTTAACTAGCGGGCCCTTGGACTATGAAGGTTAACTAGCGGGACCTTGGACTATGTAGGTTAACAAGCGTGCACTTGGAAGATCTAGGTAAACTAGCGGGTACTTGGACTATGTAGGTTAACTAGCGGGCCTTTGGACTATGTAGATTAACTACCGGCACTTGGACTATCTACGTTAACTAGCGGGCCCTTGGACTATGTAGATTCCCTAGCGGGCACTTGGACTATGTATGTTCCAGAGCGGGCACTTCGACTATGTAGGTTCCCTAGCAGGCACTTGGACTATGTATGTTCCAGAGCGGGCACTTGGACTATCTAGGTTCCCTAGCGGGCACTTGGACTATGTAGGTTAACTAGCGGACACTTGGACGATCTAGGTTAACTAGCAGGTACTTGGATTATGTAGGTTAACTAGCGGGCCCTTGGACTATGTAGATTAACTAGCAGCACTTGGACTATCTACGTTAACTAGGGGGCCTTGGACTATGTAGATTCTCTAGCGGGCACTTGGACTAAGTAGTTTCTCTAGCGGGCACTTGGACTATGTATGTTCCCTACCGGGCACTTGGACTATGTATGTTCCCTACGGACACTTGAACTATGTAAGTTAACTACCGGGCCCTTGGACTATGTATGTTAACTAGCGGGCCCTTGGACTACTTAGGTTAACTAGCGGACACTTGCACTATATAGGTTACCTAGCGGGCACTTGGACTATCTAGGTTACCTAGAAGACACTTGCACTATGTAGGTTACCTAGCGGGCTCTTGGACTATGTAGGCTAACTAGAGGACACTTGGACGATCTAGGTTAACTAGTGGGCCCTTGGACTATGTAGGTTAACTAGCCAGTACTTGGACGATCTAGGTTAACTAGCGGGCACTTGGACTATCAAAGTTAACAAGCGATCCCTTGGACTATGTAGGTTAACTAGCGGGCCCTTGGACTATCTAGGTTACCTAGATAGCACTTGGACTATATAGGTTCCCTAGCGGGCACTTGGACTATCTATGTTAACGAACGGGCACTTGGACTATGCAGGTAACCTAGCGGGCACTTGGACTGTCTAGGTTACATAGCGGGCACTTGGACTGTCTAGGTTACATAGCGGGCACTTTGACTTCTAGGTTAACAAACGGGCACTTGGACTATGTAGGATGCCTAGAGGGCACTTGGACTATCTAGGTTGGTAACGGGCACTTGGACTATCTAGGTTACCTAGCGGGAACTTGGACTATCTAGGTTGCCTAGCAGGCACTTGGATTATGAAGGATCCCTAGCGGGCACTTTGACTAGCTAGGTTACCTAGCGGGCACTTGGACTATGTACGTCCCCTAGTGGGCACTTGGACTATCTAGGTTAACTAACGCGCACTAGGACTATCTAGGTTAACTAGCGGACAGTTGGACTATCTAGGTTACCTAGCTGCCACTTGGACTATGTAGGTTAACTAGCGGACACTTGCACGATCTAGGTTAACTAGCGGGCCCTTGCACTATGTAGGTTAACTAGCGCGCCCATGGATTATGTAGGTTTACTAGCAGGCACTTGGACTATGTATGTTCCCTAGCGGGCACTTGGACTATGTAAGTTGACTACCAGGCACTTGGACTATCTAGGTTAACTAGCGGGCACTTG
The DNA here is from genome assembly GCF_050624435.1 of Tenrec ecaudatus. NCBI lineage: Eukaryota > Metazoa > Chordata > Mammalia > Afrosoricida > Tenrecidae > Tenrec > Tenrec ecaudatus. The sequence continues at coordinate 179,210 of NW_027457943.1, forward strand.
GACTATGTAGTTTCCCTAGCGGGCATTTGGAATATTTAGGTTACCAAGCGGGCACTTGGACTATGTAGGTTACCTAGCGAGCACTTGGACAATCTAGGTTACCTAGCAGGCACTTTGACTATCTAGGTTAACTAACGGGCACTTGGACTATGTAGGTTACCTAGCAGGCCTTTGGACTATGTACGTTTCCTAGCGGGTAATTGGACTAGATAGGTTCCCTAGCGGGCACTTGGTCTATCTAGGTTAACTAGCGAGCACTTGGACTATCTAGGTTAACAAGCGGACCTTGGACTATATAGGTTAACTTGCGGTCCCTTGGACTATGTAGGTTAACTAGCATGCACTTGGACTATCTAGGTTAACTAGCGGGCACTTGGATGATCAATGTTAACTAGCGGGCACTTGGACTATCTAGGTTAGCTAACGGGCACTTGGACTAAGTACGTCCCCTAGTGGGCACTTGGACACTCTAGGTTAACTAACGGGCACTAGGACTATCTATGTTAACTAGCGGGCACTTGGACTATCTAGGTTACCTAGCTGGCACTAGGACTATGAAGGTTCCCTAGCGGGCACTAGGATTATCTATGTTACCTAGCGGGCACTTGGACTATGTAGGTCAACTAGCGGGCACTTGGATTATGTAGGTTCCCTATCGGGCACTTGGACTATGTAGGTTAACTAGGGGGCACTAGGACTATGTAGGTTACCTAGCGGGCCCTTAGACTATCTAGGTTACCTAGCGGGCATTTGGACTATGTAGGCTCCCTAGCGGTTATTTGGACTATATAGATTACTTAGCGGGCACTTTGACTTTGTAGGTTACCTAGCGGGCACTTGGACTATCTAGGTTACCTGGCAGGCACTTGAACTATCTACATTACCTAGCGGGTACTTGGAGTACGTAGGTTACGTACCGGGCTGTTGGACTATCTAGGTTACCTAGCGGGCACTTGGACTATGTACGTTTCCTAGCGGGTAATTGGACTAGATAGGTTCCCTAGCGGGCACTTGGTCTATCTAGGTTAACTAGCGGGCACTTGGACTATCTAGGTTAACTAGCGGGCATTTGGACTATTAGGGCCCCTAGCGGGCATTTGGACTATATTGGTTACCTAGCGGGCACTTGGACTATGTAGGTTAACGAACGGGCACTTGGACTATGTAGGTAACCTAGTGGTCATTTGAAATGTCTAGGTTACCTCGCGGGCACTTGGACTATGTAGGTTAACTAGCGGGCACTTGGACTATCTAGGTAAACTAGCGGGCCCTTGGACTATGTAGGTTAACTAGCGGGCCCTTGGACTATGTAGTTTACCAAGTGGCAATTGGACGATCTAGGTTAACTAGCGGGTACTTGGAATATGTAGGTTAACTAGCGGGCACTTGGACTATGTAGGTTAACTAGCGGGCACTTGGACTATCTAGGTTAACTAGCGGGCCCTTGGACGATGTAGGTTAACTTGCGGGCCCTTGGACTAAGTAGGTTCTCTAGCGGGCACTTGGACTATGTATGTTCCCTACGGACACTTGAACTATGTAAGTTAACTACCGGGCCCTTGGACTATGTATGTTATCTAGTGGGCCCTTGGACTACTTAGGTTAACTAGCAGACACTTGCACTATATAGGTTACCTACGGGCATTTGGACTATCTAGGTTACCTAGCAGACACTTGCACTATGTAGGTTACCTAGCGGGCTCTTGGACTATGTAGGCTAACTAGAGGACACTTGGACGATCTATGTTAACTAGTGGGCCCTTGGACGATGTAGGTTAACTAGAGGGCCCTTGGACGATCTAGGTTAACTAGCGGGCACTTGGACTATCAAAGTTAACAAGCGATCCCTTGGACTATGTAGGTTAACTAGCGGGCCCTTGGACTATCTAGGTTACCTAGATAGCACTTGGACTATATAGGTTCCCTAGCGGGCACTTGGACTATCTATGTTAACGAACGGGCACTTGGACTATGCAGGTAACCTAGCGGGCACTTGGACTGTCTAGGTTACATAGCGGGCACTTGGACTGTCTAGGTTACATAGCGGGCACTTTGACTTCTAGGTTAACAAACGGGCACTTGGACTATGTAGGTTGCCTAGAGGGCACTTGGACTATCTAGGTTAGGTAACGGGCACTTGGACTATCTAGGTTACCTAGCGGGAACTTGGACTATCTAGGTTGACTAGCAGGCACTTGGATTATGAAGGATCCCTAGCGGGCACGTTGACTATCTAGGTTACCTAGCGGGCACTTGGACTATGTACGTCCCCTAGTGGGCACTTGGACTATCTAGGTTAACTAACGCGCACGAGGACTATCTAGGTTAACTAGCGGGCACTTGGACTATCTAGGTAAACTAGCGGGCCCTTGGACTATGTAGGTTAACTAGCGGGCCCTTGGACTATGTAGTTTACCAAGTGGCAATTGGACGATCTAGGTTAACTAGCGGGTACTTGGAATATGTAGGTTATCTAGCGGGCACTTGGACTATGTAGGTTAACTAGCGGGCACTTGGACTATCTAGGTTAACTAGCGGGCCCTTGGACGATGTAGGTTAACTTGCGGGCCCTTGGACTATGTAGGTTAACTAGCGGGCCCTTGGACTATGTAGGTTAACAAGCGTGCACTTGGAAGATCTAGGTAAACTAGCGGGTACTTGGACTATGTAGGTTTACTAGCGGGCCTTTGGACTATGTAGATTAACTAGTGGCACTTGGACTATCTACGTTAACTAGCGGGCCCTTGGACTATGTAGATTCCCTAGCGGGCACTTGGACTATGAATGTTCCAGAGCGGGCACTTCGACTATGTAGGTTCCCTAGCAGGCACTTGGACTATGTAGGTTCCAGAGCGGGCACTTGGACTATCTAGGTTCCCTAGCGGGCACTTGGACTATGTAGGTTAACTAGCGGACACTTGGTCGATCTAGATTAACTAGCAGCACTTGGACTATCTACGTTAACTAGGGGGCCTTGGACTATGTAGATTCTCTAGCGGGCACTTGGACTAAGTAGGTTCTCTAGGGGGCACTTGGACTATGTATGTTCCCTACGGACACTTGAACTATGTAAGTTAACTACCGGGCCCTTGGACTATGTATGTTAACTAGCGGGCCCTTGGACTACTTAGGTTAACTAGCGGACACTTGCACTATATAGGTTACCTACGGGCACTTGGACTATCTAAGTTACCTAGCAGACACTTGCACTATGTAGGTTACCTAGCGGGCTCTTGGACTTTGTAGGCTAACTAGAGGACACTTGGACGATCTATGTTAACTAGTGGGCCCTTGGACGATGTAGGTTAACTAGAGGGCCCTTGGACGATCTAGGTTAACTAGCGGGCACTTGGACTATCAAAGTTAACAAGCGATCCCTTGGACTATGTAGGTTAACTAGCGGGCCCTTCGACTATCTAGGTTACCTAGATAGCACTTGGACTATATAGGTTTCCTAGCGGGCACTTGGACTATCTATGTTAACGAACGGGCACTTGGACTATGCAGGTAAACTAGCGGGCACTTGGACTGTCTAGGTTACATAGCGGGCACTTGGACTGTCTAGGTTACATAGTGGGCACTTTGACTTCTAGGTTAACAAACGGGCACTTGGACTATGTAGGTTGCCTAGAGGGCACTTGGACTATCTAGGTTAGGTAACGGGCACTTGGACTATCTAGGTTACCTAGCGGGAACTTGGACTATCTAGGTTGCCTAGCAGGCACTTGGATTATGAAGGATCCCTAGCGGGCACTTTGACTATCTAGGTTACCTAGCGGGCACTTGGACTATGTACGTCCCCTAGTGGGCACTTGGACTATCTAGGTTAACTAACGCGCACTAGGACTATCTAGGTTAACTAGCGGGCACTTGGACTATCTAGGTAAACTAGCGGGCCCTTGGACTATATAGGTTAACTAGCGGGCCCTTGGACTATGTAGTTTACCAAGTGGCAATTGGACGATCTAGGTTAACTAGCGGGTACTTGGAATATGTAGGTTAACTAGCGGGCACTTGGACTATGTAGGTTAACTAGCGGGCACTTGGACTATCTAGGTTAACTAGCGGGCCCTTGGACGATGTAGGTTAACTTGCGGGCCCTTGGACTATGTAGGTTAACTAGCGGGCCCTTGGACTATGTAGGTTAACAAGCGTGCACTTGGAAGATCTAGGTAAACTAGCGGGTACTTGGACTATGTAGGTTTACTAGCGGGCCTTTGGACTATGTAGATTAACTAGTGGCACTTGGACTATCTACGTTAACTAGCGGGCCCTTGGACTATGTAGATTCCCTAGCGGGCACTTGGACTATGTATGTTCCAGAGCGGGCGCTTCGAATATGTAGGTTCCCTAGCAGGCACTTGGACTATGTAGGTTCCAGAGCGGGCACTTGGACTATCTAGGTTCCCTAGCGGGCACTTGGACTATGTAGGTTAACTAGCGGACACTTGGTCGATCTAGATTAACTAGCAGCACTTGGACTATCTACGTTAACTAGGGGGCCTTGGACTATGTAGATTCTCTAGCGGGCACTTGGACTAAGTAGGTTCTCTAGCGGGCACTTGGACTATGTATGTTCCCTACGGACACTTGAACTATGTAAGTTAACTACCGGACCCTTGGACTATGTATGTTAACTAGCGGGCCCTTGGACTACTTAGGTTAACTAGCGGACACTTGCACTATATAGGTTACCTACGGGCACTTGGACTATCTAAGTTACCTAGCAGACACTTGCACTATGTAGGTTACCTAGCGGGCTCTTGGACTTTGTAGGCTAACTAGAGGACACTTGGACGATCTATGTTAACTAGTGGGCCCTTGGACGATGTAGGTTAACTAGAGGGCCCTTGGACGATCTAGGTTAACTAGCGGGCACTTGGACTATCAAAGTTAACAAGCGATCCCTTGGACTATGTAGGTTAACTAGTGGGCCCTTGGACTATCTAGGTTACCTAGATAGCACTTGGACTATATAGGTTTCCTAGCGGGCACTTGGACTATCTATGTTAACGAACGGGCACTTGGACTATGCAGGTAACCTAGCGGGCACTTGGACTGTCTAGGTTACATAGCGGGCACTTGGACTGTCTAGGTTACATAGCGGGCACTTTGACTTCTAGGTTAACAAACGGGCACTTGGACTATGTAGGTTGCCTAGAGGGCACTTGGACTATCTAGGTTAGGTAACGGGCACTTGGACTATCTAGGTTACCTAGCGGGAACTTGGACTATCTAGGTTGCCTAGCAGGCACTTGGATTATGAAGGATCCCTAGCGGGCACTTTGACTATCTAGGTTACCTAGCGGGCACTTGGACTATGTACGTCCCCTAGTGGGCACTTGGACTATCTAGGTTAACTAACGCGCACTAGGACTATCTAGGTTAACTAGCGGGCACTTGGACTATCTAGGTAAACTAGCGGGCCCTTGGACTATATAGGTTAACTAGCGGGCCCTTGGACTATGTAGTTTACCAAGTGGCAATTGGACGATCTAGGTTAACTAGCGGGTACTTAGAATATGTAGGTTAACTAGCGGGCACTTGGACTATGTAGGTTAACTAGCGGGCACTTGGACTATCTAGGTTAACTAGCGGGCCCTTGGACGATGTAGGTTAACTTGCGGGCCCTTGGACTATGTAGGTTAACTAGCGGGCCCTTGGACTATGTAGGTTAACAAGCGTGCACTTGGAAGATCTAGGTAAACTAGCGGGTACTTGGACTATGTAGGTTAACTAGCGGGCCTTTGGACTATGTAGATTAACTAGCGGCACTTGGACTATCTACGTTAACTAGCGGGCCCTTGGACTATGTAGATTCCCTAGCGGGCACTTGGACTATGAATGTTCCAGAGCGGGCACTTCGACTATGTAGGTTCCCTAGCAGGCACTTGGACTATGTAGGTTCCAGAGCGGGCACTTGGACTATCTAGGTTCCTTAGCGGGCACTTGGACTATGAAGGTTAACTAGCGGACACTTAGACGATCTAGGTTAACTAGCAGGTACTTGGATTACGTAGGTTAACTAGCGGGCCCTTGGACTATGTAGATTAACTAGCGGGCCCTTGGACTATCTAGGTTACCTAGATAGCACTTGGACTATATAGGTTCCCTAGCGGGCACTTGGACTATCTATGTTAACGAACGGGCACTTGGACTATGCAGGTAACCTAGCGGGCACTTGGACTGTCTAGGTTACATAGCGGGCACTTGGACTGTCTAGGTTACATAGCGGGCACTTTGACTTCTAGGTTAACAAACGGGCACTTGGACTATGTAGGTTGCCTAGAGGGCACTTGGACTATCTAGGTTAGGTAACGGGCACTTGGACTATCTAGGTTACCTAGCGGGAACTTGGACTATCTAGGTTGCCTAGCAGGCACTTGGATTATGAAGGATCCCTAACGGGCACTTTGACTATCTAGGTTACCTAGCGGGCACTTGGACTATGTACGTTCCCTAGTGGGCACTTGGACTATCTAGGTTAACTAGCGGGCACTTGGACTATCTAGGTTACCTAGCAGGCACTTGGATTATGAAGGATCCCTAGCGGGCAGTTGGACTATCTACGTTACCTAGCGGCCACTTGGACTATGTAGGTTAACTAGCGGACACTTGCACGATCTAGGTTAACTAGCGGGCCCTTGCACTATGTAGGTTAACTAGCGAGCCCATGGATTATATAGGTTTACTAGCAGGCACTTGGACTATGTATGTTCCCTAGCGGGCACTTGGACTATGTATGTTCCCTACGGACACTTGAACTATGTAAGTTAACTACCGGGCACTTGGACTATCTAAGTTAACTAGCGGGCACTTGGACTATGTAGTTTCCCTAGCGGGCATTTGGAATATTTAGGTTACCAAGCGGGCACTTGGACTATGTAGGTTACCTAGCGAGCACTTGGACTATCTAGGTTACCTAGCAGGCACTTTGACTATCTAGGTTAACTAACGGGCACTTGGACTATGTAGGTTGCCCAGCGGGCACTTGGACTATGTAGGTTCCCTAGCGGGCACTTGGATTATGTAGGTTAACTAGCGGGCACTTGGACTATCTAGGTTAACTAGCGGGCACTTGGACTATGTAGGTTAACTAGCGAGCACTTGGACTATCTAGGTTAACAAGCGGACCTTGGACTATGTAGGTTAACTAGCGGTCCCTCGGACTATGTAGGTTAACTAGCATGCACTTGGACTATCTAGGTTAACTAGCGGGCACTTGGATGATCAATGTTAACTAGCGGGCACTTGGACTATCTAGGTTAGCTAACGGGCACTTGTACTAAGTCCGTCCCCAAGTGGGCACTTGGACACTCTAGGTTAACTAACGGGCACTAGGACTATCTATGTTAACTAGCGGGCACTTGGACTATCTAGGTTACCTAGCTGGCACTAGGACTATGAAGGTTCCCTAGCGGGCACTAGGATTATCTAGGTTACCTAGAGGGCACTTGGACTATGTAGGTCAACTAGCGGGCATTTGGACTATGTAGGTTATCTAGCGGGCACTTGGACTATGTAGGTTCCCTATGGGGCACTTGGAAAATGTAGGTTAACTAGGGGGCACTAGGACTATGTAGGTTATCTAGCGGGCCCTTAGACTATCTAGGTTACCTAGCGGGCATTTGGACTATGTAGGCTCCCTAGCGGTTATTTGGACTATATAGATTACTTAGCGGGCACTTTGACTTTGTAGGTTACCTAGCGGGCACTTGGACTATCTAGGTTACCTGGCAGGCACTTGAACTATCTACATTACCTAGCGGGTACTTGGAGTATGTAGGTTACCTACCGGGCTGTTGGACTATCTAGGTTACCTAGCGGGCACTTGGACTATCTAGGTTAACTAACGGGCACTTGGACTATGTAGGTTCCCTAGTGGGCCCTTGGACTATGTAAGTTCCCTAGCGGGCACTTGGACTATGTGGGTTCCCTAGCGGGCATTTGGACTATCTAGGTTACTTAACGGGCACTTGGACTATGTAGGTTCCCTAGCGGGCACTTGGATTATGTAGGTTCCCTATCGGGCACTTGGACTATGTAGGTTAACTAGCGGGCATTTGGACCATGTAGGTTACCTAGCGGGCACTTGGACTATGTAGGTTCCCTATCGGGCACTTGGAGAATGTAGGTTATCTAGGGGGCACTAGGACAATGTAGGTTACCTAGCGGGCCCTTGGACTATCTAAGTTACCTAGGGGGAACCTGGACTATGTAGGTTAACTAGTGGGCACTTGGACTATCTAGGTTACCTAGCAGGCATTTGGACTATGTACGTTTCCTAGCGGGTAATTGGACTAGATAGGTTCCCTAGCGGGCACTTGGTCTATCTAGGTTAACTAGCGGGCACTTGGACTATCTAGGTTAACTAGCGAGCACTTGGACTATCTAGGTTAACTAGCGGGCATTTGGACTATTAGGGCCCCTAGCGGGCATTTGGACTATATTGGTTACCTAGCGGGCACTTGCACTATGTAGGTTAACGAACGGGCACTTGGACTATGTAGGTAACCTAGTGGTCACTTGAAATGTCTAGGTTACCTCGCGGGCACTTGGACTATGTAGGTTAACTAGCGGGCACTTGGACTATGTAGGTTAACTAGCGGGCCCTTGGACTATGTAGGTTAACTAGCGGGCCCTTGGACTATGTAGGTTAACTAGCGGGCCCTTGGACTATGTAGTTTACCAAGTGGCAATTGGACTATCTAGGTTAACTAGCGGGTACTTGGAATATGTAGGTTAACTAGCGGGCACTTGGACTATGTAGGTTAACTATCGGGCACTTGGACTATCTAGGTTAACTAGCGGGCCCTTGGACGATGTAGGTTAACTAGTGGGCCCTTGGACGATGTAGGTTAACTAGCGGGCCCTTGGACTATGTAGGTTAGCAATCGTGCACTTGGAAGATCTAGGTAAACTAGCGGGTACTTGGACTATGTAGGTTAACTAGCGGGCCTTTGGACTATGTAGTTTAACTAGCGGCACTTGGACTATCTACGTTAACTAGCGGGCCCTTGGACTATGTAGATTCCCTAGCGGGCACTTGGACTATGTATGTTCCAGAGCGGGCACTTCGACTATGTAGGTTCCCTAGCAGGCACTTGGACTATGTAGGTTCCAGAGCGGGCACTTGGACTATCTAGGTTCCCTAGCGGGCACTTGGACTATGTAGGTTAAGTAGCGGACACTTGGACGATCTAGGTTAACTAGCAGGTACTTGGATTATGTAGGTTAACTAGCGGGCCCTTGGACTATGTAGATTAACTAGCAGCACTTGGACTATCTACGTTAACTAGGGGGCCTTGGACTATGTAGATTCTCTAGCGGGCACTTGGACTAAGTAGGTTCTCTAGCGGGCACTTGGACTATGTATGTTCCCTACGGACACTTGAACTATGTAAGTTAACTACCGGGCCCTTGGACTATGTATGTTAACTAGCGGGCCCTTGGACTACTTAGGTTAACTAGCGGACACTTGCACTATATAGGTTACCTACGGGCACTTGGACTATCTAGGTTACCTAGCAGACACTTGCACTATGTAGGTTACCTAGCAGGCTCTTGGACTATGTAGGCTAACTAAAGGACACTTGGACGAGCTAGGTTAACTAGTGGGCCCTTGGACTATGTAGGTTAACTAGCCAGTACTTGGACGATCTAGGTTAACTAGCGGGCACTTGGACTATCTAGGTTACCTAGATAGCACTTGGACTATATAGGTTCCCTAGCGGGCACTTGGACTAATTATGTTAACGAACGGGCACTTGGACTATGCAGGTAACCTAGCGGGCACTTGGACTGTCTAGGTTACATAGCGGGCACTTGGACTGTCTAGGTTACATAGCGGGCACTTTGACTTCTAGGTTAACAAACGGGCAATTGGACTATGTAGGTTGCCTAGAGGGCACTTGGACTATCTAGGTTAGGTAACGGGCACTTGGACTATCTAGGTTACCTAGCGGGAACTTGGACTATCTAGGTTGCCTAGCAGGCACTTGGATTATGAAGGATCCCTAGCGGGCACTTTGACTATCTAGGTTACCTAGCGGGCACTTGGACTATGTACGTTCCCTAGTGGGCACTTGGACTATCTAGGTTAACTAACGCGCACTAGGACTATCTAGGTTAACTAGCGGGCACTTGGACTATCTAGGTTACCTAGCAGGCACTTGGATTATGAAGGATCCCTAGCGGGCAGTTGGACTATCTACGTTACCTAGCGGCCACTTGGACTATGTAGGTTAACTAGCGGACACTTGCACGATCTAGGTTAACTAGCGGGCCCTTGCACTATGTAGGTTAACTAGCGAGCCCATGGATTATGTAGGTTTACTAGCAGGCACTTGGACTATGTATGTTCCTGAGCGGGCACTTGGACTATGTATGTTCCCTACGGACACTTGAACTATGTAAGTTAACTACCGGGCACTTGGACTATCTAAGTTAACTAGCGGGCACTTGGACTATGTAGTTTCCCTAGCGGGCATTTGGAATATTTAGGTTACCAAGCGGGCACTTGGACTATGTAGGTTACCTAGCGAGCACTTGGACTATCTAGGTTACCTAGCAGGCACTTTGACTATCTAGGTTAACTAACGGGCACTTGGACTATGTAGGTTGCCCAGCGGGCACTTGGACTATGTAGGTTCCCTAGCGGGCACTTGGATTATGTAGGTTAACTAGCGGGCACTTGGACTATCTAGGTTAACTAGCGGGCACTTGGACTATGTAGGTTAACTAGCGAGCACTTGGACTATCTAGGTTAACAAGCGGACCTTGGACTATGTAGGTTAACTAGCGGTCCCTCGGACTATGTAGGTTAACTAGCATGCACTTGGACTATCTAGGTTAACTAGCGGGCACTTGGATGATCAATGTTAACTAGCGGGCACTTGGACTATCTAGGTTAGCTAACGGGCACTTGGACTAAGTACGTCCCCTAGTGGGCACTTGGACACTCTAGGTTAACTAACGGGCACTAGGACTATCTATGTTAACTAGCGGGCACTTGGACTATCTAGGTTACCTAGCTGGCACTAGGACTATGAAGGTTCCCTAGCGGGCACTAGGATTATCTAGGTTACCTAGAGGGCACTTGGACTATGTAGGTCAACTAGCGGGCATTTGGACTATGTAGGTTATCTAGCGGGCACTTGGACTATGTAGGTTCCCTATGGGGCACTTGGAAAATGTAGGTTAACTAGGGGGTACTAGGACTATGTAGGTTATCTAGCGGGCCCTTAGACTATCTAGGTTACCTAGCGGGCATTTGGACTATGTAGGCTCCCTAGCGGTTATTTGGACTATATAGATTACTTAGCGGGCACTTTGACTTTGTAGGTTACCTAGCGGGCACTTGGACTATCTAGGTTACCTGGCAGGCACTTGAACTATCTACATTACCTAGCGGGTACTTGGAGTATGTAGGTTACCTACCGGGCTGTTGGACTATCTAGGTTACCTAGCGGGCACTTGGACTATCTAGGTTAACTAACGGGCACTTGGACTATGTAGGTTCCCTAGTGGGCCCTTGGACTATGTAAGTTCCCTAGCGGGCACTTGGACTATGTGGGTTCCCTAGCGGGCATTTGGAGTATCTAGGTTACCTAACGGGCACTTGGACTATGTAGGTTCCCTAGCGGGCACTTGGATTATGTAGGTTCCCTATCGGGCACTTGGACTATGTAGGTTAACTAGCGGGCATTTGGACCATGTAGGTTACCTAGCGGGCACTTGGACTATGTAGGTTCCCTATCGGGCACTTGGAGAATGTAGGTTATCTAGGGGGCACTAGGACAATGTAGGTTACCTAGCGGGCCCTTGGACTATCTAAGTTACCTAGGGGGAACCTGGACTATGTAGGTTAACTAGTGGGCACTTGGACTATCTAGGTTACCTAGCAGGCATTTGGACTATGTACGTTTCCTAGCGGGTAATTGGACTAGATAGGTTCCCTAGCGGGCACTTGGTCTATCTAGGTTAACTAGCGGGCACTTGGACTATCTAGGTTAACTAGCGAGCACTTGGACTATCTAGGTTAACTAGCGGGCATTTGGACTATTAGGGCCCCTAGCGGGCATTTGGACTATATTGGTTACCTAGCGGGCACTTGGACTATGTAGGTTAACGAACGGGCACTTGGACTATGTAGGTAACCTAGTGGTCACTTGAAATGTCTAGGTTACCTTGCGGGCACTTGGACTATGTAGGTTAACTAGCGGGCACTTGGACTATCTAGGTTAACTAGCGGGCCCTTGGACTATGTAGGTTAACTAGCGGGCCCTTGGACTATGTAGTTTACCAAGTGGCAATTGGACTATCTAGGTTAACTAGCGGGTACTTGGAATATGTAGGTTAACTAGCGGGCACTTGGACTATGTAGGTTAACTATCGGGCACTTGGACTATCTAGGTTAACTAGCGTGCCCTTGGACGATGTAGGTTAACTAGCGGGCCCTTGGACGATGTAGGTTAACTAGCGGGCCCTTGGACTATGTAGGTTAACAAGCGTGCACTTGGAAGATCTAGGTAAACTAGCGGGTACTTGGACTATGTAGGTTAACTAGCGGGCCTTTGGACTATGTAGTTTAACTAGCGGCACTTGGACTATGTAGATTCCCTAGCGGGCACTTGGACTATGTATGTTCCAGAGCGGGCACTTCGACTATGTAGGTTCCCTAGCAGGCACTTGGACTATGTAGGTTCCAGAGCGGGCACTTGGACTATCTAGGTTCCCTAGCGGGCACTTGGACTATGTAGGTTAAGTAGCGGACACTTGGACGATCTAGGTTAACTAGCAGGTACTTGGATTATGTAGGTTAACTAGCGGGCCCTTGGACTATGTAGATTAACTAGCAGCACTTGGACTATTTACGTTAACTAGGGGGCCTTGGACTATGTAGATTCTCTAGCGGGCACTTGGACTAAGTAGGTTCTCTAGCGGGCACTTGGACTATGTATGTTCCCTACGGACACTTGAACTATGTAAGTTAACTACCGGGCCCTTGGACTATGTATGTTAACTAGCGGGCCCTTGGACTACTTAGGTTAACTAGCGGACACTTGCACTATATAGGTTACCTACGGGCACTTGGACTATCTAGGTTACCTAGCAGACACTTGCACTATGTAGGTTACCTAGCAGGCTCTTGGACTATGTAGGCTAACTAGAGGACACTTGGATGAGCTAGGTTAAATAGTGGGCCCTTGGACTATGTAGGTTAACTAGCCAGTACTTGGACGATCTAGGTTAACTAGCGGGCACTTGGACTATCTAGGTTACCTAGATAGCACTTGGACTATATAGGTTCCCTAGCGGGCACTTGGACTATCTATGTTAACGAACGGGCACTTGGACTATGCAGGTAACCTAGCGGGCACTTGGACTGTCTAGGTTACATAGCGGGCACTTGGACTGTCTAGGTTACATAGCGGGCACGTTGACTTCTAGGTTAACAAACGGGCACTTGGACTATGTAGGTTGCCTAGAGGGCACTTGGACTATCTAGGTTAGGTAACGGGCACTTGGACTATCTAGGTTACCTAGCGGGAAATTGGACTATCTAGGTTGCCTAGCAGGCACTTGGATTATGATGGATCCCTAGCGGGCACTTTGACTATCTAGGTTACCTAGCGGGCACTTGGACTATGTACGTCCCCTAGTGGGCACTTCTACTATCTAGGTTAACTAACGCGCACTAGGACTATCTAGGTTAACTAGCAGGCACTTGGACTATCTAGATTACCTAGCAGGCACTTGGATTATGAAGGATCCCTAGCGGGCAGTTGGACTATCTAGGTTACCTAGCGGCCACTTGGACTATGTAGGTTAACTAGCGGACAATTGCACGATCTAGGTTAACTAGCGGGCCCTTGCACTATGTAGGTTAACTAGCGAGCCCATGGATTATGTAGGTTTACTAGCAGGCACTTGGACTATGTATGTTCCCTAGCGGGCACTTGGACTATCTATGTTCCCTACGGACACTTGAACTATGTAAGTTAACTACCGGGCACTTGGACTATCTAGGTTAACTAGCGGGCACTTGGACTATGTAGTTTCCCTAGCGGGCATTTGGAATATTTAGGTTACCAAGCGGGCACTTGGACTATGTAGGTTACCTAGCGAGCACTTGGACTATCTAGGTTACCTAGCAGGCACTTTGACTATCTAGGTTAACTAACGGGCACTTGGACTATGTAGGTTGCCCAGCGGGCACTTGGACTATGTAGGTTCCCTAGCGGGCACTTGGATTATGTAGGTTAACTAGCGGGCAATTGGACTATCTAGGTTAACTAGCGGGCACTTGGACTATGTAGGTTAACTAGCGAGCACTTGGACTATCTAGGTTAACAAGCGGACCTTGGACTATGTAGGTTAACTAGCGGTCCCTTGGACTATGTAGGTTAACTAGCATGCACTTGGACTATCTAGGTTAACTAGCGGGCACTTGGATGATCAATGTTAACTAGCGGGCACTTGGACTATCTAGGTAAGCTAACGGGCACTTGGACTAAGTACGTCCCGTAGTGGGCACTTGGACACTCTAGGTTAACTAACGGGCACTAGGACTATCTATGTTAACTAGCGGGCACTTGGACTATCTAGGTTACCTAGCTGGCACTAGGACTATGAAGGTTCCCTAGCGGGCACTAGGATTATCTAGGTTACCTAGCGGGCACTTGGACTATGTAGGTCAATTAGCGGGCACTTGGATTATGTAGTTTCCCTATCGGGCACTTGGACTATGTAGGTTAACTAGCGGGCATTTGGACTATGTAGGTTATCTAGCGGGCACTTGGACTATGTAGGTTCCCTATGGGGCACTTGGAAAATGTAGGTTAACTAGGGGGCACTAGGACTATGTAGGTTACCTAGCGGGCCCTTAGACTATCTAGGTTACCTAGCGGGCATTTGGACTATATAGGCTCCCTAGCGGTTATTTGGACTATATAGATTACTTAGCGGGCACGTTGACTTTGTAGGTTACCTAGCGGGCACTTGGACTATCTAGGTTACCTGGCAGGCACTTGAACTATCTACATTACCTAGCGGGTACTTGGAGTATGTAGGTTACCTACCGGGCTGTTGGACTATCTAGGTTACCTAGCGGGCACTTTGACTATCTAGGTTAACTAACGGGCACTTGGACTATATAGGTTCCCTAGTGGGCCCTTGGACTATGTAAGTTCCCTAGCGGGCACTTGGACTATGTGGGTTCCCTAGCGGGCATTTGGACTATCTAGGTTACCTAACGGGCACTTGGACTATGTAGGTTCCCTAGCGGGCACTTGGATTATGTAGGTTCCCTATCGGGCACTTGGACTATGTAGGTTAACTAGCGGGCATTTGGACCATGTAGGTTACCTAGCGGGCACTTGGACTATGTAGGTTCCCTATCGGGCACTTGGAGAATGTAGGTTATCTAGGGGGCACTAGGACAATGTAGGTTACCTAGCGGGCCCTTGGACTATCTAAGTTACCTAGGGGGAACCTGGACTATGTAGGTTAACTAGTGGGCACTTGGACTATCTAGGTTACCTAGCAGGCCTTTGGACTATGTACGTTTCCTAGCGGGTAATTGGACTAGATAGGTTCCCTAGCGGGCACTTGGTCTATCTAGGTTAACTAGCGGGCACTTGGACTATCTAGGTTAACTAGCGAGCACTTGGACTATCTAGGTTAACTAGCGGGCATTTGGACTATTAGGGCCCCTAGCGGGCATTTGGACTATATTGGTTACCTAGCGGGCACTTGGACTATGTAGGTTAACGAACGGGCACTTGGACTATGTAGGTAACCTAGTGGTCACTTGAAATGTCTAGGTTACCTCGCGGGCACTTGGACTATGTAGGTTAACGAGCGGGCACTTGGACTATCTAGGTTAACTAGCGGGCCCTTGGACTATGTAGGTTAACTAGCGGGCCCTTGGACTATGTAGTTTACCAAGTGGCAATTGGACGATCTAGGTTAACTAGCGGGTACTTGGAATATGTAGGTTAACTAGCGGGCACTTGGACTATGTAGGTTAACGAGCGGGCACTTGGACTATCTAGGTTAACTAGCGGGCCCTTGGACTATGTAGGTTAACTAGCGGGCCCTTGGACTATGTAGTTTACCAAGTGGCAATTGGACGATCTAGGTTAACTAGCGGGTACTTGGAATATGTAGGTTAACTAGCGGGCACTTGGACTATGTAGGTTAACTAGCGGGCACTTGGACTATCTAGGTTAACTAGCGGGCCCTTGGACGATGTAGGTTAACTAGCGGGTACTTGGACTATGTAGGTTAACTAGCGGGCCTTTGGACTATGTAGATTAACTAGCGGCACTTGGACTCTCTACGTTAACTAGCGGGCCCTTGGACTATGTAGATTCCCTAGCGGGCACTTGGACTATGTATGTTCCAGAACGGGCACTTCGACTATGTAGGTTCCCTAGCAGGCACTTGGACTATGTAGGTTCCAGAGCGGACACTTGGACTATCTAGGTTCCCTAGCGGGCACTTGGACTATGTAGGTTAACTAGCGGACACTTGGACGATCTAGGTTAACTAGCAGGTACTTGGATTATGTAGGTTAACTAGCGGGCCCTTGGACTATGTAGATTAACTAGCAGCACTTGGACTATCTACGTTAACTAGGGGGCCTTGGTCTATGTAGATTCTCTAGCGGGCACTTGGACTAAGTAGGTTCTCTAGCGGGCACTTGGACTATGTATGTTCCCTACCGGGCACTTGGACTATGTATGTTCCCTACGGACACTTGAACTATGTAAGTTAACTACCGGGCCCTTGGACTATGTATGTTAACTAGCGGGCCCTTGGACTACTTAGGTTAACTAGCGGACACTTGCACTATAGAGGTTACCTAGCGGGCACTTGGACTGTCTAGGTTACCTAGCAGACACTTGCACTATGTAGGTTACCTAGCGGGCTCTTGGACTATGTAGGCGAACTAGAGGACACTTGGACGATATAGGTTAACTAGTGGGCCCTTGGAGTATGTAGGTTAACTAGCCAGTACTTGGACGATCTAGGTTAACTAGCGGGCACTTGGACTATCAAAGTTAACAAGCGATCCCTTGGACTATGTAGGTTAACTAGCGGGCCCTTGGACTATCTAGGTTACCTAGATAGCACTTGGACGATCTAGGTTCCCTAGCGGGCACTTGGACTATCTATGTTACTGAACGGGCACTTGGACTATGCAGGTAACCTAGCGGGCACTTGGACTGTCTAGGTTACATAGCGGGCACTTGGACTGTCTAGGTTACATAGCGGGCACTTTGACTTCTAGGTTAACAAACGGGCACTTGGACTATGTAGGTTGCCTAGAGGGCACTTGGACTATCTAGGTTAGGTAACGGGCACTTGGACTATCTAGGTTACCTAGCGGGCACTTGGACTATGTACGTCCCCTAGTGGGCACTTGGACTATCTAGGTTAACTAACGCGCACTAGGACTATCAAGGTTAACTAGCAGGCACTTGGACTATCTAGGTTACCTAGCAGGCACTTGGATTATGAAGGATCCCTAGCGGGCTGTTGGACTATCTAGGTTACCTAGCGGCCACTTGGACTATGTAGGTTAACTAGCGGACACTTGCACGATCTAGGTTAACTAGCGGGCCCTTGCACTATGTAGGTTAACTAGCGAGCCCATGGATTATGTAGGTTTACTAGCAGGCACTTGGACTATGTATGTTCCCTAGTGGGCACTTGGACTATGTATGTTCCCTACGGACACTTGAACTATGTAAGTTAACTACCGGGCACTTGGACTATCTAGGTTAACTAGCGGGCACTTGGACTATGTAGTTTCCCTAGCGGGCATTTGGAATATTTAGGTTACCAAGCGGGCACTTGGACTATGTAGGTTACCTAGCGAGCACTTGGACTATCTAGGTTTCCTAGCAGGCACTTTGACTATCTAGGTTAACTAACGGGCACTTGGACTATGTAGGTTGCCTAGCGGGCACTTGGACTATCTAGGTTACCTAGCGGGCACTTGGATTATGTAGGTCAACTCGCGGCACTTGGACTATCTAGGTTAACTAGCGGGCACTTGGACTATGTAGGTTAACTAGCGAGCACTTGGACTATCTAGGTTAACAAGCGGACCTTGGACTATGTAGGTTAACTAGAGGTCCCTTGGACTATGTAGGTTAACTAGCATGCACTTGGACTATCTAGGTTAACTAGCGGGCACTTGGATGATCAATGTTAACTAGCGGGCACTTGGACTATCTAGGTTAGCTAACGGGTACTTGGACTAAGTAGTCCCCTAGTGGGCACTTGGACACTCTAGGTTAACTAACGGGCACTAGGACTATCTATGTTAACTAGCGGGCACTTGGACTATCCAGGTTACCTAGCTGGCACTAGGACTATGAAGGTTCCCTAGCAGGCACTAGGATTATCTAGGTTACCTAGCGGGCACTTGGACTATGTAGGTCAATTAGCGGGCACTTGGATTATGTAGGTTCCCTATCGGGCACTTGGACTATGTAGGTTAACTAGCGGGCATTTGGATTATGTAGGTTATCTAGCGGGCACTTGGACTATGTAGGTTCCCTATGGGGCACTTGGAAAATGTAGGTTAACTAGGGGGCACTAGGACTATGTAGGTTACCTAGCGGGCCCTTAGACTATTTAGGTTACCTAGCGGGCATTTGGACTATGTAGGCTCCCTAGCGGTTATTTGGACTATATAGATTACTTAGCGGGCACTTTGACTTTGTAGGTTACCTAGCGGGCACTTGGACTATCTAGGTTAACTAGCGGGCACTTGGATGATCAATGTTAACTAGCGGGCACTTGGACTATCTAGGTTAGCTAACGGGCACTTGGACTAAGTAGTCCCATAGTGGGCACTTGGACACTCTAGGTTAACTAACGGGCACTAGGACTATCTATGTTAACTAGCGGGCACTTGGACTATCTAGGTTACCTAGCTGGCACTAGGACTATGAAGGTTCCCTAGCGGGCACTAGGATTATCTAGGTTACCTAGCGGGCACTTGGACTATGTAGGTCAATTAGCGGGCACTTGGATTATGTAGGTTCCCTATCGGGCACTTGGACTATGTAGGTTAACTAGCGGGCATTTGGACTATGTAGGTTATCTAGCGGGCACTTGGACTATGTAGGTTCCCTATGGGGCACTTGGAAAATGTAGGTTAACTAGGGGGCACTAGGACTATGTAGGTTACCTAGCGGGCCCTTAGACTATCTAGGTTACCTAGCGGGCATTTGGACTATGTTGGCTCCCTAGCGGTTATTTGGACTATATAGATTACTTAGCGGGCACTTTGACTTTGTAGGTTACCTAGCGGGCACTTGGACTATCTAGGTTACCTGGCAGGCACTTGAATTATCTACATTACCTAGCGGGTACTTGGAGTATGTAGGTTACCTACCGGGCTGTTGGACTATCTAGGTTACCTAGCGGGCACTTGGACTATCTAGGTTAACTAACGGGCACTTGGACTATGTAGGTTCCCTATCGGGCACTTGGAGAATGTAGGTTAACTAGGGGGCACTAGGACAATGTAGGTGACCTAGCGGGCCCTTGGACTATCTAAGTTACCTAGGGGGAACCTGGACTATGTAGGTTAACTAGTGGGCACTTGTACTATCTAGGTTACCTAGCAGGCCTTTGGACTATGTACGTTTCCTAGCGGGTAATTGGACTAGATAGGTTCCCTAGCGGGCACTTGGTCTATCTAGGGTAACTAGCGGTCACTTGGACTATCTAGGTTAACTAGCGAGCACTTGGACTATCTAGGTTAACTAGCGGGCATTTGGACTATTACGCCCCTAGCGGGCTTTTGGACTATATTGGTTACCTAGAGGGCACTTGGACTATGTAGGTTAACGAACGGGCACTTGGACAATGTAGGTAACCTAGTGGTCACTTGAAATGTTTAGGTTACCTCGCGGGCACTTGGACTATGTAGGTTAACTAGCGGGCACTTGGACTATCTAGGTTAACTAGCGGGCTCTTGGACTATGTAGGTTAACTAGCGGGCCCTTGGACTATGTAGTTTACCAAGTGGCAATTGGACGATCAAGGTTAACTAGCAGGTACTTGGAATATGTAGGTTAACTAGCGGGCACTTGGACTATGTAGGTTAACTAGCGGGCACTTGGACTATCTAGGTTAACTAGCGGGCCCTTTGACGATGTAGGTTAACTAGCGGGCCCTTGGACTATGTAGGTTAACTAACGGGCCCTTGGACTATGTAGGTTAACAAGCGTGCACTTGGAAGATCTAGGTAAACTAGCGGGTACTTGGACTATGTAGGTTAACTAGCGGGCCTTTGGACTATGTAGATTAACTAGCGGCACTTGGACTATCTACGTTAACTAGCGGGCCCTTGGACTATGTAGATTCCCTAGCGGGCACTTGGACTATGTATGTTCCAGAGCGGGCACTTCGACTATGTAGGTTCCCTAGCAGGCACTTGGACTATGTAGGTTCCAGAGCGGGCACTTGGACTATCTAGGTTCCCTAGCGGGCACTTGGACTATGTAGGTTAACTAGCGGACACTTGGACGATCTAGGTTAACTAGCAGGTACTTGGATTATGTAGGTTAACTAGCGGGCCCTTGGACTATGTAGATTAACTAGCAGCACTTGGACTATCTACGTTAACTAGGGGGCCTTGGACTATGTAGATTCTCTAGCGGGCACTTGGACTAAGTAGGTTCTCTAGCGGGCACTTGGACTATGTATGTTCCCTACCGGGCACTTGGACTATGTATGTTCCCTACGGACACTTGAACTATGTAAGTTAATTACCGGGCCCTTGGACTATGTATGTTAACTAGCGGGCCTTTGGACTACTTAGGTTAACTAGCGGACACTTGCACTATATAGGTTACCTAGCGGGCACTTGGACTATCTAGGTTGCCTAGCAGACACTTGCACTATGTAGGTTACCTAGCGGGCTCTTGGACTATGTAGGCTAACTAGAGGACACTTGGACGATCTAGGTTAACTAGTGGGCCCTTGGACTATGTAGGTTAACAAGCCAGTACTTGGACGATCTAGGTTAACAGGAGGGCACTTGGACTATCAAAGTTAACAAGCGATCCCTTGGACTATGTAGGTTAACTAGCGGGCCCTTGGACTATCTAGGTTACCTAGATAGCACTTGGACTATATAGGTTCCCTAGCGGGCACTTGGACTATCTATGTTAACGAACGGGCACTTGGACTATGCAGGTAACCTAGCGGGCACTTGGACTGTCTAGTTTACATAGCGGGCACTTTGATTTCTAGGTAAACAAACGGGCACTTGGACTATGTAGGTTGCCTAGAGGGCACTTGGACTATCTAGGTTAGGTAACGGGCACTTGGACTATCTAGGTTACCTACCGGGAACTTGGACTATCTAGGTTGCCTAGCAGGCACTTGGATTATGAAGGATCCCTAGCGGGCACTTTGACTATCTAGGTTACCTAGCGGGCACTTGGACTATGTACGTCCCCTAGTGGGCACTTGGACTATCTAGGTTAACTAACGCGCACTAGGACTATCTAGGTTAACTAGCGGGCACTTGGACTATCTAGGTTACCTAGCAGGCACTTGGATTATGAAGGATCCCTAGCGGGCAGTTGGACTATCTAGGTTACCTAGCGGCCACTTGGACTATGTAGGTTAACTAGCGGACACTTGCACGATCTAGGTTAACTAGCGGGCCCTTGCACTATGTAGGTTAACTAGCGAGCCCATGGATTATGTAGGTTTACTAGCAGGCACTTGGACTATGTATGTTCCCTAGCGGGCACTTGGACTATGTATGTTCCCTACGGACACTTGAACTATGTAAGTTAACTACCGGGCACTTGGACTATCTAGGTTAACTAGCAGGCACTTGGACTATGTAGTTTCCCTAGCGGGCATTTGGTATATTTAGGTTACCAAGCGGGCACTTGGACTATGTAGGTTATCTAGCGAGCACTTGGACTATCTAGGTTACCTAGCAGGCACTTTGACTATCTAGGTTAACTAACGGGCACTTGGACTATGTAGGTTGCCTAGCGGGCACTTGGACTATGTAGGTTCCCTAGCGGGCACTTGGATTATGTAGGTTAACTAGCGGGCACTTGGACTATCTAGGTTAATTAGCGGGCACTTGGATTATGTAGGTTAACTAGCGAGCACTTGGACTATCTAGGTTAACAAGCGGACCTTGTACTATGTAGGTTAACTAGCGGTCCCTTGGACTATGTAGGTTAACTAGCATGCACTTGGACTATCTAGGTTAGCTAACGGGCACTTGGACTAAGTACGTCCCCTAGTGGGCACTTGGACACTCTAGGTTAACTAACGGGCACTAGGACTATCTATGTTAACTAGTGGGCATTTGGACTATCTAGGTTACCTAGCTGGCACTTGGACTATGAAGGTTCCCTAGCGGGCACTAGGATTATCTAGGTTACCTAGCGGGCACTTGGACTATGTAGGTCAACTAGCGGGCACTTGGACTATGTAGGTTCCCTATGGGGCACTTGGAAAATGTAGGTTAACTAGGGGGCACTAGGACTATGTAGGTTACCTAGCGGGCCCTTAGACTATCTAGGTTACCTAGCGGGCATTTGGACTATGTAGGCTCCCTAGCGGTTATTTGGACTATATAGATTACTTAGCGGGCACTTTGACTTTGTGGGTTACCTAGCGGGCACTTGGACTATCTAGGTTACCTGGCAGGCACTTGAACTATCTATGTTACCTAGCGGGTACTTGGAGTATGTAGATTACCTACTGGGCTGTTGGACTATCTAGGTTACCTAGCGGGCACTTGGACTATCTAGGTTAACTAACGGGCACTTGGACTATGTAGGTTCCCTAGTGAGCCCTTGGACTATGTAAGTTCCCTAGCGGGCATTTGGACTATCTAGGTTACCTAACGGGCACTTGGACTATGTAGGTTCCCTATCGGGCACTTGGACTATGTAGGTTAACTAGCGGGCATTTGGACCATGTAGGTTACCTAGCGGGCGCTTGGACTATGTAGGTTCCCTATCGGGCACTTGGAGAATGTAGGTTCACTAGGGGGCACTAGGACAATGTAGGTTACCTAGCGGGCCCTTGAACTATCTAAGTTACCTAGGGGGAACCTGGACTATGTAGGTTAACTAGTGGGCACTTGGACTATCTAGGTTACCTAGCAGGCCTTTGGACTATGTACGTTTCCTAGCGGGTAATTGGACTAGATAGGTTCCCTAGCGGGCACTTGGCCTATCTAGGTTAACTAGTGGGCACTTGGACTATCTAGGTTAACTAGCGAGCACTTGGACTATCTAGGTTAACTAGCGGGCATTTGGACTATTAGGGCCCCTAGCGGGCATTTGGACTATATTGGTTACCTAGCGGGCACCTGGACTATGTAGGTTAACGAACGGGCACTTGGACTATGTAGGTAACCTAGTGGTCACTTGAAATGTCTAGGTTACCTCGCAGGCACTTGGACTATGTAGGTTAACTAGCGGGCACTTGGACTATCTAGGTTAACTAGCGGGCCCTTGGACTATGTAGGAAAACTAGCGGGCCCTTGGACTATGTAGGTTACCAAGTGGCAATTGGACGATCTAGGTTAACTAGCGGGTACTTGGAATATGTAGGTTAACTAGCGGGCCCTTGGACTATGTAGATTAACTAGCGGCACTTGGACTATCTACATTAACTAGCGGGCCCTTGGACTATGTAGATTGCCTAGCGGGCACTTGGACTCTGTATGTTCCCTACGGACACTTGAACTATGTAAGTTAACTACCGGGCACTTGGACTATGTAGGTTAATTAGCGGGCCCTTGGACTATCTAGGTTACCTAGCCGGCACTTGGACTATGTAGGTTAACTACCGGGCACTTACACTATCCAGGTTACCGAACGGGCATTTGGACTATATAGGTAACCTAGCGGGCACTTGGAGAGTCTAGGTTACCTAGCGGGCACTTGGACTTCTAGGTTAACGAACGGGCACTTGGATTATGTATGTTGCATTGCGGGAAATTGGACTATCTAGGTTAGGTAACGGGCACTTGGACTATCCAGGTTTCTTAGCGGGCACTTGGACGATCTAGGTTAACTAGAGGGCACTTGGACTATCTAGGTTAACTAGCGTGCACTTGGACTATCTAGGTTTTTAGCGGGTACTTGGACTATGTAGGTTAACTAGCGGGCCCTTGGACTACGTAGATTAACTAGCGGCACTTGGACTATCTACGTTAACTAGCGGGCCCTTAGACTATGTAGATTCCCTAGCGGGCATTTGTACTATATAGATAACGTAGCGGGCACTTAGACTTTGTAGTTTACCTAGCGGCACAAGAACTATCTAGGTTACCTAGCTGGCACTTGAACTATCTACATTATAGCGGGTTCTTGGAGTATGTAGGTTACCTAGCGGGCTGATGGTCTATCTAGGTTACCTAGCTGGCACTAGGACTATGTAAGTTCCCTAGCGGGCCCTTGGACTATGTAAGTTCCCTAGCGGGCACTTGGACTATGTGGGTTCCCTAGTGGGCATTTGGACAATCTAGGTTACCTAACGGGCACTTGGACTATGTAGGTTCCCTAGCGGGCACTTGGATTATGTAGGTTCCCTATCGGGCACTTGGACTATGTAGGTTAACTAGCGGGCATTTGGACCATGTAGGTTACCCAGCGGGTACTTGGACTATGAAGGTTCCCTATCGGGCACTTGGAGAATGTAGGTTAACTAGGGGGCACTAGGACAATGTAGGTTACCTAGCGGGCCCTTGGACTATCTAGGTTACCTAGCTGGCACTAGGACTATGTAAGTTCCCTAGCGGGCCCTTGGACTATGTAAGTTCCCTAGCGGGCACTTGGACTATGTGGGTTCCCTAGTGGGCATTTGGACAATCTAGGTTACCTAACGGGCACTTGGACTATGTAGGTTCCCTAGCGGGCACTTGGATTATGTAGGTTCCCTATCGGGCACTTGGACTATGTAGGTTAACTAGCGGGCATTTGGACCATGTAGGTTACCCAGCGGGTACTTGGACTATGAAGGTTCCCTATCGGGCACTTGGAGAATGTAGGTTAACTAGGGGGCACTAGGACAATGTAGGTTACCTAGCGGGCCCTTGGACTATCTAGGTTACCTAGGGGGAACCTGGACTATGTAGGTTAACTAGTGGGCACTTGGACTAACTAGGTTACCTAGCAGGCATTTGGACTATGTACGTTCCCTAGCAGGCCCTTGGACTATCTATGTTACCTAGCGGGCACTTGGACTATGTATGCTTCCTAGCGGGTACTTGGACTAGATAGGATCCCTAGCGGGCACTTGGTCTATCTAGGGTAACTAGCGGGCACTTGGACTATCTAGGGTAACTAGCGAGCACTTGGACTATCTAGGTTAACTAGTGGGCATTTGGACTATTAGGGCCCCTAGCGGGCATTTGGACTATATTGGTTACCTAGCGGGCACTTGGACTATGTAGGTTAACGAACGGGCACTTGGACTATGTAGGTAATCTAGTGGTCACTTGAAATGTCTAGGTTACCTCGCGGGCACTTGGACTATGTAGGTTAACTAGTGGCCATTGGACTATCTAGGTTAATTAGTGGGCCCTTGGACGATGTAGGTTAACTAGCGGGCCCTTGGACTATGTAGGTTACCTAGTGGGCACTTGGATGATCAAGGTTACCTAGGGGGAACCTGGACTATGTAGGTTAACTAGTGGGCACTTGGACTATCTAGGTTACCTAGCAGGCATTTGGACTATGTACGTTCCCTAGCAGGCCCTTGGACTATCTATGTTACCTAGCGGGCACTTGGACTATGTATGCTTCCTAGCGGGTACTTGGACTAGATAGGATCCCTAGCGGGCACTTGGTCTATCTAGGGTAACTAGCGGGCACTTGGACTATCTAGGTTAACTAGAGAGCACTTGGACTATCTAGGTTAACTAGTGGGCATTTGGACTATTAGGACCCCTAGCGGACATTTGGACTATATTGGTTACCTAGCGGGCACTTGGACTATGTAGGTTAACGAACGGGCACTTGGGCTATGTAGGTAACCTAGTGGTCACTTGAAATGTCTAGGTTACCTCGCGGGCACTTGGACTATGTAGGTTAACTAGTGGCCATTGGACTATCTAGGTTAATTAGTGGGCCCTTGGACGATGTAGGTTAACTAGCGGGCCCTTGGACTATGTAGGTTACCTAGTGGGCACTTGGATGATCAAGGTTACCTAGGGGGAACCTGGACTATGTAGGTTAACTAGTGGGCACTTGGACTATCTAGGTTACCTAGCAGGCATTTGGACTATGTACGTTCCCTAGCAGGCCCTTGGACTATCTATGTTACCTAGCGGGCACTTGGACTATGTATGCTTCCTAGCGGGTACTTGGACTAGATAGGATCCCTAGCGGGCACTTGGTCTATCTAGGGTAACTAGCGGGCACTTGGACTATCTAGGTTAACTAGAGAGCACTTGGACTATCTAGGTTAACTAGTGGGCATTTGGACTATTAGGACCCCTAGCGGACATTTGGACTATATTGGTTACCTAGCGGGCACTTGGACTATGTAGGTTAACGAACGGGCACTTGGGCTATGTAGGTAACCTAGTGGTCACTTGAAATGTCTAGGTTACCTCGCGGGCACTTGGACTATGTAGGTTAACTAGTGGCCATTGGAGTATCTAGGTTAACTAGTGGGCCCTTGGACGATGTAGGTTAACTAGCGGGCCCTTGGACTATGTAGGTTAACTAGCGGGCCCTTGGACTATGTAGGTTACCTAGTGGGCACTTGGATGATCTAGGTTAACTAGCGGGTACTTGGACTATGTAGATTAACTAGCGGGCCTTTGGACTATGTAGATTCCCTAGCGGGCACTTGGACTATGTATGTTCCAGAGCGGGCACTTCGACTATGTATGTTCCCTAGCAGTCACTTGGACTATGTAGGTCCCAGAGCGGGCACTTGGACTATCTAGGTTCCCTAGCTGGCACTTGTGCTATGTAGGTTAATTAGCGGACACTTGGACGATCTAGGTTAACTAGCGGGTACTTGGATTATGTAGGTTAACTAGCGGGCCCTTGAACTATGTAGATTAACTAGCGGCACTTTGACTATGCACATTAACTAGCGGGCCCTTGGACTATGTAGATTGCCTAGCGGGCACTTGGACTATGTAGGTTCCCTGGCGGGCACTTGGACTCTGTATGTTCCCTACGGACAGTTGAAGTATGTATGTTAACTACCGGGCACTTGGACTATGTAGGTTAACTAGCGGGCCCTTGGACTATCTAGGTTACCTAGTGGGCACTTGGACTATGTAGGTTAACTACCGGGCACTTGCACTATCTAGGTTACCGAACGGGCATTTGGACTATGAAGGTAACCTAGCGGGCACTTGGAGAGTCTAGGTTACCTAGCGGGCACTTGTACTTCTAGGTTAATGAACGGGCACTTGGACTATGTATGTTGCATAGGGGGCAATTGGACTATCTAGGTTAGGTAACGGGCACTTGGACTATCTAGGTTTCTTAGCGGGCACTTGGACGATCTAGGTTAACTAGAGGGCACTTGGACTATCTAGGTTAACTAGCGTGCACTTGGACTATCTAGGTTTTTAGCGGGTACTTGGACTATGAAGGTTAACTAGCGGGCCCTTGGACTATGTAGATTAACTAGCGGCACTTGGACTATCTACGTTAACTAGCGGGCCCTTGGACTATGTAGATTCCCTAGCTGGCATTTGGACTATATAGATAACGTAGAGGGCACTTAGACTTTGTAGGTTACCTAGCGGCACAAGAACTATCTAGGTTACCTAGCTGGCACTTGAACTATCTACGTTATAGCGGGTTCTTGGACTATGTAGGTTCCCTAGCGGGCACTTGGATTATGTATGTTCCCTATCGGGCACTTGGAATATGTAGGTTAACTAGCAGGCATTTGGACTATGTAGGTTCCCTAGCGGGCCCTTGGACTATGTAGGTTCCCTAGCGGGCATTTAGACTATGTGGGTTCCCTAGTGGGCATTTGGACTATCTAGTTTACCTAACGGGCACTTGGACTATGTAGGTTAATTAGCGGGCATGTGGACCATGTAGGTTACCTAGCGGGCACTTGGACTATGTAGGGTCCCTATCGGGCACTTGGAGAATGTAGGTTAACTAGTGGGCACTAGGACAATGTAGGTTACCTGGCGGGCCCTTGGACTATCTAGGTTACCTAGGGGGAACCTGGACTATGTAGGTTAACTGGTGGGCACTTGGACTATGTAGGTTACCTAGCAGGCATTTGGACTATTTACGTTCCCTAGCAAGCCCTTGGACTATCTAGGTTACCTAGCGGGCACTTAGACTATGTATGTTACCTAGCGGGCACTTGCACTATGTCCGCTTCCTAGCGGGTACTTGGACTAGATAGGATCCCTAGCGGGCACTTGGTCTATCTAGGTTAACTAGCGGGCACTTGGACTATCTAAGTTACCTAGGGGGAACCTGGACTATGTAGGTTAACTAGCGGGCACTTGGACTATCTAGGTTAACTAGCGAGCAATTGGACTATCTAGGTTAACTAGCGGGCATTTGGACTATTAGGGCCCCTAGCGGGCATTTGATCTATATTGGTTACCTAGCAGGCACTTGGACTATGTAGGTTAACGAACGGGCACTTGGACTATGTAGGTAACCTAGTGGTCACTTGAAATGTCTAGGTTACCTCGCGGGCACTTGGACAATGTAGGTTAACTAGCGGGCACTTGGACTATCTAGGTTAACTAGCGGGCCCTTGGACTATGTAGGTTAACTAGCGGGCCCTTGGACTATGTAGGTTACCAAGTGGCAATTGGACGATCTAGGTTAACTAGCGGGTACTGGAATATGTAGGTTAACTAGCGGGCCCTTGGACTATGTAGATTAACTAGCGGCACTTGGACTATCTACATTAACTAGCGGGCCCTTGGACTATGTAGGTTGCCTAGCGGGCACTTGGACTATGTAGGTTCCCAAGCGGGCACTTGGACTCTGTATGTTCCCTATGGACACTTGAACTATGTAAGTTAACTACCGGGCACTTGGAGTATGTAGGTTAATTAGCGGGCCCTTGGATTATCTAGGTTACCTAGCCGGCACTTGGACTATGTAGGTTAACTACCGGGCACTTGCACTATCCAGGTTACCGAACGGGCATTTGGACTATGTAGGTAACCTAGCGGGCACTTGGAGAATCTAAGTTACCTAGCGGGCACTTGGACTTCTAGGTTAACGAACGGGCACTTGGACTATGTATGTTGCATAGCGGGCAATTGGACTATCTAGGTTAGGTAACGGGCACTTGGACTATCCAGTATTCTTAGCGGGCATTTGGACGATCTAGGTTAACTAGAGGGCACTTGGACTATCTAGGTTTTTAGCGGGTACTTGGACTATGTAGGTTAACTAGCGGGCCCTTGGACTATGTAGATTAACTAGCGGCACTTGGACTATCTATGTTAACTAGCGGGCCCATGGACTATGTAGATTCCCTAGCGGGCATTTGTACTATATAGATAACGTAGCGGGCACTTAGACTTTGTAGGTTATCTAGCGGCACAAGAACTATCTAGGTTACCTAGCTGGCACTTGAACTATCTACGTTATAGCGGGTTCTTGGAGTATGTAGGTTACCTAGCGGGCTGTTGGACTATCTAAGTTACCAAGCGGGCACTGGGACTATCTAGGTTAACTAACAGGCACTTGGACTATGTACGCTTCCTAGCGGGTACTTGGACTAGATAGGATCCCTAACGGGCACTTGGTCTATCTAGGTTAACTAGCGTGCACTTGGACTATCTAGGTTAACTAGCGAGCACTTTGACAATCTAGGTTAACTAGCGGGCCTTTGGACTATTAGGGCCCCTAGCGGGCATTTGGTCTATATTGGTTACCTAGCGGGCACTTGGACTATGTAGGTTAACGAACGGGCACTTTGACTATGTAGGTAACCTAGTGGTCACTTGAAATGTCTAGGTTACCTCGCGGGCACTTGGACTATGTAGGTTAACTAGCGACCATTGGACTATCTAGGTTAACTAGCGGGCCCTTGGATGATGTAGGTTAAATAGCGGGCCCTTGGACTATGTAGGTTAACTAACTGGCCTTTGGACTATGTAGGTTACCTAGTGGGCACTTGGATGATCTGGGTTAACTAGCGGGTACTTGGACTATGTAGGTTAACTAGCGGGCCTTTGGACTATGTAGATTCCCTAGCGGGCACTTGGACTATGTATGTTCCAGCGCGGGCACATGGACTATGTAGGTTCCCTAGCAGTCACTTGGACTATGTAGGTCCCAGAGCGGGCACTTGGACTATCTAGGTTCCCTAGCGGGCACTTGTACTATGTAGGTTAATTAGCGGACACTTGGACGATCTAGGTTAACTAGCGGGTCCTTTGATTATGCAGGTTAACTAGCGGGCCCTTGAACTATGTAGATTAACTAGAGGCACTTGGACTATCTACATTAACTAGCGGGCCCTTGGACTATGTAGATAGCCCAGCGGGCACTTGGACTATGTAGGTTCCCTAGCGGGCACTTGGACTCAGTATGTTCCCTACGGACACTTGAAGTATGTAAGTTAACTACCGGGCACTTGGACTATGTAGGTTAACTACCGGGCACTTGCACTATCTAGGTTACCGAACGGGCATTTGGACTATGTAGGTAACCTAGCGGGCACTTGGAGAGTCTAGGTTACCTAGCGGGCACTTGGACTTCTAGGTTAACGAACGGGCACTTGGACTATGTATGTTGCATAGCGGGCAATTGGACTATCTAGGTTAGCTAACGGGTACTTGGACTACCTAGGTTTCTTAGCGGGCACTTGGACGATCTAGGTTAACTAGAGGGCACTTGGACTATCTAGGTTAACTAGCGTGCACTTGGACTATCTAGGTTTTTAGCGGGTACTTGGATTATGTAGGTTAACTAGCGGGCCCTTGGACTATGTAGATTAACTAGCGGCACTTGGACTATCTACGTTAACTAGCGGGCCCTTGGACTATATAGATTCACTAGCGGGCACTTGGACTATGTATGTTCCAGCGCGGGCACTTGGACTATGTAGGTTCCAGAGCGGGCACTTGGACTAACTAGATTCCCGAGCGGGCACTTGTACTATGTATATTAACTAGCGGACACTTGGACGATCTAGGTTAACTAGCGGGCACTTGGACTATGTAGGTTGCCTAGCGAGCACTTGGACTATGTAGGTTCCCTAGCGGTTACTTGGACTGTCTAGGTTAACTAGCGGGCAATTAGACTGTCTAGGTTACCTAGTGGTCACTTGGACTATGTAGTTTACCTAGCAGGCACATGGACTATGTAGGTTAACTAGCGCACTCTTGGACTATCTAGGTAACCTAGCGGGCACTTGGACTATCTAGGTTAACGAACGGGCACTTGGACTATGTAGGGTAACTAGCGGACACTTGGACTATCTAGGTTAGCTAACGGGCAATTGGACTATCAAAGTTAACTAACGGGCACTTGGACTATGTAGGTTACCTAGAGGGCACTTGGACTATCTAGGTTACCTAGCAGGGACTTTGACTATCTAGGTTAACTAACGGGCACTTGGACTATGTAAGTTGCCTAGCGAGCACTTGGACTATGTAGGTTCCCCAACGGGCGCTTGGACTATGTAGGTTCCCTAGCGGTTACTTGGATTGTCTAGGTTACCTAGTGGGCACTTGGACTATGTAGTTTACCTAGCAGGCACTTGGACTTTGTAGGTTAACTAGCGCACACTTGGACTATCTAGGCTACCTAGCGGGCACTTGGACTATATACGTTCCCTAGCGGGCACTTGGGCTATCTACGTTACCTAGCGGGCACTTGGACTATGTAGGTTAACGAACGGGCACTTGGACTATGTAGGTAACCTACTGGTCACTTGGACTGAATAGGTTACCTAGCGGGCTCTTGGACGATCTAGGTTAACTAGCGCGTACTTGGACTATCTAGGTTAACTAGTGGTCCCTTGGACTACGTAGGTTAACTAGCGGACACTTGCACTATGTAGGTTACCTAGCGGGCACTTGGACTATGTAGTTTACCTAGCGGGCACTTGGACTGTGTAGGTTAACTAGCGGGCACTTGGATTATCTAGGTTAAGTAACAGGCACTTGGACTATGTATGTTCCAGAGCGGGCAATTAGATAATGTAGGTTCCCTAGCGGGCACTTGGACTATCTAGGTTCCCTAGAGGGCACTTGGACTATGTAGGTTAACTAGCGGACAATTGGACGATCTAGGTTAACAAGCGCGTACTTGGACTATCTAGGTTAACTAGCGGTCCCTTGGACTACGTAGGTTCACTAACGGACACTTGCACTATGTAGGTTACCTAGCGGGCATTTGGACTTTCTAGGTTAACTAGCGGGCACTTGGACTATGTAGGTTAACTAGCGGACACTTGGACTATCTAGGTTACCTAACGGGAACTTGGACAATGTAGGTTACCAGCGGGCACTTGGACTATCTAGGTTAACGAACGATCACTTGGACTATGTAGGTAACCTAGCGGGCACTTGGACTGTCTAGGTTACCTAGCGGGCACTTGGACTATCTAGGTTAACGAACGGGCACTTGGACAATGTAGGTTAACTAGCGGACACTTGCACTATGTAGGTTACCTAGCGGGCACTTGGACTATGTAGTTTACCTAGCAGGCACTTGGACAATGTAGGTTAACTAGCGGGCACTTTGACTATCTAGGTTAAGGAACGAGCACTTGGACTATGTAGGTAACCTAGCGGGCACTTGGACTGTCAAGGTTACCTAGCGGGCACTTGGACTATCTAGGTTACCTAGTAGGCACTTGGACTAAGTAGTTTAACTAGCAGGCACTTGCACTCTCTAGTTTACCTAGCGGGCACTTGGACTATGTACCTTCCCTAGCGGTCACTTGGACTATCTATGTTAACTAGCGGGCACTTGGACTATGTAGGTTGCCTAGCGGGCACTTGGACGATCTAGGTTAGGTAACGGGCACTTGGACTATCTAGGTTAGCTAACAGGAACTTTGACTATCTAGGTTACCTAGCGGGCACTAGGACTATGTAGGTTACCTAGCAGGCACTTGGACTATCTAGGTTACCTAGCGGGAACTTGGACAATGTAGGTTACCAGCGGGCACTTGGACTATCTAGGTTAACGAACGAGCACTTGGACTATGTAGGTTGCCTAGCGAGCACTTGGACTATGTAGGTTCCCCAGCGGGCGCTTGGACTGTCTAGGTTACCTAGTGGGCACTTGGACTATGTAGTTTACCTAGCAGGCACTTGGACTACGTAGGTTAACTAGCAGACACTTGCACTATGTAGGTTACCTAGCGGGCACTTGGACTATGTAGTTTACCTAGCGGGCACTTGGACTGTGTAGGTTAACTAGCGGGCACTTGGATTATCTAGGTTAAGTAACAGGCACTTGGACTATGTATGTTCCAGAGCGGGCAATTAGATTATGTAGGTTCCCTAGCGGGCACTTGGACTATCTAGGTTCCCTAAAGGGCACTTGGACTATGTAGGTTAACTAGCGGACAATTGGACGATCTAGGTTAACAAGCGCGTACTTGGACTATCTAGGTTAATTAGCGGTCCCTTGGACTACGTAGGTTAACTAGTGGACACTTGCACTATGTAGGTTACCGATCGGGCACTTGGACTATCTAGGTTAACTAGCGGGCACTTGAACTATCTAGGTTATAGCGGGTTCTTGGAATATGTAGGTTACCTAGAGGGCTGTTGGACTATCTAAGTTACCAAGCGGGCACTGGGACTATCTAGGTTAACTAATGGGCACTTGGACTATGTAGGTTCCCTAGCGGGCCCTTGGACTATGTAGGTTCCCTAGCGGGCATTTGGACTATGTGGGTTCCCTAGCGGGCATTTGGACTATCTAGGTTACCTAACGGGCACTTGGACTATTTAGGTTCCCTAGCGGGCACTTGGATTATGTAGGTTCCCTATCGGGCACTTGGAATATGTAGGTTAACTAGCGGGCATTTGGACTATGTAGGTTACCTAGCGGTCAATTGGACTGTGTAGGTTACCTAGCGGGCACTTGGACTATATAGGTTCCATATCGGGCATTTGGACTATGTAGGTTACCTAGCGGGCCCTTGGACTATCTAGGTTACCTAGGGTGAACCTGGACTATCTAGGTTACCTAGCAGGCACTTGGACTATGTAGGTTAACTAGCGGGCACTTGGACTATGTACGTTCCCTAGCGGGCACCTGGACTATGTACGTTAACTAGCCAGCACTTGGACTATGTACGTTTCCTAGCGGGTACTTGCACTACATAGGTTCCCTAGCGGGCACTTGGTCTATCTAGGGTAACTAGCGGGCACTTGGACTATCTAGGGTAACTAGCGAGCACTTGGACTATCTAGGTTAACTAGTGGGCATTTGGACTATTAGGGCCCCTAGCGGGCATTTGGACTATATTGGTTACCTAGCGGGCACTTGGACTATGTAGGTTAACGAACGGTCACTTGGACTATGTAGGTAACCTAGTGGTCACTTGAACTGTCTAGGTTACCTAGCGTGCACGTAGACTATGTAGGTTAACTAGCGGGCACTTGGACTATGTAGGTTGCCTAGCGGGCACTTGGATTATGTAGGTTCCCTATCGGGCACTTGGACTATGTAGGTTAACTCGCGGGCACTTGGACTGTCTAGGTTACCTAGTGGGCACTTGGATTATCTCGGTTAACAACGGGCACTTGGATTATCTAGGTTAACGAACAGGCACTTGGATTATGTAGGTTACCTAGCCGCCACTTGGATTATCTAGGTTAGCTAACAGGCACTTGGACTATCTAGGTTCCCCAGCGGGCACTTGTACTATCTAGGTTACCTAGCTGGCTCTTGGACTATGTAGGTAACCTAGTGGTCACTTGAACTGTCTAGGTTACCTAGCGGGCACGTAGACTATGTAGGTTAACTAGCGGGCCCTTGGACAATATAGGTTAACTATCAGGCACTTGCACTATCTAGGCTAACTAGCGGGCCCATGGATTATGTAGGTTTACTAGCAGGCACTTGGACTATCTAGGTTAACTAGCGGGCACTTGGACTATGTAGTTTCCCTAGCGGGCATTTGGACTATTTAGGTTACCTAGTGGTCACTTGGACTATGTAGGTTACCTAGCAGGCACTTGGACTATCTAGGTTACCTAGCAGGCACTTTGACTATCTAGGTTAACTAACGGGCACTTGGACTATGTAGGTTGCCTAGCGGGCACTTGGATTATGTAGGTTCCCTATCGGGCACTTGGACTATGTAGGTTAACTAGCCCGCACTTGGACTGTCTAGGTTACCTAGTGGGCACTTGGATTATCTCGGTTAACGAACGGGCACTTGGATTATCTAGGTTAACGAACGGGCACTTGGATTATGTAGGTTACCTAGCCGCC
Source organism: Tenrec ecaudatus (assembly GCF_050624435.1). NCBI lineage: Eukaryota > Metazoa > Chordata > Mammalia > Afrosoricida > Tenrecidae > Tenrec > Tenrec ecaudatus. Next base: position 214,672 of record NW_027457943.1, read on the forward strand.
ACTTGGACTATCTAGGTTAGCTAACAGGCACTTGGACTATCTAGGTTCCCTAGCGGGCAATTGTACTATCTAGGTTACCTAGCTGGCACTTGGACTATGTAGGTCAACTAGCGGGCCCTTGGACTATCTAAGTTAGCCAACGGGCACTTAGATTATGTAGGTTAACTAGCGGGAACTTGGAATATGTAGGTTAAGTAGCGGACACTTGCACTATGAAGGTTAACTAGTGGGCCTATGGACTATGTATGTTTACTAGCGGGCCCTTGGACTATCTAGGTTCCCTAAAGGGCACTTGGACGATCTAGGTTACCTAGCGGGTACTTGAACTATCTAGGTTAACTAGCGGGCAATTGCACTCTCTAGGTTACCTAGTGGGTACTTGGACTATGTACGTTCCCTAGCGGGCACTTGGACTATCTATGTTAACTAGCGGGCACTTGGAATATGTAGGTTAACTAGCGGACACTTGCACTTTGTAGGTTACCTAGCAGGCACTTGGACTATCTAAGTTGCCTAGCGGGCACTTGGACGATATAGTTTAACTAGCGTGCCCTTGGAATATCTAGGTTACGTAGCGGGCACTTGGTATATAGGTTATCTAGCGGGCACTTGGACTATGTGGGTTAACTAGAGGACACTTGGACTATCTAGGTTAACTAGTGGGCCCTTGGACTATGTAGGTTAACTAGCGGGCTCTTGGACAATCTAGGTTAACTAGCGGGCACTTGGAAGATCTAGGTAAACTAGCGGGCACTTGGACTATCAAAGTGAACAAGTGAGCCCTTGTACTAGGTAGGTTAACTAGCGGGCCCTTGGACTATCTAGGTTACCTAATGTGCACTTGGACTATCTAGGTTAACGAATGGGCACTTGGAATATGCAGGTAACCTAGCGGGCACTTTGACTGTCTAGGTTACCTAGCGGGCACTTGGACTTCTAGTTTAACGAACGGGTTCTTGGACTATGTAGGTTGCCTAGTGGGCACTTGGACTATCTAGGTTAGGGAACGTGCACTTGGACTATCTAGGTTACCTAGCGGGAACTTGGACCATGTAAGTTACCTAGCGGGCACTTGGACTATCTAGGTTACCTAACGGGCACTTTGACTATCTAGGTTCCATAGCGGGCACTTGGACTATGTAGGTTAACTAGCGAGCACTTGGACTCTAGGTTATCTAGCGGATACTTGGATTATCTAGGTTACCTAGCGGGCCCTTGGACTATGTAGGTTTCCTAGCGGGCATTTGGACTATCTAGGTTAACGAACGGGCACTTGGACTATGTAGGTAACCTAGCGGGCACCTGAACAGTCTATGTTACCTAGCGGGCACTTGGACTATCTAGGTTAACGAACGGGCACTTGGACTATGTAGGATCCCTATCGGACATTTGGACTACTTAGGTTACCTAGCGGGCACTTGGACTATATAGGTTAACTAGCGGGCACTTGGACTATCTAGGTCAACTAGTGGGCCCTTGTACTATGTAGGTTAACTAGCGGGCACTTGGACGATCTAGGTTAACTAGAGGGCACTTGGACTATCTAGGTTAACTAGCGTGCACTTGGACTATCTAGGTTAACTAGCGGGCACTTGGATGATCAATGTTAACTAGCGGGCATTTGGACTATCTAGGTTAGCTAATGGGCCCATGGACTAAGTACGTCCCCTAGTGGGCACTTGGACTATCTAGGTTACCTAGGAGGCACATGGACTATGAAGGTTCCCTAGGGGGCATTTGGATTATCTAGGTTACCTAGCGGGCACTTGGACTATGTAGGTTCTGTAGCCGGTATTTGGACTATATAGATAACCTAGCGGGCACTTAGACTTTGTAGGTTACCTAGCGGGCACTTGAACTCTCTGGGTTAACTAGCGGGCCCTTGGACAATATAGGTTAACTAGCGGGCACTTGGACTATTTAGGTTAACTAGCGGGCCCTTGGACGATGTAGGTTAACTAGCGGGCCCTTGGACGATCTAGGTTAACTAGCGGGTACTTGGATTATGTAGGTTAACTAGCGGGCCCTTGGATTATGTAGATTAACTAGCGGCACGTGGACTATCTACGTTAACTAGCGGGCACTTGGACTATGTAGGTTAACTAGAGGACACTTGGACTATCTAGGTTAACTAGTGGGCCCTTGGACTATGTAGGTTAACTAGCGGGCACTTGGACAATCTAGGTTAACTAGTGGGCACTTGGACGATCTAGGTTAACTAGCGGGCACTTGAACTATAAAAGTGAACAAGTGAGCCCTTGGACTATGTAGGTTAACTAGCAGGCACTTGGACTATCTGGGTTACCTAGCGTGCACTTGGGCTATATAGGTTACCTAGCGGGCACTTGGACTATGTAGGTTACCTAGCGGGCACTTGGACTATCTAGGTTGACGAACGGGCACTTGGAATATGCAGGTAACCTAGCGGGCACTTGGACTGTCTATGTTACCTAGCGGGCACTTGGACTTCTAGGTTAACGAACGGGCTCTTGGGCTATGTAGGTTGCCTAGCGGGCACTTGGACTATCTAGATTAGGTAACGGGTACTTGGACTATCTAGGTTACCTAACGGGCACTTTGACTATCTAGGTTACATAGCGGGCACTTGGACTATGTAGGTTAACTAGCGAGCACTAGGACTCTAGGTTACCTGGCGGGCACTTGAACTATCTAGGTTACCTAGCGGGCCCTTGGTCTATGTAGGTTTCCTAGCGGGCACTTGGACTATCTAGGTTAATGAACGGGCACTTGGAATATGTAGGTAACCTAGCGGTCACTTGGACAGTCTAGGTTACCTAGCGGGCACTTGGACTGTCTAGGTTAACTAACGGGCAGTTGGACGATGTAGGTTACCTAGCGGGCACTTGGACTATGTAGGATCCCTATCGGACATTTGGACTACTTAGGTTACCTAGCGGATACTTGGACTATCTAGGTTAACTAGCGGGCACTTTGACTATCTAGGTCAACTAGTGGGCCCTCTACTATGTAGGTTAACTAGCGAGCACTTGGACTATCTAGGTTAACTAGCGGACCTTGGACTATGTAGGTTAACTAGTGGGCCCTTGGACTATGTAGGTTAACTAGCGGGCACTTGGACGATCTAGGTTAACTAGAGGGCACTTGGTCTATCTAAGTTAACTAGCGGGAACTTGGATGATCATTGTTAACTAGCGGGCACTTGGACTATCTAGGTTAGCTAACGGGCACATGGACTAAGTATGTCCCCTAGTGGGCACTTGGACTATCTAGGTTAACTAACGGGCACTAGGACTATCTAGGTTAACTAGCAGGCACTTGGACTATGTAGGTCAACTAGCGGGCCCTTGGACTATCTAGGTTGGCTAACTGGCATGTGGACTATGTAGGTTAACTAGCGGACACTTGCACGATCTAGGTTAACTAGCGGGCTCTTGCACTATGTAGGTTAACTAGCGGGCCCATTGAATATGTAGGTTAACTAGCGGGCACTTGGACGATCTAGGTTAACTAACGGGCACTTGGACGATATAGGTTAACTAGCGGGCACTTGGATTTTCTAGGTTAGCTAGCGGGCTCTTGCACTATGTAGGTTAACTAGCGGGCCCATTGACTATGTAGGTTAAGCAGCGGGCACTTGGATGATCTAGGTTACCTAGGAGAACTTTCACTACGTAGGTTAACTAGTGGGCACTTGGACTATCTAGGTTACCTAGCAGGCACTTGGACTATCTAAGTTAACTAGCGGGAACTTGGATGATCATTGTTAACTAGCGGGCACTTGGACTATCTAGGTTAGCTAACGGGCACATGGACTAAGTACGTCCCCTAGTGGGCACTTGGACTATCTAGGTTAACTAGCGGACACTAGGACTATCTAGGTTAACTAGCAGGCACTTGGACTATCTAGGTTACCTAGCTGGCACTTGGACTATGAAGGTTCCCTAGCGGCACTTGGACTATGTAGGTCAACTAGCGGGCCCTTGGACTATCTAGGTTAGCTAACTGGCACGTGGTCTATGTAGGTTAACTAGCGGACACTTGCACGATCTAGGTTAACTAGCGGGCTCTTGCACTATGTAGGTTAACTAGCGGGCCCATTGACTATGTAGGTTAACTAGCGGGCACTTGGACGATCTAGGTTAACTAGCGGGCACTTGGACGATATAGGTTAACTAGCGGGCACTTGGATTTTCTAGGTTAGCTAGCGGGCTCTTGCACTATGTAGGTTAACTAGCGGGCACTTGGATGATCTAGGTTACCTAGGGGGAACTTTCACTACGTAGGTTAACTATTGGGCACTTTGACTATCTAGGTTACCTAGCAGGCACTTGGACTATCTAAGTTAACTAGCGGGAACTTGGATGTTCATTGTTAACTAGCGGGCACTTGGACTATCTAGGTTAGCTAACGGGCACATGGACTAAGTACGTCCACTAGTGGGCACTTGGACTATCTAGGTTAACTAACGGGCACTTGGACTATCTAGGTTACCTAGCGGGCACTTGGACTATGTACGTTCCCTAGCGGGCACTTGGACTATCTATGTTACCTAGCGGGCACTTGGACTATGGACGTTTCCTAGCGGGTACTTGAACTACCTATGTTAACTAGCGGGCACTTGGACTACGTAGGTTCCCTATCGGGCACTTGGACTAGGTAGGTTCCCTAGCGGGCACTTGGTCTACCTACGTTAACTAGCGGGCACTTGGACTATCAAGGTTAACTAGTGAGCACTTGGACTATCTAGGATAACTAGCGGGCACTTGGACTATGAAGGTAAACTAGTGGTCACTTGAACTGTCTAGGTTACCTAGCGGGCAGTTGGATTATGTAGGTTAACTAGCGGGCACTTGGATTATCTAGGTTAACTAGCGGGCCCTTGGACCATGTAGGTTAACTAGCTGGCCCCTGGACGATCTAGGTTAACTAGCGGGTACTTGGATTATGTAGGTTAACTAGCGGGCCCTTGGATTATGTAGATTAACTAGCGGCACTTGGACTATCTACGTTAACTAGCGGGCCCTTGGACTATGTAGATTCCCTAGTGGGCACTTGGACTATGTATGTTCCAGAGCGGGCACTTGGACTATGTAGGTTCCCTAGCAGGCACTTGGACTATGTAGGTTCCCTAGCGGGCACTTGGACTATGTAGGTTAACTAGCGGACACTTGGACGATCTAGGTTAACTAGCGGGTATTTGGACTATGTAGGTTAACTAGCGGGCCCTTGGACTATGTAGATTCCCTATCGGGCACTTGGACTACGTAGGATCCCTAGCGGGCACTTCGACTCTGTAGGTTCCCTAGCGGGCACATGGACTATGAATGTTCCCTACGGACACTTGTACTATGTAAGTTTACTACCGGGCACTTGGACTATGTATGTTAACTAGCGGGCCCTTGGACTACTTAGGTTAAATAGCGGACACGTGCACTATGTAGGTTACCTAACGGGCACTTGGACTCTGTAGGTTCCCAGCGGGCACTTGGATTATATAGGTTCCCTATCGGGCACTTGGACTATGTAGGTTAACTAGTGGGCATTTGGACTATGTAGGTTCCCTATAGGGCACTTGGAGAATGTAGGTTAACTAGGGGGCACTAGGACAATGTAGGTTACCTAGCGGGCCTTAGGACTATGTAGGTTACCTAGGGTGAACCTGGACTACGTAGGTTAACTAGCGGGCACGTGGACTATCTAGGTTACCTAGCGGGCACTTGGACTATCTAGGTTCCCTAGCGGGCACTTGGACTATCTAAGTTACCTAGCGGGCACTTGGTCTATCTAGGTTAACTAAGGGGCACTTGGACTATCTAGGTTAACTAGCGAGCACTTGGACTATCTAGGTTAACTAGTGGGCATTTGGACTCTTAGGGCCCCTAGCGGGCACTTGGACTTTGTAGGTTAACGAACGGGCACTGGGACTATGTAGGTAACCTAGTGGTCACTTGAACTGTCTAGGTTACCTAGCGGGCACTTGGACTATGTAGGTTAACTAGCGGGCACTTGGACTATATAGGTTAGCTAGCGGGCCCTTGGACGATGTAGGTTAACTAGCGGGCCCTTGCACTATGTAGGTTAACTAGCGGGCCCATGGATTATGTAGGTTTACTAGCACGCACTTGGACTATCTAGGTTAACTAGCGGGCACTTGGACTATGTAGTTTCCCTAGCGGGCATTTGGACAATTTAGGTAACCTAGCGGGCACTTGGACTATGTAGGTTACCTAGCGGGCACTTGGACTATCTAGGTTACCTAGCAGGCACCATGACTATCTAGGTTAACTAACGGGCACTTGGACTATGTAGGTTGCCTAGCGGGCACTTGGATTATGTAGGTTCCCTATCGGGCACTTGGCTTATGTAGGTTAACTAGCGGGCACTTGGACTGTCTAGGTTACCTAGTGGGCACTTGGATTATCTAGGTTAACCAAAGGCACTTGGACTATGTAGGTTACCTAGCCGCCACTTGGACTATCTAGGTTAGCTAACAGGCACTTGGACTATCTAGGTTCTCTAGCGGGCACTTGTACTATCTAGGTTACCTAGCTGGTACTTGGACTATGTAGGTCAACTAGCGGGCCCTTGGACTATCTAGGTTAGCTAACGGGCACTTAGATTATGTAGGTTAACTAGTGAGCACTTGGAATATGTACGTTAAGTAGCGGACACTTGCACTATGAAGGTTAACAAGCGGGCCCATGGACTATGTAGGTTTACTAGCGGGCCCTTGGACTATCTAGATTCCCTAAAGGGCACTTGGACTATCTAGGTTACCTAGCTGGCACTTGGACTATGTAGGTCAACTAGCGGGCCCTTGGACTATCTAGGTTAGGTAACGGGCACTTAGATTATGTAGGTTAACTAGTGAGCACTTGGAATATTTACGTTAAGTAGCGGACACTTGCACTATGAAGGTTAACTAGCGGGCCCATTGACTATGTAGGTTTACTAGCGGGCCCTTGGACTATCTAGATTCCCTAAAGGGCACTTGGACTATCTAGGTTACCTAATGGGCACTTGGACTATCTAGGTCACCTGGCGGGCACTTGGACTATGTAGTCTACCTAGGGGGCCCTTGGGCGATCTAGGTTACCTAGCGGGTACTTGAACTATCTAGGTTAACTAGCGGGCACTTGCTGTATCTAGGTTACCTAGCGGGCACTTGGACTATGTACGTTCCCTAGCGGGCACTTCGGCTATTTTTGTTAACTAGCGGGCACTTGGAATATGTAGGTTAACTAGCGGACACTTGCACTATGTAGGTTACCTAGGAGGCACTTGGACTCTCTAGGTTAACTAGCGGGCACTTGGACTATCTAGGTTAACTAGCATGCACTTGGAATATGTAGGTTCCTTAGCGGGCACTTGGACTATCAAGGTTGCCTAGCGGGCACTTGGACGATATAGGTTAACTAGCGTACCCTTGGAATATCTAGGTTACGTAGCGGGCACTTGGTATATATGTTAACTAGCGGGCACTTGGACTATGTAGATTAACTAGAGGACACTTGGACTATCTAGATTAACTAGTGGGCCCTTGGACTATGTAGGTTAACTAGCGGGCACTTGGACAATCTAGGTTAACTAGCGGGCACTTGGACGATCTAGGTTAACTAGCGGGCAGTTGGACTATCAAAGTTAACAAGTGAGCCCTTGGACTATGTAGGTTAACTAGCGGGCCCTTGGACTATCTGGGTTACCTAGCGGGCACTTGGAGTATATACGTTACCTAGCGGGCACTTGGACTATCATAGGTTAACGAAAGGGCACTTGGAATATGCAGGTAACCTAGCGGACACTTGGACTGTCTAGGTTACCTAACGGGCACTTGGACTTCTAGGTTAACGAACGGGCTCTTGGGCTATGTAGGTTGCCTAGCGGGCACTTGGACTATCTAGGTTAGGTAACGGGCACTTAGACTATCTAGGTTACCTAGCGGGAACTTGGACTATCTAGGTTACCTAACGGGCACTTTGACTATCTAGGTTACATAGCGGGCACTTGGACTATGTAGGTTAACTAGCGAGCACTTGGATTCTAGGTTTCCTAGCGGGCACTTGGACTATGTAGGATCCCTATCGGACATTTGGACTACTTAGGTTACCTAACGGGCACTTGTACCATCTAGGTTAACTAGAGGGCACTTGGAATATCTAGGTCAACTAGTGGGCCCTCGTACAATGTAGGGTAACTAGCGAGCACTTGGACTATCTAGGTTAACTAGCGGACCTTGGACTATGTAGGTTAACTAGCGGGCTCTTGGACTATGTAGGTTAACTAGCGGGCATTTGGACGATCTAGGTTAACTAGAGGGCACTTGGACTATCTAGGTTAACTAGCGTGCACTTGGACTATCTAGGGTAACTAGCGGACACTTGGATGATCAATGTTAACTAGCGGGCACTTGGATTATCTAGGTTACCCAGCGGGCACTTGGACTATGCAGGATCCCTATCGGACATTTGGACTACTTAGGTTACCTAGCGGGCACTTGTACCATCTAGGTTAACTAGCGGGCACTTGGAATATCTAGGTCAACTAGTGGGCCCTCGTACTATGTAGGGTAACTAGCGAGCACTTGGACTATCTAGGTTAACTAGCGGACATTGGACTATGTAGGTTAACTAGCGGGCCCTTGGACTATGTAGGTTAACTAGCGGGCACTTGGACGATCTAGGTTAACTAGAGGGCACTTGGACTATCTAGGTTAACTAGCATGCACTTGGACTATCTAGGTTAACTAGCGGGCACTTGGATGATCAATGTTAACTAGCGGGCACTTGGATTATCTAGGTTACCCAGCGGGCACTTGGACTATGTAGGTCAACTAGCGGGCCCTTGGACTATCTAGGTTATCTAACTGGCACGTGGACTATGTAGGTTAACTAGCGGACATTTGCACGATCTAGGTTAACTAGCGGGCTCTTGCACTATTTAGGTTAATTTGCGGGCCCATTGACTATGTAGGTTAACTAGCGGGCACTTGGACGATCTAGGTTAACTAGCGGGCACATGGACGATATAGGTTAACTAGCGGGCACTTGGACTTTGTAGGTTAACGAACAGGCACTTGGACTATGTAGGTAACCTATTGGTCACTTGAACTGTCTAGGATACCTAGCGGGCACTTGGACTATGTAGGTTGCCTAGCGGGCCCTTGGACTATGTAGGTTAACTAGCGGGCCCTTGGACTATGTAGGTTAACTAGCGTGCACTTGGACGATCTAGGTAAACTAGCGGGTACTTGGACTATGTAGGTTAACTAGCGGGCCTTTGGACTTTGTAGATTAACTAGCGGCACTTGGACTATCTACGTTAACTAGCGGGCCCTTGGACTATGTAGATTCCCTAGCGGGCACTTGGACTATGTATGTTCCAGAGCGGGCACTTCGACTATGTAGGGTCCCTAGCAGGCACTTGGACTATGTAGGTTCCTTAGCGGGCACTTGGACTATCAAGGTTGCCTAGCGGGCACTTGGACGATATAGGTTAACTAGCGTGCCCTTGGAATATCTAGGTTACGTAGCGGGCACTTGGTATATATGTTAACTAGCGGGCACTTGGACTATGTAGATTAACTAGAGGACACTTGGACTATCTAGGTTAACTAGTGGGCCTTTGGACTATGTAGGTTAACTAGCGGGCACTTGGACAATCTAGGTTAACTAGCGGGCACTTGGACGATCTAGGTTAACTAGCGGGCAGTTGGACTATCAAAGTTAACAAGTGAGCCCTTGCACTATGTAGGTTAACTAGCGGGCCCTTGGACTATCTGGGTTACCTAGCGGGCACTTGGAGTATATACGTTACCTAGCGGGCTCTTGGACTATGTAGGTTACCTAGTGGGCACTTGGACTATCTAGGTTAACGAAAGGGCACTTGGAATATGCAGGTAACCTAGCGGACACTTGGACTGTCTAGGTTACCTAACGGGCACTTGGACTTCTAGGTTAACGAACGGGCTCTTGGGCTATGTAGGTTGCCTAGCGGGCACTTGGACTATCTAGGTTAGGTAACGGGCACTTGGACTATCTAGGTTACCTAGCGGGAACTTGGACTATCTAGGTTACCTAACGGGCACTTTGACTATCTAGGTTACATAGCGGGCACTTGGACTATGTAGGTTAACTAGCGAGCACTTGGATTCTAGGTTTCCTAGCGGGCACTTGGACTATGTAGGATCCCTATCGGACATTTGGACTACTTAGGTTACCTAGCGGGCACTTGTACCATCTAGGTTAACTAGAGGGCACTTGGAATATCTAGGTCAACTAGTGGGCCTCGTACTATGTAGGGTAACTAGCGAGCACTTGGACTATCTAGGTTAACTAGCGGACCTTGGACTATGTAGGTTAACTAGCGGGCCCTTGTACTATGTAGGTTAACTAGTGGGCATTTGGACGATCTAGGTTAACTAGAGGGCACTTGGACTATCTAGGTTAACTAGCGTGCACTTGGACTATCTAGGGTAACTAGCGGACACTTGGATGATCAATGTTAACTAGCGGGCACTTGGATTATCTAGGTTACCCAGCGGGCACTTGGACTATGTAGGATCCCTATCGGACATTTGGACTACTTAGGTTACCTAGCGGGCACTTGTACAATCTAGGTTAACTAGCGGGCACTTGGAATATCTAGGTCAACTAGTGGGCCCTCGTACTATGTAGGGTAACTAGCGAGCACTTGGACTATCTAGGTTAACTAGCGGACCTTGGACTATGTAGGTTAACTAGCGGGCCCTTGGACTATGTAGGTTAACTAGCGGGCACTTGGACGATCTAGGTTAACTAGAGGGCACTTGGACTATCTAGGTTAACTAGCATGCACTTGGACTATCTAGGTTAACTAGCGGGCACTTGGATGATCAATGTTAACTAGCGGGCACTTGGATTATCTAGGTTACCCAGCGGGCACTTGGACTATGTAGGTCAACTAGCGGGCCCTTAGACTATCTAGGTTAGCTAACTTGCACGTGGACTATGTAGGTTAACTAGCGGACATTTGCACGATCTAGGTTAACTAGCGGGCTCTTGCACTATTTAGGTTAACTAGCGGGCCCATTGACTATGTAGGTTAACTAGCGGGCACTTGGACGATCTAGGTTAACTAGCGGGCACTTGGACGATATAGGTTAACTAGCGGGCAATTGGATTATCTAGGTTAGCTAGCGGGCTCTTGCACTATGTAGTTTAATTAGCGGGCCCATTGACTATGTAGGTTAATTAGCGGACACTTGGACGATCTAGGTTATCTAGCGGGCACTTGGACTTTGTAGGTTAAGGAACAGGCACTTGGACTATGTAGGTAACCTAGTGGTCACTTGAACTGTCTAGGATACCTAGCGGGCACTTGGACTATGTAGGTTAACTCGCGAGCACTTGGACTATGTAGGTTAACTAGAGGGCCCTTGGACTATGTAGGTTAACTAGCGTGCACTTGGACGATCTAGGTAAACTAGCGGGTACTTGGACTATGTAGGTTAACTAGCGGGCCTTTGGACTTTGTAGATTAACTAGCGGCACTTGGACTATCTACGTTAACTAGCGGGCCCTTGGACTATGTAGATTCCCTAGCGGGGACTTGGACTATGTATGTTCCAGAGCGGGCACTTCGACTATGTAGGGTCCCTAGCAGGCACTTGGACTATGTAGGTTCCAGAGCGGGCACTTGGACTATCTAGGTTCCCTAGCGGGCACTTGGACTATCTAAGTTACCTAGCGGGGACTTGGTCTATCTAGGTTAACTAAGGGGCACTTGGACTATCTAGGTTAACTAGCGAGCACTTGGACTATCTAGGTTAACTAGCGGGCATTTGGACTCTTAGGGCCACTAGAGGGCACTTGGACTTTGTAGGTTAACGAACGGGCACTGGGACTATGTAGGTAACCTAGTGGTCACTTGAACTGTCTAGGTTACCTAGCGGGCACTTGGACTATGTAGGTTAACTAGCGGGCACTTGGACAATATAGGTTAGCTAGCGGGCCCTTGGACGATGTAGGTTAACTAGCGGGCCCTTGCACTATGTAGTTTCCCTAGCGGGCATTTGGACAATTTAGGTAACCTAGCGGGCACTTGGACTATGTAGGTTACCTAGCGGGCACTTGGACTATCTAGGTTACCTAGAAGGCACCATGACTATCTAGGTTAACTAACGGGCACTTGGACTATGTAGGTTGCCTAGCGGGCACTTGGATTATGTAGGTTCCCTATCGGGCACTTGGCTTATGTAGGTTAACTAGCGGGCACTTGGACTGTCTAGGTTACCTAGTGGGCACTTGGATTATCTAGGTTAACCAAAGGCACTTGGACTATGTAGGTACCTAGCCGCCACTTGGACTATCTAGGTTAGCTAACAGGCACTTGGACTATCTAGGTTCTCTAGCGGGCACTTGTACTATCTAGGTTACCTAGCTGGTACTTGGACTATGTAGGTCAACTAGCGGGCCCTTGGACTATCTAGGTTAGCTAACGGGCACTTAGATTATGTAGGTTAACTAGTGAGCACTTGGAATATGTACGTTAAGTAGCGGACACTTGCACTATGAAGGTTAACAAGCGGGCCCATGGACTATGTAGGTTTACTAGCGGGCCCTTGGACTATCTAGATTCCCTAAAGGGCACTTGGACTATCTAGGTTACCTAGCTGGCACTTGGACTATGTAGGTCAACTAGCGGGCCCTTGGACTATCTAGGTTAGGTAACGGGCACTTAGATTATGTAGGTTAACTAGTGAGCACTTGGAATATTTACGTTAAGTAGCGGACACTTGCACTATGAAGGTTAACTAGCGGGCCCATGGACTATGTAGGTTTACTAGCGGGCCCTTGGACTATCTAGATTCCCTAAAGGGCACTTGGACTATCTAGGTTACCTAACGGGCTCTTGGACTATGTAGTCTAACTAGGGGGCCCTTGGGCGATCTAGGTTACCTAGCGGGTACTTGAACTATCTAGGTTACCTAGCGGGTACTTGAACTATCTAGGTTAACTAGCGGGCACTTGCTGTATCTAGGTCACCTAGCGGGCACTTGGACTATGTACGTTCCCTAGCGGGCACTTGGGCTATTTTTGTTAACTAGCGGGCACTTGGAATATGTAGGTTAACTAGCGGACACTTGCACTATGTAGGTTACCTAGGAGGCACTTGGACTCTCTAGGTTAACTAGCGGGCACTTGGACTATCTAGGTTAACTAGCATGCACTTGGACTATGTAGGTTCCTTAGCGGGCACTTGGACTATCAAGGTTGCCTAGCGGGCACTTGGACGATATAGGTTAACTAGCGTGCCCTTGGAATATCTAGGTTACGTAGCGGGCACTTGGTATATATGTTAACTAGCGGGCACTTGGACTATGTAGATTAACTAGAGGACACTTGGACTATCTAGGTTAACTAGTGGGCCTTTGGACTATGTAGGTTAACTAGCGGGCACTTGGACAATCTAGGTTAACTAGCGGGCACTTGGACGATCTAGGTTAACTAGCGGGCAGTTGGACTATCAAAGTTAACAAGTGAGCCCTTGCACTATGTAGGTTAACTAGCGGGCCCTTGGACTATCTGGGTTACCTAGCGGGCACTTGGAGTATATACGTTACCTAGCGGGCTCTTGGACTATGTAGGTTACCTAGTGGGCACTTGGACTATCTAGGTTAACGAAAGGGCACTTGGAATATGCAGGTAACCTAGCGGACACTTGGACTGTCTAGGTTACCTAACGGGCACTTGGACTTCTAGGTTAACGAACGGGCTCTTGGGCTATGTAGGTTGCCTAGCGGGCACTTGGACTATCTAGGTTAGGTAACGGGCACTTGGACTATCTAGGTTACCTAGCGGGAACTTGGACTATCTAGGTTACCTAACGGGCACTTTGACTATCTAGGTTACATAGCGGGCACTTGGACTATGTAGGTTAACTAGCGAGCACTTGGATTCTAGGTTTCCTAGCGGGCACTTGGACTATGTAGGATCCCTATCGGACATTTGGACTACTTAGGTTACCTAGCGGGCACTTGTACCATCTAGGTTAACTAGAGGGCACTTGGAATATCTAGGTCAACTAGTGGGCCTCGTACTATGTAGGGTAACTAGCGAGCACTTGGACTATCTAGGTTAACTAGCGGACCTTGGACTATGTAGGTTAACTAGCGGGCCCTTGGACTATGTAGGTTAACTAGTGGGCATTTGGACGATCTAGGTTAACTAGAGGGCACTTGGACTATCTAGGTTAACTAGCGTGCACTTGGACTATCTAGGGTAACTAGCGGACACTTGGATGATCAATGTTAACTAGCGGGCACTTGGATTATCTAGGTTACCCAGCGGGCACTTGGACTATGTAGGATCCCTATCGGACATTTGGACTACTTAGGTTACCTAGCGGGCACTTGTACAATCTAGGTTAACTAGCGGGCACTTGGAATATCTAGGTCAACTAGTGGGCCCTCGTACTATGTAGGGTAACTAGCGAGCACTTGGACTATCTAGGTTAACTAGCGGACCTTGGACTATGTAGGTTAACTAGCGGGCCCTTGGACTATGTAGGTTAACTAGCGGGCACTTGGACGATCTAGGTTAACTAGAGGGCACTTGGACTATCTAGGTTAACTAGCATGCACTTGGACTATCTAGGTTAACTAGCGGGCACTTGGATGATCAATGTTAACTAGCGGGCACTTGGATTATCTAGGTTACCCAGCGGGCACTTGGACTATGTAGGTCAACTAGCGGGCCCTTGGACTATCTAGGTTAGCTAACTTGCACGTGGACTATGTAGGTTAACTAGCGGACATTTGCACGATCTAGGTTAACTAGCGGGCTCTTGCACTATTTAGGTTAACTAGCGGGCCCATTGACTATGTAGGTTAACTAGCGGGCACTTGGACGATCTAGGTTAACTAGCGGGCACTTGGACGATATAGGTTAACTAGCGGGCAATTGGATTATCTAGGTTAGCTAGCGGGCTCTTGCACTATGTAGTTTAATTAGCGGGCCCATTGACTATGTAGGTTAACTAGCGGACACTTGGACGATCTAGGTTATCTAGCGGGCACTTGGACTTTGTAGGTTAACGAACAGGCACTTGGACTATGTAGGTAACCTAGTGGTCACTTGAACTGTCTAGGATACCTAGCGGGCACTTGGACTATGTAGGTTAACTCGCGGGCACTTGGACTATGTAGGTTAACTAGAGGGCCCTTGGACTATGTAGGTTAACTAGCGTGCACTTGGACGATCTAGGTAAACTAGCGGGTACTTGGACTATGTAGGTTAACTAGCGGGCCTTTGGACTTTGTAGATTAACTAGCGGCACTTGGACTATCTACGTTAACTAGCGGGCCCTTGGACTATGTAGATTCCCTAGCGGGGACTTGGACTATGTATGTTCCAGAGCGGGCACTTCGACTATGTAGGGTCCCTAGCAGGCACTTGGACTATGTAGGTTCCAGAGCGGGCACTTGGACTATCTAGGTTCCCTAGCGGGCACTTGGACTATCTAAGTTACCTAGCGGGGACTTGGTCTATCTAGGTTAACTAAGGGGCACTTGGACTATCTAGGTTAACTAGCGAGCACTTGGACTATCTAGGTTAACTAGCGGGCATTTGGACTCTTAGGGCCACTAGAGGGCACTTGGACTTTGTAGGTTAACGAACGGGCACTGGGACTATGTAGGTAACCTAGTGGTCACTTGAACTGTCTAGGTTACCTAGCGGGCACTTGGACTATGTAGGTTAACTAGCGGGCACTTGGACAATATAGGTTAGCTAGCGGGCCCTTGGACGATGTAGGTTAACTAGCGGGCCCTTGCACTATGTAGTTTCCCTAGCGGGCATTTGGACAATTTAGGTAACCTAGCGGGCACTTGGACTATGTAGGTTACCTAGCGGGCACTTGGACTATCTAGGTTACCTAGCAGGCACCATGACTATCTAGGTTAACTAACGGGCACTTGGACTATGTAGGTTGCCTAGCGGGCACTTGGATTATGTAGGTTCCCTATCGGGCACTTGGCTTATGTAGGTTAACTAGCGGGCACTTGGACTGTCTAGGTTACCTAGTGGGCACTTGGATTATCTAGGTTAACCAAAGGCACTTGGACTATGTAGGTACCTAGCCGCCACTTGGGCTATCTAGGTTAGCTAACAGGCACTTGGACTATCTAGGTTCTCTAGCGGGCACTTGTACTATCTAGGTTACCTAGCTGGTACTTGGACTATGTAGGTCAACTAGCGGGCCCTTGGACTATCTAGGTTAGCTAACGGGCACTTAGATTATGTAGGTTAACTAGTGAGCACTTGGAATATGTACGTTAAGTAGCGGACACTTGCACTATGAAGGTTAACAAGCGGGCCCATGGACTATGTAGGTTTACTAGCGGGCCCTTGGACTATCTAGATTCCCTAAAGGGCACTTGGACTATCTAGGTTACCTAGCTGGCACTTGGACTATGTAGGTCAACTAGCGGGCCCTTGGACTATCTAGGTTAGGTAACGGGCACTTAGATTATGTAGGTTAACTAGTGAGCACTTGGAATATTTACGTTAAGTAGCGGACACTTGCACTATGAAGGTTAACTAGCGGGCCCATGGACTATGTAGGTTTACTAGCGGGCCCTTGGACTATCTAGATTCCCTAAAGGGCACTTGGACTATCTAGGTTACCTAACGGGCACTTGGACTATCTAGGTCACCTAGCGGGCACTTGGACTATGTAGTCTAACTAGGGGGCCCTTGGGCGATCTAGGTTACCTAGCGGGTACTTGAACTATCTAGGTTAACTAGCGGGCACTTGCTGTATCTAGGTCACCTAGCGGGCACTTGGACTATGTACGTTCCCTAGCGGGCACTTGGGTTATTTTTGTTAACTAGCGGGCACTTGGAATATGTAGGTTAACTAGCGGACACTTGCACTATGTAGGTTACCTAGGAGGCACTTGGACTCTCTAGGTTAACTAGCGGGCACTTGGACTATCTAGGTTAACTAGCATGCACTTGGACTATGTAGGTTCCTTAGCGGGCACTTGGACTATCAAGGTTGCCTAGCGGGCACTTGGACGATATAGGTTAACTAGCGTGCCCTTGGAATATCTAGGTTACGTAGCGGGCACTTGGTATATATGTTAACTAGCGGGGATTGGACTATGTAGATTAACTAGAGGACACTTGGACTATCTAGGTTAACTAGTGGGCCCTTGGACTATGTAGGTTAACTAGCGGGCACTTGGACAATCTAGGTTAACTAGCGGGCACTTGGACGATCTAGGTTAACTAGCGGGCAGTTGGACTATCAAAGTTAACAAGTGAGCCCTTGGACTATGTAGGTTAACTAGCGGGCCCTTGGACTATCTGGGTTACCTAGCGGGCACTTGGAGTATATACGTTACCTAGCGGGCACTTGGACTATGTAGGTTACCTAGTGGGCACTTGGACTATCTAGGTTAACGAAAGGGCACTTGGAATATGCAGATAACCTAGCGGACACTTGGACTGTCTAGGTTACCTAACGGGCACTTGGACTTCTAGGTTAACGAACGGGCTCTTGGGCTATGTAGGTTGCCTAGCGGGCACTTGGACTATCTAGGTTAGGTAACGGGCACTTGGACTATCTAGGTTACCTAGCGGGAACTTGGACTATCTAGGTTACCTAACGGGCACTTTGACTATGTAGGTTACATAGCGGGCACTTGGACTATGTAGGTTAACTAGCGAGCACTTGGATTCTAGGTTTCCTAGCGGGCACTTGGACTATGTAGGATCCCTATCGGACATTTGGACTACTTAGGTTACCTAACGGGCACTTGTACCATCTAGGTTAACTAGAGGGCACTTGGAATATCTAGGTCAACTAGTGGGCCTCGTACTATGTAGGGTAACTAGCGAGCACTTGGACTATCTAGGTTAACTAGCGGACCTTGGACTATGTAGGTTAACTAGCGGGCCCTTGGACTATGTAGGTTAACTAGCGGGCATTTGGACGATCTAGGTTAACTAGAGGGCACTTGGACTATCTAGGTTAACTAGCGTGCACTTGGACTATCTAGGGTAACTAGCGGACACTTGGATGATCAATGTTAACTAGCGGGCCCTTGGATTATCTAGGTTACCCAGCGGGCACTTGGACTATGTAGGTCAACTAGCGGGCCCTTGGACTATCTAGGTTAGCTAACTTGCACGTGGACTATGTAGGTTAACTAGCGGACATTTGCACGATCTAGGTTAACTAGCGGGCTCTTGCACTATTTAGGTTAACTAGCGGGCCCATTGACTATGTAGGTTAACTAGCGGGCACTTGGACGATCTAGGTTAACTAGCGGGCACTTGGACGATATAGGTTAACTAGCGGGCAATTGGATTATCTAGGTTAGCTAGCGGGCTCTTGCACTATGTAGTTTAATTAGCGGGCCCATTGACTATGTAGGTTAACTAGCGGACACTTGGACGATCTAGGTTATCTAGCGGGCACTTGGACTTTGTAGGTTAACGAACAGGCACTTGGACTATGTAGGTAACCTAGTGGTCACTTGAACTGTCTAGGATACCTAGCGGGCACTTGGACTATGTAGGTTAACTCGCGGGCACTTGGACTATGTAGGTTAACTAGAGGGCCCTTGGACTATGTAGGTTAACTAGCGTGCACTTGGACGATCTAGGTAAACTAGCGGGTACTTGGACTATGTAGGTTAACTAGCGGGCCTTTGGACTTTGTAGATTAACTAGCGGCACTTGGACTATCTACGTTAACTAGCGGGCCCTTGGACTATGTAGATTCCCTAGCGGGGACTTGGACTATGTATGTTCCAGAGCGGGCACTTCGACTATGTAGGGTCCCTAGCAGGCACTTGGACTATGTAGGTTCCAGAGCGGGCACTTGGACTATCTAGGTTCCCTAGCGGGCACTTGGACTATCTAAGTTACCTAGCGGGGACTTGGTCTATCTAGGTTAACTAAGGGGCACTTGGACTATCTAGGTTAACTAGCGAGCACTTGGACTATCTAGGTTAACTAGCGGGCATTTGGACTCTTAGGGCCACTAGAGGGCACTTGGACTTTGTAGGTTAACGAACGGGCACTGGGACTATGTAGGTAACCTAGTGGTCACTTGAACTGTCTAGGTTACCTAGCGGGTACTTGGACTATGTAGGTTAACTAGCGGGCACTTGGACAATATAGGTTAGCTAGCGGGCCCTTGGACGATGTAGGTTAACTAGCGGGCCCTTGCACTATGTAGTTTCCCTAGCGGGCATTTGGACAATTTAGGTAACCTAGCGGGCACTTGGACTATGTAGGTTACCTAGCGGGCACTTGGACTATCTAGGTTACCTAGCAGGCACCATGACTATCTAGGTTAACTAACGGGCACTTGGACTATGTAGGTTGCCTAGCGGGCACTTGGATTATGTAGGTTCCCTATCGGGCACTTGGCTTATGTAGGTTAACTAGCGGGCACTTGGACTGTCTAGGTTACCTAGTGGGCACTTGGATTATCTAGGTTAACCAAAGGCACTTGGACTATGTAGGTACCTAGCCGCCACTTGGGCTATCTAGGTTAGCTAACAGGCACTTGGACTATCTAGGTTCTCTAGCGGGCACTTGTACTATCTAGGTTACCTAGCTGGTACTTGGACTATGTAGGTCAACTAGCGGGCCTTGGACTATCTAGGTTAGCTAACGGGCACTTAGATTATGTAGGTTAACTAGTGAGCACTTGGAATATGTACGTTAAGTAGCGGACACTTGCACTATGAAGGTTAACAAGCGGGCCCATGGACTATGTAGGTTTACTAGCGGGCCCTTGGACTATCTAGATTCCCTAAAGGGCACTTGGACTATCTAGGTTACCTAGCTGGCACTTGGACTATGTAGGTCAACTAGCGGGCCCTTGGACTATCTAGGTTAGGTAACGGGCACTTAGATTATGTAGGTTAACTAGTGAGCACTTGGAATATTTACGTTAAGTAGCGGACACTTGCACTATGAAGGTTAACTAGCGGGCCCATGGACTATGTAGGTTTACTAGCGGGCCCTTGGACTATCTAGATTCCCTAAAGGGCACTTGGACTATCTAGGTTACCTAACGGGCACTTGGACTATCTAGGTCACCTAGCGGGCACTTGGACTATGTAGTCTAACTAGGGGGCCCTTGGGCGATCTAGGTTACCTAGCGGGTACTTGAACTATCTAGGTTAACTAGCGGGCACTTGCTGTATCTAGGTCACCTAGCGGGCACTTGGACTATGTACGTTCCCTAGCGGGCACTTGGGTTATTTTTGTTAACTAGCGGGCACTTGGAATATGTAGGTTAACTAGCGGACACTTGCACTATGTAGGTTACCTAGGAGGCACTTGGACTCTCTAGGTTAACTAGCGGGCACTTGGACTATCTAGGTTAACTAGCATGCACTTGGACTATGTAGGTTCCTTAGCGGGCACTTGGACTATCAAGGTTGCCTAGCGGGCACTTGGACGATATAGGTTAACTAGCGTGCCCTTGGAATATCTAGGTTACGTAGCGGGCACTTGGTATATATGTTAACTAGCGGGGATTGGACTATGTAGATTAACTAGAGGACACTTGGACTATCTAGGTTAACTAGTGGGCCCTTGGACTATGTAGGTTAACTAGCGGGCACTTGGACAATCTAGGTTAACTAGCGGGCACTTGGACGATCTAGGTTAACTAGCGGGCAGTTGGACTATCAAAGTTAACAAGTGAGCCCTTGGACTATGTAGGTTAACTAGCGGGCCCTTGGACTATCTGGGTTACCTAGCGGGCACTTGGAGTATATACGTTACCTAGCGGGCACTTGGACTATGTAGGTTACCTAGTGGGCACTTGGACTATCTAGGTTAACGAAAGGGCACTTGGAATATGCAGATAACCTAGCGGACACTTGGACTGTCTAGGTTACCTAACGGGCACTTGGACTTCTAGGTTAACGAACGGGCTCTTGGGCTATGTAGGTTGCCTAGCGGGCACTTGGACTATCTAGGTTAGGTAACGGGCACTTGGACTATCTAGGTTACCTAGCGGGAACTTGGACTATCTAGGTTACCTAACGGGCACTTTGACTATGTAGGTTACATAGCGGGCACTTGGACTATGTAGGTTAACTAGCGAGCACTTGGATTCTAGGTTTCCTAGCGGGCACTTGGACTATGTAGGATCCCTATCGGACATTTGGACTACTTAGGTTACCTAACGGGCACTTGTACCATCTAGGTTAACTAGAGGGCACTTGGAATATCTAGGTCAACTAGTGGGCCTCGTACTATGTAGGGTAACTAGCGAGCACTTGGACTATCTAGGTTAACTAGCGGACCTTGGACTATGTAGGTTAACTAGCGGGCCCTTGGACTATGTAGGTTAACTAGCGGGCATTTGGACGATCTAGGTTAACTAGAGGGCACTTGGACTATCTAGGTTAACTAGCGTGCACTTGGACTATCTAGGGTAACTAGCGGACACTTGGATGATCAATGTTAACTAGCGGGCCCTTGGATTATCTAGGTTACCCAGCGGGCACTTGGACTATGTAGGTCAACTAGCGGGCCCTTGGACTATCTAGGTTAGCTAACTTGCACGTGGACTATGTAGGTTAACTAGCGGACATTTGCACGATCTAGGTTAACTAGCGGGCTCTTGCACTATTTAGGTTAACTAGCGGGCCCATTGACTATGTAGGTTAACTAGCGGGCACTTGGACGATCTAGGTTAACTAGCGGGCACTTGGACGATATAGGTTAACTAGCGGGCAATTGGATTATCTAGGTTAGCTAGCGGGCAATTGGATTATCTAGGTTAGCTAGCGGGCTCTTGCACTATGTAGTTTAATTAGCGGGCCCATTGACTATGTAGGTTAACTAGCGGACACTTGGACGATCTAGGTTATCTAGCGGGCACTTGGACTTTGTAGGTTAACGAACAGGCACTTGGACTATGTAGGTAACCTAGTGGTCACTTGAACTGTCTAGGATACCTAGCGGGCACTTGGACTATGTAGGTTAACTCGCGGGCACTTGGACTATGTAGGTTAACTAGAGGGCCCTTGGACTATGTAGGTTAACTAGCGTGCACTTGGACGATCTAGGTAAACTAGCGGGTACTTGGACTATGTAGGTTAACTAGCGGGCCTTTGGACTTTGTAGATTAACTAGCGGCACTTGGACTATCTACGTTAACTAGCGGGCCCTTGGACTATGTAGATTCCCTAGCGGGGACTTGGACTATGTATGTTCCAGAGCGGGCACTTCGACTATGTAGGGTCCCTAGCAGGCACTTGGACTATGTAGGTTCCAGAGCGGGCACTTGGACTATCTAGGTTCCCTAGCGGGCACTTGGACTATCTAAGTTACCTAGCGGGGACTTGGTCTATCTAGGTTAACTAAGGGGCACTTGGACTATCTAGGTTAACTAGCGAGCACTTGGACTATCTAGGTTAACTAGCGGGCATTTGGACTCTTAGGGCCACTAGAGGGCACTTGGACTTTGTAGGTTAACGAACGGGCACTGGGACTATGTAGGTAACCTAGTGGTCACTTGAACTGTCTAGGTTACCTAGCGGGTACTTGGACTATGTAGGTTAACTAGCGGGCACTTGGACAATATAGGTTAGCTAGCGGGCCCTTGGACGATGTAGGTTAACTAGCGGGCCCTTGCACTATGTAGTTTCCCTAGCGGGCATTTGGACAATTTAGGTAACCTAGCGGGCACTTGGACTATGTAGGTTACCTAGCGGGCACTTGGACTATCTAGGTTACCTAGCAGGCACCATGACTATCTAGGTTAACTAACGGGCACTTGGACTATGTAGGTTGCCTAGCGGGCACTTGGATTATGTAGGTTCCCTATCGGGCACTTGGCTTATGTAGGTTAACTAGCGGGCACTTGGACTGTCTAGGTTACCTAGTGGGCACTTGGATTATCTAGGTTAACCAAAGGCACTTGGACTATGTAGGTACCTAGCCGCCACTTGGGCTATCTAGGTTAGCTAACAGGCACTTGGACTATCTAGGTTCTCTAGCGGGCACTTGTACTATCTAGGTTACCTAGCTGGTACTTGGACTATGTAGGTCAACTAGCGGGCCTTGGACTATCTAGGTTAGCTAACGGGCACTTAGATTATGTAGGTTAACTAGTGAGCACTTGGAATATGTACGTTAAGTAGCGGACACTTGCACTATGAAGGTTAACAAGCGGGCCCATGGACTATGTAGGTTTACTAGCGGGCCCTTGGACTATCTAGATTCCCTAAAGGGCACTTGGACTATCTAGGTTACCTAGCTGGCACTTGGACTATGTAGGTCAACTAGCGGGCCCTTGGACTATCTAGGTTAGGTAACGGGCACTTAGATTATGTAGGTTAACTAGTGAGCACTTGGAATATTTACGTTAAGTAGCGGACACTTGCACTATGAAGGTTAACTAGCGGGCCCATGGACTATGTAGGTTTACTAGCGGGCCCTTGGACTATCTAGATTCCCTAAAGGGCACTTGGACTATCTAGGTTACCTAACGGGCACTTGGACTATCTAGGTCACCTAGCGGGCACTTGGACTATGTAGTCTAACTAGGGGGCCCTTGGGCGATCTAGGTTACCTAGCGGGTACTTGAACTATCTAGGTTAACTAGCGGGCACTTGCTGTATCTAGGTCACCTAGCGGGCACTTGGACTATGTACGTTCCCTAGCGGGCACTTGGGTTATTTTTGTTAACTAGCGGGCACTTGGAATATGTAGGTTAACTAGCGGACACTTGCACTATGTAGGTTACCTAGGAGGCACTTGGACTCTCTAGGTTAACTAGCGGGCACTTGGACTATCTAGGTTAACTAGCATGCACTTGGACTATGTAGGTTCCTTAGCGGGCACTTGGACTATCAAGGTTGCCTAGCGGGCACTTGGACGATATAGGTTAACTAGCGTGCCCTTGGAATATCTAGGTTACGTAGCGGGCACTTGGTATATATGTTAACTAGCGGGCACTTGGACTATGTAGATTAACTAGAGGACACTTGGACTATCTAGGTTAACTAGTGGGCCCTTGGACTATGTAGGTTAACTAGCGGGCACTTGGACAATCTAGGTTAACTAGCGGGCACTTGGACGATCTAGGTTAACTAGCGGGCAGTTGGACTATCAAAGTTAACAAGTGAGCCCTTGGACTATGTAGGTTAACTAGCGGGCCCTTGGACTATCTGGGTTACCTAGCGGGCACTTGGAGTATATACGTTACCTAGCGGGCACTTGGACTATGTAGGTTACCTAGTGGGCACTTGGACTATCTAGGTTAACGAAAGGGCACTTGGAATATGCAGATAACCTAGCGGACACTTGGACTGTCTAGGTTACCTAACGGGCACTTGGACTTCTAGGTTAACGAACGGGCTCTTGGGCTATGTAGGTTGCCTAGCGGGCACTTGGACTATCTAGGTTAGGTAACGGGCACTTGGACTATCTAGGTTACCTAGCGGGAACTTGGACTATCTAGGTTACCTAACGGGCACTTTGACTATGTAGGTTACATAGCGGGCACTTGGACTATGTAGGTTAACTAGCGAGCACTTGGATTCTAGGTTTCCTAGCGGGCACTTGGACTATGTAGGATCCCTATCGGACATTTGGACTACTTAGGTTACCTAACGGGCACTTGTACCATCTAGGTTAACTAGAGGGCACTTGGAATATCTAGGTCAACTAGTGGGCCTCGTACTATGTAGGGTAACTAGCGAGCACTTGGACTATCTAGGTTAACTAGCGGACCTTGGACTATGTAGGTTAACTAGCGGGCCCTTGGACTATGTAGGTTAACTAGCGGGCATTTGGACGATCTAGGTTAACTAGAGGGCACTTGGACTATCTAGGTTAACTAGCGTGCACTTGGACTATCTAGGGTAACTAGCGGACACTTGGATGATCAATGTTAACTAGCGGGCCCTTGGATTATCTAGGTTACCCAGCGGGCACTTGGACTATGTAGGTCAACTAGCGGGCCCTTGGACTATCTAGGTTAGCTAACTTGCACGTGGACTATGTAGGTTAACTAGCGGACATTTGCACGATCTAGGTTAACTAGCGGGCTCTTGCACTATTTAGGTTAACTAGCGGGCCCATTGACTATGTAGGTTAACTAGCGGGCACTTGGACGATCTAGGTTAACTAGCGGGCACTTGGACGATATAGGTTAACTAGCGGGCAATTGGATTATCTAGGTT
The DNA here is from genome assembly GCF_050624435.1 of Tenrec ecaudatus. Classification (NCBI taxonomy): domain Eukaryota; kingdom Metazoa; phylum Chordata; class Mammalia; order Afrosoricida; family Tenrecidae; genus Tenrec; species Tenrec ecaudatus. Next base: position 239,867 of record NW_027457943.1, read on the forward strand.
AGCTAGCGGGCTCTTGCACTATGTAGTTTAATTAGCGGGCCCATTGACTATGTAGGTTAACTAGCGGACACTTGGACGATCTAGGTTATCTAGCGGGCACTTGGACTTTGTAGGTTAACGAACAGGCACTTGGACTATGTAGGTAACCTAGTGGTCACTTGAACTGTCTAGGATACCTAGCGGGCACTTGGACTATGTAGGTTAACTAGCGGGCACTTGGACTATGTAGGTTAACTAGCGGGCCCTTGGACGATGTAGGTTAACTAGCGTGCACTTGGACGATCTAGGTAAACTAGCGGGTACTTGGACTATGTAGGTTAACTAGCGGGCCTTTGGACTTTGTAGATTAACTAGCGGCACTTGGACTATCTACGTTAACTAGCGGGCCCTTGGACTATGTAGATTCCCTAGCGGGGACTTGGACTATGTATGTTCCAGAGCGGGCACTTCGACTATGTAGGGTCCCTAGCAGGCACTTGGACTATGTAGGTTCCAGAGCGGGCACTTGGACTATCTAGGTTCCCTAGCGGGCACTTGGACTATCTAAGTTACCTAGCGGGGACTTGGTCTATCTAGGTTAACTAAGGGGCACTTGGACTATCTAGGTTAACTAGCGAGCACTTGGACTATCTAGGTTAACTAGCGGGCATTTGGACTCTTAGGGCCACTAGAGGGCACTTGGACTTTGTAGGTTAACGAACGGGCACTGGGACTATGTAGGTAACCTAGTGGTCACTTGAACTGTCTAGGTTACCTAGCGGGCACTTGGACTATGTAGGTTAACTAGCGGGCACTTGGACAATATAGGTTAGCTAGCGGGCCCTTGGACGATGTAGGTTAACTAGCGGGCCCTTGCACTATGTAGTTTCCCTAGCGGGCATTTGGACAATTTAGGTAACCTAGCGGGCACTTGGACTATGTAGGTTACCTAGCGGGCACTTGGACTATCTAGGTTACCTAGCAGGCACCATGACTATCTAGGTTAACTAACGGGCACTTGGACTATGTAGGTTGCCTAGCGGGCACTTGGATTATGTAGGTTCCCTATCGGGCACTTGGCTTATGTAGGTTAACTAGCGGGCACTTGGACTGTCTAGGTTACCTAGTGGGCACTTGGATTATCTAGGTTAACCAAAGGCACTTGGACTATGTAAGTTACCTAGCCGCCACTTGGACTATCTAGGTTAGCTAACAGGCACTTGGACTATCTAGGTTCTCTAGCGGGCACTTGTACTATCTAGGTTACCTAGCTGGTACTTGGACTATGTAGGTCAACTAGCGGGCCCTTGGACTATCTAGGTTAGCTAACGGGCACTTAGATTATGTAGGTTAACTAGTGAGCACTTGGAATATGTACGTTAAGTAGCGGACACTTGCACTATGAAGGTTAACAAGCGGGCCCATGGACTATGTAGGTTTACTAGCGGGCCCTTGGACTATCTAGATTCCCTAAAGGGCACTTGGACTATCTAGGTTACCTAGCTGGCACTTGGACTATGTAGGTCAACTAGCGGGCCCTTGGACTATCTAGGTTAGGTAACGGGCACTTAGATTATGTAGGTTAACTAGTGAGCACTTGGAATATTTACGTTAAGTAGCGGACACTTGCACTATGAAGGTTAACTAGCGGGCCCATGGACTATGTAGGTTTACTAGCGGGCCCTTGGACTATCTAGATTCCCTAAAGGGCACTTGGACTATCTAGGTTACCTAACGGGCACTTGGACTATCTAGGTCACCTAGCGGGCACTTGGACTATGTAGTCTAACTAGGGGGCCCTTGGGCGATCTAGGTTACCTAGCGGGTACTTGAACTATCTAGGTTAACTAGCGGGCACTTGCTGTATCTAGGTCACCTAGCGGGCACTTGGACTATGTACGTTCCCTAGCGGGCACTTGGGTTATTTTTGTTAACTAGCGGGCACTTGGAATATGTAGGTTAACTAGCGGACACTTGCACTATGTAGGTTACCTAGGAGGCACTTGGACTCTCTAGGTTAACTAGCGGGCACTTGGACTATCTAGGTTAACTAGCATGCACTTGGACTATGTAGGTTCCTTAGCGGGCACTTGGACTATCAAGGTTGCCTAGCGGGCACTTGGACGATATAGGTTAACTAGCGTGCCCTTGGAATATCTAGGTTACGTAGCGGGCACTTGGTATATATGTTAACTAGCGGGGATTGGACTATGTAGATTAACTAGAGGACACTTGGACTATCTAGGTTAACTAGTGGGCCCTTGGACTATGTAGGTTAACTAGCGGGCACTTGGACAATCTAGGTTAACTAGCGGGCACTTGGACGATCTAGGTTAACTAGCGGGCAGTTGGACTATCAAAGTTAACAAGTGAGCCCTTGGACTATGTAGGTTAACTAGCGGGCCCTTGGACTATCTGGGTTACCTAGCGGGCACTTGGAGTATATACGTTACCTAGCGGGCACTTGGACTATGTAGGTTACCTAGTGGGCACTTGGACTATCTAGGTTAACGAAAGGGCACTTGGAATATGCAGATAACCTAGCGGACACTTGGACTGTCTAGGTTACCTAACGGGCACTTGGACTTCTAGGTTAACGAACGGGCTCTTGGGCTATGTAGGTTGCCTAGCGGGCACTTGGACTATCTAGGTTAGGTAACGGGCACTTGGACTATCTAGGTTACCTAGCGGGAACTTGGACTATCTAGGTTACCTAACGGGCACTTTGACTATGTAGGTTACATAGCGGGCACTTGGACTATCTAGGTTAACTAGCGAGCACTTGGATTCTAGGTTTCCTAGCGGGCACTTGGACTATGTAGGATCCCTATCGGACATTTGGACTACTTAGGTTACCTAACGGGCACTTGTACCATCTAGGTTAACTAGAGGGCACTTGGAATATCTAGGTCAACTAGTGGGCCTCGTACTATGTAGGGTAACTAGCGAGCACTTGGACTATCTAGGTTAACTAGCGGACCTTGGACTATGTAGGTTAACTAGCGGGCCCTTGGACTATGTAGGTTAACTAGCGGGCATTTGGACGATCTAGGTTAACTAGAGGGCACTTGGACTATCTAGGTTAACTAGCGTGCACTTGGACTATCTAGGGTAACTAGCGGACACTTGGATGATCAATGTTAACTAGCGGGCCCTTGGATTATCTAGGTTACCCAGCGGGCACTTGGACTATGTAGGTCAACTAGCGGGCCCTTGGACTATCTAGGTTAGCTAACTTGCACGTGGACTATGTAGGTTAACTAGCGGACATTTGCACGATCTAGGTTAACTAGCGGGCTCTTGCACTATTTAGGTTAACTAGCGGGCCCATTGACTATGTAGGTTAACTAGCGGGCACTTGGACGATCTAGGTTAACTAGCGGGCACTTGGACGATATAGGTTAACTAGCGGGCAATTGGATTATCTAGGTTAGCTAGCGGGCTCTTGCACTATGTAGTTTAATTAGCGGGCCCATTGACTATGTAGGTTAACTAGCGGACACTTGGACGATCTAGGTTATCTAGCGGGCACTTGGACTTTGTAGGTTAACGAACAGGCACTTGGACTATGTAGGTAACCTAGTGGTCACTTGAACTGTCTAGGATACCTAGCGGGCACTTGGACTATGTAGGTTAACTAGCGGGCACTTGGACTATGTAGGTTAACTAGCGGGCCCTTGGACGATGTAGGTTAACTAGCGTGCACTTGGACGATCTAGGTAAACTAGCGGGTACTTGGACTATGTAGGTTAACTAGCGGGCCTTTGGACTTTGTAGATTAACTAGCGGCACTTGGACTATCTACGTTAACTAGCGGGCCCTTGGACTATGTAGATTCCCTAGCGGGGACTTGGACTATGTATGTTCCAGAGCGGGCACTTCGACTATGTAGGGTCCCTAGCAGGCACTTGGACTATGTAGGTTCCAGAGCGGGCACTTGGACTATCTAGGTTCCCTAGCGGGCACTTGGACTATCTAAGTTACCTAGCGGGGACTTGGTCTATCTAGGTTAACTAAGGGGCACTTGGACTATCTAGGTTAACTAGCGAGCACTTGGACTATCTAGGTTAACTAGCGGGCATTTGGACTCTTAGGGCCACTAGAGGGCACTTGGACTTTGTAGGTTAACGAACGGGCACTGGGACTATGTAGGTAACCTAGTGGTCACTTGAACTGTCTAGGTTACCTAGCGGGCACTTGGACTATGTAGGTTAACTAGCGGGCACTTGGACAATATAGGTTAGCTAGCGGGCCCTTGGACGATGTAGGTTAACTAGCGGGCCCTTGCACTATGTAGTTTCCCTAGCGGGCATTTGGACAATTTAGGTAACCTAGCGGGCACTTGGACTATGTAGGTTACCTAGCGGGCACTTGGACTATCTAGGTTACCTAGCAGGCACCATGACTATCTAGGTTAACTAACGGGCACTTGGACTATGTAGGTTGCCTAGCGGGCACTTGGATTATGTAGGTTCCCTATCGGGCACTTGGCTTATGTAGGTTAACTAGCGGGCACTTGGACTGTCTAGGTTACCTAGTGGGCACTTGGATTATCTAGGTTAACCAAAGGCACTTGGACTATGTAAGTTACCTAGCCGCCACTTGGACTATCTAGGTTAGCTAACAGGCACTTGGACTATCTAGGTTCTCTAGCGGGCACTTGTACTATCTAGGTTACCTAGCTGGTACTTGGACTATGTAGGTCAACTAGCGGGCCCTTGGACTATCTAGGTTAGCTAACGGGCACTTAGATTATGTAGGTTAACTAGTGAGCACTTGGAATATGTACGTTAAGTAGCGGACACTTGCACTATGAAGGTTAACAAGCGGGCCCATGGACTATGTAGGTTTACTAGCGGGCCCTTGGACTATCTAGATTCCCTAAAGGGCACTTGGACTATCTAGGTTACCTAGCTGGCACTTGGACTATGTAGGTCAACTAGCCGGCCCTTGGACTATCTAGGTTAGGTAACGGGCACTTAGATTATGTAGGTTAACTAGTGAGCACTTGGAATATTTACGTTAAGTAGCGGACACTTGCACTCTGAAGGTTAACTAGCGGGCCCATGGACTATGTAGGTTTACTAGCGGGCCCTTGGACTATCTAGATTCCCTAAAGGGCACTTGGACTATCTAGGTTACCTAACGGGCACTTGGACTATCTAGGTCACCTAGCGGGCACTTGGACTATGTAGTCTAACTAGGGGGCCCTTGGGCGATCTAGGTTACCTAGCGGGTACTTGAACTATCTAGGTTAACTAGCGGGCACTTGCTGTATCTAGGTTACCTAGCGGGCACTTGGACTATGTATGTTCCCTAGCGGGCACTTGGGCTATTTTTGTTAACTAGCGGGCACTTGGAATATGTAGGTTAACTAGCGGACACTTGCACTATGTAGGTTACCTAGGAGGCACTTGGACTCTCTAGGTTAACTAGCGGGCACTTGGACTATCTAGGTTAACTAGCATGCACTTGGACTATGTAGGTTCCTTAGCGGGCACTTGGACTATCAAGGTTGCCTAGCGGGCACTTGGACGATATAGGTTAACTAGCGTGCCCTTGGAATATCTAGGTTACGTAGCGGGCACTTGGTATATATGTTAACTAGCGGGCACTTGGACTATGTAGATTAACTAGAGGACACTTGGACTATCTAGGTTAACTAATGGGCCCTTGGACTATGTAGGTTAACTAGCGGGCACTTGGACAATCTAGGTTAACTAGAGGGCACTTGGACGATCTAGGTTAACTAGCGGGCAGTTGGACTATCAAAGTTAACAAGTGAGCCCTTGGACTATGTAGGTTAACTAGCGGGCCCTTGGACTATCTGGGTTACCTAGCGGGCACTTGGAGTATATACGTTACCTAGCGGGCACTTGGACTATGTAGGTTACCTAGTGGGCACTTGGACTATCTAGGTTAACGAAAGGGCACTTGGAATATGCAGATAACCTAGCGGACACTTGGACTGTCTAGGTTACCTAACGGGCACTTGGACTTCTAGGTTAACGAACGGGCTCTTGGGCTATGTAGGTTGCCTAGCGGGCACTTGGACTATCTAGGTTAGGTAACGGGCACTTGGACTATCTAGGTTACCTAGCGGGAACTTGGACTATCTAGGTTACCTAACGGGCACTTTGACTATGTAGGTTACCTAGCGGGCACTTGGACTATCTAGGTTACCTAGCAGGCACCATGACTATCTAGGTTAACTAACGGGCACTTGGACTATGTAGGTTGCCTAGCGGGCACTTGGATTATGTAGGTTCCCTATCGGGCACTTGGCTTATGTAGGTTAACTAGCGGGCACTTGGACTGTCTAGGTTACCTAGTGGGCACTTGGATTATCTAGGTTAACCAAAGGCACTTGGACTATGTAAGTTACCTAGCCGCCACTTGGACTATCTAGGTTAGCTAACAGGCACTTGGACTATCTAGGTTCTCTAGCGGGCACTTGTACTATCTAGGTTACCTAGCTGGTACTTGGACTATGTAGGTCAACTAGCGGGCCCTTGGACTATCTAGGTTAGCTAACGGGCACTTAGATTATGTAGGTTAACTAGTGAGCACTTGGAATATGTACGTTAAGTAGCGGACACTTGCACTATGAAGGTTAACAAGCGGGCCCATGGACTATGTAGGTTTACTAGCGGGCCCTTGGACTATCTAGATTCCCTAAAGGGCACTTGGACTATCTAGGTTACCTAGCTGGCACTTGGACTATGTAGGTCAACTAGCGGGCCCTTGGACTATCTAGGTTAGGTAACGGGCACTTAGATTATGTAGGTTAACTAGTGAGCACTTGGAATATTTACGTTAAGTAGCGGACACTTGCACTCTGAAGGTTAACTAGCGGGCCCATGGACTATGTAGGTTTACTAGCGGGCCCTTGGACTATCTAGATTCCCTAAAGGGCACTTGGACTATCTAGGTTACCTAACGGGCACTTGGACTATCTAGGTCACCTAGCGGGCACTTGGACTATGTAGTCTAACTAGGGGGCCCTTGGGCGATCTAGGTTACCTAGCGGGTACTTGAACTATCTAGGTTAACTAGCGGGCACTTGCTGTATCTAGGTTACCAAGCGGGCACTTGGACTATGTATGTTCCCTAGCGGGCACTTGGGCTATTTTTGTTAACTAGCGGGCACTTGGAATATGTAGGTTAACTAGCGGACACTTGCACTATGTAGGTTACCTAGGAGGCACTTGGACTCTCTAGGTTAACTAGCGGGCACTTGGACTATCTAGGTTAACTAGCATGCACTTGGACTATGTAGGTTCCTTAGCGGGCACTTGGACTATCAAGGTTGCCTAGCGGGCACTTGGACGATATAGGTTAACTAGCGTGCCCTTGGAATATCTAGGTTACGTAGCGGGCACTTGGTATATATGTTAACTAGCGGGCACTTGGACTATGTAGATTAACTAGAGGACACTTGGACTATCTAGGTTAACTAATGGGCCCTTGGACTATGTAGGTTAACTAGCGGGCACTTGGACAATCTAGGTTAACTAGAGGGCACTTGGACGATCTAGGTTAACTAGCGGGCAGTTGGACTATCAAAGTTAACAAGTGAGCCCTTGGACTATGTAGGTTAACTAGCGGGCCCTTGGACTATCTGGGTTACCTAGCGGGCACTTGGAGTATATACGTTACCTAGCGGGCACTTGGACTATGTAGGTTACCTAGTGGGCACTTGGACTATCTAGGTTAACGAAAGGGCACTTGGAATATGCAGATAACCTAGCGGACACTTGGACTGTCTAGGTTACCTAACGGGCACTTGGACTTCTAGGTTAACGAACGGGCTCTTGGGCTATGTAGGTTGCCTAGCGGGCACTTGGACTATCTAGGTTAGGTAACGGGCACTTGGACTATCTAGGTTACCTAGCGGGAACTTGGACTATCTAGGTTACCTAACGGGCACTTTGACTATGTAGGTTACATAGCGGGCACTTGGACTATGTAGGTTAACTAGCGAGCACTTGGATTCTAGGTTTCCTAGCGGGCACTGGGACTATGTAGGATCCCTATCGGACATTTAGACTACTTAGGTTACCTAGCGGGCACTTGTACCATCTAGGTTAACTAGAGGGCACTTGGAATATCTAGGTCAACTAGTGGGCCTCGTACTATGTAGGGTAACTAGCGAGCACTTGGACTATCTAGGTTAACTAGCGGACCTTGGACTATGTAGGTTAACTAGCGGGCCCTTGGACTATGTAGGTTAACTAGCGGGCATTTGGACGATCTGGGTTAACTAGAGGGCACTTGGACTATCTAGGTTAACTAGCGTGCACTTGGACTATCTAGGGTAACTAGCGGACACTTGGATGATCAATGTTAACTAGCGGGCCCTTGGATTATCTAGGTTACCCAGCGGGCACTTGGACTATGTAGGATCCCTATCGGACATTTGGACTACTTAGGTTACCTAGCGGGCACATGTACCATCTAGGTTAACTAGCAGGCACTTGGAATATCTAGGTCAACTAGTGGGCCCTCGTACTATGTAGGGTAACTAGCGAGCACTTGGACTATCTAGGTTAACTAGCGGACCTTGGACTATGTAGGTTAACTAGCGTTCCCTTGGACTATGTAGGTTAACTAGCGGGCACTTGGACGATCTAGGTTAACTAGAGGGCACTTGGACTATCTAGGTTAACTAGCATGCACTTGGACTATCTAGGTTAACTAGCGGGCACTTGGATGATCAATGTTAACTAGCGGGCACTTGGATTATCTAGGTTACCCAGCGGGCACTTGGACTATGTAGGTCAACTAGCGGGCCCTTGGACTATCTAGGTTAGCTAACTTGCACGTGGACTATGTAGGTTAACTAGCGGACATTTGCACGATCTAGGTTAACTAGCGGGCTCTTGCACTATTTAGGTTAACTAGCGGGCCCATTGACTATGTAGGTTAACTAGCGGGCACTTGGACGATCTAGGTTAACTAGCGGGCACTTGGACGATATAGGTTAACTAGCGGGCAATTGGATTATCTAGGTTAGCTAGCGGGCTCTTGCACTATGTAGTTTAATTAGCGGGCCCATTGACTATGTAGGTTAACTAGCGGACACTTGGACGATCTAGGTTATCTAGCGGGCACTTGGACTTTGTAGGTTAACGAACAGGCACTTGGACTATGTAGGTAACCTAGTGGTCACTTGAACTGTCTAGGATACCTAGCGGGCACTTGGACTATGTAGGTTAACTAGCGGGCACTTGGACTATGTAGGTTAACTAGCGGGCCCTTGGACTATGTAGGTTAACTAGCGTGCACTTGGACGATCTAGGTAAACTAGCGGGTACTTGGACTATGTAGGTTAACTAGCGGGCCTTTGGACTTTGTAGATTAACTAGCGGCACTTGGACTATCTACGTTAACTAGCGGGCCCTTGGACTATGTAGATTCCCTAGCGGGCACTTGGACTATGTATGTTCCAGAGCGGGCACTTCGACTATGTAGGGTCCCTAGCAGGCACTTGGACTATGTAGGTTCCAGAGCGGGCACTTGGACTATCTAGGTTCCCTAGCGGGCACTTGGACTATGTAGGTTAACGAACAGGCACTTGGACTATGTAGGTAACCTAGTGGTCACTTGAACTGTCAAGGATACCTAGCGGGCACTTGGACTATGTAGGTTAACTAGCGGGCACTTGGACTATGTAGGTTAACTAGTGGGCCCTTGGACTATGTAGGTTAACTAGCGGGCCCTTGGAATATGTAGATTAACTAGCGTGCACTTGGACGATCTAGGTAAACTAGCGGGTACTTGGACTATGTAGGTTAACTAGCGGGCCTTTGGACTTTGTAGATTAACTAGCGGCACTTGGACTATCTACGTTAACTAGCGGGCTCTTGGACTATGTAGATTCCCTAGCGGGCACTTGGACTATGTATGTTCCAGAGCGGGCACTTCGAGTATGTAGGGTCCCTAGCAGGCACTTGGACTATGTAGGTTCCAGAGCGGGCACTTGGACTATCTAGGTTCCCTAGCGGGTACTTGGACTATGTTGGTTAACTAGCGGGCACTTGCACTCTCTAGGTTACCTAGCGGGCACTTGGACTATGTACCTTTCCTAGCGGGCACTTGGACTATGTAGTTTACCTAGCAGACACTTGCACTATGTAGGTTACCTAGCGGTCACTTTGACTATGTAGGATAACTAGAGGAAACTTGGACGATCTAGGTTAACTAGTGGGCCCTTGGACTATGTAGTTTAACTAGCCAGTACTTGGACGATCTTGGTTAACTAGCGGGCACTTGGATGATCTAGGTTAACTAAGGGGCACTTGGACTATCAAAGTTAACAAGCGAGCCCTTGGATTATGTAGGTTAACTAGTGGGCCCTTGAACTATCTAGGTTACCTAGATAGCATTTGGACTATATAGGTTCCCTAGCGGGAACTTGGACTATCTAAGTTGCCTAGCAGGCACTTGGATTATGAAGGATCCCTAGCGGGCACTTGGACTATCTAGGTTACCTAGCGGGCACTTGGACTATGTACGTCCCCTAGTGGGCACTTGGACTATCTAGGTTAACTAACGCGCACTAGGACTATCTAGGTTAACTAGCGGGCACTTGGACTATCTAGGTTACCTAGCAGGCACTTGGATTATGAAGGATCCCTAGCGGGCACTTGGACTATCTAGGTTACCTAGCGGCCACTTGGACAATGTAGGTTAACTAGCGGACACTTGCACGATCTAGGTTAACTAGCGGGCCCTTGCACTATGTAGGTTGACTAGCGGGCCCATGGATTATGTAGGTTTACTAGCAGGCACTTGGACTATGTATGTTCCCTAGCGGGCACGTGGAATATGTATGTACCCTACGGACACTTGAACTATGTAAGTTAACTACCGGGCACTTGGGCTATGTATGTTAACTAGGGGGCCCTTGGACTATCTAGGTTAACTAGCAGGCATTTGGACTATGTAGTTTCCCTAGCGGGCATTTGGAATATTTATGTTACCAAGCGGGCACTTGGACTATGTAGGTTACCTAGCGAGCACTTGGACTATCTAGGTTACCTAGCACGCACTTTGACTATCTAGGTTAACTAACGGGCACTTGGACTATGTAGGTTCCCTAGCGGGCACTTGGACTATGTAGGATCCCTATCGGACATTTGGACTACTTAGGTTACCTAGCGGCACTTGTACCATCTAGGTTAACTAGCGGGCACTTGGAATATCTAGGTCAACTAGTGGGCCCTCGTACTATGTAAGGTAACTAGCGAGCACTTGGACTATCTAGGTTAACTAGCGGGCCCTTGGACTATGTAGGTTAACTAGCGGGCACTTGGACGATCTAGGTTAACTAGAGGGCACTTGGACTATCTAGGTTAACTAGCATGCACTTGGACTATCTAGGTTAACTAGCGGGCACTTGGATGATCAATGTTAACTAGCGGGCACTTGGATTATCTAGGTTACCCAGCGGGCACTTGGACTATGTAGGTCAACTAGCGGGCCCTTGGACTATCTAGGTTAGCTAACTGGCACGTGGACTATGTAGGTTAACTAGCGGACATTTGCACGATCTAGGTTAACTAGCGGGCTCTTGCACTATTTAGGTTAACTAGCGGGCCCATTGACTATGTAGGTTAACTAGCGGGCACTTGGACGATCTAGGTTAACTAGCGGGCACTTGGACGATATAGGTTAACTAGCGTGCACTTGGACGATCTAGGTAAACTAGCGGGTACTTGGACTATGTAGGTTAACTAGCGGGCCTTTGGACTTTGTAGATTAACTAGCGGCACTTGGACTATCTACGTTAACTAGCGGGCCCTTGGACTATGTAGATTCCCTAGCGGGCACTTGGACTATGTATGTTCCAGAGCGGGCACTTCGACTATGTAGGGTCCCTAGCAGGCACTTGGACTATGTAGGTTCCAGAGCGGGCACTTGGACTATCTAGGTTCCCTAGCGGGCACTTGGACTATGTAGGTTAACGAACAGGCACTTGGACTATGTAGATAACCTAGTGGTCACTTGAACTGTCAAGGATACCTAGCGGGCACTTGGACTATGTAGGTTAACTAGCGGGCACTTGGACTATGTAGGTTAACTAGTGGGCCCTTGGACTATGTAGGTTAACTAGCGGGCCCTTGGAATATGTAGATTAACTAGCGTGCACTTGGACGATCTAGGTAAACTAGCGGGTACTTGGACTATGTAGGTTAACTAGCGGGCCTTTGGACTTTGTAGATTAACTAGCGGCACTTGGACTATCTACGTTAACTAGCGGGCTCTTGGACTATGTAGATTCCCTAGCGGGCACTTGGACTATGTATGTTCCAGAGCGGGCACTTCGAGTATGTAGGGTCCCTAGCAGGCACTTGGACTATGTAGGTTCCAGAGCGGGCACTTGGACTATCTAGGTTCCCTAGCGGGTACTTGGACTATGTTGGTTAACTAGCGGGCACTTGCACTCTCTAGGTTACCTAGCGGGCACTTGGACTATGTACCTTTCCTAGCGGGCACTTGGACTATGTAGTTTACCTAGCAGACACTTGCACTATGTAGGTTACCTAGCGGTCACTTTGACTATGTAGGATAACTAGAGGAAACTTGGACGATCTAGGTTAACTAGTGGGCCCTTGGACTATGTAGTTTAACTAGCCAGTACTTGGACGATCTTGGTTAACTAGCGGGCACTTGGATGATCTAGGTTAACTAAGGGGCACTTGGACTATCAAAGTTAACAAGCGAGCCCTTGGATTATGTAGGTTAACTAGTGGGCCCTTGAACTATCTAGGTTACCTAGATAGCATTTGGACTATATAGGTTCCCTAGCGGGAACTTGGACTATCTAAGTTGCCTAGCAGGCACTTGGATTATGAAGGATCCCTAGCGGGCACTTGGACTATCTAGGTTACCTAGCGGGCACTTGGACTATGTACGTCCCCTAGTGGGCACTTGGACTATCTAGGTTAACTAACGCGCACTAGGACTATCTAGGTTAACTAGCGGGCACTTGGACTATCTAGGTTACCTAGCAGGCACTTGGATTATGAAGGATCCCTAGCGGGCACTTGGACTATCTAGGTTACCTAGCGGCCACTTGGACAATGTAGGTTAACTAGCGGACACTTGCACGATCTAGGTTAACTAGCGGGCCCTTGCACTATGTAGGTTGACTAGCGGGCCCATGGATTATGTAGGTTTACTAGCAGGCACTTGGACTATGTATGTTCCCTAGCGGGCACGTGGAATATGTATGTACCCTACGGACACTTGAACTATGTAAGTTAACTACCGGGCACTTGGACTATGTATGTTAACTAGGGGGCCCTTGGACTATCTAGGTTAACTAGCAGGCATTTGGACTATGTAGTTTCCCTAGCGGGCATTTGGAATATTTATGTTACCAAGCGGGCACTTGGACTATGTAGGTTACCTAGCGAGCACTTGGACTATCTAGGTTACCTAGCACGCACTTTGACTATCTAGGTTAACTAACGGGCACTTGGACTATGTAGGTTCCCTAGCGGGCACTTGGACTATGTAGGATCCCTATCGGACATTTGGACTACTTAGGTTACCTAGCGGCACTTGTACCATCTAGGTTAACTAGCGGGCACTTGGAATATCTAGGTCAACTAGTGGGCCCTCGTACTATGTAAGGTAACTAGCGAGCACTTGGACTATCTAGGTTAACTAGCGGGCCCTTGGACTATGTAGGTTAACTAGCGGGCACTTGGACGATCTAGGTTAACTAGAGGGCACTTGGACTATCTAGGTTAACTAGCATGCACTTGGACTATCTAGGTTAACTAGCGGGCACTTGGATGATCAATGTTAACTAGCGGGCACTTGGATTATCTAGGTTACCCAGCGGGCACTTGGACTATGTAGGTCAACTAGCGGGCCCTTGGACTATCTAGGTTAGCTAACTGGCACGTGGACTATGTAGGTTAACTAGCGGACATTTGCACGATCTAGGTTAACTAGCGGGCTCTTGCACTATTTAGGTTAACTAGCGGGCCCATTGACTATGTAGGTTAACTAGCGGGCACTTGGACGATCTAGGTTAACTAGCGGGCACTTGGACGATATAGGTTAACTAGCGTGCACTTGGACGATCTAGGTAAACTAGCGGGTACTTGGACTATGTAGGTTAACTAGCGGGCCTTTGGACTTTGTAGATTAACTAGCGGCACTTGGACTATCTACGTTAACTAGCGGGCCCTTGGACTATGTAGATTCCCTAGCGGGCACTTGGACTATGTATGTTCCAGAGCGGGCACTTCGACTATGTAGGGTCCCTAGCAGGCACTTGGACTATGTAGGTTCCAGAGCGGGCACTTGGACTATCTAGGTTCCCTAGCGGGCACTTGGACTATGTAGGTTAACGAACAGGCACTTGGACTATGTAGGTAACCTAGTGGTCACTTGAACTGTCAAGGATACCTAGCGGGCACTTGGACTATGTAGGTTAACTAGCGGGCACTTGGACTATGTAGGTTAACTAGTGGGCCCTTGGACTATGTAGGTTAACTAGCGGGCCCTTGGAATATGTAGATTAACTAGCGTGCACTTGGACGATCTAGGTAAACTAGCGGGTACTTGGACTATGTAGGTTAACTAGCGGGCCTTTGGACTTTGTAGATTAACTAGCGGCACTTGGACTATCTACGTTAACTAGCGGGCTCTTGGACTATGTAGATTCCCTAGCGGGCACTTGGACTATGTATGTTCCAGAGCGGGCACTTCGAGTATGTAGGGTCCCTAGCAGGCACTTGGACTATGTAGGTTCCAGAGCGGGCACTTGGACTATCTAGGTTCCCTAGCGGGTACTTGGACTATGTTGGTTAACTAGCGGGCACTTGCACTCTCTAGGTTACCTAGCGGGCACTTGGACTATGTACCTTTCCTAGCGGGCACTTGGACTATGTAGTTTACCTAGCAGACACTTGCACTATGTAGGTTACCTAGCGGTCACTTTGACTATGTAGGATAACTAGAGGAAACTTGGACGATCTAGGTTAACTAGTGGGCCCTTGGACTATGTAGTTTAACTAGCCAGTACTTGGACGATCTTGGTTAACTAGCGGGCACTTGGATGATCTAGGTTAACTAAGGGGCACTTGGACTATCAAAGTTAACAAGCGAGCCCTTGGATTATGTAGGTTAACTAGTGGGCCCTTGAACTATCTAGGTTACCTAGATAGCATTTGGACTATATAGGTTCCCTAGCGGGAACTTGGACTATCTAAGTTGCCTAGCAGGCACTTGGATTATGAAGGATCCCTAGCGGGCACTTGGACTATCTAGGTTACCTAGCGGGCACTTGGACTATGTACGTCCCCTAGTGGGCACTTGGACTATCTAGGTTAACTAACGCGCACTAGGACTATCTAGGTTAACTAGCGGGCACTTGGACTATCTAGGTTACCTAGCAGGCACTTGGATTATGAAGGATCCCTAGCGGGCACTTGGACTATCTAGGTTACCTAGCGGCCACTTGGACAATGTAGGTTAACTAGCGGACACTTGCACGATCTAGGTTAACTAGCGGGCCCTTGCACTATGTAGGTTGACTAGCGGGCCCATGGATTATGTAGGTTTACTAGCAGGCACTTGGACTATGTATGTTCCCTAGCGGGCACGTGGAATATGTATGTACCCTACGGACACTTGAACTATGTAAGTTAACTACCGGGCACTTGGACTATGTATGTTAACTAGGGGGCCCTTGGACTATCTAGGTTAACTAGCGGGCATTTGGACTATGTAGTTTCCCTAGCGGGCATTTGGAATATTTATGTTACCAAGCGGGCACTTGGACTATGTAGGTTACCTAGCGAGCACTTGGACTATCTAGGTTACCTAGCACGCACTTTGACTATCTAGGTTAACTAACGGGCACTTGGACTATGTAGGTTCCCTAGCGGGCACTTGGACTATGTAGGATCCCTATCGGACATTTGGACTACTTAGGTTACCTAGCGGCACTTGTACCATCTAGGTTAACTAGCGGGCACTTGGAATATCTAGGTCAACTAGTGGGCCCTCGTACTATGTAAGGTAACTAGCGAGCACTTGGACTATCTAGGTTAACTAGCGGGCCCTTGGACTATGTAGGTTAACTAGCGGGCACTTGGACGATCTAGGTTAACTAGAGGGCACTTGGACTATCTAGGTTAACTAGCATGCACTTGGACTATCTAGGTTAACTAGCGGGCACTTGGATGATCAATGTTAACTAGCGGGCACTTGGATTATCTAGGTTACCCAGCGGGCACTTGGACTATGTAGGTCAACTAGCGGGCCCTTGGACTATCTAGGTTAGCTAACTGGCACGTGGACTATGTAGGTTAACTAGCGGACATTTGCACGATCTAGGTTAACTAGCGGGCTCTTGCACTATTTAGGTTAACTAGCGGGCCCATTGACTATGTAGGTTAACTAGCGGGCACTTGGACGATCTAGGTTAACTAGCGGGCACTTGGACGATATAGGTTAACTAGCGGGCAATTGGATTATCTAGGTTAGCTATCGGGCTCTTGCACTATGTAGTTTAATTAGCGGGCCCATTGACTATGTAGGTTAACTAGGGGACACTTGGACGATCTAGGTTATCTAGCGGGCACTTGGACTTTGTAGGTTAACGAACAGGCACTTGGACTATGTAGGTAACCTAGTGGTCACTTGAACTGTCTTGGATACCTAGCGGGCACTTGGACTATGTAGGTTAACTAGCGGGCACTTGGACTATGTAGGTTAACTAGCGGGCCCTTGGACTATGTAGGTTAACTAGCGTGCACTTGGACGATCTAGGTAAACTAGCGGGTACTTGGACTATGTAGGTTAACTAGCGGGCCTTTGGACTTTGTAGATTAACTAGCGGCACTTGGACTATCTACGTTAACTAGCGGGCCCTTGGACTATGTAGATTCCCTAGCGGGCACTTGGACTATGTATGTTCCAGAACGGGCACTTCGACTATGTAGGGTCCCTAGCAGGCACTTGGACTATGTAGGTTCCAGAGCGGGCACTTGGACTATCTAGGTTCCCTAGCGGGCACTTGGACTATGTAGGTTAACGAACAGGCACTTGGACTATGTAGGTAACCTAGTGGTCACTTGAACTGTCTAGGATACCTAGCGGGCACTTGGACTATGTAGGTTAACTAGCGGGCACTTGGACTATGTAGGTTAACTAGCGGGCACTTGGACTATCTAGGTTAACTAGCATGCACTTGGACTATCTAGGTTAACTAGCGGGCACTTGGATGATCAATGTTAACTAGCGGGCACTTGGATTATCTAGGTTACCCAGCGGGCACTTGGACTATGTAGGTCAACTAGCGGGCCCTTGGACTATCTAGGTTAGCTAACTGGCACGTGGACTATGTAGGTTAACTAGCGGACATTTGCACGATCTAGGTTAACTAGCGGGCTCTTGCACTATTTAGGTTAACTAGCGGGCCCATTGACTATGTAGGTTAACTAGCGGGCACTTGGACGATCTAGGTTAACTAGCGGGCACTTGGACGATATAGGTTAACTAGCGGGCAATTGGATTATCTAGGTTAGCTAGCGGGCTCTTGCACTATGTAGTTTAATTAGCGGGCCCATTGACTATGTAGGTTAACTAGCGGACACTTGGACGATCTAGGTTATCTAGCGGGCACTTGGACTTTGTAGGTTAACGAACAGGCACTTGGACTATGTAGGTAACCTAGTGGTCACTTGAACTGTCTAGGATACCTAGCGGGCACTTGGACTATGTAGGTTAACTAGCGGGCACTTGGACTATGTAGGTTAACTAGCGGGCCCTTGGACTATGTAGGTTAACTAGCGTGCACTTGGACGATCTAGGTAAACTAGCGGGTACTTGGACTATGTAGGTTAACTAGCGGGCCTTTGGACTTTGTAGATTAACTAGCGGCACTTGGACTATCTACGTTAACTAGCGGGCCCTTGGACTATGTAGATTCCCTAGCGGGCACTTGGACTATGTATGTTCCAGAGCGGGCACTTCGACTATGTAGGGTCCCTAGCAGGCACTTGGACTATGTAGGTTCCAGAGCGGGCACTTGGACTATCTAGGTTCCCTAGCGGGCACTTGGACTATGTAGGTTAACGAACAGGCACTTGGACTATGTAGGTAACCTAGTGGTCACTTGAACTGTCAAGGATACCTAGCGGGCACTTGGACTATGTAGGTTAACTAGCGGGCACTTGGACTATGTAGGTTAACTAGTGGGCCCTTGGACTATGTAGGTTAACTAGCGGGCCCTTGGAATATGTAGATTAACTAGCGTGCACTTGGACGATCTAGGTAAACTAGCGGGTACTTGGACTATGTAGGTTAACTAGCGGGCCTTTGGACTTTGTAGATTAACTAGCGGCACTTGGACTATCTACGTTAACTAGCGGGCTCTTGGACTATGTAGATTCCCTAGCGGGCACTTGGACTATGTATGTTCCAGAGCGGGCACTTCGAGTATGTAGGGTCCCTAGCAGGCACTTGGACTATGTAGGTTCCAGAGCGGGCACTTGGACTATCTAGGTTCCCTAGCGGGTACTTGGACTATGTTGGTTAACTAGCGGGCACTTGCACTCTCTAGGTTACCTAGCGGGCACTTGGACTATGTACCTTTCCTAGCGGGCACTTGGACTATGTAGTTTACCTAGCAGACACTTGCACTATGTAGGTTACCTAGCGGTCACTTTGACTATGTAGGATAACTAGAGGAAACTTGGACGATCTAGGTTAACTAGTGGGCCCTTGGACTATGTAGTTTAACTAGCCAGTACTTGGACGATCTTGGTTAACTAGCGGGCACTTGGATGATCTAGGTTAACTAAGGGGCACTTGGACTATCAAAGTTAACAAGCGAGCCCTTGGATTATGTAGGTTAACTAGTGGGCCCTTGAACTATCTAGGTTACCTAGATAGCATTTGGACTATATAGGTTCCCTAGCGGGAACTTGGACTATCTAAGTTGCCTAGCAGGCACTTGGATTATGAAGGATCCCTAGCGGGCACTTGGACTATCTAGGTTACCTAGCGGGCACTTGGACTATGTACGTCCCCTAGTGGGCACTTGGACTATCTAGGTTAACTAACGCGCACTAGGACTATCTAGGTTAACTAGCGGGCACTTGGACTATCTAGGTTACCTAGCAGGCACTTGGATTATGAAGGATCCCTAGCGGGCACTTGGACTATCTAGGTTACCTAGCGGCCACTTGGACAATGTAGGTTAACTAGCGGACACTTGCACGATCTAGGTTAACTAGCGGGCCCTTGCACTATGTAGGTTGACTAGCGGGCCCATGGATTATGTAGGTTTACTAGCAGGCACTTGGACTATGTATGTTCCCTAGCGGGCACGTGGAATATGTATGTACCCTACGGACACTTGAACTATGTAAGTTAACTACCGGGCACTTGGACTATGTATGTTAACTAGGGGGCCCTTGGACTATCTAGGTTAACTAGCGGGCATTTGGACTATGTAGTTTCCCTAGCGGGCATTTGGAATATTTATGTTACCAAGCGGGCACTTGGACTATGTAGGTTACCTAGCGAGCACTTGGACTATCTAGGTTACCTAGCACGCACTTTGACTATCTAGGTTAACTAACGGGCACTTGGACTATGTAGGTTCCCTAGCGGGCACTTGGACTATGTAGGATCCCTATCGGACATTTGGACTACTTAGGTTACCTAGCGGCACTTGTACCATCTAGGTTAACTAGCGGGCACTTGGAATATCTAGGTCAACTAGTGGGCCCTCGTACTATGTAAGGTAACTAGCGAGCACTTGGACTATCTAGGTTAACTAGCGGGCCCTTGGACTATGTAGGTTAACTAGCGGGCACTTGGACGATCTAGGTTAACTAGAGGGCACTTGGACTATCTAGGTTAACTAGCATGCACTTGGACTATCTAGGTTAACTAGCGGGCACTTGGATGATCAATGTTAACTAGCGGGCACTTGGATTATCTAGGTTACCCAGCGGGCACTTGGACTATGTAGGTCAACTAGCGGGCCCTTGGACTATCTAGGTTAGCTAACTGGCACGTGGACTATGTAGGTTAACTAGCGGACATTTGCACGATCTAGGTTAACTAGCGGGCTCTTGCACTATTTAGGTTAACTAGCGGGCCCATTGACTATGTAGGTTAACTAGCGGGCACTTGGACGATCTAGGTTAACTAGCGGGCACTTGGACGATATAGGTTAACTAGCGGGCAATTGGATTATCTAGGTTAGCTAGCGGGCTCTTGCACTATGTAGTTTAATTAGCGGGCCCATTGACTATGTAGGTTAACTAGGGGACACTTGGACGATCTAGGTTATCTAGCGGGCACTTGGACTTTGTAGGTTAACGAACAGGCACTTGAACTATGTAGGTAACCTAGTGGTCACTTGAACTGTCTTGGATACCTAGCGGGCACTTGGACTATGTAGGTTAACTAGCGGGCACTTGGACTATGTAGGTTAACTAGCGGGCCCTTGGACTATGTAGGTTAACTAGCGTGCACTTGGACGATCTAGGTAAACTAGCGGGTACTTAGACTATGTAGGTTAACTAGCGGGCCTTTGGACTTTGTAGATTAACTAGCAGCACTTGGACTATCTACGTTAACTAGCGGGCCCTTGGACTATGTAGATTCCCTAGCGGGCACTTGGACTATGTATGTTCCAGAGCGGGCACTTCGACTATGTAGGGTCCCTAGCAGGCACTTGGACTATGTAGGTTCCAGAGCGGGCACTTGGACTATCTAGGTTCCCTAGCGGGCACTTGGACTATGTAGGTTAACGAACAGGCACTTGGACTATGTAGGTAATCTAGTGGTCACTTGAACTGTCTAGGATACCTAGCGGGCAATTGGACTATGTAGGTTAACTAGCGGGCACTTGGACTATGTAGGTTAACTAGCGGGCCCTTGGACTATGTAGGTTAACTAGCGGGCCCTTGGAATATGTAGGTTAACTAGCGTGCACTTGGACGATCTATGTAAACTAGCGGGTACTTGGACTATGTAGGTTAACTAGCGGGCCTTTGGACTTTGTAGATTAACTAGCGGCACTTGGACTATCTACGTTAACTAGCGGGCTCTTGGACTATGTAGATTCCCTAGCGGGCACTTGGACTATGTATGTTCCAGAGCGGTCATTTCGACTATGTAGGGTCCCTAGCAGGCACTTGGACTATGTAGGTTCCAGAGAGAGCACTTGGACTATCTAGGTTCCCTAGCGGGTACTTGGACTATGTTGGTTAACTAGCGGGTACTTGCACACTCTAGGTTACCTAGCAGGCACTTGGACTATGTACCTTTCCTAGCGGGCACTTGGACTATCTAAGTTAACTAGCGGGCACTTGGACTATGTAGTTTACCTAGCAGACACTTGCACTATGTAGGTTACATAGCGGTCACTTTGACTATGTAGGATAACTAGAGGAAACTTGGACGATCTAGGTTAACTAGTGGGCCCTTGGACTATGTAGTTTAACTAGCCAGTACTTGGACGATCTTGGTTAACTAGCGGGCACTTGGACGATCTAGGTTAACTAAGGGGCACTTGGACTATCAAAGTTAACTAGCGAGCCCTTGGATTATGTAGGTTAACTAGTGGGCCCTTGAACTATCTAGCTTGCCTAGATAGCACTTGGACTATATAGGTTCCCTAGCGGGAACTTGGACTATCTAGGTTGCCTAGCAGGCACTTGGATTATGAAGGATCCTTAGCGGGCACTTGGACTATCTAGGTTACCTAGCGGGCACTTGGACTATGTACGTCCCCTAGTGGGCAATTGGACTATCTAGGTTAACTAACGCGCACTAGGACTATCTAGGTTAACTAGCGGGCACTTGGACTATCTAGGTTACCTAGCAGGCACTTGGATTATGAAGGATCCCTAGCGGGCACTTGGACTATCTAGGTAACCTAGCGGCCACTTGGACAATGTAGGTTAACTAGCGGACACTTGCACGATCTAGGTTAAATAGCGGGCCCTTGCACTATGTATGTTGACTAGCGGGCCCATGGATTATGTAGGTTTACTAGCAGGCACTTGGACTATGTATGTTCCCTAGCGGGCACGTGGAATATGTATGTACCCTACGGACACTTGAACTATGTAAGTTAACTACCGGGCACTTGGACTATGTATGTTAACTAGGGGCCCTTGGACTATCTAGGTTAACTAGCGGGCACTTGGACTGTGTAGTTTCCATAGCGGGCATTTGGAATATTTAGGTTACCAAGCGGGCACTTGGACTACGTAGGTTACCTAGCGAGCACTTGGATTATCTAGGTTACCTAGCAGGCACTTTGACTATCTAGGTTAACTAACGGGCACTTGGACTATGTAGGTTCCCTAGCGGGCACTTGGACTATGTAGGTTCCCTAGCGAGCACTTGGATTATGTAGGTTAACTAGCGGGTACTTTGATGATCAATGTTAAATACCGTGCACTTGGACTATCTAGGATAGCTAACGGGCACATGGACTAAGTACGTCCCCTAGTGGGCACTTGGACTATCTAGGTAAACTAACGGGCACTAGGACTATCTAGGTTAACTAGCGGGCACTTGGACTATCTAGGTTTCCTAGCTGGCACTTGGACTATGAAGGTTCCCTAGCGGGCACTTGTATTATCTAGGTTACCCAGCGAGCACTTGGACTATGTAGGTCAACTAGCGGGCCCTTGGACTATCTAGGTTAGCTAAATGACACGTGGACTATGTAGGTTAACTAGCGGACACTTGCACGATCTAGGTTAACTAGCGGGCTCTTGCACTATGTAGGTTCCCTATCGGGCATTTGGACTATGTAGGTTACCTAGCGGGCACTTGGACTATGTAGGTTCCCTATCGGGAACTAGGAGAATGTAGGTTAACTAGGGGGCACTAGGACTACGTAGGTTTCCTAGCGGGCCCTTGGACTATCTAGGTTACCTAGCGGGCATTTGGACTATGAAGGCTCCCTAGCGGGCATTTGGACTATATAGATTACCTAGAGGGCACTTAGATTTTGTAGGTTACCTAGCGGGCACTTGGACTATCTAGGTTACCTAGCTGGCACTTGAACTATCTACGTTACCTAGCGGGTACTTGGAATATGTAGGTTACCTACCGGGCTGTTGGACTATCTAGGTTACCTCGCGGGCACTTGGACTATCTAGGTTAACTAACGGGCACTTGGACTATGTAGGTTCCCTAGAAGGCACTTGGAGAATGTAGGTTAACTAGGGGACACTAGGACAATGTAGGTTACCTAGCGGTCCCTTGGACTATCTAGGTTACCTAGGGAGAACTTGGACTATGTAGGTTACCTAGCGGGCACTGGGACGATCTAGGTAAACTAGCGGGTACTTGGACTATGTAGGTTAACTAGCGGACCCTTGGACTATGTAGATTCCCTAGCGGGCACTTGGACTATGTATGTTCCAGAGCCGGCACTTGGACTATGTAGGTTCCCTAGCGGGTACTTGGAGAATGTAGGATAACTAGGGGACACTAGGACAATGTAGGTTACCTAGCGGGCCCTTGGACTATCTAGGTTAACTAGCGGGCACATGGACTAAGTACGTCCCCTAGTGGGCACTTGGACTATCTAGGTAAACTAACGGGCACTAGGACTATCTAGGTTAACTAGCGGGCACTTGGACTATCTAGGTTACCCAGCTGGCACTTGGACTATGAAGGTTCCCTTGCGGGCACTTGGATTATCTAGGTTACCCAGCGGGCACTTGGAATATGTAGGTCAACTAGCGGGCCCTTGGACTATCTAGGTTAGCTAACTGGCACGTGGACTATGTAGGTTAACTAGCGGGCACTTGGACGATCTAGGTTAACTAGCGGACTCTTGCACTATGTAGGTTAACTAGCGGGCCCATTGACTATGTAGGTTAACTAGCGGGCACTTGGACGATCTAGGTTAGCTAGCGGGCTCTTGCACTATGTAGGTTAACTAGCGAGCACTTGGACGATATAGGTTAACTAGCGGGCACTTGGATTATCTAGGTTACCTAGCGGGCACTTGGACTATGTAGGTTCCTTAGCGGGCATTTGGACTATATAGATAACCTAGCGGGCACTTAGACTTTGTAGGTTATCTAGCGGGCACTTGGATTATCTAGGTTACCCAGCGGGCACTTGGACTATGTAGGTCAACTAGCGGGCCCTTGGACTATCTAGGTTAGCTAACTGGCAGGTGGACTATGTAGGTTAACTAGCGGACACTTGCACGATCTAGGTTAACTAGCGGGCTCTTGCACTATGTAGGTTAACTAGCGGGCCCATTGACTATGTAGGTTAAGTAGCGGGCACTTGGACGATCTAGGTTAGCTAGCGGGCTCTTGCACTATGTAGGTTAACTAGCGGGCACTTGGACGATATAGGTTAACTAGCGGGCACTTGGATAATCGAGGTTACTTAGCGGGCACTTGGACTATGTAGGTTCCCTAGCGGGCATTTGGACTATATAGATAACCTAGCGGGCACTTAGACTTTGTAGGTTACCTAACGGGCACTTGATTTATCTAGGTTAACTAAAGGGCACTTGGATTATGTAGGTTCCCTAGCGGGCCCTTGTACTATGTAAGTTCCCTAGCGGGCACTTGGACTATGTGGGTTTCCTGGCGGGCATTTGTACTATCTAGGTTACCTAACGGGCACTTGGACTATGTAGGTTCCCTAGCGGACACTTGCATTATGTAGGTTCCCTATCGGGCTTTTGGACTATGTAGGTTACCTAGTGGGCACTTGGACTATGTAGGTTCCCTATCGGGCACTTGGAGAATGTAGGTTAACTAGGGGGCACTAGGACTATCTAGGTAACCTAGCGGGCATTTGGACTATGTAGGCTCCCTAGCGGGAATTTGGACTATATAGGTTACCTAGAGGGCACTTAGACTTTGTAGGTTACCTAGCGGGCACTTGGACTATCTAGGTTACCTACCTGGCACTTGAACTATCTACGTTACCTAGAGGGTACTTGGAGTATGTAGGTTACCTACCGGGCTGTTGGACTATCTAGGTTACCTAGCGGGCACTTGGACTATCTAGGTTAACTAACGGGCACTTGGACTATGTAGGTTCCCTAGAAGGCACTTGGAGAATGTAGGTTAACTAGGGGACACTAGGACAATGTAGGTTACCTAGCGGGCCCTTGGACTATCTAGGTTACCTAGGGAGAACTTGGACTATGTAGGTTACCTAGCGGGCACTAGGACGATCTAGGTTAACTAGCGGGTACTTGGACTATGTAGGTTAACTAGCGGACCCTTGGACTATGTAGATTAACTAGCGGCACTTGGACTATCTACGTTAACTAGCGGGCCCTTGGACTATGTAGATTCCCAAGAGGGCACTTGGACTATGTATGTTCCAGAGCGGGCATTTGGACTATGTAGGTTCCCTAGCGGATACTTGGAGAATGTAGGATAACTAGGGGACACTACGACAATGTAGGTTACCTAGCGGGCCCTTGGACTATCTAGGTTACCTAGGGAGAACTTGGACTATGTAGGTTAACAAGTGGGCACTTGGACTATCTAGGTTACCTAGCAGGCACTTGGACTATGTAGGTTAACTAGCGAGCACTTGGACTATGAACGTTCCCTAGCGGGCATTTGGGCTATCTACGTTTCCTAGCGGGTACTTGGAATATCTATGTTAACTAGCGAGCACTTGGAATATGTACGTTTCCTAGCGGGTACTTGGAGTATCTAGGTTAACTATCGAGCTCTTGGACTATCTAGGATAACTATCGGGCACTTGGACTATTAGGGTCCCTAGCGGGCATTTGTACTATATAGTTTACCTAGCGGGCACTTGGACTATGAGGTTAACGAACAGGCATTTGGACTATGTAGGTAACCTAGTGGTCACTTTAACTGTCTACGTTACCTAGTGGGCCCTTGGACTATGTAGGTTCCCTAGCGGGCACTTGGACTATCTAGGTTACCTAGCAGGCACTTGGATTATGAAGGATCCCTAGCGGGCAATTGGACTATCTAGGTTACCTAGCTGGCACTTGGACTATGTAGGTTAACTAGCGGACACTTGCACGATCTAGGTTAACTAGCGGGCCCTTGCACTATGTAGGTTAACTAGCGGGCCCATGGATTATGTAGGTTTACTAGGGGGCACTTGGACTATCTAGGTTAACAAGCGGGCACTTGGACTATGTATTTTCCCTAGCGGGCAATTGGATTATTTAGGTTGCCTAGCGGGCACTTGGACTATGTTGGTTACCTAGCCGCCACTTGGACTATCTAGGTTAGCTAAAAGGCACTTGGACTATCTAGGTTCCCTAGCGGGCACTTTCACTGTCTAGGTTACCTAGCGGGCACTTGGACTATGTAGGTCAACTAGCGGGCCCTTGGACTATCTAGGTTAGCTAACGGGCACTGGGACTATGTATGTTCCAGAGCGGGCACTTGGATTATGTAGGTTGCCTAGCGGACATTTAGACTGTGTAGGTTTCCTTGCGGGCATTTGGACTATGTAGGTTACCTAGCGGGCACATGGACTATGTAGGTTCCCTAACGGGCACTTGGACTATGTAGGTTCCCTAGCGGTCACGTGGACTATGTAGGCTCCCTAGATGGCACTTGGACTATGTAGGTTAACTAGCGGGCACTTGGACTAACCAGGTTACCAAGCGGGCACTTGGACTATGTAGGTTACCCAATGGGCACTTGGACTATCTAGGTTAACGAACGGACACTTTGGCTATGTAGGTTAGCTAGCAGGCACTTGGACTATCTAGGTTACCTAGCAGGCACTTGGACTATGTAGGTTACCTAGCGGACAATTGGACGATTTAGGTTAACTAGCGGGCACTTGGACTATCTAGGTTAACTAGCAGGCCCTTGGACTATCTAGGTTTACTAGCGGGCACTTGGACTATATAGGTTAACTAGCGGGCACTTGGACTATGTAGGTTAACTAGCGGGCACTTGCACTCTCTAGGTTACCTAGCGGACACTTGGACTATGTACCTTCCCTAGCGGGCACTTGGACTATCTAGGTAACCTAGCAGGCACTTGGATTATGAAGGATCCCTAGCGGGCAATTGGACTATCTAGGTTAACTAGCAGGCCCTTGGACTATCTAGGGTTACTAGCGGGCACTTGGACTATCTAGGTTAACTAGCGGGCACTTGGACTCTCTAGGTTAGCTAACAGGAACTTGGACTATCTAGGTTACCTAGCGGGCACTAGGACTATGTAGGTAACCTAGCGGGCACTTGGACTATCTAGGTTAACTAGCGGGTTCTTGGACTATATAGGTTAACTAGCGGGCCCTTGGACTATGTAGGGTAACTAGCGGACACTTGGAGGTTCTAGGTTAACTAGCGGGCACTTGGACTATCTTGGTTACCTAGCAGGCACTTGCACGAAGCAGGTTCCCTTGCGGGCACTTGGACTATCTAGGCTCCCTAACAGGCATTAGGACTATGTAGGTTACCTAGCGGGCACTTGGTCTATGTACATACCTTGGCGGGCACTTGGAATATCTAGCTTACCTAGCGGGCACTTGGAGTATGTAGTCCCCTAGTGGGCACTTGGACTATCTACGTGACCTAGCGGGTACTTGGACTATATAGGTTACTAGCGGGCACTTGGACTATGTAAGTTCCCTAGCGGGCACTTGGACTATGTGGGTTCCCTAGCGGGCACTTGGACTGTCTAAGTTAACGAACGGGCACTTGGACTATCTAGGTTAACTAGCGGGCACTTGGACTATGTAAGTTCCCTAGCGGGCACTGGACTATGTGGTTTCCCTAGCGGGCACATGGACTGTCTAGGTTAACGAACGGGCACTTGGACTATCTAGGTTAACTAGCGGGCACTTGGACTATGTAAGTTCCCTAGCGGGCACTGGACTATGTGGTTTCCCTAGCGGGCACTTGGACTGTCTAGGTTAACGAATGGGCACTCGGACTATCTAGGTTAAATAGCGGGCACTTGGACTATCTAGGTTAACTAACGGGCACTTGGACTATGTGGGTTCCCTAGCCGGTATTTGGACTATGTAGGTTACTAGCGGGCATTTGGACTATGTAGGTTACCTAACAGGCACTTGGACTATGTAGGTTACGTACCGGGCACTTGGACAATGTTGGTTAACTAGCAGGCACTAGGACGATGTAGGTTACCTAGCGGGCACTTGGACTATCTAGGTTAAGTAACGGGCACTTGGACTATCTAGGTGACCTAGTGGGAACTTGGACTATGTACGTTACGTAGCGGACACTTTGACTATCTTGTTTACCTAGCGGACACTTGGACGAACTAGGTTAACGAGCGGGCCCTTGGACTATGTAGGTTACCTAGCGGGCACTAGGACTATCTAGGTTAGCTAAAAGGAACTTGGACTATCTAGTTTACCTAGCGGGCACTTGGACTATGTAGGTTACCTAGCGGGCACTTAGACTATCTAGGTTAGCTAACGGGTACTTGGACTATCTAGGTTACCTAGCGGGCACTTGGATTATCTAGGTTAAGTAACAGGCACTTGGACTATGTATGTTCCAGAGCGGGCAATTGGACTATGTCGGTTCCCTAGCGGGCACTTGGACAATCTAGGTTAGGTAACGGGCACTTGGACTATCTAGGTTACCTAGCGGGAACTTGGACTATGTAGGTTACATAGCGGGCACTTGGACTATCTAGGTTAGCTAACAGGAACTTGGACTATCTAGGTTACCTAGCGGGCACTAGGACTATGTAGGTAACCTAGCGGGCACTTGGACTATCTAGGTTAACTAGCGGGTTCTTGGATTATATAGGTTAACTAGCGGACCCTTGGACTATGTAGGTTAACTAGCGGACACTTGGAGGTTCTAGGTTAACTAGCGGGCACTTGGACTATCTAGGTTAACTAGCGGGCACTTGGATTATCTTGGTTACCTAGCAGGCACTTGCACGA
Source organism: Tenrec ecaudatus (assembly GCF_050624435.1). NCBI lineage: Eukaryota > Metazoa > Chordata > Mammalia > Afrosoricida > Tenrecidae > Tenrec > Tenrec ecaudatus. The sequence continues at coordinate 268,775 of NW_027457943.1, forward strand.
TGCAGGTTCCCTAGCGGGCACTTGGACTATCTAGGCTCCCTAACGGGCATTTGGACTATGTAGGTTACATAGCGGGCACTTGGTCTATGTACATACCTTGGCGGGCACTTGGACTATCTAGGTTACCTAGCGGGCACTTGGAGTATGTAGTCCCCTAGTGGGCACTTGTACTATCTACGTGACTTAGCGGGTACTTGGACTATATAGGTTACTAGCGGGCACTTGGACTATGTAAATTCCCTAGCGGGCACTTGGACTATTTGGGTTCCCTAGCGGGCACTTGGACTGTCTAGGTTAACGAACGGGCACTTAGACTATCTAGGTTAACTAGCGGGCACTTGGACTATGTAAGTTCCCTAGCGGGCACTGGACTATGTGGTTTCCCTAGCGGGCACTTGTACTGTCTAGGTTAACGAACGGGCACTTGGACTATCTAGGTTAAGTAGCGGGCACTTGGACTATGTAAGTTCCCTAGCGGGCACTTGGACTGTCTACATTAACGAACGGGCACTTGGACTATCTAGGTTAACTAGCGGGCACTTGGACTATGTAAGTTCCCTAGCAGGCACTGGACTATGTGGTTTCCCTAGCGGGCACTTGGACTGTCTAGGTTAACGAACGGGCACTTGGACTATCTAGGTTAGCTAAAAGGCACTTGGACTATCTAGGATCCCTAGCGGGCACTTTCACTGTCTAGGTTACCTAGCGGGCACCTGGACTATGTAGGTCAACTAGCGGGCCCTTGGACTATCTAGGTTAGCTAACGGGCACTGGGACTATGTATGTTCCAGAGCGGGCACTTGGATTATGTAGGTTGCCTAGCGGACATTTAGACTGTGTAGGTTTCCTTGCGGGCATTTGGACTATGTAGGTTACCTAGCGGGCACTTGGACTATGTAAGTTCCCTAGCGGTCACGTGGACTATGTAGGCTCCCTAGATGGCATTTGGACTATGTAGGTTAACTAGGGGGCACTTGGACTATGTAGGTTACCCAATGGCCACTTGGACTATCTAGGTTAACGAACGGACACTTGGACTATGTAGGTTAGCTGTCAGGCACTTGGACTATCTAGGTTTCCTAGCGGACACTTGGACGATTTGGGTTAACTAGCGGGCACTTGGACTATCTAGGTTAACTAGCAGGCCCTTGGACTATCTAGGTTTACTAGCGGGCACTTGGACTATCTAGGTTAACTAACGGGCTCTTGGACTATGCAGTTTCCCTAGGGGGCATTTGGATTATTTAGGTTACCTAGTGGGCACTTGGACTACGTAGGTTAACTAGAAGGCATTTGGACTATCAAGGTTACCTAGCGGGCCCTTGGACTATGTAGGTTACCAGCGGGCACTTGGGCTATCTAGGTTAACGAACGTGCACTTGGACTATGTAGGTAACCTAGCGGGCACTTGGACTGTCTAGGTTACATAGCGGGCACTTGGACTATCTAGGTTAACGAACGGGCACTTCGACTATATAGGTTAACTAGCGGACACTTCGACTATCTAGGTTAGCTAACGGGCAATTGGACTATCTAGGTTAACTAACGGGCACTTGGACTATGTAAGTTCCCTAGCGGTCACGTGGACTATGTAGGCTCCCTAGATGGCATTTGGACTATGTAGGTTAACTAGCGGGCACTTGCACTAACCAGGTTACCAAGCGGGCACTTGGACTATGTAGGTTACCCAATGGGCACTTGGACTATCTTAGTTAACGAACGGACACGTTGGCTATGTATGTTAGCTATCAGGCACTTGGACTATCTAGGTTACCTAGCAGGCACTTGGACTATGTAGGTTACCTAGCGGACAATTGGATGATTTAGGTTAACTAGCGGGCACTTGGACTATCTAGGTTAACTAGCAGGCCCTTGGACTATCTAGGTTTACTAGCGGGCACTTGGACTATCTAGGTTAACTAGCGGGCACTTGGACTATGTAGGTTAACTAGCGGGCACTTGCACTCTCTAGGTTACCTAGCGGACACTTGGACGATGTACCTTCCCTAGCGGGCACTTGGACTATCTAGGTTTCCTAGCAGGCACTTGGATTATGAAGGATCCCTAGTGGGCAATTGGACTATCTAGGTTAACTAGCAGGCCCTTGGACTATCTAGGGTTACTAGCGGGCACTTGGACTATCTAGGTTAACTAGCGGGCACTTGGACTATCTAGGTTAGCTAACAGGAACTTGGACTATCTAGGTTACCTAGCGGGCCCTTGGACTATGTAGGTTACCAGCGGGCACTTGGACTATCTAGGTTAACGTACGTGCACTTGGACTATGTAGGTAACCTAGCGGGCACTTGGACTGTCTAGGTTACATAGCGGGCACTTGGACTATCTAGGTTAACGAATGGGCACTTGGACTATGTAGGTTAACTAGCGGACACTTCGACTATCTAGGTTAGCTAACGGGCAATTGGACTATCTAGGTTAACTAACGGGCACTTGGATTATGTAGGTTCCCTAGCGGTCACGTGGACTATGTAGGCTCCCTAGAAGGCACTTGGACTATGTAGGTTAACTAGCGGGCACTTGGACTAACCAGGTTACCAAGCGGGCACTTGGACTATGTAGGTTACCCAATGGGCACTTGGACTATCTAGGTTAACGAACGGACACTTTGGCTATGTAGGTTAGCTAGCAGGCACTTGGACTATCTAGGTTACCTAGCAGGCACTTGGACTATGTAGGTTACCTAGCGGACAATTGGACGATTTAGGTTAACTAGCGGGCACTTGAACTATCTAGGTTAACTAGCAGGCACTTGGACTATCTAGGTTTATAGCGGGCACTTGGACTATATAGGTTAACTTGAGGGCACTTGGACTATGTAGGTTAACTAGCGGGCACTTGCACTCTCTAGGTTACCTAACGGACACTTGGACTATGTACCTTCCCTAGCGGGCACTTGGACTATCTAGGTTACCTAGCAGGCACTTGGATTATGAAGGATCCCTAGCGGGCAATTGGACTATCTAGGTTAACTAGCAGGCCCTTGGACTATCTAGGGTTACTAGCGGGCACTTGGACTATCTAGGTTAACTAGCGGGCACTTGGACTATCTAGGTTAGCTAACAGGAACTTGGACTATCTAGGTTACCTAGCGGGCACTAGGACTATGTAGGTAACCTAGCGGGCACTTGGACTATCTAGGTTAACTAGCGGGTTCTTGGACTATATAGGTTAACTAGCGGGCCCTTGGACTATGTAGGGTAACTAGCGGACACTTGGAGGTTCTAGGTTAACTAGCGGGCACTTGGACTATCTAGGTTAACTAGCGGGCACTTGGATTATCTTGGTTACCTAGCAGGCACTTGCACGAAGCAGGTTCCCTTGAGGGCACTTGGACTATCTAGGCTCCCTAACGGGCATTTGGACTATGTAGGTTACCTAGCGGGCACTTGGTCTATGTACATACCTTGGCGGGCACTTGGAATATCTAGGTTACCTAGCGGGCACTTGGAGTATGTAGTCCCCTAGTGGGCACTTGGACTATCTACGTGACCTAGCGGGTACTTGGACTATATAGGTTACTAGCGGGCACTTGGACTATGTAAGTTCCCTAGCGGGCACTTGGACTATGTGGGTTCCCTAGCGGGCACTTGGACTGTCTATGTTAACGAACGGGCACTTGGACTATCTAGGTTAACTAGCGGGCACTTGGACTATGTAAGTTCCCTAGCGGGCACTGGACTATGTGGTTTCCCTAGCGGGCACATGGACTGTCTAGGTTAACGAACGGGCACTTGGACTATCTAGGTTAACTAGCGGGCACTTGGACTATGTAAGTTCCCTAGCGGGCACTGGACTATGTGGTTTCCCTAGCGGGCACTTGGACTGTCTAGGTTAACGAACGGGCACTCGGACTATCTAGGTTAAATAGCGGGCACTTGGACTATCTAGGTTAACTAACGGGCACTTGGACTATGTGGGTTCCCTAGCCGGTATTTGGACTATGTAGGTTACTAGCGGGCATTTGGACTATGTAGGTTACCTAACAGGCACTTGGACTATGTAGGTTACGTACCGGGCACTTGGACAATGTTGGTTAACTAGCAGGCACTAGGACGATGTAGGTTACCTAGCGGGCACTTGGACTATCTAGGTTAAGTAACGGGCACTTGGACTATCTAGGTGACCTAGTGGGAACTTGGACTATGTACGTTACGTAGCGGACACTTTGACTATCTTGTTTACCTAGCGGACACTTGGACGAACTAGGTTAACGAGCGGGCCCTTGGACTATGTAGGTTACCTAGCGGGCACTAGGACTATCTAGGTTAGCTAAAAGGAACTTGGACTATCTAGTTTACCTAGCGGGCACTTGGACTATGTAGGTTACCTAGCGGGCACTTAGACTATCTAGGTTAGCTAACGGGTACTTGGACTATCTAGGTTACCTAGCGGGCACTTGGATTATCTAGGTTAAGTAACAGGCACTTGGACTATGTATGTTCCAGAGCGGGCAATTGGACTATGTCGGTTCCCTAGCGGGCACTTGGACTATCTAGGTTCCCTATAGGGCACTTGGACTATGTAGGTTAACTAGCGGACAATTGGACGATCTAGGTTAACTAGGGGTCCCTTGGACTACGTAGGTTAACTAGCGGACACTTGCACTATGTAGGTTACCTAGCGGGCACTTGGACTTCTAGGTTTACGAAAGAGCACTTGGACTATGTAGGTTGCCTAGCGGGCACTTGGACAATCTAGGTTAGGTAACGGGCACTTGGACTATCTAGGTTACCTAGCGGGAACTTGGACTATGTAGGTTACATAGCGGGCACTTGGACTATCTAGGTTAGCTAACAGGAACTTGGACTATCTAGGTTACCTAGCGGGCACTAGGACTATGTAGGTAACCTAGCGGGCACTTGGACTATCTAGGTTAACTAGCGGGTTCTTGGACTATATAGGTTAACTAGCGGGCCCTTGGACTATGTAGGTTAACTAGCGGACACTTGGAGGTTCTAGGTTAACTAGCGGGCACTTGGACTATCTAGGTTAACTAGCGGGCACTTGGATTATCTTGGTTACCTAGCAGGCACTTGCACGATGCAGGTTCCCTAGCGGGCACTTGGACTATCTAGGCTCCCTAACGGGCATTTGGACTATGTAGGTTACATAGCGGGCACTTGGTCTATGTACATACCTTGGCGGGCACTTGGAATATCTAGGTTACCTAGCGGGCACTTGGAGTATGTAGCCCCTAGTGGGGACTTGTACTATCTACGTGACCTAGCGGGTACTTGGACTATATAGGTTACTAGCGGGCACTTGGACTATGTAAATTCCCTAGCGGGCACTTGGACTATTTGGGTTCCCTAGCGGGCATTTGGACTGTCTAGGTTAACGAACGGGCACTTGGACTATCTAGGTTAACCAGCGGGCACTTGGACTATGTAAGTTCCCTAGCGGGCACTGGACTATGTGGTTTCCCTAGCGGGCACTTGGACTGTCTAGGTTAACGAACGGGCACTTAGACTATCTAGGTTAACTAGCGGGCACTTGAACTATGTAAGTTCCCTAGCGGGCACTGGACTATGTGGTTTCCCTAGCGGGCACTTGTACTGTCTAGGTTAACGAACGGGCACTTGGACTATCTAGGTTAAGTAGCGGGCACTTGGACTATGTAAGTTCCCTAGCGGGCACTTGGACTGTCTAGATTAACGAACGGGCACTTGGACTATCTAGGTTAACTAGCGGGCACTTGGACTATGTAAGTTCCCTAGCAGGCACTGGACTATGTGGTTTCCCTAGCGGGCACTTGGACTGTCTAGGTTAACGAACGGGCACTTGGACTATCTAGGTTAGCTAAAAGGCACTTGGACTATCTAGGTTCCCTAGCGGGCAATTTCACAGTCTAGGTTACCTAGCGGGCACCTGGACTATGTAGGTCAACTAGCGGGCCCTTGGACTATCTTGGTTAGTTAACGGGCACTGGGACTATGTATGTTCCAGAGCGGGCACTTGGATTATGTAGGTTGCCTAGCGGACATTTAGACTGTGTAGGTTTCCTTGCGGGCATTTGGACTATGTAGGTTACCTAGCGGGCACTTGGACTATGTAGGTTCCCTAACGGGCACTTGGACTATGTAGGTTCCCTAGCGGTCACGTGGACTATGTAGGCTCCCTAGAAGGCACTTGGACTATGTAGGTTACCCAATGGCCACTTGGACTATCTAGGTTAACGAACGGACACTTGGACTATGTAGGTTAGCTGTCAGGCACTTGGACTATCTAGGTTTCCTAGCGGACACTTGGACGATTTAGGTTAACTAGCGGGCACTTGGACTATATAGGTTAACTAGCAGGCCCTTGGACTATCTAGGTTTACTAGCGGGCACTTGGACTATCTAGGTTAACTAATGGGCTCTTGGACTATGCAGTTTCCCTAGGGGGCATTTGGATTATTTAGGTTACCTAGTGGGCACTTGGACTACGTAGGTTAACTAGAAGTCATTTGGACTATCAAGGTTACCTAGCGGGCCCTTGGACTATGTAGGTTACCAGCGGGCACTTGGACTATCTAGGTTAACGAACGTGCACTTGGACTATGTAGGTAACCTAGCGGGCACTTGGACTGTCTAGGTTACATAGCGGGCACTTGGACTATCTAGGTTAACGAACGGGCACTTCGACTATATAGGTTAACTAGCGGACACTTCGACTATCTAGGTTAGCTAACGGGCAATTGGACTATCTAGGTTAACTAACGGGCACTTGGACTATGTAAGTTCCCTAGCGGTCACGTGGACTATGTAGGCTCCCTAGATGGCACTTGGACTATGTAGGTTAACTAGCGGGAACTTGCACTAACCAGGTTACCAAGCGGGCACTTGGACTATGTAGGTTACCCAATGGGCACTTGGACTATCTTAGTTAACGAACGGACACTTTGGCTATGTATGTTAGCTATCAGGCACTTGGACTATCTAGGTTACCTAGCAGGCACTTGGACTATGTAGGTTACCTAGCGGACAATTGGATGATTTAGGTTAACTAGCGGGCACTTGGACTATCTAGGTTAACTAGCAGGCCCTTGGACTATCTAGGTTTACTAGCGGGCACTTGGACTATCTAGGTTAACTAGCGGGCACTTGGACTATGTAGGTTAACTAGCGGGCACTTGCACTCTCTAGGTTACCTAGCGGACACTTGGACGATGTACCTTCCCTAGCGGGCACTTGGACTATCTAGGTTACCTAGCAGGCACTTGGATTATGAAGGATCCCTAGCGGGCAATTGGACTATCTAGGTTAACTAGCAGGCCATTGGACTATCTAGGGTTACTAGCGGGCACTTGGACTATCTAGGTTAACTAGTGGGCACTTGGACTAACTAGGTTAGCTAACAGGAACTTGGACTATCTAGGTTACCTAGCGGGCCCTTGGACTATGTAGGTTACCAGCGGGCACTTGGACTATATAGGTTAACGTACGTGCACTTGGACTATGTAGGTAACCTAGCGGGCACTTGGAATGTCTAGGTTACATAGCGGGCACTTGGACTATCTAGGTTAACGAATGGGCACTTGGACTATGTAGGTTAACTAGCGGACACTTCGACTATCTAGGTTAGCTAATGGGCAATTGGACTATCTAGGTTAACTAACGGACACTTGGATTATGTAGGTTCCCTAGCGGTCACGTGGACTATGTAGGCTCCCTAGAAGGCACTTGGACTATGTAGGTTAACTAGCGGGCACTTGGACTAACCAGGTTACCAAGCGGGCACTTGGACTATGTAGGTTACCCAATGGGCACTTGGACTATCTAGGTTAACGAACGGACACTTTGGCTATGTAGGTTAGCTAGCAGGCACTTGGACTATCTAGGTTACGTAGCAGGAACTTGGACTATGTAGGTTACCTAGCGGACAATTGGACGATTTAGGTTAACTAGCGGGCACTTGGACTATCTAGGTTAACTAGCAGGCCCTTGGACTATCTAGGTTTACTAGCGGGCACTTGGACTATCTAGGTTAACTAGCGGGCACTTGGACTATGTAGGTTAACTAGCGGGCACTTGCACTCTCTAGGTTACCTAGCGGACACTTGGACGATGTACCTTCCCTAGCGGGCACTTGGACTATCTAGGTTACCTAGCAGGCACTTGGATTATGAAGGATCCCTAGCGGGCAATTGGACTATCTAGGTTAACTAGCAGGCCATTGGACTATCTAGGGTTACTAGCGGGCACTTGGACTATCTAGGTTAACTAGTGGGCACTTGGACTAACTAGGTTAGCTAACAGGAACTTGGACTATCTAGGTTACCTAGCGGGCCCTTGGACTATGTAGGTTACCAGCGGGCACTTGGACTATCTAGGTTAACGTACGTGCACTTGGACTATGTAGGTAACCTAGCGGGCACTTGGAATGTCTAGGTTACATAGCGGGCACTTGGACTATCTAGGTTAATGAATGGGCACTTGGACTATGTAGGTTAACTAGCGGACACTTCGACTATCTAGGTTAGCTAATGGGCAATTGGACTATCTAGGTTAACTAACGGGCACTTGGATTATGTAGGTTCCCTAGCGGTCACGTGGACTATGTAGGCTCCCTAGAAGGCACTTGGACTATGTAGGTTAACTAGCGGGCACTTGGACTAACCAGGTTACCAAGCGGGCACTTGGACTATGTAGGTTACCCAATGGGCACTTGGACTATCTAGGTTAACGAACGGACACTTTGGCTATGTAGGTTAGCTAGCAGGCACTTGGACTATCTAGGTTACGTAGCAGGAACTTGGACTATGTAGGTTACCTAGCGGACAATTGGACGATTTAGGTTAACTAGCGGGCACTTGGACTATCTAGGTTAACTAGCAGGCCCTTGGACTATCTAGGTTTACTAGCGGGCACTTGGACTATATAGGTTAACTAGCGGGCACTTGGACTATGTAGGTTAACTAGCGGGCACTTGCACTCTCTAGGTTACCTAACGGACACTTGGACTATGTACCTTCCCTAGCGGGCACTTGGACTATCTAGGTTACCTAGCAGGCACTTGGATTATGAAGGATCCCTAGCGGGCAATTGGACTATCTAGGTTAACTAGCAGGCCCTTGGACTATCTAGGGTTACTAGCGGGCACTTGGACTATCTAGGTTAACTAGCGGGCACTTGGACTATCTAGGTTAGCTAACAGGAACTTGGACTATCTAGGTTACCTAGCGGGCACTAGGACTATGTAGGTAACCTAGCGGGCACTTGGACTATCTAGGTTAACTAGCGGGTTCTTGGACTATATAGGTTAACTAGCGGGCCCTTGGACTATGTAGGGTAACTAGCGGACACTTGGATTATCTTGGTTACCTAGCAGGCACTTGCACGAAGCAGGTTCCCTTGCGGGCACTTGGACTATCTAGGCTCCCTAACGGGCATTAGGACTATGTAGGTTACCTAGCGGGCACTTGGTCTATGTACATACCTTGGCGGGCACTTGGAATATCTAGGTTACCTAGCGGGCACTTGGAGTATGTAGTCCCCTAGTGGGCACTTGGACTATCTACGTGACCTAGCGGGTACTTGGACTATATAGGTTACTAGCGGGCACTTGGACTATGTAAGTTCCCTAGCGGGCACTTGGACTATGTGGGTTCCCTAGCGGGCACTTGGACTGTCTAAGTTAACGAACGGGCACTTGGACTATCTAGGTTAACTAGCGGGCACTTGGATTATGTAAGTTCCCTAGCGGGCACTGGACTATGTGGTTTCCCTAGCGGGCACTTGGACTGTCTAGGTTAACGAACGGGCACTTGGACTATCTAGGTTAACTAGCGGGCACTTGGACTATGTAAGTTCCCTAGCGGGCACTGGACTATGTGGTTTCCCTAGCGGGCACTTGGACTGTCTAGGTTAACGAACGGGCACTCGGACTATCTAGGTTAAATAGCGGGCACTTGGACTATCTAGGTTAACTAACGGGCACTTGGACTATGTGGGTTCCCTAGCCGGTATTTGGACTATGTAGGTTACTAGCGGGCATTTGGACTATGTAGGTTACCTAACAGGCACTTGGACTATGTAGGTTACGTACCGGGCGCTTGGACAATGTTGGTTAACTAGCAGGCACTAGGACGATGTAGGTTACCTAGCGGGCACTTGGACTATCTAGGTTAAGTAACGGGCACTTGGACTATCTAGGTGACCTAGTGGGAACTTGGACTATGTACGTTACGTAGCGGAAACTTTGACTATCTTGTTTAACTAGCGAACACTTGGACGAACTAGGTTAACGAGCGGGCCCTTGGACTATGTAGGTTACCTAGCGGGCACTAGGACTATCTAGGTTAGCTAAAAGGAACTTGGACTATCTAGTTTACCTAGCGGGCACTTGGACTATGTAGGTTACCTAGCGGGCACTTAGACTATCTAGGTTAGCTAACGGGTACTTGGATTATCTAGGTCACCTAGCGGGCACTTGGATTATCTAGGTTAAGTAACAGGCACTTGGACTATGTATGTTCCAGAGCGGGCAATTGGACTATGTCGGTTCCCTAGCGGGCACTTGGACTATCTAGGTTCCCTATAGGGCACTTGGACTATGTAGGTTAACTAGCGGACAATTGGACGATCTAGGTTAACTAGGGGTCCCTTGGACTACGTAGGTTAACTAGCGGTCACTTGCACTATGTAGGTTACCTAGCGGGCACTTGGACTTCTAGGTTTACGAAAGAGCACTTGGACTATGTAGGTTGTCTAGCGGGCACTTGGACAATCTAGGTTAGGTAACGGGCACTTGGACTATCTAGGTTACCTAGCGGGAACTTGGACTATGTAGGTTACATAGCGGGCACTTGGACTATCTAGGTTAGCTAACAGGAACTTGGACTATCTAGGTTACCTAGCGGGCACTAGGACTATGTAGGTAACATAGCGGGCACTTGGACTATCTTGGCTAACTAACGGGCACTTGGACTATATGGGTTCCCTAGCGGGCATTTGGACTATGTAGGTTACCTAACAGGCACTTGGACTATATAGGTTCCGTACCGGGCACTTGGACAATGTTGGTTAACTAGCGGGCACTAGGACGATGTTGGTTACCTAGCGGGCACTTGGACTATCTAGGTTAGGTAACGTGCACTTGGACTATCTATGTGCCCTAGTGGGAACTTGAACTATGTACGTTACGTAGCGGACACTTTGACTATCTTGTTTACCTAGTGGACACTTGGACGAACTAGGATAACGAGCGGGCCCTTGGACTATGTAGGTTACCTAGCGGGCACTTGGACTATGTAGGTTACCTAGCGGGCACTTAGACTATCTAGATTAGCTAACGGGTACTTGGACTATCTAGGTTACCTAGCGGGCACTTGGACTATCTAGGTTAACTAGCAGGCCCTTGGACTATCTAGGTTTACTAGCGGGCACTTGGACTATCTAGGTTAACTAACGGGCTCTTGGACTATGCAGTTTCCCTAGGGGGCATTTGGATTATTTAGGTTACCTAGTGGGCACTTGGACTATGTAGGTTATCTAGCGGGCACTTGGACTACGTAGGTTAACTAGAAGGCATTTGGACTATCAAGGTTACCTAGCGGGCCCTTGGACTATGTAGGTTACCAGCGGGCACTTGGACTATCTAAGTTAACGAACGTGCACTTGGACTATGTAGGTAACCTAGCGGGCACTTGGACTGTCTAGGTTACATAGCGGGCACTTGGACTATCTAGGTTAACGAACGGGCACTTGAACTATGTAGGTTAACTAGCAGACACTTCGACTATCTAGGTTAGCTAACGGGCAATTGGACTATCTAGGTTAACTAACGGGCACTTGGACTATGTAGGTTCCCTAGCGGTCACGTGGACTATGTAGGCTCCCTAGATGGCACTTGGACTATGTAGGTTAACTAGCGGGCACTTGGACTAACCAGGTTACCAAGCGGGCACTTGGACTATGTAGGTTACGCAATGGGCACTTGGACTATCTAGGTTAACGAACGGACACTTTGGCTATGTAGGTTAGCTATCAGGCACTTGGACAATGTAGGTTAACTAGCGGGCACTTGCACTCTCTAGGTTACCTAGCGGACACTTGGACTATCTAGGTTACCTAGCAGGCACTTGGATTATGAAGGATCCCTAGCGGGATATTGGACTATCTAGGTTAACTAGCAGGCCCTTGGACTATCTAGGGTTACTAGCGGGCACTTGGACTATCTAGGTTAACTAGCGGGCACTTGGACTATCTAGGTTAGCTAACAGGAACTTGGACTATCTAGGTTACCTAGTGGGCCCTTGGACTATGTAGGTTACCAGCGGGTACTTGGACTATCTAGGTTAACGAACGTGTACTTGGACTATGTAGGTAACCTAGCGGGCACTTGGACTGTCTAGGTTATATAGCGGGCACTTGGACTATCTAGGTTAACGAATGGGCACTTGGACTATGTAGGTTAACTAGCGGACACTTCGACTATCTAGGTTAGCTAACGGGCAATTGGATTATCTAGGTTAACTAACGGGCACTTGGATTATGTAGGTTCCCTAGCGGTCACGTGAACTATGTAGGCTCCCTAGAAGGCACTTGGACTATGTAGGTTAACTAGCGGGCACTTGGACTAACCAGGTTACCAACCGGGAACTTGGACTATGTAGGTTACCCAAGGGGCACTTGGACTATCTAGGTTAACGAACGGACACTTTGGCTATGTAGGTTACCTAGCAGGCACTTGGACTATCTAGGTTACCTAGCAGGCACTTGGACTATGTAGGTTACCTAGCGGACAATTGGACGATTTAGGTTAACTAGCGGGCACTTGGACTATCTAGGTTAACTAGCAGGCCCTTGGACTATCTAGGTTTACTAGCGGGCACTTGGACTATCTAGGTTAACTAGCGGGCACTTGGACTATGTAGGTTAACTAGCGGGCACTTGCACTCTCTAGGTTACCTAGCGGACACTTGGACTATGTACCTTCCCTAGCGGGCACTAGGACTATCTAGGTTACCTAGCAGGCACTTGGATTATGAAGGATCCCTAGCGGGCAATTGGACTATCTAGGTTAACTAGCAGACCCTTGGACTATCTAGGGTTACTAGCGGGCACTTGAACTATCTAGGTTAACTAGCGGGCACTTGGACTATCTAGGTTAGCTAACAGGAACTTGGACTATCTAGGTTACCTAGCGGGCACTAGGACTATGTAGGTAATCTAGCGGGCACTTGGACTATCTAGGTTAACTAGCGGGTTCTTGGACTATATAGGTTAACTAGCGGGCCCTTGGACTATGTAGGGTAACTAGCGGACACTTGGAGGTTCTAGGTTAACTAGCGGGCACTTGGACTATCTAGGTTAACTAGCGGGCACTTGGATTATCTTGGTTACCTAGCAGGCACTTGCACGAATCAGGTTCCCTAGCGGGCACTTGGACTATCTAGGCTCCCTAACGGGCATTTGGACTATGCAGGTTACCTAGCGGGCACTTGGTCTATGTACATACCTTGGCGGGCACTTGGAATATCTAGCTTACCTAGCGGGCACTTGGAGTATGTAGTCCCCTAGTGGGCACTTGGACTATCTACGTGACCTAGCGGGTACTTGGACTATATAGGTTACCAGCGGGCACTTGGACTACGTAAGTTCCCTAGCGGGCACTTGGACTATGTGGGTTCCCTAGCGGGCACTTGGACTGTCTAAGTTAACGAACGGGCACTTGGACTATCTAGGTTAACTAGCGGGCACTTGGACTATGTAAGTTCCCTAGCGGGCACTGGACTATGTGGTTTCCCTAGCGGGCACTTGGACTGTCTAGGTTAACGAACGGGCACTTGGACTATCTAGGTGACCTAGTGGGAACTTGGACTATGTACGTTACGTAGCGGACACTTTGACTATCTTGTTTACCTAGCGGACACTTGGACGAACTAGGTTAACGAGCGGGCCCTTGGACTATGTAGGTTACCTAGCGGGCACTAGGACTATCTAGGTTAGCTAAAAGGAACTTGGACTATCTAGTTTACCTAGCGGGCACTTGGACTATGTAGGTTACCTAGCGGGCACTTAGACTATCTAGGTTAGCTAACGGGTACTTGGACTATCTAGGTTACCTAGCGGGCACTTGGATTATCTAGGTTAAGTAACAGGCACTTGGACTATGTATGTTCCAGAGCGGGCAATTGGACTATGTCGGTTCCCTAGCGGGCACTTGGACTATCTAGGTTCCCTATAGGGCACTTGGACTATGTAGGTTAACTAGCGGACAATTGGACGATCTAGGTTAACTAGGGGTCCCTTGGACTACGTAGGTTAACTAGCGGACACTTGCACTATGTAGGTTACCTAGCGGGCATTTGGACTTCTAGGTTTACGAAAGAGCACTTGGACTATGTAGGTTGCCTAGCAGGCACTTGGACAATCTAGGTTAGGTAACGGGCACTTGGACTATCTAGGTTACCTAGCGGGAACTTGGACTATGTAGGTTACATAGCGGGCACTAGGACTATGTAGGTAACCTAGCGGGCACTTGGACTATCTAGGTTAACTAGCGGGTTCTTGGACTATATAGGTTAACTAGCGGGCCCTTGGACTCTGTAGGTTAACTAGCGGACACTTGGAGGTTCTAGGTTAACTAGCGGGCACTTGGACTATCTAGGTTAACTAGCGGGCACTTGGATTATCTTGGTTACCTAGCAGGCACTTGCACGATGCAGGTTCCCTAGCGGGCACTTGGACTATCTAGGCTCCCTAACGGCCATTTGGACTATGTAGGTTACCTAGCGGGCACTTGGTCTATGTACATACCTTGGCGGGCACTTGGACTATCTAGGTTACCTAGCGGGCACTTGGAGTATGTAGTCCCCTAGTGGGCACTTGGACTATCTACGTGACCTAGCGGGTACTTGGACTATATAGGTTACTATCGGGCACTTGGACTATGTAAATTCCCTAGCGGGCACTTGGACTATTTGGGTTCCCTAGCGGTCACTTGGACTGTCTAGGTTAACGAACGGGCACTTGGACTATCTAGGTTAACCAACGGGCACTTGGACTATGTAAGTTCCCTAGCGGGCACTGGACTATGTGGTTTCCCTAGCGGGCACTTGGACTGTCTAGGTTAACGAACGGGCACTTGGACTATCTAGGTTAAGTAGCGGGCACTTGGACTATGTAAGTTCCCTAGCGGGCACTTGGACTGTCTAGATTAACGAACGGGCCCTTGGACTATCTAGGTTAACTAGCGGGCACTTGGACTATGTAAGTTCCCTAGCAGGCACTGAACTATGTGGTTTCCCTAGCGGGCACTTGGACTGTCTAGGTTAACGAACGGGCACTCGGACTATCTAGGTTAAATAGCGGGCACTTGGACTATCTAGGTTAACTAACGGGCACTTGGACTATATGGGTTCCCTAGCGGGCATTTGGACTATGTAGGTTACCTAACAGGCACTTGGACTATGTAGGTTCCGTACCGGGCACTTGGACAATGTTGGTTAACTAGCGGGCACTAGGAAGATGTAGGTTACCTAGCGGGCACTTGGACTATCTAGGTTATGTAACGTGCACTTGGACTATCTATGTGACCTAGTGGGAACTTGAACTATGTACGTTACGTAGCGGACACTTTGACTATCTTGTTTACCTAGTGGACACTTGGACGAACTAGGTTAACGAGCGGGCCCTTGGACTATGTAGGTTACCTAGCGGGCACTTGGACTATGTAGGTTACCTAGCGGGCACTTAGACTATCTAGGTTAGCTAACGGGTACTTGGACTATCTAGGTTACCTAGCGGGCACTTGGACTATCTAGGTTAACTAGCAGGCCCTTGGACTATCTAGGTTTACGAGCGGGCACTTGGACTATCTAGGTTAACTAACGGGCTCTTGGACTATGCAGTTTCCCTAGGGGGCATTTGGATTATTTAGGTTACCTAGTGGGCACTTGGACTACGTAGGTTAACTAGAAGGCATTTGGACTATCAAGGTTACCTAGCGGACCCTTGGACTATGTAGGTTACCAGCGGGCACTTGGACTATCTAGGTTAACGAACGTGCACTTGGACTATGTAGGTAACCTAGTGGGCACTTGGACTGTCTAGGTTACCTAGCGGGCACTTGGACTATCTTGGTTAACGAACGGGCACTTGGACTATGTAGGTTAACTACCGGACACTTCGACTATCTAGTTTAGCTAACGGGCAATTGGACTATCTAGGATAACTAACGGGCACTTGGACTATGTAGGTTCCCTAGCGGTCACGTGGACTATGTAGGCTCCCTAGATGGCACTTGGACTATGTAGGTTAACTAGCGGGCACTTGCACTAACCAGGTTACCAAGCGGGCACTTGGACTATGTAGGTTACCCAATGGGCACTTGGACTACCTAGGGTAACGAACGGACACTTTGGCTATGTAGGTTAGCTATCAGGCACTTGGACTATCTACGTTACCTAGCAGGCACTTGGACTATGTAGGTTACCTAGCGGACAATTGGATGATTTAGGTTAACTAGCGGGCACTTGGACTATCTAGGTTAACTAGCAGGCCCTTGGACTATCTAGGTTTACTAGCGGGCACTTGGACTATCTAGGTTAACTAGCGGGCACTTGGACTATGTAGGTTAACTAGCGGGCACTTGCACTCTCTATGTTACCTAGCGGACACTTGGACTATGTACCTTCCCTAGCGGGCACTTGGACTATCTACGTTACCTAGCAGGCACTTGGATTATGAAGGATCCCTAGCGGGCAATTGGACTATCTAGGTTAACTAGCAGGCCCTTGGACTATCTAGGGTTACTTTCGGGCACTTGGACTATCTAGGTTAACTAACGGGCACTTGGACTATCTAGGTTAGCTAACAGGAACTTGGACTATCTAGGTTACCTAGCGGGCACTAGGACTATGTAGGTAATCTAGCGGGCAGTTGGACTATCTAGGTTAACTAGCGGGTTCTTGGACTATATTGGTTAACTAGCGGGCCCTTGGACTATGTAGGGTAACTAGCGGACACTTGGAGGTTCTAGGTTAACTAGCGGGCACTTGGATTATCTTGGTTACCTAGCAGGCACTTGCACGAATCAGGTTCCCTAGCGGGAACTTGGACTATCTAGGCTCCCTAACGGGCATTCGGACTATGTAGGTTACCTAGCGGGCCCTTGGTCTATGTACATACCTTGGCGGGCACATGGACTATCTAGGTTACCTAGCGGATACGTGGAGTATGTAGTCCCCTAGTGGGCACTTGGACTATCTACGTGACCTAGCGGGTACTTGGACTATATAGGTTACTAGCAGGCACTTGGACTATGTAAATTCCCTAGCGGGCACTTGGACTATGTGGGTTCCCTAGCGGGCACTTGGACTGTCTAAGTTAACGAACGGGCACTTGGACTATCTTGGTTAACTAGCGGGCACTTGGACTATGTAAGTTCCCTAGCGGGCACTGGACTATGTGGTTTCCCTAGCGGGCACTTGGACTGTCTAGGTTAACGAACGGGCACTTTGACTATCTAGGTTAACTAGCGGGCACTTGGACTATGTAAATTCCCTAGCGGGCACTTGGACTATGTGGGTTCCCTAGCGGGCACTTGGACTGTCTAAGTTAACGAACGGGCACTTGGACTATCTAGGTTAACTAGCGGGCACTTGGACTATGTAAGTTCCCTAGCGGGCACTGGACTATGTGGTTTCCCTAGCGGGCACTTGGACTGTCTAGGTTAACGAACGGGCACTTGGACTATCTAGGTTAACTAGCGGGCACTTGGACTATGTAAGTTCACTAGCGGGCACTGGACTATGTGGTTTCCCTAGCGGGCACTTGGACTATCTAGGTTAACTAACGGGCACTTGGACTATGTGGGTTCCCTAGCGGGTATTTGGACAATGTAGGTTACAAGCGGGCATTTGGACTATGTAGGTTACGTACCGGGCACTTGGACAATGTTGGTTAACTAGCAGGCACTAGGACGATGTAGGTTACCTAGCGGGCACTTGGACTATCTAGGTTAAGTAACGGGCACTTGGACTATCTAGGTGACCTAGTGGGAACTTGGACTATGTACGTTACGTAGCGGACACTTTGACTATCTTGTTTACCTAGCGGACACTTGGACGAACTAGGTTAACGAGCGGGCCCTTGGACTATGTAGGTTACCTAGCGGGCACTAGGACTATCTAGGTTAGCTAAAAGGAACTTGGACTATCTAGTTTACCTAGCGGGCACTTGGACTATGTAGGTTACCTAGCGGGCACTTAGACTATCTAGGTTAGCTAACGGGTACTTGGACTATCTAGGTTACCTAGCGGGCACTTGGATTATCTAGGTTAAGTAACAGGCACTTGGACTATGTATGTTCCAGAGCGGGCAATTGGACTATGTCGGTTCCCTAGCGGGCACTTGGACTATCTAGGTTCCCTATAGGGCACTTGGACTATGTAGGTTAACTAGCGGACAATTGGACGATCTAGGTTAACTAGGGGTCCCTTGGACTACGTAGGTTAACTAGCGGACACTTGCACTATGTAGGTTACCTAGCGGGCACTTGGACGTCTAGGTTTATGAAAGAGCACTTGTACTATGTAGGTTGCCTGGCGGGCACTTGGACAATCTAGGTTAGGTAACGGGCACTTGGACTATCTAGGTTACCTAGCGGGAACTTGGACTATGTAGGTTACATAGCGGGCACTTGGACTATCTAGGTTAGCTAACAGGAACTTGCACTATCTAGGTTACCTAGCGGGCACTAGGACTATGCAGGTAACCTAGCGGGCACTTGGACTATGTAGGATAACTAGCAGGCCCTTGGTCTGTCTAGGTTTCTTAGCGGGCACTTGGACTTCTAGGTTACCGAGCGGGCACTTGGACTTCTAGGTTAACGAACGGGCACTTGGACTATGTAGGTTGACTAGCGGGCACTTGGACAATCTAGGTTAGGTAACGGGCACTTGCACTATCTAGGTTACCTAGCGGGAACTTGGACTATGTAGGTTACATAGCGGGCACTTGGACTATCTAGGTTACCTAACGGGCACTTTGACTATCTAGGTTACCTAGTGGGCACTTGGACTATCTAGGTTAGCTAACAGGAACTTGGACTATCTAGGTTACCTAGCGGGCACTAGGACTATGTAGGTAACCTAGTGGGCACTTGGACTATCTAGGTTAACTAGCGGGTTCTTGGACTATATAGGTTAACTAGCGGGCCCTTGGACTATGTAGGTTAACTAGCGGACACTTGGAGGTTCTAGGTTAACTAGCGGGCACTTGGACTATCTAGGTTAACTAGCGGGCACTTGGATTATCTTGGTTACCTAGGAAGCACTTGCACGATGCAGGTTCCCTAGCGGGCACTTGGACTATCTAGGCTCCCTAACGGCCATTTGGACTATGTAGGTTACCTAGCGGGCACTTGGTCTATGTACATACCTTGGCGGGCACTTGGAATATCTAGCTTACCTAGCGGGCACTTGGAGTATGTAGTCCCCTAGTGGGCACTTGGACTATCTACGTGACCTAGCGGGTACTTGGACTATATAGGTTACTAGCGGGCACTTGGACTATGTAAGTTCCCTAGCGGGCACTGGACTATGTGGTTTCCCTAGCGGGCACTTGGACTGTCTAGGTTAACGAACGGGCACTTGGACTATCTAGGTAAACTAGCGGGCACTTGGACTATGTAAATTCCCTAGCGGGCACTGGACTATGTGGTTTCCCTAGCGGGCACTTGGACTTTCTAGGTTAACGAACGGGCACTTGGACTATGTAAGTTCCCTAGCGGGCACTTGGACTATGTGGGTTCCCTAGCGGGCATTTGGACTATGTAGGTTACCTAGCGGGCACTTGGACTATGTAGGTTACCTAACAGGAACTTGCACTATGTAGGTTCCGTACCGGGCACTTGGACAATATTGGTTAACTAGCGGGCACTAGGACGATGTAGGTTACCTAGCGGGCACTTGGACTATCTAGGTTAGATAACGGGCACTTGGACTATCTAGGTGACCTAGTGGGAACTTGGACTATGTACGCTACGTAGCGGACACTTTGACTATCTTGTTTACCTAGCGGACACTTGGACGAACTAGATTAACGAGCGGGCCCTTGGACTATGTAATTTACCTAGCGGGCACTAGGACTATCTAGGTTAGCTAACAGGAACTTGGACTATCTAGTTTACCTAGCGAGCACTTTGACTATGTAGGTTACCTAGCGGGCTCTTAGACAATCAAGGTTAGCTAACGGGTACTTGAACTATCTAGGTTACCTAGCGGGCACTTGGACTATGTAGGTTACCTAACGTGCACTTGGACTATGCAGGTAACCTAGCGGACACTTGGACTGTCTAGGTTAAATAGCGGGCACTTGGACTTCTATGTTAACGAACGGGCACTCGGACTATGTAGGTTGCCAGCGGGCAATTGGACGATCTAGGATAGGTAACGGGCCCTTGACTATCTAGATTACCTAGCGGGAACTTGGACTATGTAGGTTACCTAAGGGCATTTGGACTATGTAGGTTAACTAGCGGACACTTGGACAATCTAGGTTAACTAGCGGGCACGTGGACTATCTAGGTTACCTAGCGGGCACTTGGACTATGCAGGTAACCTAGCGGGCACTTGGACAATCTGGGTTACCTAGCGGGCACTTGGAATATGTACGTCCCCTAGTGGGCACTTGGACTATCTAGGTTAACTAACGGGTAATAGGACTATCTAGGTTACCTAGCGGGCACTTGGACTATGTAGGTCAACTAGCGGGCCCTTGTACTATCTAGGTTAGCTAACGGGCATTTGGATTATGTAGGTTAACTAGCGGACACTTGTACGATCTAGGTTAACTAGCGGGCCTTTGGACTATGTAGGTTAACTAGCGGGTACTTGGATTATCTAAGTTACCTAGCGGGCACTTGAACTATGTAGGTTAACTAGTGGGCCCTTAGACTATCTAGGTTAGCTAACGGTCACTTGGACTATGTAGGTTAATTAGCGGGTACTTGGACTATGTAGGTTCCCTAGCGGGCATTTGGACTATATAGATTACCTAGCGGGCACTTGGACTTTGTAGGTTACCTAGCGGGCACTTGGACTATCTAGGTTACCTAGCGGGCACTTGGATGATACAGGTTCCCTAGCCAGCACTAAGACTATTGGTTCCCTAACGGGCAGTTGGACTATGTAGGTTCCCTAAAGGGCTTGGACTATATAGGTTTCTTTCGGGCACTTGGACTATGTAGGTTAACTAGCGGGCACATGGACTATCTAGGTTACCTAGCGGGCACTTGGACTATCTAGGTTACCTAGCGGGCACTTGGACTATGTAGGTTAACTAGAAGGCACTTGGACTATCAAGGTTACCTAGCGGGCTCTTGGACTGTGTAGGTTACCATCGGGCACTTGGACTATCTAGGTAAACAAAAGTGCACTTGGGCTATATAGGTAACCTAAGGGGCACTTGGACTATGTAGGTAACCTAGTGGTCACTTGGACTGTCTAGGTTACCTAGCGGGCACTTGGACTATGTAGGTTAACTAGCGGGCACTTGGACTATCTAGGTTAACTAGCGGGCACTTGGACTATCTAGGTTAACTAGCAGGCACTTGGACTATGTAGGTTAACTAGCGGGCACTTGCACTCTCTAGGTTAACTAGCTGGCAATTGGACTATCAAGGTTACCTAACAGGCACTTGGACTATGTAGGTTACCTAGCGGGCACTTGGACTATCTAGGTTAACTAACAGGCACTTGGACTATGTATGTTCCAGAGCGGACAATTGGACTATGTAGGTTCCCTAGCGGGCACTTGGACTATCTAGGTTCCCTAAAGGGCACTTGGACTATGTAGGTTAACTAGCGGACAATTGGATGATCTAGGTTAACTAGCGGGTACTTGGACTACGTAGGTTAACTTGCGGACACTTGCACTATGGAGGTTACCTAGCGGGCACTTGGACTATGTAGGTTAACTAGCAGGCACTTGCACTCTCTAGGTTACCTAGCGGGCACTTGGACTATGAACCTTCCCTAGCGGGCACTTGGACTATCTATGTTAACTAGCGGGCACTTGGACTATGTAGGTTACCTAGCGGACACTTGCACTATGTAAGTTACCTAGCGGGTACTTGGAATATGTAGGTTAACTAAGGGCACTTGGACAATCTAGGTTAACTAGCGGGCACTTGGACTATCTAGGTTACCTAGCAGGCACTTGGATTGTGTAGTTTCCCATCGGGCATTTGGACTATTTAGGTTACCTAGCGGACACTTGCACTATGTAGGTTACCTAGCGGGTACTTGGAATATGTAGGTTAACTAAAGGCACTTGGACAATCTAGGTTAACTAGCGGGCACTTGGACTATCTAGGTTACCTAGCAGGCACTTGGATTGTGTAGTTTCCCATCGGGCATTTGGACTATTTAGGTTACCTAGCGGACACTTGGACTATGTAGGTTATCTAGCGGGCACTTGGACTATCTAGGTTAGCTAGCAGGCACTTGGACTATCTAGGTGACCTAGTGGGAACTTGGACTATGTACGTTTCGTAGCGGACACTTTGACTATCTTGTTTACCTAGCGGACACTTGGACGAACTAGGTTAACGAGCGGGGCCTTGGACTATGTAGGTTACCTAGCGGGCACTAGGAATATCTAGGTTAGCTAACAGGAACTTGGACTATCTAGTTTACCTAGCGGGCACTTTGACTATGTAGGTTACCTAGCGGGCACTTAGACTATCTAGGTTAGCTAATGGGTACTTGGACTATCTAGGTTACCTAGCGGGCACTTGGACTATGTAGGTTACCTAACGGGCACTTGGACTATGCAGGTAACCTAGCGGGCACTTGGACTATCTGGGTTACCTAGCGGGCACTTGGAGTATGTACGTCCCCTAGTGGGCACTTGGACTATCTAGGTTAACTAACGGGCAATAGGACTATCTAGGTTACCTAGCGGGCACTTGGACTATGTAGGTCAACTAGTGGGCCCTTTGACTATCTAGGTTAGCTAACGGGCATTTGGATTATGTAGGTTAACTAGCGGACACTTGTACGATCTAGGTTAACTAGCGGGCCCTTGCACTATGTAGGTTAACTAGCGGGACTTTGGACAATGTAGGTTAACTAGCGGGCACATGGATTACCTAAGTTACCTAGCGGGCACTTGAACTATGTAGGTTAACTAGTGGGCCCTTAGACTATCTAAGGTAGCTAACGGTCACTTGGACTATGTAGGTTAATTAGCGGGTACTTGGACTATGTAGGTTCCCTAGCGGGCATTTGGACTATATAGATTACCTAGCGGGCACTTGGATTTTTTTGTAGGTTACCTAGCGGGCACTTGGACTATCTAGGTTACCTAGCGGGCACTTGGATGATACAGGTTCCCTAGCCAGCACTAAGACTATTGGTTCCCTAACGGGCAGTTGGACTATGTAGGTTCCCTAAAAGGCTTGGACTATATAGGTTTCTTTCGGGCACTTGGACTATGTAGGTTAACTAGCGGGCACATGGACTATCTAGGTTACCTAGCGGGCACTTGGACTATCTAGGTTACCTAGCGGGCACTTGGACTATGTAGGTTAACTAGAAGGCACTTGGACTATCAAGGTTACCTAGCGGGCTCTTGGACTGTGTAGGTTACCAGCGGGCACTTGGACTACCTAGGTAAACAAAAGTGCACTTGGGCTATGCAGGTAACCTAAGGGGCACTTGGACTATGTAGGTAACCTAGTGGTCACTTGGACTGTCTAGGTTACCTAGCGGGCACTTGGACTATGTAGGTTAACTAGCGGGCACTTGGACTATCTAGGTTAACTAGCGGGCACTTGGACTATCTAGGTTAACTAGCGGGCACTTGGACTATGTAGGTTAACTAGCGGGCACTTGCACTCTCTAGGTTAACTAGCGGGCAATTGGACTATCAAGGTTACCTAACAGGCACTTGGACTATGTAGGTTACCTAGCGGGCACTTGGACTATCTAGGTTACCTAGCAGGCACTTTGACTATCTTGGTTAACTAAGGGGCACTTGAACTATGCAGGTTGCCAAGCGAGCACTTGGACTATGTAGGTTCCCTAGCGGGTACATGGACTGTCTAGGATAACTAGCGGACAATTGGACTGTCTAGGTTACCTAGTGGGCACTTGGACTATGTAGTTTACCTAGCAGGCACTTGGACTATGTAGGTTAACTAGCGGGCACTTGGACTATCTAGGTTACCTAGCGGGCACTTGGACTATGTAGGTTAACTAACGGGCACTTGGATTATCTAGGTTAACTAACAGGCACTTAGACTATGTATGTTCCAGAGCGGACAATTGGACTATGTAGGTTCCCTAGCGGGCACTTGGACTATCTAGGTTCCCTAAAGGGCACTTGGACTATGTAGGTTAACTAGCGGACAATTGGATGATCTAGGTTAACTAGCGGGTACTTGGACTACGTAGGTTAACTTGCGGACACTTGCACTATGGAGGTTACCTAGCGGGCACTTGGACTATGTAGGTTAACTAGAAGGCACTTGCACTCTCTAGGTTACCTAGCGGGCACTTGCACTATGAACCTTCCCTAGCGGGCACTTGGACTATCTATGTTAACTAGCGGGCACTTGGACTATGTAGGTTACCTAGCGGACACTTCCACTATGTACGTTACCTAGCGGGCACTTGGAATATGTAGGTTAACTAAGGGCACTTGGACAATCTAGGTTAACTAGCGGGCATTTGGACTATCTAGGTTACCTAGCAGGCACTTGGATTATGTAGTTTCCCTAGCGGGCATTTGGAGTATTTAGGTTACCTAGCGGACACTTGGACTATGTAGGTTATCTAGCGGGCACTTGGACTATCTAGGTTAGCTAGCAGGCACTTGGACTAGCTAGGTTACCTAGCGGGCACTTGGACTATGTAGGTTAACTAGCAGGCACTTGGACTATCCAGGTTACCTAGCGGGCTCTTTGACTGTGTAGGTTACCAGCGGGCACTTGGACTATCTAGGTAAACAAAAGTGCACTTGGGCTATGTAGGTAACCTAACGGGCACTTGGACTGTCTAGGTTAACTAGCGTGTACTTGGACTATCTAGGTTAACTAGGGGTCCCTAGGACTACGTAGGTTAACTAGCGGACACTTGCACTATGTAGGTTACCTAGCGGGCACTTGGACTATCTAGGTTAACTAGCAGGCCCTTGGACTATCTAGGTTACCTAGCAGGCACTTTGACTATCTTGGTTAACTAAGGGGCACTTGAACTATGCAGGTTGCCAAGCGAGCACTTGGACAATGTAGGTTCCCTAGCGGGTACATGGACTGTCTAGGTTAACTAGCGGACAATTGGACTGTCTAGGTTACCTAGTGGGCACTTGGACTATGTAGTTTACCTAGCAGGCACTTGGACTATGTAGGTTAACTAGCGGGCACTTGGACTATCTAGGTTACCTAGCGGGCACTTGGACTATGTAGGTTAACTAGCGGGAACTTGGATTATCTAGGTTAATTAACAGGCACTTGGACTATGTATGTTCCAGAGCGGACAATTGGACTATGTAGGTTCCCTAGCGGGCACTTGGACTATCTAGGTTCCCTAAAGGGCACATGGACTATGTATGTTAACTAGCGGACAATTGGATAATCTAGGTTAACTAGCGGGTACTTGGACTACGTAGGTTAACTTGCGGACACTTGCACTATGGAGGTTACCTAGCGAGCACTTGAACTATGTAGGTTAACTAGCAGGCACTTGCACTCTTTAGGTTACCTAGCGGGCACTTGGACTATGAACCTTCCCTAGCGGGCACTTGGACTATCTATGTTAACTAGCGGGCACTTGGACTATGTAGGTTACCTAGCGGACACTTGCACTATGTAGGTTACCTAGCGGGTACTTGGAATATGTAGGTTAACTAAGGGCACTTGGACAATCTAGGTTAACTAACGGGCACTTGGACTATCTAGGTTACCTAGCAGGCACTTGGATTATGTAGTTTCCCTAGCGGGCATTTGGACTATTTAGGTTACCTAGCGGACACTTGGACTATGTAGGTTATCTAGCGGGCACTTGGACTATCTAGGTTAGCTAGCAGGCACTTAGACTATCTAGGTTACCTAGCGGGCACTTGGACTATCTAGGTTAGCTAACAGGAACTTGGACTATCTAGGTTACCTAGCGGGCACTAGGACTATGTAGGTAACCTAGCGGGCACTTGGACTATCTAGGTTAACTAGCGGGTTCTTGGACTATATAGGTTAACTAGCGGGCCCTTGGACTATGTAGGTTAACTAGCGGACACTTGGAGTTTCTAGGTTAACTAGCGGGCACTTGGACTATCTAGGTTAACTAGCGGGCACTTGGATTATCTTGGTTACCTAGCAAGCACTTGCACGATGCAGGTTACCTAGTGGGCACTTGGACTATCTAGGCCCCCTAACGGGCATTTGGACTATGTAGGTTACCTAGCGGGCACTTGGTGTATGTACATACCTTGGCGGGCACTTGGACTATCTAGGTTACCTAGCGGGCACTTGGAGTATGTAGTCCCCTAGTGGGCACTTGGACTATCTACTTAACCTAGCAGGTACTTGGACTATATAGGTTACTAGCGGGCACTTGGACTATGTAAGTTCCCTAGCGGGCACTGGACTATGTGGTTTCCCTAGCGGGCACTTGGACTGTCTAGGTTAACGAACGGGCACTTGGTCTATCTAGGATAACTAGCGGGCACTTGGACTATGTAAGTTCCCTAGCGGGCACTGGACTATGTGGTTTCCCCAGCGGGCACTTGGACTGTCTAGGTTAACGAACGGGCACTTGGACTATCTAGGTTAACTAGCGGGCACTTGGACTATGTAAGTTCCCTAGCGGGCACTGGACTATGTGGTTTCCCTAGCGGGCCCTTGGACTGTCTAGGTTAACGAACGGGCACATGGACTATGTAAGTTCCCTAGCGGGCACTTGGACTATGTGGGTTCCCTAGCGGGCATTTGGACTATGTAGGTTACCTAGCCGGCACTTGGACTGTCTAGGTTAATGAACGGGCACTCGGACTATCTAGGTTAATTAGCGGGCACTTGGACTATCTAGGTTAACTAACGGGCACTTGGACTCTGTAAGTTCTCTAGCGGGCACTTAACTATGTGGGTTCCCTAGCGGGCATTTGGACTATGTAGGTTACTAGCGGGCATTTGGACTATGTAGGTTACCTAACAGGCACTTGGACTATGTAGGTTCCGTACCAGGCACTTGGACAATATTGGTTAACTAGCGGGCACTAGGACGATGTAGGTTACCTAGCGGGCACTTGGACTATCTAGGTTAGATAACGGGCACTTGGACTATCTAGGTGACCTAGTGGGAACTTGGACTATGTACGTTACGTAGCGGACACTTTGACTATCTTGTTTACCTAGCGGACTCTTGGACGAACTAGGTTAACGAGCGGGGCCTTGGACTATGTAGGTTACCTAGCGGGCACTAGGAATATCTAGGTTAGCTAACAGGAACTTGGACTATCTAGTTTACCTAGCGGGCACTTTGACTATGTAGGTTACCTAGCGGGCACTTAGACTATCTAGGTTAGCTAACGGGTACTTGGACTATCTAGGTTACTTAGCGGGCACTTGGACTATGTAGGTTACCTAACGGGCACTTGGACTATGCAGGTAACCTAGCGGGCACTTGGACTATCTGGGTTACCTAGCGGGCACTTGGAATATGTACGTCCCCTAGTGGGCACTTGGACTATCTAGGTTAACTAACGGGCAATAGTACTATCTAGGTTACCTAGCGGGCACTTGGACTATGTAGGTCAACTAGTGGGCCCTTTGACTATCTAGGTTAGCTAACGGGCATTTGGATTATGTAGGTTAACTAGCGGACACTTGTACGATCTAGGTTAACTAGCGGGCCCTTGCACTATGTAGGTTAACTAGCGGGCCTTTGGACAATGTAGGTTAACTAGGGGGCACATGGATTATCTAAGTTACCTAGCGGGCACTTGAACTATGTAGGTTAACTAGTGGGCCCTTAGACTATCTAGGTTAGCTAACGGTCACTTGGACTATCTAGGTTAATTAGCGGGTACTTGGACTATGTAGGTTCCCTAGCGGGCATTTGGACTATATAGATTACCTAGCGGGCACTTGGACTTTGTAGGTTACCTAGCGGGCACTTGGACTATCTAGGTTACCTAGCGGGCACTTGGATGATACAGGTTCCCTAGCCAGCACTAAGACTATTGGTTCCCTAACGGGCAGTTGGACTATGTAGGTTCCCTAAAGGGCTTGGACTATATAGGTTTCTTTCGGGCACTTGGACTATGTAGGTTAACTAGCGGGCACATGGACTATCTAGGTTACCTAGCGGGCACTTGGACTATCTAGGTTACCTAGCGGGCACTTGGACTATGTAGGTTAACTAGAAGGCACTTGGACTATCAAGGTTACCTAGCAGGCTCTTGGACTGTGTAGGTTACCAGCGGGCAATTGGACTATCTAGGTAAACAAAAGTGCACTTGGGCTATGCAGGAAACCTAAGGGGCACTTGGACTATGTAGGTAACCTAGTGGTCACTTGGACTGTCTAGGTTACCTAGCGGGCACTTGGACTATGTAGGTTAACTAGCGGGCACTTGGACTATCTAGGTTAACTAGCGGGCACTTGGACTATGTAGGTTAACTAGCGGGCACTTGCACTCTCTAGGTTAACTAGCTGGCAATTGGACTATCAAGGTTACCTAACAGGCACTTGGACTATGTAGGTTACCTAGCGGGCACTTGGACTATCTAGGTTACCTAGCAGGCACTTTGACTATCTTGGTTAACTAAGGGGCACTTGAACTATGCAGGTTGCCAAGCGAGCACTTGGACTATGTAGGTTCCCTAGCGTGTACATGGACTGTCTAGGATAACTAGCAGACAATTGGACTGTCTACTAGGTTACCTAGTGGGCACTTGGACTATGTAGTTTACCTAGCAGGCACTTGGACTATGTAGGTTAACTAGCGGGCACTTGGACTATCTAGGTTACCTAGCGGGCACTTGGACTATGTAGGTTAACTAGCGGGCACTTGGATTATCTAGGTTAACTAACAGGCACTTGGACTATGTATGTTACAGAGCGGACAATTGGACTATGTAGGTTCCCTAGCGGGCACTTGGACTATCTAGGTTCCCTAAAGGGCACTTGGACTATGTAGGTTAACTAGCGGACAATTGGATGATCTAGGTTAACTAGCGGGTACTTGGACTACGTAGGTTAACTTGCGGACACTTGCACTATGGAGGTTACCTAGCGGGCACTTGGACTATGTAGGTTAACTAGCAGGCACTTGCACTCTCTAGGTGACCTAGCGGGCACTTGCACTATGAACCTTCCCTAGCGGGCACTTGGACTATCTATGTTAACTAGTGGGCACTTGGACTATGTAGGTTACCTAGCGGACACTTGCACTATGTACGTTACCTAGCGGGCACTTGGAATATGTAGGTTAACTAAGGGCACTTGGACAATCTAGGTTAACTAGCGGGCACTTGGACTATCTAGGTTACCTAGCAGGCACTTGGATTATGTAGTTTCCCTAGCGGGCATTTGGACTATTTAAGTTACCTAGCGGACACTTGGACTATGTAGGTTATCTAGCGGGCACTTGGACTATCTAGGTTAGCTAGCAGGCACTTGGACTAGCTAGGTTACCTAGCGGACACTTGGACTATGTAGGTTAACTAGAAGGCACTTGGACTATCAAGGTTACCTAGCGGGCTCTTTGACTGTGTAGGTTACCAGCGGGCACTTGGACTATCTAGGTATACAAAAGTGCACTTGGGCTATGTAGGTAACCTAACGGGCACTTGGACTGTCTAGGTTAACTAGCGTGTACTTGGACTATCTAGGTTAACTAGGGGTCCCTAGGACTACGTAGGATAACTAGCGGATACTTGCACTATGTAGGTTACCTAGCGGGCACTTGGACTATCTAGGTTAACTAGCAGGCCCTTGGACTATCTAGGTTACCTAGCAGGCACTTGGACAATGTAGGTTAACTAGCGGGCTCTTGCACTCTCTAGGTTACCTAGCGGCCACTTGGACTATGTACCTTCCCTTGCGGGCACTTGGACTATCTATGTTAACTAGCGGGCTCTTGGACTATGTAGGTTACCTAGCGGACACTTGCACTATGTAGGTTACCTAGCGGGCACTTGGACTATATAGGTTAACTAAGGGCACTTGGACAATCTAGGTTAACTAGCGGGCACATGTCCTATCTAGGTTACCTAGCAGGCACTTGGATTATGAAGGATCCCTAGCGGGCAATTGGACTATCAGGTTACCTAGCTGGCACTTGGACTATGTAGGTTAACTAGCGGACACTTGCAAGATCTAGGTTAACTAGCGGGCCCTTGCACTATGTAGGTTAACTAGCGGGCCCATGGATTATGTAGGTTTACTAGGGGGCACTTGGACTATCTAGGTTAACGAACGTGCACTTGGACTAAGTAGGTTAACTAGCGGACACTTCGACTATCTAGGTTAGCTAACGGGCAATTGGACTATCTAGGTTAACTAGCGGGCACTTGGACTATGTAGTTTCCCTAGTGGGTATTTGGACTATTTAGGTTACCTAGCGGGCACTTGGACTACGTAGGTTATCTAGCGGGCACTTGGACTATCTAGGTTACCTAGCAGGCACTTTGACTATCTAGGTTAACTAACGGGCACTTGGACTATGTAGGGTAACTAGCGGGCACTTGGACTGTCTAGGTTAACTAACGGGCACTTGGATTGTCTAGGTTAACGAACGGGCACTTGGACTATGTAGGTTACCTAGCCACCACTTGGAATATCTAGGTTAGCTAACAGGCACTTGGACGATCTAGGTTCCCTAGCGGGCACTTGTACTATCTAGGTTGCCTAGCTGGCACTTGGACTATGTAGGTCATCTAGCGGGCCCTTGGACTATCTAGGTTTGCTAACGGGCACTTGGACTATGTATGTTCCAGAGTGGGCACTTTGATTATGTAGGTTGCCTAGCGGGCATTTAGACTATGTAGGTTTCCTTGCGGGCATTTGGACTATGTAGTTTACCTAGCGGGCACTTGGACTATGTAGGTTCCCTAGCGGTCACGTGGACTATCTAGGCTCCCTAGAAGGCACTTGGACTATGTAGGTTAAATAGCGGGCACTTGGACTAACCAGGTTACCAAGCGGGCACTTGGACTATGTAGGTTACCCAATGGGCACTTTGACTATCTAGGTTAACGAACGGACACTTGGACTATGTAGGTTAGCTATCAGGCACTTGAACTATCTAGGTTACCTAGCAGGGACTTGGACTATGTAGGTTACCTAGCGGACACTTGGACGATTTAGGTTAACTAGCGGGCACTTGGACTATCTAGGTTAACTAGCAGGCCCTTGGACTATCTAGGTTTACTAGCGGGCACTTGAACTATCTAGGTTAAGTAGCGGGCACTTGGACTATATAGGTTAACTAGCGGGCACTTGCACTCTCTAGGTTAACTAGGGGTCCCTAGGACTACGTAGGTTAACTAGCGGACACTTGCACTATGTAGGTTACCTAGCGGGCACTTGGACTATCTAGGTTAACTAGCAGGCCCTTGGACTATCTAGGTTACCTAGCAGGCACTTGGACAATGTAGGTTAACTAGCGGGCACTTTGACTATCTTGGTTAACTAAGGGGCACTTGAACTATGCAGGTTGCCAAGCGAGCACTTGGACTATGTAGGTTCCCTAGCGGGTACATGGACTGTCTAGGATAACTAGCGGACAATTGGACTGTCTAGGTTACCTAGTGGGCACTTGGACTATGTAGTTTACCTAGCAGGCACTTGGACTATGTAGGTTAACTAGCGGGCACTTGGACTATCTAGGTTATCTAGCGGGCACTTGGACTATGTAGGTTAACTAGCGGGCACTTGGATTATCTAGGTTAACTAACAGGCACTTGGACTATGTATGTTACAGAGCGGACAATTGGACTATGTAGGTTCCCTAGCGGGCACTTGGACTATCTAGGTTCCCTAAAGGGCACTTGGACTATGTAGGTTAACTAGCGGACAATTGGATGATCTAGGTTAACTAGCGGGTACTTGGACTACGTAGGTTAACTTGCGGACACTTGCACTATGGAGGTTACCTAGCGGGCACTTGGACTATGTAGGTTAACTAGCAGGCACTTGCACTCTCTAGGTGACCTAGCGGGCACTTGCACTATGAACCTTCCCTAGCGGGCACTTGGACTATCTATGTTAACTAGTGGGCACTTGGACTATGTAGGTTACCTAGCGGACACTTGCACTATGTACGTTACCTAGCGGGCACTTGGAATATGTAGGTTAAATAAGGGCACTTGGACAATCTAGGTTAACTAGCGGGCACTTGGACTATCTAGGTTACCTAGCAGGCACTTGGATTATGTAGTTTCCCTAGCGGGCATTTGGACTATTTAAGTTACCTAGCGGACACTTGGACTATGTAGATTATCTAGCGGGCACTTGGACTATCTAGGTTAGCTAGCAGGCACTTGGACTAGCTAGGTTACCTAGCGGACACTTGGACTATGTAGGTTAACTAGAAGGCACTTGGACTATCAAGGTTACCTAGCGGGCTCTTTGACTGTGTAGGTTACCAGCGGGCACTTGGACTATCTAGGTATACAAAAGTGCACTTGGGCTATGTAGGTAACCTAACGGGCACTTGGACTGTCTAGGTTAACTAGCGTGTACTTGGACTATCTAGGTTAACTAGGGGTCCCTAGGACTACGTAGGATAACTAGCGGATACTTGCACTATGTAGGTTACCTAGCGGGCACTTGGACTATCTAGGTTAACTAGCAGGCCCTTGGACTATCTAGGTTACCTAGCAGGCACTTGGACAATGTAGGTTAACTAGCGGGCTCTTGCACTCTCTAGGTTACCTAGCGGCCACTTGGACTATGTACCTTCCCTTGCGGGCACTTGGACTATCTATGTTAACTAGCGGGCTCTTGGACTATGTAGGTTACCTAGCGGACACTTGCACTATGTAGGTTACCTAGCGGGCACTTGGACTATATAGGTTAACTAAGGGCACTTGGACAATCTAGGTTAACTAGCGGGCACATGTCCTATCTAGGTTACCTAGCAGGCACTTGGATTATGAAGGATCCCTAGCGGGCAATTGGACTATCAGGTTACCTAGCTGGCACTTGGACTATGTACCTTCCCTTGCGGGCACTTGGACTATCTATGTTAACTAGCGGACACTTGCAAGATCTAGGTTAACTAGCGGGCCCTTGCACTATGTAGGTTAACTAGCGGGCCCATGGATTATGTAGGTTTACTAGGGGGCACTTGGACTATCTAGGTTAACGAACGTGCACTTGGACTAAGTAGGTTAACTAGCGGACACTTCGACTATCTAGGTTAGCTAACGGGCAATTGGACTATCTAGGTTAACTAGCGGGCACTTGGACTATGTAGTTTCCCTAGCGGGTATTTGGACTATTTAGGTTACCTAGCGGGCACTTGGACTACGTAGGTTATCTAGCGGGCACTTGGACTATGTAGGGTAACTAGCGGGCACTTGGACTGTCTAGGTTAACTAACGGGCACTTGGATTGTCTAGGTTAACGAACGGGCACTTGGACTATGTAGGTTACCTAGCCACCACTTGGAATATCTAGGTTAGCTAACAGGCACTTGGACGATCTAGGTTCCCTAGCGGGCACTTGTACTATCTAGGTTACCTAGCTGGCACTTGGACTATGTAGGTTAACTAGCGGACACTTCGACTATCTAGGTTAGCTAACGGGCAATTGGACTATCTAGGTTAACTAATGGGCACTTGGACTATGTAGGTTCCCTAGCGGTCACGTGGACTATCTAGGCTCCCTAGAAGGCACTTGGACTATGTAGGTTAAATAGCGGGCACTTGGACTAACCAGGTTACCAAGCGGGCACTTGGACTATGTAGGTTACCCGATGGGCACTTTGACTATCTAGGTTAACGAACGGACACTTGGACTATGTAGGTTAGCTATCAGGCACTTGAACTATCTAGGTTACCTAGCAGGGACTTGGACTATGTAGGTTACCTAGCGGACACTTGGACGATTTAGGTTAACTAGCGGGCACTTGGACTATCTAGGTTAACTAGCAGGCCCTTGGACTATCTAGGTTTACTAGCGGGCACTTGAACTATCTAGGTTAAGTAGCGGGCACTTGGACTATATAGGTTAACTAGCGGGCACTTGCACTCTCTAGGTTAACTAGGGGTCCCTAGGACTACGTAGGTTAACTAGCGGACACTTGCACTATGTAGGTTACCTAGCGGGCACTTGGACTATCTAGGTTAACTAGCAGGCCCTTGGACTATCTAGGTTACCTAGCAGGCACTTGGACAATGTAGGTTAACTAGCGGGCACTTTGACTATCTTGGTTAACTAAGGGGCACTTGAACTATGCAGGTTGCCAAGCGAGCACTTGGACTATGTAGGTTCCCTAGCGGTTACATGGACTGTCTAGGATAACTAGCGGACAATTGGACTGTCTAGGTTACCTAGTGGGCACTTGGACTATGTAGTTTACCTAGCAGGCACTTGGACTATGTAGGTTAACTAGCGGGCACTTGGACTATCTAGGTTACCTAGCGGGCACTTGGACTATGTAGGTTAACTAGCGGGCACTTGGATTATCTAGGTTAACTAACAGGCACTTGGACTATGTATGTTACAGAGCGGACAATTGGACTATGTAGGTTCCCTAGCGGGCACTTGGACTATCTAGGTTCCCTAAAGGGCACTTGGACTATGTAGGTTAACTAGCGGACAATTGGATGATCTAGGTTAACTAGCGGGTACTTGGACTACGTAGGTTAACTTGCGGACACTTGCACTATGGAGGTTACCTAGCGGGCACTTGGACTATGTAGGTTAACTAGCAGGCACTTGCACTCTCTAGGTGACCTAGCGGGCACTTGCACTATGAACCTTCCCTAGCGGGCACTTGGACTATCTATGTTAACTAGTGGGCACTTGGACTATGTAGGTTACCTAGCGGACACTTGCACTATGTACGTTACCTAGCGGGCACTTGGAATATGTAGGTTAACTAAGGGCACTTGGACAATCTAGGTTAACTAGCGGGCACTTGGACTATCTAGGTTACCTAGCAGGCACTTGGATTATGTAGTTTCCCTAGCGGGCATTTGGACTATTTAAGTTACCTAGCGGACACTTGGACTATGTAGATTATCTAGCGGGCACTTGGACTATCTAGGTTAGCTAGCAGGCACTTGGACTAGCTAGGTTACCTAGCGGACACTTGGACTATGTAGGTTAACTAGAAGGCACTTGGACTATCAAGGTTACCTAGCGGGCTCTTTGACTGTGTAGGTTACCAGCGGGCACTTGGACTATCTAGGTATACAAAAGTGCACTTGGGCTATGTAGGTAACCTAACGGGAACTTGGACTGTCTAGGTTAACTAGCGTGTACTTGGACTATCTAGGTTAACTAGGGGTCCCTAGGACTACGTAGGATAACTAGCGGATACTTGCACTATGTAGGTTACCTAGCGGGCACTTGGACTATCTAGGTTAACTAGCAGGCCCTTGGACTATCTAGGTTACCTAGCAGGCACTTGGACAATGTAGGTTAACTAGCGGGCTCTTGCACTCTCTAGGTTACCTAGCGGCCACTTGGACTATGTACCTTCCCTTGCGGGCACTTGGACTATCTATGTTAACTAGCGGGCTCTTGGACTATGTAGGTTACCTAGCGGACACTTGCACTATGTAGGTTACCTAGCGGGCACTTGGACTATATAGGTTAACTAAGGGCACTTGGACAATCTAGGTTAACTAGCGGGCACATGTCCTATCTAGGTTACCTAGCAGGCACTTGGATTATGAAGGATCCCTAGCGGGCAATTGGACTATCAGGTTACCTAGCTGGCACTTGGACTATGTACCTTCCCTTGCGGGCACTTGGACTATCTATGTTAACTAGCGGACACTTGCAAGATCTAGGTTAACTAGCGGGCCCTTGCACTATGTAGGTTAACTAGCGGGCCCATGGATTATGTAGGTTTACTAGGGGGCACTTGGACTATCTAGGTTAACGAACGTGCACTTGGACTAAGTAGGTTAACTAGCGGACACTTCGACTATCTAGGTTAGCTAACGGGCAATTGGACTATCTAGGTTAACTAGCGGGCACTTGGACTATGTAGTTTCCCTAGCGGGTATTTGGACTATTTAGGTTACCTAGCGGGCACTTGGACTACGTAGGTTATCTAGCGGGCACTTGGACTATCTAGGTTACCTAGCAGGCACTTTGACTATCTAGGTTAACTAACGGGCACTTGGACTATGTAGGGTAATTAGCGGGCACTTGGACTGTCTAGGTTAACTAACGGGCACTTGGATTGTCTAGGTTAACGAACGGGCACTTGGACTATGTAGGTTACCTAGCCACCACTTGGAATATCTAGGTTAGCTAACAGGCACTTGGACGATCTAGGTTCCCTAGCGGGCACTTGTACTA
This sequence comes from Tenrec ecaudatus, assembly GCF_050624435.1. Classification (NCBI taxonomy): domain Eukaryota; kingdom Metazoa; phylum Chordata; class Mammalia; order Afrosoricida; family Tenrecidae; genus Tenrec; species Tenrec ecaudatus. The sequence continues at coordinate 305,279 of NW_027457943.1, forward strand.
TCTAGGTTACCTAGCTGGCACTTGGGCTATGTAGGTCAACTAGCGGGCCCTTGGACTATCTAGGTTTGCTAACGGGCACTTGGACTATATATGTTCCAGAGTGGGCACTTTGATTATGTAGGTTGCCTAGCGGGCATTTAGACTATGTAGGTTTCCTTGCGGGCATTTGGACTATCTAGGTTAACGAACGGGCACTTGGACTATGTAGGTTAACTAGCGGACACTTCGACTATCTAGGTTAGCTAACGGGCAATTGGACTATCTAGGTTAACTAATGGGCACTTGGACTATGTAGGTTCCCTAGCGGTCACGTGGACTATGTAGGCTCCCTAGAAGGCACTTGGACTATGTAGGTTAACTAGCGGGCACTTGGACTAACCAGGTTACCAAGCGGGCACTTGGACTATGTAGGTAACCCGATGGGCACTTGGACTATCTAGGTTAACGAACGGACACTTTGGCTATGTAGGTTACCTATCAGGCACTTGGACTATCTAGGTTACCTAGCAGGCACTTGGACTATGTAGGTTACCTAGCGGACAATTGGACGATTTAGGTTAACTAGCGGGCACTTGGACTATCTAGGTTAACTAGCAGGCCCTTGGACTATCTAGGTTTACTAGCGGGCACTTGGACTATCTAGGTTAAGTAGCGGGCACTTGGACTATGTAGGTTAACTAGCGGGCACTTGCACTCTCTAGGTTACCTAGCGGACACTTGGACTATGTACCTTCCCTAGCGGGCACTTGGACTATCTAGGTTACCTAGCAGGCACTTGGATTATGAAGGATCCCTAGCAAGCAATTGGACTATCTAAGTTAACTAGCAGGCCCTTGGACTATCTAGGGTTACTAGCGGGCACTTGGACTATCTAGGTTAACTAGCGGGCACTTGGACTATGTAGGTTATTTAGCGGGCACTTGCACTCTCTAGGTTATCTAGCGGACACTTGGACTATGTACCTTCCCTAGCGGGCACTTGGACTATCTAGGTTACCTAGCAGGCACTTGGATTATGAAGGATCCCTAGCGGGCAATTGGACTATCTAGGTTACCTAGCTGGCACTTGGACTATGTAGGTTAACTAGCGGACACTTGCACGATCTAGGTTAATTAGCGGGCTCTTGCACTATGTAGGTTAACTAGCGGGCCCTAGGATTATGTAGGTTTACTAGGGGGCACTTGGACTATCTAGGTTAACTAGTGGGCACTTGGACTATGTAGTTTCCTTAGCGGGCATTTGGATTATTTAGGTTGCCTAGCGGGCACTTGGACTATGTAGGTTACCTAGCGGGCACTTGGACTATGTAGGGTAACTAGCGGGCACTTGGACTGTCTAGGTTACCTAACGGGCACTTGGATTATCTAGGTTAACGAACGGGCACTTGGACTATGTAGGTTACCTAGCCGCCACTTGGACTATCTAGGTTAGCTAACAGGCACTTGGACTATCTAGGTTCCCTAGCGGGCACTTGTACTATCTAGGTTACCTAGCTGGCACTTGGACTATGTAGGTCAACTAGCGGGCCCTTGGGCTATCTAGGTTAGGTAACGGTCACTTGGACTATGTATGTTCCAGAGCGGGCACTTGGATTATGTAGGTTGCCTAGCGGACATTTAGACTATGTAGGTTTCCTTGTGGGCATTTGGACTATGAAGGTTACCTAGCGGCACTTGGACTATGTAGGTTCCTTAACGGGCACTTGGACTATGTAGGTTCCCTAGGGGTCACGTGGACTATGTAGGCTCCCTAGAAGGCACTTGGAGTATGTAGGTTAAATAGCGGGCACTTGGACTTTCCAGGTTACCAAGCGGGCACTTGGACTATGTAGGTTACCCAATGGGCACTTGGACTATCTAGGTTAACGAACGGACACTTGGACTATGTAGGTTAGCTATCAGGCACTTGGACTATCTAGGTTACCTAGCGGACACTTGGACGATTTAGGTTAACTACCGGGCACTTGGACTATCTAGGTTAACTAGCAGGCCCTTGGACTATCTAGGTTTACTAGCGGGCACTTGGACTATCTAGGTTAACTAACGGGCACTTGGACTACGTAGTTTCCCTACCGGGCATTTGGATTATTTAGGTTACCTAGTGGGCACTTGGACTATGTAGGTTATCTAGTGGGCACTTGTACTACGTAGGTTAACTAGAAGGCATTTGGACTATCAAGGTTACCTAGCGGGCCCTTGGACTATGTAGGTTACCAGCGGGCACTTGGACTATCTAGGTTAACGAACGTGCACTTGGACTATGTAGGTAACCTAGCGGGCATTTGGACTGTCTAGGTTACATAGCGGTCATTTGGACTATCTAGGTTAAGGAACGGGCACTTGGACTATGTAGGTTAACTAGCGGACACTTCGACTATCGAGGTTAGCTAACGGCAATTGGACTATCTAGGTTAACTAACGGGCACTTGGACTATGTAAGTTCCCTAACGGTCACGTGGACTATGTAGGCTCCCTCGAAGGCACTTGGACTATATAGGTTAACTAGCGGGCACTTGGACTAACCAGGTTACCAAGCGGGCACTTGGACTATGTAGGTTACCCAATGGGCACTTGGACTATCTAGGTTAACGAACGGACACTTGGACTATGTAGGTTCGAAATCAGGCACTTGGACTATCTAGGTTACCTAGCAGGCACTTGGATTATGTAGGTTACCTAGCGGACACTTGGACGATTTAGGTTAACTAGCGGGCACTTGGACTATCTAGGGTTACTAGCGGGCTCTTGGACTATCTAGGTTAACTAGCGGGCACTTGGACTATGTAGGTTAACTAGCGGGAACGTGCACTCTCTAGGTAACCTAGCGGACACTTGGACTATGTACCTTCCCTAGCGGGCACTTGGACTATCTAGGTTACCTAGCAGGCATTTGGATTATGAAGGATCCCTAGCGGGCAATTGGACTATCTAGGTTACCTAGCTGGCACTTGGACTATGTATGTTAACTAGCGGACATTTCCACGATCTAGGTTAACTAGCGGGCCCTTGCACTATGTAGGTTAACTAGCGGGCCCTAGGATTATGTAGGTTTACTAGGGGGCACTTGGACTATCTAGGTTAACTAGCGGGCACTTGGACTATGTAGTTTCCCTAGCGGGCATTTGGATTATTTAGGTTGCCTAGCGGGCACTTGGAATATGTAGGTTACCTAGCGGGCACTTGGACTATCTAGGTTACCTAGCAGGCACTTTGACTATCTAGGTTAACTAACGGGCAATTGGACTATGTAGGGTAACTAGCGGGCACTTGGACTGTCTAGGTTACCTAACGGGCACTTGGATTATCTAGGTTAACGAACGGGCACTTGGATTATGTAGGTTACCTAGCCGCCACTTGGACTATCTAGGTTAGCTAAAAGGCACTTGGACTATCTAGGTTCCCTAGCGGGCACTTGTGCTATCTAGGTTACCTAGCTGGCACTTGGACTATGTAGGTCAACTAGCGGGCCCTTGGGCTATCTAGGTTTGCTAACGGGCACTTGGACTATGTATGTTCCAGAGCGGGCACTTGGATTATGTAGGTTGCCTAGCGGACATTTAGACTATGTAGGTTTCCTTGCGGGCATTTGGACTATGTAGGTTACCTAGCGGGCACTTGGAGTATGTAGGTTCCCTAACGGGCACTTTGACTATGTAGGTTCCCTAGCGGTCACGTGGACTATGTAGGCTCCCTAGAAGGCACTTGGACTATGTAGGTTAACTAGCGGGCACTTGGACTATCCAGGTTACCAAGCGGGCACTTGGACTATGTAGGTTCCCCAATGGGCACTTGGACTATCTAGGTTAACGAACGGACACGTGGACTATGTAGGTTAGCTATCAGGCACTTGGACTATCTAGGTTACCTACCGGACACATGGACGATTTAGGTTAACTAGCGGGCACTTGGACTATCTAGGTTAACTAGCAGGCCCTTGGACTATCTAGGTTTACTAGCGGGCACTTGGACTGTCTAGGTTAACTAACGGGCACTTGGACTATCAAGGTTACCTAGCGGGCCCTTGGACTATGTAGGTTACCAGCGGGCACTTGGACTATCTAGGTTAACGGACGTGCACTTGGTCTTTGTAGGTAACCTAGCGGGCACTTGGACTGTCTACGTTACATAGCGGGCACTTGGACTATCTAGGTAAACGAACGGGCACTTGGACTATGTACGTTCCCTAGCGGGCACTTGGGCTATCTACGTTACCTAGCGGGCACTTGGACTATGTAGGTTAACGAACCGGCACTTAGACTATGTAGGTAACCTAGTGGTCACTTGGACTGTCTAGGTTAACTAGCGGGAACTTGGACTATGTAGGTTAACTAGCGGGCACTTGGACTATCTAGGTTAACTAGCGGGCCCTTGGTCTAAGTAGGTTAACTAGCAGGCCTTTGGACTATGTAAGTTAACTAGAGGGCACTTTGATGATCCTGGTTAAGTAGCGGGCACTTGGCTATCTCGGTTAACTAGCGGGTTCTTGGACTATGTATGTTCCAGAGCGGGCAATTGGACTATGTAGGTTCCCTAGCGGGCACTTGAACTATCTAGGTTCCCTAAAGGGCACTTGGACTATCTAGGTTACCTAGCGGGCACTTGGACTATGTAGGTTAACTAGCGGAAAATTGGACTATCTAGGTTAACTAGCGGACACTTGCACTATGTAGGTTACCTAGCGGGCACTTGGACTATCTAGGTTAACTAGCGGGCACTTTGACTATGTAGGTTAACTAGCGGACACTTGCACTATGTAGGTTTCCTAGCGGGCACTTGACTATGTACGTTAACTAGCGGGCACTTGTACTCTCTAGGTTACCTAGCGGGCACTTGGACTATGTACCTTCCCTAGTGGGCACTTGGACAATCTATGTTAACTAGCGGGCACTTGGACTATGTAGGTTACCTAGCAGACACTTGCACTATGCAGGTTACATAGCGGGCACTAGGACTATGTAGGTTAACTAGAGGACACTTGGACAACCTAGGTTAACTAGCGGGCAATTAGAAGATCTAGGTTAACTAACGGGCACTTGGACTATCAGAGTTAACAAGCGAGCCCTTGAACTATGTAGTTTAACTAGTGGGCCCTTGGACTATCTAGGTTACCTAGATAGCACTTGGACTATATAGGTACCCTAGTGGGCACTTGGACTATCTAGGTTAACGAACGGGCACTTGGACTATGCAGGTAACCTAGCGGGAACATGGGCAATGTAGGTTACCTAGCAGGTACTTGGACTATCTAGGTTACCTAACGGGCACTTTGTCTATCTAGGTTACCTAGCGGGCCCTTGGACTATGTAGGTTAACTAGCGGGCACTTGGACTATCTAGGTTAACGAACGGGCACTTGGACTATGTAGGTTGCCTAGCGGGCACTTGGATTATGCAGGTTCCCTATCGGGAACTTGGACTATGTAGATTAACTAGCGGACACTTTGACTGTCTAGGTAACCTAGCGGGCACTTGGACAGTCTAGGTTACCTAGCAGGCACTTTAACAATCTAGGTTAACTAGCAGACCTTGGACTATGTAGGTTAACTAGCGGGCCCTTGGACTATGTAGGTTAACTAGCGGGCACTTGGACAATCTAGGTTTCCTAGCAGGCACTTGACTATGTACATACCCTAGCGCGCAATTGGACTTTCTAGGTTACCTAGCAGGCACTTGGACTATGTACGTACCCTAGTGGGCACTTGGACTATCTAGGTTAACTAACGGGCACTAGGATTATCTAGGTTAACTAGCGGGCACTTGGACTATCTAGGTTACCTAGAAGGCACTTGGATTATGAAGGATCCCTAGCGGGCACTTGGACTTTCTAGGTTAACTAGCAGGCACTTAGACTATGTAAGTTAACTAGCGGACACTTGCACGATCTAGTTTAACTAGCGGGCCCTTGCACTATTTAGGTTAACTAGCGGGCCCATTGATTATGTAGGTTTACTAGCAGGCATTGGACTATCTAGGTTAACTTGCAGGCGCATGGATTATGTAGGTTTACTAGGGGGCACTTGGACTATCTAGGTTAACTAGAGGGCATTTGTACTATGTAGTTTCCCTAGCGGGCATTTGGACTATTTAGGTTACCTAGCAAGCACTTTGACTATCTAGGTTAACTAACGGGCACTTGGACTATGTAGGGTAACTAGCGGGCACTTGGACTGTCTAGGTTACCTAGCGGGCACTTGGATTATCTAGGTTACCTAGCGGGCACTTGGACTTTGTACGTTCCCTAGCGGGTACTTGGGCTATCTATGTTACCTAGCGGGCACTTGGACTATGTAGGTTAACGAACGGGCACATGGACTATGTAGGTAACCTAGTGGTCACTTGGACTGTTTAGGATACCTAGAGGGCACTTGGACTATGTAGGTTAACTAGTGGGCACTTGGACTATCTAGGTTAACTAGCGGGCACTTGGACTATCTAGGTTAACTAGCGGGCACTTGGACTATGTAGGTTCCCCAGCGGGCAATTGTACTATATAGGTTACCTAGCGGGCACTTGGATTATGTAGGTTACCTAGCGGGCACTTGGACTCTGTAGGTTAACTAGCGGCACTTGGATTATCTAGTTTAACTAACAGGCACTTGGACTATGTATGTTCCAGAGCGGACAATTGGACTATGTAGGTTCCCTAGCGGGCACTTGGACTATCTAGGTTCCCTAAAGGGCACTTGGACTATGTAGGTTAACTAGCGGACAATTGGATGATCTAGATTAACTAGCAGGTACTTGGACTATCTAGGTTACCTAGGGGTCCCTTGGACTACGTAGGTTAACTAGCGGACACTTGCACTATGTAGGTTACCTAGCGGGCACTTGGACTAACTAGGTTAACTAGCGTGCATTTGGACTATGTAGGTTAACTAGCGGACACTTGTACTATGTAGGTTACCTAGCGGGCACTTGGACTATGCAGGTTAACTAGCAGGCCCTTGGACTATCTAGGTTACCTAGCAGGCACTTCGACTATGTAGGTTAACTAGCGGGCACTTGCACTCTCTAGGTTACCTAGTGGGCACTTGGACTATGTACCTTCCCTAGCGGGCACTTTGACTATCTATGTTAACTAGCGGACACTTGGACTATGTAGGTTACCTAGCGGACACTTGCACTATGTAGGTTGCCTACCGGGCACATGGACTATGTAGGTTAACAAAGGGCACTTGGACAATCTATGTTAACTAGCGGGCACTTGGACTATCTAGGTTACCTAGCAGGCACTTGGATTATGAAGGATCCCTAGCGGGCAATTGAACTATGTAGGTTAACTAGCGGGCACTTGGACTATCTAGGTTTCCTATCCGGCACTTGGACTATGTACATACCCAAGCGCGCAATAGGACTATCTAGGTTACCTAGCGGGCACTTGGACTATGTACGTACCCTAGTGGGCACTTGGACTATCTAGGTTAACTAACGGGCACTAGGACTATCTAGGTTAACTAGCGGGCACTTGGACTATCTAGGTTACCTAGAAGGCACTTGGATTATGAAGGATCCCTAGCGGGCACTTGGACTATCTAGGTTAACTAGCAGGCACTTGGCATATGTAGGTTAACTGGCGGACACTTGCACGATCTAGGTTAACTAGCGGGCCCTTGCACTATGTAGGTTAACTAGCGGGCACATGGATTACGTAGGTTTACTAGGGGGCACTTGGACTATCTAGGTTAATTAGCGGGCACTTGGACTATGTAGTTTCCCTAGCGGGCATTTGGACTATTTAGGTTACCTAGCGGGCACTTGGACTATGTAGGTTACCTAGCGGGCACTTGGACTATCTAGGTTACCTAGCAGGCACTTTGACTATCTAGGTTAACTAACGGGCACTTGGACAATGTAGGGTAACTAGCGGGCACTTGGACTGTCTAGGTTACCTAGAGGGCACTTGGATTATCTAGGTTACCTAGCGGGCACTTGGACTATGTACTTTCCCTAGCGGACACTTGGGCTATCTACGTTACCTAGCAGGCACTTGGACTATGTACGTTAATGAACGGGCACTTGGACTATGTAGGTTAACTAGCGGCCCCATTGATTATGTAGGTTTACTAGCAGACACATGGACTATCTAGGTTAACTAGTGGGCCCTTGAACTATGTAGGTTAACTAGCGGGCCCATGGATTATGTAGGTTTACTAGGGGGCACTTGGACTATCTAGGTTAACTAGCGGGCTCTTGGACTATGTAGTTTCCCTAACGGGCATTTGGACTCTTTAGGTTACCTAGCGGGCACTTGGACTATGTAGGTTACCTAGCGGGCACTTGGACTATGTAGGTTACCTAGCAGGCACTTTGACTATCTAGGTTAACTAGCGGGCACTTGGACTATGTACGTTGCCTAGCGGGCACTTGGGCTATCTACGTTACCTAGCGGGCACTTGGACTATGTAGGTTAACGAACGGGCACTTGGACTATGTAGGTAACCTAGTGGTCACTTGGATTGTCTAGGATACCTAGAGGGCACTTGGACTATGTCGGTTAACTAGCGGGCACTTGGACTATCTAGGTTAACTTGCGGGCACTTGGACTATCTAGGTTAACTAGCGGGCACTTGGACTATGTAGGTTCCCCAGCGGGCATTTGGACTATATAGGTTACCTAGCGGGCACTTGGATTATGTAGGTTACCTAGCGGGCACTTGGACTATATAGGTTAACTAGCGGGCACTTGGATTATCTAGTTTAACTAACAGGCACTTGGACTATGTATGTTCCAGAGCGGACAATTGGACTATGTAGGTTCCATATAGGGCAATTGGACTATGCAGGTTAACTAGCAGGCCCTTGGACTATCTTGTCACGCGCGACCCTCCCAAGGCGGAAGATAAGAGGATGAACGCAACACACGACGAGACAAATTGACCAGGATCCTTCTGATAGCGTGATAAGCGGAGTTTATTGAGAGCTGCCTCTAGATCCTAGGTCAGCTATGGAAGACCCCGGGCAGGCTAAAAACCCTGGCTTATATATGCTTCGGGGTGACGGGGCTCTCTCAGATAGGCGCAAAGCTCTCCTGCGTCAAAGTCCAGACTGAGCGCATGCGTGGCATAACTTGTTATCACTAACCCTGAAGATAAGGGCGCGGTCCAGCGCCATCTTGTAATGGCGTCCACATCTCCTCCCTTTTTATATTAAGATTTTGGAATCCCGCCTGTCTTAGGTGACCTAGCATGCCACATGGTCCTTACCCGTCATCGGAACTCCTGCCCTCTAGCGGCAGGCTCCTGTCTTAGGTTGGTACTATGTCCCACTGGTCTTTCCCGTCTTTGGCTGCGGACTCAGCTTGCGCATGGTCTAGCGCTTGAGGAGGGAAAGCCAAATCTCTGGCTGCTCGCCCTTTTCAAGAGCCATGAGGGCTTGTAATATCACACGCTTTTCGCTAGCCTGATTGCGCTTGAGCTTGCAAATCATCCAGAGAAGAATTATGCCACCGAAGCAGATTAAGCCCAAAAATAAAAATGTTCCCACCCACTCCTTGAAATAGGAAAAAGCAGAGGACAACCAAGAGGTGTAATCTCCAAGTGTGATAGGCTTAGTACATGTGCCATTCAATTTCAAAATCTTCAACAACATCTGGTCCTGTATCGCTTCCAGCTCTTCACTCCATTGGCCTGTCAAAAAATCTGAAATGTTTTTAATAATGCTGCTTGATTCATTATATACAATAGGGGTGACTACAAACCGCAGGTGTTGATAATACACAGCTCAGTTGTACCAAGCTGGTAAGTTGCTCAATTTCTTGTTGCAATAAATCCGTTTTTTGATTCAACAAAATTATTCCCGCCGTTAAATGAGCTTGGGCATTACGGGCTTCCATTAGTGCATCCGCGGTTTTTTCCACAACTTCATTTATAACTTTAGCTGTGTGCACTTGATTGGCCATAGCGATACCCGCAGTTACGGCCGCTGTTGCTGATATCGCTATTGCTGTAACAATTGCAGCTGTTACGCCAAAATCTCTTTTATGTCTCAATAGAGTAGTAATGGGGAATTGATTCGGATCCGCTTCCACAGGTATAGGAACTAAGGTGGGAATGCGAATGACCATAGCATTATGCGTTCGGTTTCCAGACCAACACTCTCTAATTTTACATCTACATTTACTACTATTGCAACTAACAACATCATTTATAATACATGTATCATTAAAAACTAAAAATAAAAAAGGACTTTTTACGCAAACTGGATTATAATCATGAATATAATTATGGCTATAACTCAAGCCTTCACTAACGTTTGCCATATTTTCCACAATAACTACATTAGCTCTTTTGAGACGTATGACGCTTCCCAACAAGCCAGCAAAAGGGGACATAATAGTGGCAGCATTCAATCTGTTATTTAGAATCCACTGATGCCACGGCCATGTATTCTTGCTCACATTCTGGGTGCTGTTATATAATTTTGGGGAAAAATTGAGGTTTAGTTTAGATAAATACAATTTATCCTGTACCCCTGGGTCACAGTTTTCAAACTCTGGTGGAAATCTTTCTCTAGGACGACAGGGAGGGAATACCCTCACTCTTTCCAGAGTACCATTGCATCGAGTTCTTTCCTCATGTTCTTCGCCCGTCTCTACTGGTGCTAGCAATTCTTCTTGCCAGACATATGTCTCGACACGCGTCACCGGCGGAGTTGCTGGTGTCGACCATTCGCCTAGTTGCGGGGCTGGGGGCGAGCCACTAAAAATCATCTCGCCTTCTTGATCGACCTCTACCTTGACAGTCGACCCTGGGGTAACTTCAGGATCAAGCCATGTTGTAACATTTATCTTTCTCAAATTTATGCACTGATTACTGGAAGAATTTTTTACGATATGGAAACATAAGCTATTAACTAAAGTAAAATTTGTGACATTATAAAATTTTGATACTTTACTCACAGGAGGACAACAAGGGACTCCCAATCTATCACATTTTTGAGCAAAAAATACTGGGAGAACTGGGGCTTGTCTATTTACTGGATGGGGTATAGGCCAGGTTCTCACCACTCCCCACAATTTTTCCTGCTGCTTCTAGCATTCTAGCCACAAAATCTGAAAATGGCTCCGTAGGGCCTTGTATTATTTTTGTAAGGTTCCCTCTTACTTCTCCCCTATTGGGCAGCGCTTTCCAGGCCTTTCCGGCGGCTAAATTAATTTGTTGGTATACATCTATAGGGTAACCTGTCTGATTGTTTACCCATTGACCATTTCCTGTTAGCATCTCATATGTCCAAGCCTGCTGAGGCATGCCCCTGGCTGCATTTTGTCTTGCTTGGGTCATGCTGTTTTCCATCCACATAGACTTCCACTCTAGGTACTGTCCTGTGGTTAGGACCGCCTTGGTGACTGAACACCAGTCAGTAGGAGTCATACAATGCGCACAGACACGATCTATTAAAGATTGTGTGTAATTAGCATTGACTCCGTAAGATCTTACTGCCTCGGCCAATTCCTTGACAATTTTATAATCTAAAGGTTCATGATATCGCTGTTGGTTGGCATTTTCAAAAACCGGGAACATCTGACTAAGCATCCGTTGGCTCTTCGGCGTCAAAAGAGAATAATTTTGTCCCTCTGAGCTATAGGGGGGAGGTATCTGAGGTGCCGGAGGTATAGACTTAATAGCAGCAAACTCATCGTACCTCCCTCTGTCATATGCAGCCGCCGCCTCCTCCAATTCCTCCTCATCACTTTCGGTAAGGCCTAAAGCCCCTAATTCCTTCCAGGGATAAATACTTCCTGGCACTTTGGATTTGTCTTTAAGCTTAATCTCAGTAGGGGCTTCCTGCCGTGCCCGTGCGGCAGCCCCCCTCTCTCTTGTGGTCCCTCCTGTTTTTGGCTGTTTTGTCTCCGTTTCCTCTCCGGTCTCTGATTCTGAGCCGGTCACGGAGGTTTCCTCTGACTCCGTATTTGTCTCCAATTTTGAGCTCCTGTGTTTTTTCCTTTTAGATCGATCTATTCCCGGATCGTCCTTTTCGGACGTCCCGTTTCCAGGGTGTGTTCCTGTCCTGCTTCTGACATGCTGTCTTGAAAGTCAATCCACTCACGCTGCCCCTGACGTATCACTTCTGCACAAGCTTCGTCCACTAAGCAACTTCTAACTAGTTTCCAGACCGGTCTCGTGCCCGGTCTTATCTGTCCCTCTTCTTTTGCTCGATCAATGTCTCTTCCCAACTTGTCCCAACATGGGACAGTCAGAGAGCCCGTTGTTAGAAACCATGATGCAATCTGGTCTATTTCCCTCACAAATTTGCTAAGCGTGCCTTCTGATATCTTCAGTTTATGAGCTAGTAAGATTTGCTGCAAAGTTTTAACCATCTGTTTTATTGGAACATTTCCCATGTCGCCCGTTTATCTACACGGGACTTAAGCACAGGATTTTCTTCTCGGTCTAAACCGAAAGCAGAAGCAGCACTCTCACACTCAGCCAAGGCCGCCGCAGCCGTAGCGGATAAACATTCACACAGCAGTGGCCTTGCAGAACTCACCCTCTCCGCAGCGCTGATCAGTTCTGAATCCTCCCTTTCGGGGGTCTCCACTCAACCGTCTCGTCGCCTTGTTAAGGACTCAAAATCCCGGGTTTTCGGCACCAGCTGTCACGCGCGACCCTCCCAAGGCGGAAGATAAGAGGATGAACGCGACACACGACGAGACAAATTGACCAGGATCCTTCTGATAGCGTGATAAGCGGAGTTTATTGAGAGCTGCCTCTAGATCCGAGGTCAGCTATGGAAGACCCCGGGCAGGCTAAAAACCCTGGCTTATATATGCTTCGGGGTGACGGGGCTCTCTCAGATAGGCGCAAAGCTCTCCTGCGTCAAAGTCCAGACTGAGCGCATGGGTGGCATAACTTGTTATCACTAACCCTGAAGATAAGGGCGCGGTCCAGCGCCATCTTGTAATGGCGTCCACACTATCTAGGTTACCTAGCAGGCACTTGGACTATGTAGGTTAACTAGCGGGCACTTGCACTCTCTAGGTTACCTAGCGGGCACTTGGACAATGTACCTTCCCTAGCAGGCACTTGGACTATCTATGTAAACTAGCGGACACTTGGACTATGTAGGTTACCTAGCAGACACTCGCACTATTTAGGTTGCCTAGCGGGCACTTGGACTATGTAGGTTAACAAAGGGCACTTGGACAATCTATGTTAACTAGCGGGCACTTGGACTATCTAGGTTACCTAGCAGGCACTTGGATTATGAAGGATCCCTAGCGGGCAATTGGACTATGTAGGTTAACTAGCGGGCACTTGGACTATCTAGGTTTCCTAGCAGGCACTTGGACTATGTACATACCCAAGCGCGCAATTGGACTATCTAGGTTACCTAGCGGGCACTTGGACTATGTACGTACCCTAGTGGGCACTTGGACTATCTAGGTTAACTAACGGGCACTAGGACTATCTAGGTTAACTATCGGGCACTTGAACTATCTAGGTTACCTAGAAGGCACTTGGATTATGAAGGATCCCTAGCGGGCACTTGGACTATCTAGGTTAACTAGCAGGCACTTGGACTATGTAGGTTAACTGGCTGACACTTGCACGATCTAGGTTAACTAGCGGGCCCTTGCACTATGTAGGTTAACTAGAGGGCCCATTGATTATGTAGGTTTACTAGCAGGCACTTGGATTATCTAAGTTAACTAGTGGGCCCTTGCACTATGTGGGTTAACTAGCGGGCCCATGGATTACGTAGGTTTACTAGGGGGCACTTGGACTATCTAGGTTAACTAGCGGGCACTTGGACTATGTAGTTTCCCTAGCAGGCATTTGGACTATTTAGGTTACCTAGCGGGCACTTGGACTATGTAGGTTACCTAGCAGGCACTTTGACAATCTAGGTTAACTAACGGGCACTTGGACTATGTAGGGTAACTAGCGGGCACTTGGACTGTCTAGGTTACCTAGTGGGCACTTGGATTATCTAGGTTACCTAGCGGGCACTTGGACTATGTACTTTCCCTAGCGGACACTTGGGCTATCTACATTACCTAGCGGGCACTTGGACTATGTAGGTTAACGAACGGGCACTTGGACTATGTAGGTTAACTAGCGGCCCCATTGATTATGTAGGTTTACTAGCAGGCACTTGGACTATCTAGGTTAACTAGTGGGCCCTTGCACTATGTAGGTTAACTAGCGGGCCCATGGATTATGTAGGTTTACTAGGGGGCACTTGGACTATCTAGGTTAAGTAGCGGGCACATGGACTATGTAGGTTACCTAGCGGGCACTTGGACTATCTAGGTTACCTAGCAGGCACTTTGACTATCTAGGTTAACTAGCGGGCACTTGGACTATCTAGGTTAACTAGCGGGCACTTGGACTATCTAGGTTAACTAGCGGGCACTTTGACTATGTAGGTTCCCCAGCGGGCATTTGGACTATATAGGTTACCTAGCGGGCACTTGGATTATGTAGGTTACCTAGCGGGCACTTGGACTATGTAGGTTAACTAGCGGGCACTTGGATTATCTAGTTTAACTAACAGGCACTTGGACTATGTATGTTCCAGAGCGGACAATTGGACTATGTAGGTTACCTAGCGGGCACTTGGACTATGCAGGTTAACTAGCAGGCCCTTGGACTATCTAGGTTACCTAGCAGGCACTTGGACTATGTAGGTTAACTAGCGGGCACTTGCACTCCTAGGTTACCTAGCGGGCACTTGGACAATGTACCTTCCCTAGCGGGCACTTGGACTATCTAGGTTAACTAGTGGGCACTTGGACTATCTAGGTTAACTAGCGGGCACTTGGACTATGTAGGTTCCCCAGCGGGCATTTGGACTATATAGGTACCTAGCGGGCACTTGGATTATGTAGGTTACCTAGCGGGCACTTGGACTATGTAGGTTAACTAGCGGGCACTTGGATTATCTCGTTTAACTAGCAGGCACTTGGACTATGTATGTTCCAGAGCGGACAATTGGACTATGTAGGTTACCTAGCGGGCAATTGGACTATGCAGGTTAACTAGCGGGCACTTGCACTCTCTAGGTTACCTAGCGGGCACTTGGACAATGTACCTTCCCTAGCGGGCACTTGGACTATCTATGTAAACTAGCGGACACTTGGACTATGTAGGTTGCCAAGCGGGCACTTGGACTATGTACGTTAACAAAGGGCACTTGGACAATCTATGTTAACTAGCGGGCACTTGGACTATCTAAGTTACCTAGCAGGCACTTGGATAATGAAGGATCCCTAGCGGGCAATTGGACTATCTAGGTTAACTAGCTGGCACTTGGATTTTGTAGGTTAACTAGCGGACACTTGCACGATCTAGGTTAACTAGCGGGCCCTTGCACTATGTAGGTTAACTAGCGGGCCCATGGATTATGTAGGTTTACTAGGGGGCACTTGGACTATCTAGGTTAACTAGCAGGCACTTGGACTATGTAGTTTCCCTAGCGGGCATTTGGACTATTTTGGTTACCATCGGGAACTTGGACTATGTAGGTTACCTAGCGGGCACTTGGACTATGTACGTCCCCTAGTGGGCACTTGGACTATCTAGGTCAACTAACGGGCACTTGGACTATGTAGTTTCCCTAGCGGGTATTTGGACTATTTAGATTACGTAGCGGGCACTTGGACTATGTAGGTTTTCTAGCAGGCACTTTGACTTTCTAGGTTAAGTAACGGGCACTTGGACTATGTAGGGTAACTAGCGGGCACTTGGACTGTCTAGGTTACCTAACGGGCACTTGGATTATCTAGGTTAACGAACGGGCATTTGGACTATGTAGGTTACCTAGCCACCACTTGGACTATCTAGGTTAGCTAACAGGCACTTGGACTATCTAGGTTCCCTAGTGGGCACTTGTACGATCTAGGTTACCTAGCTGGCACTTGGACTATGTAGGTCAACTAGCGGGCCCTTGGACTATCTAGGTTAGCTAACGGGCACTTGGACTATGTATGTTCCAGAGCGGGCATTGGATTACGTAGGTTGCCGAGCGGGCATTTAGACTATGTAGGTTTCCTTGCGGGCATTTGGACTATGTAGGTTACCTAGCGGGCACTTGGACTATGTAGGTTCCCTAGGGGGCACGTGGACTATGTAGGCTCCCTAGAAGGCAAGTGGACTATGTAGGTTAACTAGCGGGCAAATGGACTATCCAGGTTACCAAGCGGACACTTGGACTATGTAGGTTACCCAATGGGCTCTTGGACTATCTAGGTCAACGAACGGACACTTGGACTATGTAGGTTAGCTATCAGGCACTTGGACTATCTAGGTTACCTAGCAGGCACTTGGACTATGTAGGTTACCTAGCGGACACTTGGACGATTTAGGTTAACGAGCGGGCACTTAGACTATCTAGGTTAACTAGTAGGCCCTTGGACTATCTAGGTTTACTAGCGGGCACTTGGACGATCTAGGTTAACTAGCGGGCACTTGGACTATGTAGGTTAACTAGCGGGCACTTGCACTCTCTAGGTTACCTAGCGGACATTTGAACTATGTAGGTTATCTAGCGGGCACTTGGACTATGTAGGTTATCTAGCGGGCACTTGGACTACGTAGGTTAACTAAAAGGCACTTGGACTATCAAGGTTACCTAGCGGACCCTTGGATTATGTAGGTTACCAGCGGGCACTTGGACTATCTAGGTTAACGAACGTGCACTTGGACTATGTAGGTTAACTAGCTGACACTTCGACTATCTAGGTTAACTAATGGGCACTTGGACTATGTAGGTTGCCTAGCGAGCACTTGGACTATGTAGGTTCCCTAGCGGGCACTTGGACTATGTAGGTTCCCCATCGGGTACTTGGACTGTCTAGGTTAACTAGGGGGCAATTGGACTGTCTAGGTTACCTACTGGGCACTCGGACTATGTACGTTCCCTAGCGGGCACTTGGGCTATCTACGTTACCTAGCGGGCACTTGGACAATGTAAGTTAACGATCGGGCACTTGGACTATCTAAATTACCTACGGACACTTGGGCTATGTAGGTTAACGAACGGGCACTTGGACTATGTAGGTAACCTAGTGGTCACTTGGACTGTCTAGGTTAACTAGCGGGCACTTGGACTATGTAGGTTAACTAGCGGGCACTTGGACTATCTAGGTTAACTAGCGGGCACTTGGACTATGTAGGTTCCCTAGCGGGCATTTGGACTATATAGGTTACCTAGCGGGCACTTGGATTATGTAGGTTACCTAGCGGGCACTTGGACTATGTAGGTTAACTAGCGGGCACTTGGATTATCTAGTTTAACTAACAGGCACTTGGACTATGTATGTTCCAGAGCGGACAATTGGACTATGTAGGTTCCCTAGCGGGCACTTGGACTATCTATGTTAACTAGCGGGCACTTGGACTATGTAGGTTACCTAGCGGATACTTGCACTATGTAGGTTACCTAGCGGGCACTTGGACTATGTAGGTTAACAATGGGCACTTGGACAATCTATGTTAACTATCGGGCACTTGGACTATCTAGGTTACCTAGCAGGCACTTGGATTATGAAGAATCCCTAGCGGGCAATTGGACTATGTAGGTTCCTTAGCGGGCACTTGGACTATCTAGGTTGCCTAGCGGGCACTTGTACTATGTAGGTTAACTAGCGTGCCCTTGGACTATCTAGGTTACGTAGCGGGCACTTGGTGTATAGGTTAACTAGCGTGCACTTGGACTATGTAGGTTAACTAGCGGACACTTGCACGATCTAGGTTAACTAGCGGGCCCTTGTACTATGTAGGTTAACTAGCGGGCCCATGGATTATGTAGGTTAACTAGCGTGCCCTTGGACTATCTAGGTTACATAGCGGGCACTTGGACTATATAGGTTACCTAGTGGGCACTTGGACTATCTAGGTTAACGAACGGGCACTTGGAATATGCAGGTAACCTAGCGGTCACTTGGACTGTCTAGGTTACCTAGCGGGCACTTGGACTTCTAGGTTAACGAACGGGCTCTTGGACCATGTAGGTTGCCTAACGGGCACATGGACTATCTAGGTTACCTAACGGGCACTTTGACTATCTAGGTTACATAGCGGGCAATTGGACTATGTAGGTTAACTAACGGGCACTTGGACTATGTAGGTTCCCTAGCGGCCCTTGGACTATGTAAGTTCCCTAGCGGGCACTTGTACTATGTGGGTTCCCTAGCAGGCATTTGGACTATATACATTCCTTAGCGGGCACATAGACCTTGTAGGTTACCTAGCGGGCACTTGGACTATCTAGGTTACCTAGCTGGCACTTGAACTATCTACGTTACCTAGTGGGTACTTGGAGTATGTAGTTTACCTACCGGGCTGTTGGACTATCTAGGTTACCTAGCGGGCACTAGGACTATCTAGGTTAACTAACGGGCACTTGGACTACGTAGGTTCCCTACCGGCCCTTGGACTATGTAATTTCCCTAGCGTGCACTTGGACTATGTGGGTTCCCTAGCGGGCATTTGGACTATCTAGGTTACCTAACGGGCACTTGGACTTCTAGGTCAATGAATGGGCTCTTGGACCATGTAGGTTGCCTAACGGGCATTTGGACTATCTAGGTTACCTAATGGGTACTTGGACTATCTAGGTTAACTAACGGGCACTTAGACTATGTAGGTTCCCTAGCGGGCATTTGGACTATCTAGTTTACTTAACGGGCACTTGGACTATGTAGGTTAACTAGCGGGCATTTGGACTATGTAGTTTACCAAGCGGGCACTTGGACTGTCTAGGTTACCTAGCGGGCACTTGGATTATCTAGGTTAACGAACGGGCACTTGGACTATGTAGGTTACCTAGCCGCCACTTGGACTATCTAGGTTAGCTAAAAGGCACTTGGACTATCTAGGTTCCCTAGCGGGCACTTGTACTATCTAGGTTACCTATCTGGCACTTGGATTTTGTAGGTTAACTAGAGGGCACTTGGACTATCTAGGTTACCTAGTGGGCACTTGGAGTATGTACGTTCCCTAGCGGGCACTTGGGCTATCTACGTTACCTAGCGGGCACTTGGACTATGTAGGTTAACGAACGGGCACTTGGACTATGTAGGTAACCTAGTGGTCACTTGGACTGTCTAGGTTACCTAGCGGGAACTTGGACTATGTAGGTTAACTAGCGGGCACTTGGACTATCTAGGTTAACTAGCAGGCCTTTGGACTATGTAAGCTAACTAGAGGACACTTTAATGATCCTGGTTAACTAGCGGGCACTTGGACTAACTAGGTTAAGTAGCGCGCGCTTGGACTATGTAGGTTCCCTAGCGGGCATTTGGACTATATAGGTTACCTAGCGAGCACTTGGACTATGTAGGTTCCCTAGCGGGCATTTGGACTATCTAGTTTAACTAGCGGGCACTTGGATTATGTAGGTTAACTAACGGGCACTTGGACTATGTATGTTCCAGAGCGGGCAATTGGACTATGTAGGTTCCCTAGCGGGCATTTGGACTATCTAGGTTCCCTAAAGGGCACTTGGACTATCTAGGTTACCGAACGGGCACTTGGACTATCTTGTTTACCTAGCGGGCTCTTGGACTATGTAGGTTAACTAGCGGACAATTGGACGATCGAGGTTAACTAGCGGACACTTGCACTATGTAGGTTACCTAGGAGGCACTTGGACTATCTAGGTTACCTAGCAGGCACTTGGACTATGTAGGTTAACTAGCGGACACTTGCACTCTCTAGGTTACCTACGGGGCACTTGGACTATGTACCTAACCTAGCGGGCACTTGGACTATCTACATTAACTAGCGGGCACTTGGACTATGTAGGTTACCTAGCAGACACTTGCACTATGTAGGTTACCTAGCGGTCACTTGGACTATGTAGGTTAACTAGAGGACACTTGGACAATCTAGGTTAACTAGGGCTCACTTGCACGATCTAGTTTTACTAACGGGCACTTGGATTATCAAAGTTAACAAGCGAGCCCTTGGACTATGTAGGTTAACTAGTGGGCCCTTAGACTATCTAGGTTACCTAGATAGCACTTGGAGTATATAGGTTCCCTAGCGGGCACTTGGATTATCTAGGTTAACGAATGGGCACTTGGACTGTCTAGGTTACATAGCGGGCACTTGGACTTCTAGGTTAACGAACGGGCACTTGGACTATGTATGTTGCCTAGCGGGCACTTGGACTATCTGGGTTAGGTAACGGGCACTTGGACTATCTAGGTTACCTAGCGGGAACTTGGACAATGTAGGTTACCTGGCAGGCACTTGGACTATCTAGGTTACCTAACGGGCACTTTCACTATTTAGGTTAACTAGCGGGCATTTGGACCATGTAGGTTACCTAGCGGGCACTTGGACTGTCTAGGTTACCTTGCGGGCACTTGGATTATCTAGGTTAACGAACGGGCACTTGGACTATGTAGGTTACCTAGCCGCCACTTGGACTATCTAGGTTAGCTAACAGGCACTTGGATTATCTAGGTTCCCTAGCGGGCACTTGTACTATCTAGGTTACCAAGCTGGCACTTGGACTATTTAGGTCAACTAGCGGGCCCTTGGACTATCTAGGTTAGCTAATGGGCACTTGGACTATGTATGTTCCAGATCGGGCACTTGGATTATGTAGGTTGCCTAGCGGGCATTTAGACTATGTAGGTTTCCTTGCGGGCATTTGGACAATGTAGGTTACCTGGCAGGCACTTGGACTATCTAGGTTACCTAACGGGCACTTTCAATATCTAGGTTAACTAGCGGGCATTTGGACCATGTAGGTTACCTAGCGGGAACTTGGACTGTCTAGGTTACCTTGCGGGCACTTGGATTATCTAGGTTAACGAACGGGCACTTGGACTATGTAGGTTACCTAGCCGCCACTTGGACTATCTAGGTTAGCTAACAGGCACTTGGATTATCTAGGTTCCCTAGCGGGCCCTTGTACTATCTAGGTTACCTAGCTGGCACTTGGACTATGTAGGTCAACTCGCGGGCCCTTGGACTATCTAGGTTAGCTAACGGGCACTTGGACTATGTATGTTCCAGAGCGGGCACTTGGATTATGTAGGTTGCCTAGCGGGCATTTAGACTATGTAGGTTTCCTTGCGGGCATTTGGACTATGTAGGTTACCTAGCGGGCACTTGGACTATGTAGTTTCCCTAACGGGCACTTGGACTATGTAGGTTCCCTAGCGGTCACGTGGACTATGTAGGCTCCCTAGGAGGCACTTGGACTATGTAGGTTAACTAGCGGGCACTTGGACTATCCAGGTTACCAAGCGGGCACTTGGATTATGTAGGTTACCCAATGGGCACTTGGACTATCTAGGTTAACGAACGGACACTTGGACTATGTATGTTAGCTATCAGGCACTTTGACTACCTAGGTTACCTAGCAGTCACATGGACTATGTAGGTAACCTAGCGGGCACTTGGCATGTCTAGGTTACCTAGCAGGCACTTGAACTATCTAGGTTACCTAGTGGGCACTTGGACTATGTAGGTTAACTAGCGGACACTTTGACTATCTAGGTTAGCTAACTGGCATTTGGACAATCTAGGTTACCTAGCGGGCACTTGGACTATGTAGGTTCCCTAGTGGGCACTTGGACTATTTAGGTTACCTAGCAGGCACTTTGACTATCTAGGTTAACTAACGGGCACTTGGACTATGTAGGTTGCCTAGCGAGCACTTGGACTATGTAGGTTCCCTAGCAGGCACTTGGACTATGTAGGTTCCCTATCGGGTACTTGGACTGTCTAGGTTAACTAGAGGGCAATTGGACTGTCAATGTTACCCAGTGGGCACTTGGACTATGTATGTTCCCTAGAGGGCACTTGGGCTATCTATGTTACCTACCGGGCACTTGGACTATGTAGGTTAACGAACGGGCACTTGGACTATGTAGGTTAATGAACGGGCACTTGGACTAAGTAGTTTACCTAGCAGGCACTTGGACTATGTAGGTTAACTAGCGGGCATTTGGACTATCTATGTTACCTAAGGGCACTTGGACTATGTACGTTCCCTAGCGGGCACTTGGGCTATCTACGTTACCTAGCGGGCACTTGGACTATGTAGGTTACCGAACGGGCACTTGGACTATGTAGGTAACCTAGTGGTCACTTAGACTGTCTAGGTTACCTAGCGGAAACTTGGACTATGTAGGTTAACTAGCGGGCACTTGGACTATCTAGGTTAACTAGCGGGTCCTTGGTCTATGTAGGTTAACTAGCAGGCCTTTGGACTATATAGGTTACCTAGCGGGCACTTGGACTATGTAGGTTACCTAGCGGGCACTTGGACTCTCTAGGTTAACTAGCGAGCACTTGGATTATCTAGGTTAACGAACGGGCATTTGGACTATGTAGGTTACCTAGCCACCACTTGGACTATCTAGGTTAGCTAACAGGCACTTGGATTATCTAGGTTCCCTAGCGGGCACTTGTACGATCTAGGTTACCTAGCTGGCACTTGGACTATGTAGGTCAACTAGCGGGTCCTTGGACTATCTAGGTTAGCTAACGGGCACTTGGACTATGGATGTTCCAGAGCGGGCATTGGATTACATAGGTTGCCGAGCGGGCATTTAAACTATGTAGGTTTCCTTGCGGGCATTTGGACTATGTAGGTTACCTAGCGGGCACTTGGACTATGTAGGTTCCCTAACGGGCACTTGGACTATGTAGGTTCCCTAGGGGTCACGTGGACTATGTAGGCTCCCTAGAAGGCACTTTGACTATGTATGTTAACTAGCGGGCAAATGGACTATCCAGGTTACCAAGCGGGCACTTGGACTATGTAGGTTACCCAATGGGCACTTGGACTATCTAGGTTAACGAACGGACACTTGGACTATGTAGGTTAGCTATCAGGCACTTGGACTATCTAGGTTACCTAGCAGGCACTTGGACTATGTAGGTTACCTAGCGGACACTTGGACGATTTAGGGTAACTAGCGGGCACTTGGACTATTTAGGTTAACTAGCGGGCACTTGCACTCTCTAGGTTACGTAGCGGACACTTGGACTATGTAGGTTATCTACCGGGCACTTGGACTATCTAGGTTATCTAGCGGGCACTTGGACTACGTAGGTTAACTAAAAGGCACTTGGACTATCAAGGTTACCTAGCGGGCTCTTGGGCTATGTAGGTTACCAGCGGGCACTTGGACTATCTAGGTTAACGAACGTGCACTTGGACTATGTAGGTTAACTAGCTGACACTTCGACTATCTAGGTTAACTAACGGGCACTTGGACTATGTAGGTTGCCTAGCGAGCACTTGGACTATGTAGGTTCCCTAGCGGGCACTTGGACTATGTAGGTTCCCCATCGGGTACTTGGACTGTCTAGGTTAACTAGGGGGCAATTGGACTGTCTAGGTTACCTACTGGGCACTCGGACTATGTACGTTCCCTAGCGGGCACTTGGGCTATCTACGTTACCTAGCGGGCACTTGGACAATGTAAGTTAACGATCGGGCACTTGGACTATCTAAATTACCTACGGACACTTGGACTATGTAGGTTAACGAACGGGCACTTGGACTATGTAGGTAACCTAGTGGTCACTTGGACTGTCTAGGTTAACTAGCGGGCACTTGGACTATGTAGGTTAACTAGCGGGCACTTGGACTATCTAGGTTAACTAGCGGGCACTTGGACTATGTAGGTTCCCTAGCGGGCATTTGGACTATATAGGTTACCTAGCGGGCACTTGGATTATGTAGGTTACCTAGCGGGCACTTGGACTATGTAGGTTAACTAGCGGGCACTTGGATTATCTAGTTTAACTAACAGGCACTTGGACTATGTATGTTCCAGAGCGGACAATTGGACTATGTAGGTTCCCTAGCGGGCACTTGGACTATCTATGTTAACTAGCGGGCACTTGGACTATGTAGGTTACCTAGCGGACACTTGCACTATGTAGGTTACCTAGCGGGCACTTGGACTATGTAGGTTAACAATGGGCACTTGGACAATCTATGTTAACTATCGGGCACTTGGACTATCTAGGTTACCTAGCAGGCACTTGGATTATGAAGAATCCCTAGCGGGCAATTGGACTATGTAGGTTCCTTAGCGGGCACTTGGACTATCTAGGTTGCCTAGCGGGCACTTGTACTATGTAGGTTAACTAGCGTGCCCTTGGACTATCTAGGTTACGTAGCGGGCACTTGGTGTATAGGTTAACTAGCGTGCACTTGGACTATGTAGGTTAACTAGCGGACACTTGCACGATCTAGGTTAACTAGCGGGCCCTTGTACTATGTAGGTTAACTAGCGGGCCCATGGATTATGTAGGTTAACTAGCGTGCCCTTGGACTATCTAGGTTACATAGCGGGCACTTGGACTATATAGGTTACCTAGTGGGCACTTGGACTATCTAGGTTAACGAACGGGCACTTGGAATATGCAGGTAACCTAGCGGTCACTTGGACTGTCTAGGTTACCAAGCTGGCACTTGGACTATTTAGGTCAACTAGCGGGCCCTTGGACTATCTAGGTTAGCTAATGGGCACTTGGACTATGTATGTTCCAGAGCGGGCACTTGGATTATGTAGGTTGCCTAGCGGGCATTTAGACTATGTAGGTTTCCTTGCGGGCATTTGGACAATGTAGGTTACCTGGCAGGCACTTGGACTATCTAGGTTACCTAACGGGCACTTTCAATATCTAGGTTAACTAGCGGGCATTTGGACCATGTAGGTTACCTAGCGGGAACTTGGACTGTCTAGGTTACCTTGCGGGCACTTGGATTATCTAGGTTAACGAACGGGCACTTGGACTATGTAGGTTACCTTGCCGCCACTTGGACTATCTAGGTTAGCTAACAGGCACTTGGATTATCTAGGTTCCCTAGCGGGCCCTTGTACTATCTAGGTTACCTAGCTGGCACTTGGACTATGTAGGTCAACTCGCGGGCCCTTGGACTATCTAGGTTAGCTAACGGGCACTTGGACTATGTATGTTCCAGAGCGGGCACTTGGATTATGTAGGTTGCCTAGCGGGCATTTAGACTATGTAGGTTTCCTTGCGGGCATTTGGACTATGTAGGTTACCTAGCGGGCACTTGGACTATGTAGTTTCCCTAACGGGCACTTGGACTATGTAGGTTCCCTAGCGGTCACGTGGACTATGTAGGCTCCCTAGGAGGCACTTGGACTATGTAGGTTAACTAGCGGGCACTTGGACTATCCAGGTTACCAAGCGGGCACTTGGATTATGTAGGTTACCCAATGGGCACTTGGACTATCTAGGTTAACGAACGGACACTTGGACTATGTATGTTAGCTATCAGGCACTTTGACTACCTAGGTTACCTAGCAGTCACATGGACTATGTAGGTAACCTAGCGGGCACTTGGCATGTCTAGGTTACCTAGCAGGCACTTGAACTATCTAGGTTACCTAGTGGGCACTTGGACTATGTAGGTTAACTAGCGGACACTTTGACTATCTAGGTTAGCTAACTGGCATTTGGACAATCTAGGTTACCTAGCGGGCACTTGGACTATGTAGGTTCCCTAGTGGGCACTTGGACTATTTAGGTTACCTAGCAGGCACTTTGACTATCTAGGTTAACTAACGGGCACTTGGACTATGTAGGTTGCCTAGCGAGCACTTGGACTATGTAGGTTCCCTAGCAGGCACTTGGACTATGTAGGTTCCCTATCGGGTACTTGGATTGTCTAGGTTAACTAGAGGGCAATTGGACTGTCAATGTTACCTAGTGGGCACTTGGACTATGTATGTTCCCTAGAGGGCACTTGGGCTATCTATGTTACCTACCGGGCACTTGGACTATGTAGGTTAACGAACGGGCACTTGGACTATGTAGGTTAATGAACGGGCACTTGGACTAAGTAGTTTACCTAGCAGGCACTTGGACTATGTAGGTTAACTAGCGGGCATTTGGACTATCTATGTTACCTAAGGGCACTTGGACTATGTACGTTCCCTAGCGGGCACTTGGGCTATCTACGTTACCTAGCGGGCACTTGGACTATGTAGGTTACCGAACGGGCACTTGGACTATGTAGGTAACCTAGTGGTCACTTAGACTGTCTAGGTTACCTAGCGGAAACTTGGACTATGTAGGTTAACTAGCGGGCACTTGGACTATCTAGGTTAACTAGCGGGTCCTTGGTCTATGTAGGTTAACTAGCAGGCCTTTGGACTATATAGGTTACCTAGCGGGCACTTGGACTATGTAGGTTACCTAGCGGGCACTTGGACTCTCTAGGTTAACTAGCGAGCACTTGGATTATCTAGGTTAACGAACGGGCATTTGGACTATGTAGGTTACCTAGCCACCACTTGGACTATCTAGGTTAGCTAACAGGCACTTGGATTATCTAGGTTCCCTAGCGGGCACTTGTACGATCTAGGTTACCTAGCTGGCACTTGGACTATGTAGGTCAACTAGCGGGTCCTTGGACTATCTAGGTTAGCTAACGGGCACTTGGACTATGGATGTTCCAGAGCGGGCATTGGATTACATAGGTTGCCGAGCGGGCATTTAAACTATGTAGGTTTCCTTGCGGGCATTTGGACTATGTAGGTTACCTAGCGGGCACTTGGACTATGTAGGTTCCCTAACGGGCACTTGGACTATGTAGGTTCCCTAGGGGTCACGTGGACTATGTAGGCTCCCTAGAAGGCACTTTGACTATGTATGTTAACTAGCGGGCAAATGGACTATCCAGGTTACCAAGCGGGCACTTGGACTATGTAGGTTACCCAATGGGCACTTGGACTATCTAGGTTAACGAACGGACACTTGGACTATGTAGGTTAGCTATCAGGCACTTGGACTATCTAGGTTACCTAGCAGGCACTTGGACTATGTAGGTTACCTAGCGGACACTTGGACGATTTAGGGTAACTAGCGGGCACTTGGACTATTTAGGTTAACTAGCGGGCACTTGCACTCTCTAGGTTACGTAGCGGACACTTGGACTATGTAGGTTATCTAGCGGGCACTTGGACTATCTAGGTTATCTAGCGGGCACTTGGACTACGTAGGTTAACTAAAAGGCACTTGGACTATCAAGGTTACCTAGCGGGCTCTTGGGCTATGTAGGTTACCAGCGGGCACTTGGACTATCTAGGTTAACGAACGTGCACTTGGACTATGTAGGTTAACTAGCTGACACTTCGACTATCTAGGTTAACTAACGGGCACTTGGACTATGTAGGTTGCCTAGCGAGCACTTGGACTATGTAGGTTCCCTAGCGGGCACTTGGACTATGTAGGTTCCCCATCGGGTACTTGGACTGTCTAGGTTAACTAGGGGGCAATTGGACTGTCTAGGTTACCTACTGGGCACTCGGACTATGTACGTTCCCTAGCGGGCACTTGGGCTATCTACGTTACCTAGCGGGCACTTGGACAATGTAAGTTAACGATCGGGCACTTGGACTATCTAAATTACCTACGGACACTTGGACTATGTAGGTTAACGAACGGGCACTTGGACTATGTAGGTAACCTAGTGGTCACTTGGACTGTCTAGGTTAACTAGCGGGCACTTGGACTATGTAGGTTAACTAGCGGGCACTTGGACTATCTAGGTTAACTAGCGGGCACTTGGACTATGTAGGTTCCCTAGCGGGCATTTGGACTATATAGGTTACCTAGCGGGCACTTGGATTATGTAGGTTACCTAGCGGGCACTTGGACTATGTAGGTTAACTAGCGGGCACTTGGATTATCTAGTTTAACTAACAGGCACTTGGACTATGTATGTTCCAGAGCGGACAATTGGACTATGTAGGTTCCCTAGCGGGCACTTGGACTATCTAGGTTAACTAGCGGGCACTTGGACTATGTAGGTTACCTAGCGGACACTTGCACTATGTAGGTTACCTAGCGGGCACTTGGACTATGTAGGTTAACAATGGGCACTTGGACAATCTATGTTAACTATCGGGCACTTGGACTATCTAGGTTACCTAGCAGGCACTTGGATTATGAAGAATCCCTAGCGGGCAATTGGACTATGTAGGTTCCTTAGCGGGCACTTGGACTATCTAGGTTGCCTAGCGGGCACTTGTACTATGTAGGTTAACTAGCGTGCCCTTGGACTATCTAGGTTACGTAGCGGGCACTTGGTGTATAGGTTAACTAGCGTGCACTTGGACTATGTAGGTTAACTAGCGGACACTTGCACGATCTAGGTTAACTAGCGGGCCCTTGTACTATGTAGGTTAACTAGCGGGCACTTGGACTATGTAGGTTCCCTAGCGGGCATTTGGACTATATAGGTTACCTAGCGGGCACTTGGATTATGTAGGTTACCTAGCGGGCACTTGGACTATGTAGGTTAACTAGCGGGCACTTGGATTATCTAGTTTAACTAACAGGCACTTGGACTATGTATGTTCCAGAGCGGACAATTGGACTATGTAGGTTCCCTAGCGGGCACTTGGACTATCTATGTTAACTAGCGGGCACTTGGACTATGTAGGTTACCTAGCGGACACTTGCACTATGTAGGTTACCTAGCGGGCACTTGGACTATGTAGGTTAACAATGGGCACTTGGACAATCTATGTTAACTATCGGGCACTTGGACTATCTAGGTTACCTAGCAGGCACTTGGATTATGAAGAATCCCTAGCGGGCAATTGGACTATGTAGGTTCCTTAGCGGGCACTTGGACTATCTAGGTTGCCTAGCGGGCACTTGTACTATGTAGGTTAACTAGCGTGCCCTTGGACTATCTAGGTTACGTAGCGGGCACTTGGTGTATAGGTTAACTAGCGTGCACTTGGACTATGTAGGTTAACTAGCGGACACTTGCACGATCTAGGTTAACTAGCGGGCCCTTGTACTACGTAGGTTAACTAGCGGGCCCATGGATTATGTAGGTTAACTAGCTTGCCCTTGGACTATCTAGGTTACATAGCGGGCACTTGGACTATATAGGTTACCTAGTGGGCACTTGGACTATCTAGGTTAACGAACGGGCACTTGGAATATGCAGGTAACCTAGCGGTCACTTGGACTGTCTAGGTTACCTAGCGGGCACTTGGACTTCTAGGTTAACGAACGGGCTCTTGGACCATGTAGGTTGCCTAACGGGCACATGGACTATCTAGGTTACCTAACGGGCACTTTGACTATCTAGGTTACATAGCGGGCAATTGGACTATGTAGGTTAACTAACGGGCACTTGGACTATGTAGGTTCCCTAGCGGCCCTTGGACTATGTAAGTTCCCTAGCGGGCACTTGTACTATGTGGGTTCCCTAGCAGGCATTTGGACTATATACATTCCTTAGCGGGCACATAGACCTTGTAGGTTACCTAGCGGGCACTTGGACTATCTAGGTTACCTAGCTGGCACTTGAACTATCTACGTTACCTAGTGGGTACTTGGAGTATGTAGTTTACCTACCGGGCTGTTGGACTATCTAGGTTACCTAGCGGGCACTAGGACTATCTAGGTTAACTAACGGGCACTTGGACTACGTAGGTTCCCTACCGGCCCTTGGACTATGTAATTTCCCTAGCGTGCACTTGGACTATGTGGGTTCCCTAGCGGGCATTTGGACTATCTAGGTTACCTAACGGGCACTTGGACTTCTAGGTCAATGAATGGGCTCTTGGACCATGTAGGTTGCCTAACGGGCATTTGGACTATCTAGGTTACCTAATGGGTACTTGGACTATCTAGGTTAACTAACGGGCACTTAGACTATGTAGGTTCCCTAGCGGGCATTTGGACTATCTAGTTTACTTAACGGGCACTTGGACTATGTAGGTTAACTAGCGGGCATTTGGACTATGTAGTTTACCAAGCGGGCACTTGGACTGTCTAGGTTACCTAGCGGGCACTTGGATTATCTAGGTTAACGAACGGGCACTTGGACTATGTAGGTTACCTAGCCGCCACTTGGACTATCTAGGTTAGCTAAAAGGCACTTGGACTATCTAGGTTCCCTAGCGGGCACTTGTACTATCTAGGTTACCTATCTGGCACTTGGATTTTGTAGGTTAACTAGAGGGCACTTGGACTATCTAGGTTACCTAGTGGGCACTTGGAGTATGTACGTTCCCTAGCGGGCACTTGGGCTATCTACGTTACCTAGCGGGCACTTGGACTATGTAGGTTAACGAACGGGCACTTGGACTATGTAGGTAACCTAGTGGTCACTTGGACTGTCTAGGTTACCTAGCGGGAACTTGGACTATGTAGGTTAACTAGCGGGCACTTGGACTATCTAGGTTAACTAGCAGGCCTTTGGACTATGTAAGCTAACTAGAGGACACTTTAATGATCCTGGTTAACTAGCGGGCACTTGGACTAACTAGGTTAAGTAGCGCGCGCTTGGACTATGTAGGTTCCCTAGCGGGCATTTGGACTATATAGGTTACCTAGCGAGCACTTGGACTATGTAGGTTCCCTAGCGGGCATTTGGACTATCTAGTTTAACTAGCGGGCACTTGGATTATCTAGGTTAACTAACGGGCACTTGGACTATGTATGTCCCAGAGCGGGCAATTGGACTATGTAGGTTCCCTAGCGGGCATTTGGACTATCTAGGTTCCCTAAAGGGCACTTGGACTATCTAGGTTACCGAACGGGCACTTGGACTATCTTGTTTACCTAGCGGGCTCTTGGACTATGTAGGTTAACTAGCGGACAATTGGACGATCGAGGTTAACTAGCGGACACTTGCACTATGTAGGTTACCTAGGAGGCACTTGGACTATCTAGGTTACCTAGCAGGCACTTGGACTATGTAGGTTAACTAGCGGACACTTGCACTCTCTAGGTTACCTACGGGGCACTTGGACTATGTACCTAACCTAGCGGGCACTTGGACTATCTACATTAACTAGCGGGCACTTGGACTATGTAGGTTACCTAGCAGACACTTGCACTATGTAGGTTACCTAGCGGTCACTTGGACTATGTAGGTTAACTAGAGGACACTTGGACAATCTAGGTTAACTAGGGCTCACTTGCACGATCTAGTTTTACTAACGGGCACTTGGATTATCAAAGTTAACAAGCGAGCCCTTGGACTATGTAGGTTAACTAGTGGGCCCTTAGACTATCTAGGTTACCTAGATAGCACTTGGAGTATATAGGTTCCCTAGCGGGCACTTGGATTATCTAGGTTAACGAATGGGCACTTGGACTGTCTAGGTTACATAGCGGGCACTTGGACTTCTAGGTTAACGAACGGGCACTTGGACTATGTATGTTGCCTAGCGGGCACTTGGACTATCTGGGTTAGGTAACGGGCACTTGGACTATCTAGGTTACCTAGCGGGAACTTGGACAATGTAGGTTACCTGGCAGGCACTTGGACTATCTAGGTTACCTAACGGGCACTTTCACTATTTAGGTTAACTAGCGGGCATTTGGACCATGTAGGTTACCTAGCGGGCACTTGGACTGTCTAGGTTACCTTGCGGGCACTTGGATTATCTAGGTTAACGAACGGGCACTTGGACTATGTAGGTTACCTAGCCGCCACTTGGACTATCTAGGTTAGCTAACAGGCACTTGGATTATCTAGGTTCCCTAGCGGGCACTTGTACTATCTAGGTTACCAAGCTGGCACTTGGACTATTTAGGTCAACTAGCGGGCCCTTGGACTATCTAGGTTAGCTAATGGGCACTTGGACTATGTATGTTCCAGAGCGGGCACTTGGATTATGTAGGTTGCCTAGCGGGCATTTAGACTATGTAGGTTTCCTTGCGGGCATTTGGACAATGTAGGTTACCTGGCAGGCACTTGGACTATCTAGGTTACCTAACGGGCACTTTCAATATCTAGGTTAACTAGCGGGCATTTGGACCATGTAGGTTACCTAGCGGGCACTTGGACTGTCTAGGTTACCTTGCGGGCACTTGGATTATCTAGGTTAACGAACGGGCACTTGGACTATGTAGGTTACCTAGCCGCCACTTGGACTATCTAGGTTAGCTAACAGGCACTTGGATTATCTAGGTTCCCTAGCGGGCACTTGTACTATCTAGGTTACCAAGCTGGCACTTGGACTATTTAGGTCAACTAGCGGGCCCTTGGACTATCTAGGTTAGCTAATGGGCACTTGGACTATGTATGTTCCAGAGCGGGCACTTGGATTATGTAGGTTGCCTAGCGGGCATTTAGACTATGTAGGTTTCCTTGCGGGCATTTGGACAATGTAGGTTACCTGGCAGGCACTTGGACTATCTAGGTTACCTAACGGGCACTTTCAATATCTAGGTTAACTAACGGGCATTTGGACCATGTAGGTTACCTAGCGGGAACTTGGACTGTCTAGGTTACCTTGCGGGCACTTGGATTATCTAGGTTAACGAACGGGCACTTGGACTATGTAGGTTACCTAGCCGCCACTTGGACTATCTAGGTTAGCTAACAGGCACTTGGATTATCTAGGTTCCCTAGCGGGCCCTTGTACTATCTAGGTTACCTAGCTGGCACTTGGACTATGTAGGTCAACTCGCGGGCCCTTGGACTATCTAGGTTAGCTAACGGGCACTTGGACTATGTATGTTCCAGAGCGGGCACTTGGATTATGTAGGTTGCCTAGCGGGCATTTAGACTATGTAGGTTTCCTTGCGGGCATTTGGACTATGTAGGTTACCTAGCGGGCACTTGGACTATGTAGTTTCCCTAACGGGCACTTGGACTATGTAGGTTCCCTAGCGGTCACGTGGACTATGTAGGCTCCCTAGGAGGCACTTGGACTATGTAGGTTAACTAGCGGGCACTTGGACTATCCAGGTTACCAAGCGGGCACTTGGATTATGTAGGTTACCCAATGGGCACTTGGACTATCTAGGTTAACGAACGGACACTTGGACTATGTATGTTAGCTATCAGGCACTTTGACTACCTAGGTTACCTAGCAGTCACATGGACTATGTAGGTAACCTAGCGGGCACTTGGCATGTCTAGGTTACCTAGCAGGCACTTGAACTATCTAGGTTACCTAGTGGGCACTTGGACTATGTAGGTTAACTAGCGGACACTTTGACTATCTAGGTTAGCTAACTGGCATTTGGACAATCTAGGTTACCTAGCGGGCACTTGGACTATGTAGGTTCCCTAGTGGGCACTTGGACTATTTAGGTTACCTAGCAGGCACTTTGACTATCTAGGTTAACTAACGGGCACTTGGACTATGTAGGTTGCCTAGCGAGCACTTGGACTATGTAGGTTCCCTAGCAGGCACTTGGACTATGTAGGTTCCCTATCGGGTACTTGGACTGTCTAGGTTAACTAGAGGGCAATTGGACTGTCAATGTTACCTAGTGGGCACTTGGACTATGTATGTTCCCTAGAGGGCACTTGGGCTATCTATGTTACCTACCGGGCACTTGGACTATGTAGGTTAACGAACGGGCACTTGGACTATGTAGGTTAATGAACGGGCACTTGGACTAAGTAGTTTACCTAGCAGGCACTTGGACTATGTAGGTTAACTAGCGGGCATTTGGACTATCTATGTTACCTAAGGGCACTTGGACTATGTACGTTCCCTAGCGGGCACTTGGGCTATCTACGTTACCTAGCGGGCACTTGGACTATGTAGGTTACCGAACGGGCACTTGGACTATGTAGGTAACCTAGTGGTCACTTAGACTGTCTAGGTTACCTAGCGGAAACTTGGACTATGTAGGTTAACTAGCGGGCACTTGGACTATCTAGGTTAACTAGCGGGTCCTTGGTCTATGTAGGTTAACTAGCAGGCCTTTGGACTATATAGGTTACCTAGCGGGCACTTGGACTATGTAGGTTACCTAGCGGGCACTTGGACTCTCTAGGTTAACTAGCGAGCACTTGGATTATCTAGGTTAACGAACGGGCATTTGGACTATGTAGGTTACCTAGCCACCACTTGGACTATCTAGGTTAGCTAACAGGCACTTGGATTATCTAGGTTCCCTAGCGGGCACTTGTACGATCTAGGTTACCTAGCTGGCACTTGGACTATGTAGGTCAACTAGCGGGTCCTTGGACTATCTAGGTTAGCTAACGGGCACTTGGACTATGGATGTTCCAGAGCGGGCATTGGATTACATAGGTTGCCGAGCGGGCATTTAAACTATGTAGGTTTCCTTGCGGGCATTTGGACTATGTAGGTTACCTAGCGGGCACTTGGACTATGTAGGTTCCCTAACGGGCACTTGGACTATGTAGGTTCCCTAGGGGTCACGTGGACTATGTAGGCTCCCTAGAAGGCACTTTGACTATGTATGTTAACTAGCGGGCAAATGGACTATCCAGGTTACCAAGCGGGCACTTGGACTATGTAGGTTACCCAATGGGCACTTGGACTATCTAGGTTAACGAACGGACACTTGGACTATGTAGGTTAGCTATCAGGCACTTGGACTATCTAGGTTACCTAGCAGGCACTTGGACTATGTAGGTTACCTAGCGGACACTTGGACGATTTAGGGTAACTAGCGGGCACTTGGACTATTTAGGTTAACTAGCGGGCACTTGCACTCTCTAGGTTACGTAGCGGACACTTGGACTATGTAGGTTATCTAGCGGGCACTTGGACTATCTAGGTTATCTAGCGGGCACTTGGACTACGTAGGTTAACTAAAAGGCACTTGGACTATCAAGGTTACCTAGCGGGCTCTTGGGCTATGTAGGTTACCAGCGGGCACTTGGACTATCTAGGTTAACGAACGTGCACTTGGACTATGTAGGTTAACTAGCTGACACTTCGACTATCTAGGTTAACTAACGGGCACTTGGACTATGTAGGTTGCCTAGCGAGCACTTGGACTATGTAGGTTCCCTAGCGGGCACTTGGACTATGTAGGTTCCCCATCGGGTACTTGGACTGTCTAGGTTAACTAGGGGGCAATTGGACTGTCTAGGTTACCTACTGGGCACTCGGACTATGTACGTTCCCTAGCGGGCACTTGGGCTATCTACGTTACCTAGCGGGCACTTGGACAATGTAAGTTAACGATCGGGCACTTGGACTATCTAAATTACCTACGGACACTTGGACTATGTAGGTTAACGAACGGGCACTTGGACTATGTAGGTAACCTAGTGGTCACTTGGACTGTCTAGGTTAACTAGCGGGCACTTGGACTATGTAGGTTAACTAGCGGGCACTTGGACTATCTAGGTTAACTAGCGGGCACTTGGACTATGTAGGTTCCCTAGCGGGCATTTGGACTATATAGGTTACCTAGCGGGCACTTGGATTATGTAGGTTACCTAGCGGGCACTTGGACTATGTAGGTTAACTAGCGGGCACTTGGATTATCTAGTTTAACTAACAGGCACTTGGACTATGTATGTTCCAGAGCGGACAATTGGACTATGTAGGTTCCCTAGCGGGCACTTGGACTATCTAGGTTAACTAGCGGGCACTTGGACTATGTAGGTTACCTAGCGGACACTTGCACTATGTAGGTTACCTAGCGGGCACTTGGACTATGTAGGTTAACAATGGGCACTTGGACAATCTATGTTAACTATCGGGCACTTGGACTATCTAGGTTACCTAGCAGGCACTTGGATTATGAAGAATCCCTAGCGGGCAATTGGACTATGTAGGTTCCTTAGCGGGCACTTGGACTATCTAGGTTGCCTAGCGGGCACTTGTACTATGTAGGTTAACTAGCGTGCCCTTGGACTATCTAGGTTACGTAGCGGGCACTTGGTGTATAGGTTAACTAGCGTGCACTTGGACTATGTAGGTTAACTAGCGGACACTTGCACGATCTAGGTTAACTAGCGGGCCCTTGTACTATGTAGGTTAACTAGCGGGCACTTGGACTATGTAGGTTCCCTAGCGGGCATTTGGACTATATAGGTTACCTAGCGGGCACTTGGATTATGTAGGTTACCTAGCGGGCACTTGGACTATGTAGGTTAACTAGCGGGCACTTGGATTATCTAGTTTAACTAACAGGCACTTGGACTATGTATGTTCCAGAGCGGACAATTGGACTATGTAGGTTCCCTAGCGGGCACTTGGACTATCTATGTTAACTAGCGGGCACTTGGACTATGTAGGTTACCTAGCGGACACTTGCACTATGTAGGTTACCTAGCGGGCACTTGGACTATGTAGGTTAACAATGGGCACTTGGACAATCTATGTTAACTATCGGGCACTTGGACTATCTAGGTTACCTAGCAGGCACTTGGATTATGAAGAATCCCTAGCGGGCAATTGGACTATGTAGGTTCCTTAGCGGGCACTTGGACTATCTAGGTTGCCTAGCGGGCACTTGTACTATGTAGGTTAACTAGCGTGCCCTTGGACTATCTAGGTTACGTAGCGGGCACTTGGTGTATAGGTTAACTAGCGTGCACTTGGACTATGTAGGTTAACTAGCGGACACTTGCACGATCTAGGTTAACTAGCGGGCCCTTGTACTACGTAGGTTAACTAGCGGGCCCATGGATTATGTAGGTTAACTAGCTTGCCCTTGGACTATCTAGGTTACATAGCGGGCACTTGGACTATATAGGTTACCTAGTGGGCACTTGGACTATCTAGGTTAACGAACGGGCACTTGGAATATGCAGGTAACCTAGCGGTCACTTGGACTGTCTAGGTTACCTAGCGGGCACTTGGACTTCTAGGTTAACGAACGGGCTCTTGGACCATGTAGGTTGCCTAACGGGCACATGGACTATCTAGGTTACCTAACGGGCACTTTGACTATCTAGGTTACATAGCGGGCAATTGGACTATGTAGGTTAACTAACGGGCACTTGGACTATGTAGGTTCCCTAGCGGCCCTTGGACTATGTAAGTTCCCTAGCGGGCACTTGTACTATGTGGGTTCCCTAGCAGGCATTTGGACTATATACATTCCTTAGCGGGCACATAGACCTTGTAGGTTACCTAGCGGGCACTTGGACTATCTAGGTTACCTAGCTGGCACTTGAACTATCTACGTTACCTAGTGGGTACTTGGAGTATGTAGTTTACCTACCGGGCTGTTGGACTATCTAGGTTACCTAGCGGGCACTAGGACTATCTAGGTTAACTAACGGGCACTTGGACTACGTAGGTTCCCTACCGGCCCTTGGACTATGTAATTTCCCTAGCGGGCACTTGGACTATGTGGGTTCCCTAGCGGGCATTTGGACTATCTAGGTTACCTAACGGGCACTTGGACTTCTAGGTCAATGAATGGGCTCTTGGACCATGTAGGTTGCCTAACGGGCATTTGGACTATCTAGGTTACCTAATGGGTACTTGGACTATCTAGGTTAACTAACGGGCACTTAGACTATGTAGGTTCCCTAGCGGGCATTTGGACTATCTAGTTTACTTAACGGGCACTTGGACTATGTAGGTTAACTAGCGGGCATTTGGACTATGTAGTTTACCAAGCGGGCACTTGGACTGTCTAGGTTACCTAGCGGGCACTTGGATTATCTAGGTTAACGAACGGGCACTTGGACTATGTAGGTTACCTAGCCGTCACTTGGACTATCTAGGTTAGCTAAAAGGCACTTGGACTATCTAGGTTCCCTAGCGGGCACTTGTACTATCTAGGTTACCTATCTGGCACTTGGATTTTGTAGGTTAACTAGAGGGCACTTGGACTATCTAGGTTACCTAGTGGGCACTTGGAGTATGTACGTTCCCTAGCGGGCACTTGGGCTATCTACGTTACCTAGCGGGCACTTGGACTATGTAGGTTAACGAACGGGCACTTGGACTATGTAGGTAACCTAGTGGTCACTTGGACTGTCTAGGTTACCTAGCGGGAACTTGGACTATGTAGGTTAACTAGCGGGCACTTGGACTATCTAGGTTAACTAGCAGGCCTTTGGACTATGTAAGCTAACTAGAGGACACTTTAATGATCCTGGTTAACTAGCGGGCACTTGGACTAACTAGGTTAAGTAGCGCGCGCTTGGACTATGTAGGTTCCCTAGCGGGCATTTGGACTATATAGGTTACCTAGCGAGCACTTGGACTATGTAGGTTCCCTAGCGGGCATTTGGACTATCTAGTTTAACTAGCGGGCACTTGGATTATCTAGGTTAACTAAGGGGCACTTGGACTATGTATGTTCCAGAGCGGGCAATTGGACTATGTAGGTTCCCTAGCGGGCATTTGGACTATCTAGGTTCCCTAAAGGGCACTTGGACTATCTAGGTTACCGAACGGGCACTTGGACTATCTTGTTTACCTAGCGGGCTCTTGGACTATGTAGGTTAACTAGCGGACAATTGGACGATCGAGGTTAACTAGCGGACACTTGCACTATGTAGGTTACCTAGGAGGCACTTGGACTATCTAGGTTACCTAGCAGGCACTTGGACTATGTAGGTTAACTAGCGGACACTTGCACTCTCTAGGTTACCTACGGGGCACTTGGACTATGTACCTAACCTAGCGGGCACTTGGACTATCTACATTAACTAGCGGGCACTTGGACTATGTAGGTTACCTAGCAGACACTTGCACTATGTAGGTTACCTAGCGGTCACTTGGACTATGTAGGTTAACTAGAGGACACTTGGACAATCTAGGTTAACTAGGGCTCACTTGCACGATCTAGTTTTACTAACGGGCACTTGGATTATCAAAGTTAACAAGCGAGCCCTTGGACTATGTAGGTTAACTAGTGGGCCCTTAGACTATCTAGGTTACCTAGATAGCACTTGGAGTATATAGGTTCCCTAGCGGGCACTTGGATTATCTAGGTTAACGAATGGGCACTTGGACTGTCTAGGTTACATAGCGGGCACTTGGACTTCTAGGTTAACGAACGGGCACTTGGACTATGTATGTTGCCTAGCGGGCACTTGGACTATCTGGGTTAGGTAACGGGCACTTGGACTATCTAGGTTACCTAGCGGGAACTTGGACAATGTAGGTTACCTGGCAGGCACTTGGACTATCTAGGTTACCTAACGGGCACTTTCACTATTTAGGTTAACTAGCGGGCATTTGGACCATGTAGGTTACCTAGCGGGCACTTGGACTGTCTAGGTTACCTTGCGGGCACTTGGATTATCTAGGTTAACGAACGGGCACTTGGACTATGTAGGTTACCTAGCCGCCACTTGGACTATCTAGGTTAGCTAACAGGCACTTGGATTATCTAGGTTCCCTAGCGGGCACTTGTACTATCTAGGTTACCAAGCTGGCACTTGGACTATTTAGGTCAACTAGCGGGCCCTTGGACTATCTAGGTTAGCTAATGGGCACTTGGACTATGTATGTTCCAGAGCGGGCACTTGGATTATGTAGGTTGCCTAGCGGGCATTTAGACTATGTAGGTTTCCTTGCGGGCATTTGGACAATGTAGGTTACCTGGCAGGCACTTGGACTATCTAGGTTACCTAACGGGCACTTTCAATATCTAGGTTAACTAGCGGGCATTTGGACCATGTAGGTTACCTAGCGGGCACTTGGACTGTCTAGGTTACCTTGCGGGCACTTGGATTATCTAGGTTAACGAACGGGCACTTGGACTATGTAGGTTACCTAGCCGCCACTTGGACTATCTAGGTTAGCTAACAGGCACTTGGATTATCTAGGTTCCCTAGCGGGCCCTTGTACTATCTAGGTTACCTAGCTGGCACTTGGACTATGTAGGTCAACTCGCGGGCCCTTGGACTATCTAGGTTAGCTAACGGGCACTTGGACTATGTATGTTCCAGAGCGGGCACTTGGATTATGTAGGTTGCCTAGCGGGCATTTAGACTATGTAGGTTTCCTTGCGGGCATTTGGACAATGTAGGTTACCTGGCAGGCACTTGGACTATCTAGGTTACCTAACGGGCACTTTCAATATCTAGGTTAACTAGCGGGCATTTGGACCATGTAGGTTACCTAGCGGGAACTTGAACTGTCTAGGTTACCTTGCGGGCACTTGGATTATCTAGGTTAACGAACGGGCACTTGGACTATGTAGGTTACCTAGCCGCCACTTGGACTATCTAGGTTAGCTAACAGGCACTTGGATTATCTAGGTTCCCTAGCGGGCCCTTGTACTATCTAGGTTACCTAGCTGGCACTTGGACTATGTAGGTCAACTCGCGGGCCCTTGGACTATCTAGGTTAGCTAACGGGCACTTGGACTATGTATGTTCCAGAGCGGGCACTTGGATTATGTAGGTTGCCTAGCGGGCATTTAGACTATGTAGGTTTCCTTGCGGGCATTTGGACTATGTAGGTTACCTAGCGGGCACTTGGACTATGTAGTTTCCCTAACGGGCACTTGGACTATGTAGGTTCCCTAGCGGTCACGTGGACTATGTAGGCTCCCTAGGAGGCACTTGGACTATGTAGGTTAACTAGCGGGCACTTGGACTATCCAGGTTACCAAGCGGGCACTTGGATTATGTAGGTTACCCAATGGGCACTTGGACTATCTAGGTTAACGAACGGACACTTGGACTATGTATGTTAGCTATCAGGCACTTTGACTACCTAGGTTACCTAGCAGTCACATGGACTATGTAGGTAACCTAGCGGGCACTTGGCATGTCTAGGTTACCTAGCAGGCACTTGAACTATCTAGGTTACCTAGTGGGCACTTGGACTATGTAGGTTCCCTAGCGGTCACTTGGACTATGTAGGTTAACTAGAGGACACTTGGACAATCTAGGTTAACTAGGGCTCACTTGCACGATCTAGTTTTACTAACGGGCACTTGGATTATCAAAGTTAACAAGCGAGCCCTTG
Organism: Tenrec ecaudatus; assembly: GCF_050624435.1. Lineage (NCBI taxonomy): Eukaryota > Metazoa > Chordata > Mammalia > Afrosoricida > Tenrecidae > Tenrec > Tenrec ecaudatus. The sequence continues at coordinate 345,886 of NW_027457943.1, forward strand.
GACTATGTAGGTTAACTAGTGGGCCCTTAGACTATCTAGGTTACCTAGATAGCACTTGGAGTATATAGGTTCCCTAGCGGGCACTTGGATTATCTAGGTTAACGAATGGGCACTTGGACTGTCTAGGTTACATAGCGGGCACTTGGACTTCTAGGTTAACGAACGGGCACTTGGACTATGTATGTTGCCTAGCGGGCACTTGGACTATCTGGGTTAGGTAACGGGCACTTGGACTATCTAGGTTACCTAGCGGGAACTTGGACAATGTAGGTTACCTGGCAGGCACTTGGACTATCTAGGTTACCTAACGGGCACTTTCACTATTTAGGTTAACTAGCGGGCATTTGGACCATGTAGGTTACCTAGCGGGCACTTGGACTGTCTAGGTTACCTTGCGGGCACTTGGATTATCTAGGTTAACGAACGGGCACTTGGACTATGTAGGTTACCTAGCCGCCACTTGGACTATCTAGGTTAGCTAACAGGCACTTGGATTATCTAGGTTCCCTAGCGGGCACTTGTACTATCTAGGTTACCAAGCTGGCACTTGGACTATTTAGGTCAACTAGCGGGCCCTTGGACTATCTAGGTTAGCTAATGGGCACTTGGACTATGTATGTTCCAGAGCGGGCACTTGGATTATGTAGGTTGCCTAGCGGGCATTTAGACTATGTAGGTTTCCTTGCGGGCATTTGGACAATGTAGGTTACCTGGCAGGCACTTGGACTATCTAGGTTACCTAACGGGCACTTTCAATATCTAGGTTAACTAGCGGGCATTTGGACCATGTAGGTTACCTAGCGGGAACTTGGACTGTCTAGGTTACCTTGCGGGCACTTGGATTATCTAGGTTAACGAACGGGCACTTGGACTATGTAGGTTACCTAGCCGCCACTTGGACTATCTAGGTTAGCTAACAGGCACTTGGATTATCTAGGTTCCCTAGCGGGCCCTTGTACTATCTAGGTTACCTAGCTGGCACTTGGACTATGTAGGTCAACTCGCGGGCCCTTGGACTATCTAGGTTAGCTAACGGGCACTTGGACTATGTATGTTCCAGAGCGGGCACTTGGATTATGTAGGTTGCCTAGCGGGCATTTAGACTATGTAGGTTTCCTTGCGGGCATTTGGACTATGTAGGTTACCTAGCGGGCACTTGGACTATGTAGTTTCCCTAACGGGCACTTGGACTATGTAGGTTCCCTAGCGGTCACGTGGACTATGTAGGCTCCCTAGGAGGCACTTGGACTATGTAGGTTAACTAGCGGGCACTTGGACTATCCAGGTTACCAAGCGGGCACTTGGATTATGTAGGTTACCCAATGGGCACTTGGACTATCTAGGTTAACGAACGGACACTTGGACTATGTATGTTAGCTATCAGGCACTTTGACTACCTAGGTTACCTAGCAGTCACATGGACTATGTAGGTAACCTAGCGGGCACTTGGCATGTCTAGGTTACCTAGCAGGCACTTGAACTATCTAGGTTACCTAGTGGGCACTTGGACTATGTAGGTTAACTAGCGGACACTTTGACTATCTAGGTTAGCTAACTGGCATTTGGACAATCTAGGTTACCTAGCGGGCACTTGGACTATGTAGGTTCCCTAGTGGGCACTTGGACTATTTAGGTTACCTAGCAGGCACTTTGACTATCTAGGTTAACTAACGGGCACTTGGACTATGTAGGTTGCCTAGCGAGCACTTGGACTATGTAGGTTCCCTAGCAGGCACTTGGACTATGTAGGTTCCCTATCGGGTACTTGGACTGTCTAGGTTAACTAGAGGGCAATTGGACTGTCAATGTTACCTAGTGGGCACTTGGACTATGTATGTTCCCTAGAGGGCACTTGGGCTATCTATGTTACCTACCGGGCACTTGGACTATGTAGGTTAACGAACGGGCACTTGGACTATGTAGGTTAATGAACGGGCACTTGGACTAAGTAGTTTACCTAGCAGGCACTTGGACTATGTAGGTTAACTAGCGGGCATTTGGACTATCTATGTTACCTAAGGGCACTTGGACTATGTACGTTCCCTAGCGGGCACTTGGGCTATCTACGTTACCTAGCGGGCACTTGGACTATGTAGGTTACCGAACGGGCACTTGGACTATGTAGGTAACCTAGTGGTCACTTAGACTGTCTAGGTTACCTAGCGGAAACTTGGACTATGTAGGTTAACTAGCGGGCACTTGGACTATCTAGGTTAACTAGCGGGTCCTTGGTCTATGTAGGTTAACTAGCAGGCCTTTGGACTATATAGGTTACCTAGCGGGCACTTGGACTATGTAGGTTACCTAGCGGGCACTTGGACTCTCTAGGTTAACTAGCGAGCACTTGGATTATCTAGGTTAACGAACGGGCATTTGGACTATGTAGGTTACCTAGCCACCACTTGGACTATCTAGGTTAGCTAACAGGCACTTGGATTATCTAGGTTCCCTAGCGGGCACTTGTACGATCTAGGTTACCTAGCTGGCACTTGGACTATGTAGGTCAACTAGCGGGTCCTTGGACTATCTAGGTTAGCTAACGGGCACTTGGACTATGGATGTTCCAGAGCGGGCATTGGATTACATAGGTTGCCGAGCGGGCATTTAAACTATGTAGGTTTCCTTGCGGGCATTTGGACTATGTAGGTTACCTAGCGGGCACTTGGACTATGTAGGTTCCCTAACGGGCACTTGGACTATGTAGGTTCCCTAGGGGTCACGTGGACTATGTAGGCTCCCTAGAAGGCACTTTGACTATGTATGTTAACTAGCGGGCAAATGGACTATCCAGGTTACCAAGCGGGCACTTGGACTATGTAGGTTACCCAATGGGCACTTGGACTATCTAGGTTAACGAACGGACACTTGGACTATGTAGGTTAGCTATCAGGCACTTGGACTATCTAGGTTACCTAGCAGGCACTTGGACTATGTAGGTTACCTAGCGGACACTTGGACGATTTAGGGTAACTAGCGGGCACTTGGACTATTTAGGTTAACTAGCGGGCACTTGCACTCTCTAGGTTACGTAGCGGACACTTGGACTATGTAGGTTATCTAGCGGGCACTTGGACTATCTAGGTTATCTAGCGGGCACTTGGACTACGTAGGTTAACTAAAAGGCACTTGGACTATCAAGGTTACCTAGCGGGCTCTTGGGCTATGTAGGTTACCAGCGGGCACTTGGACTATCTAGGTTAACGAACGTGCACTTGGACTATGTAGGTTAACTAGCTGACACTTCGACTATCTAGGTTAACTAACGGGCACTTGGACTATGTAGGTTGCCTAGCGAGCACTTGGACTATGTAGGTTCCCTAGCGGGCACTTGGACTATGTAGGTTCCCCATCGGGTACTTGGACTGTCTAGGTTAACTAGGGGGCAATTGGACTGTCTAGGTTACCTACTGGGCACTCGGACTATGTACGTTCCCTAGCGGGCACTTGGGCTATCTACGTTACCTAGCGGGCACTTGGACAATGTAAGTTAACGATCGGGCACTTGGACTATCTAAATTACCTACGGACACTTGGACTATGTAGGTTAACGAACGGGCACTTGGACTATGTAGGTAACCTAGTGGTCACTTGGACTGTCTAGGTTAACTAGCGGGCACTTGGACTATGTAGGTTAACTAGCGGGCACTTGGACTATCTAGGTTAACTAGCGGGCACTTGGACTATGTAGGTTCCCTAGCGGGCATTTGGACTATATAGGTTACCTAGCGGGCACTTGGATTATGTAGGTTACCTAGCGGGCACTTGGACTATGTAGATTAACTAGCGGGCACTTGGATTATCTAGTTTAACTAACAGGCACTTGGACTATGTATGTTCCAGAGCGGACAATTGGACTATGTAGGTTCCCTAGCGGGCACTTGGACTATCTATGTTAACTAGCGGGCACTTGGACTATGTAGGTTACCTAGCGGACACTTGCACTATGTAGGTTACCTAGCGGGCACTTGGACTATGTAGGTTAACAATGGGCACTTGGACAATCTATGTTAACTATCGGGCACTTGGACTATCTAGGTTACCTAGCAGGTACTTGGATTATGAAGAATCCCTAGCGGGCAATTGGACTATGTAGGTTCCTTAGCGGGCACTTGGACTATCTAGGTTGCCTAGCGGGCACTTGTACTATGTAGGTTAACTAGCGTGCCCTTGGACTATCTAGGTTACGTAGCGGGCACTTGGTGTATAGGTTAACTAGCGTGCACTTGGACTATGTAGGTTAACTAGCGGACACTTGCACGATCTAGGTTAACTAGCGGGCCCTTGTACTATGTAGGTTAACTAGCGGGCCCATGGATTATGTAGGTTAACTAGCGTGCCCTTGGACTATCTAGGTTACATAGCGGGCACTTGGACTATATAGGTTACCTAGTGGGCACTTGGACTATCTAGGTTAACGAACGGGCACTTGGAATATGCAGGTAACCTAGCGGTCACTTGGACTGTCTAGGTTACCAAGCTGGCACTTGGACTATTTAGGTCAACTAGCGGGCCCTTGGACTATCTAGGTTAGCTAATGGGCACTTGGACTATGTATGTTCCAGAGCGGGCACTTGGATTATGTAGGTTGCCTAGCGGGCATTTAGACTATGTAGGTTTCCTTGCGGGCATTTGGACAATGTAGGTTACCTGGCAGGCACTTGGACTATCTAGGTTACCTAACGGGCACTTTCAATATCTAGGTTAACTAGCGGGCATTTGGACCATGTAGGTTACCTAGCGGGAACTTGGACTGTCTAGGTTACCTTGCGGGCACTTGGATTATCTAGGTTAACGAACGGGCACTTGGACTATGTAGGTTACCTAGCCGCCACTTGGACTATCTAGGTTAGCTAACAGGCACTTGGATTATCTAGGTTCCCTAGCGGGCTCTTGGGCTATGTAGGTTACCAGCGGGCACTTGGACTATCTAGGTTAACGAACGTGCACTTGGACTATGTAGGTTAACTAGCTGACACTTCGACTATCTAGGTTAACTAACGGGCACTTGGACTATGTAGGTTGCCTAGCGAGCACTTGGACTATGTAGGTTCCCTAGCGGGCACTTGGACTATGTAGGTTCCCCATCGGGTACTTGGACTGTCTAGGTTAACTAGGGGGCAATTGGACTGTCTAGGTTACCTACTGGGCACTCGGACTATGTACGTTCCCTAGCGGGCACTTGGGCTATCTACGTTACCTAGCGGGCACTTGGACAATGTAAGTTAACGATCGGGCACTTGGACTATCTAAATTACCTACGGACACTTGGACTATGTAGGTTAACGAACGGGCACTTGGACTATGTAGGTAACCTAGTGGTCACTTGGACTGTCTAGGTTAACTAGCGGGCACTTGGACTATGTAGGTTAACTAGCGGGCACTTGGACTATCTAGGTTAACTAGCGGGCACTTGGACTATGTAGGTTCCCTAGCGGGCATTTGGACTATATAGGTTACCTAGCGGGCACTTGGATTATGTAGGTTACCTAGCGGGCACTTGGACTATGTAGGTTAACTAGCGGGCACTTGGATTATCTAGTTTAACTAACAGGCACTTGGACTATGTATGTTCCAGAGCGGACAATTGGACTATGTAGGTTCCCTAGCGGGCACTTGGACTATCTATGTTAACTAGCGGGCACTTGGACTATGTAGGTTACCTAGCGGACACTTGCACTATGTAGGTTACCTAGCGGGCACTTGGACTATGTAGGTTAACAATGGGCACTTGGACAATCTATGTTAACTATCGGGCACTTGGACTATCTAGGTTACCTAGCAGGCACTTGGATTATGAAGAATCCCTAGCGGGCAATTGGACTATGTAGGTTCCTTAGCGGGCACTTGGACTATCTAGGTTGCCTAGCGGGCACTTGTACTATGTAGGTTAACTAGCGTGCCCTTGGACTATCTAGGTTACGTAGCGGGCACTTGGTGTATAGGTTAACTAGCGTGCACTTGGACTATGTAGGTTAACTAGCGGACACTTGCACGATCTAGGTTAACTAGCGGGCCCTTGTACTATGTAGGTTAACTAGCGGGCCCATGGATTATGTAGGTTAACTAGCGTGCCCTTGGACTATCTAGGTTACATAGCGGGCACTTGGACTATATAGGTTACCTAGTGGGCACTTGGACTATCTAGGTTAACGAACGGGCACTTGGAATATGCAGGTAACCTAGCGGTCACTTGGACTGTCTAGGTTACCAAGCTGGCACTTGGACTATTTAGGTCAACTAGCGGGCCCTTGGACTATCTAGGTTAGCTAATGGGCACTTGGACTATGTATGTTCCAGAGCGGGCACTTGGATTATGTAGGTTGCCTAGCGGGCATTTAGACTATGTAGGTTTCCTTGCGGGCATTTGGACAATGTAGGTTACCTGGCAGGCACTTGGACTATCTAGGTTACCTAACGGGCACTTTCAATATCTAGGTTAACTAGCGGGCATTTGGACCATGTAGGTTACCTAGCGGGAACTTGGACTGTCTAGGTTACCTTGCGGGCACTTGGATTATCTAGGTTAACGAACGGGCACTTGGACTATGTAGGTTACCTTGCCGCCACTTGGACTATCTAGGTTAGCTAACAGGCACTTGGATTATCTAGGTTCCCTAGCGGGCCCTTGTACTATCTAGGTTACCTAGCTGGCACTTGGACTATGTAGGTCAACTCGCGGGCCCTTGGACTATCTAGGTTAGCTAACGGGCACTTGGACTATGTATGTTCCAGAGCGGGCACTTGGATTATGTAGGTTGCCTAGCGGGCATTTAGACTATGTAGGTTTCCTTGCGGGCATTTGGACTATGTAGGTTACCTAGCGGGCACTTGGACTATGTAGTTTCCCTAACGGGCACTTGGACTATGTAGGTTCCCTAGCGGTCACGTGGACTATGTAGGCTCCCTAGGAGGCACTTGGACTATGTAGGTTAACTAGCGGGCACTTGGACTATCCAGGTTACCAAGCGGGCACTTGGATTATGTAGGTTACCCAATGGGCACTTGGACTATCTAGGTTAACGAACGGACACTTGGACTATGTATGTTAGCTATCAGGCACTTTGACTACCTAGGTTACCTAGCAGTCACATGGACTATGTAGGTAACCTAGCGGGCACTTGGCATGTCTAGGTTACCTAGCAGGCACTTGAACTATCTAGGTTACCTAGTGGGCACTTGGACTATGTAGGTTAACTAGCGGACACTTTGACTATCTAGGTTAGCTAACTGGCATTTGGACAATCTAGGTTACCTAGCGGGCACTTGGACTATGTAGGTTCCCTAGTGGGCACTTGGACTATTTAGGTTACCTAGCAGGCACTTTGACTATCTAGGTTAACTAACGGGCACTTGGACTATGTAGGTTGCCTAGCGAGCACTTGGACTATGTAGGTTCCCTAGCAGGCACTTGGACTATGTAGGTTCCCTATCGGGTACTTGGATTGTCTAGGTTAACTAGAGGGCAATTGGACTGTCAATGTTACCTAGTGGGCACTTGGACTATGTATGTTCCCTAGAGGGCACTTGGGCTATCTATGTTACCTACCGGGCACTTGGACTATGTAGGTTAACGAACGGGCACTTGGACTATGTAGGTTAATGAACGGGCACTTGGACTAAGTAGTTTACCTAGCAGGCACTTGGACTATGTAGGTTAACTAGCGGGCATTTGGACTATCTATGTTACCTAAGGGCACTTGGACTATGTACGTTCCCTAGCGGGCACTTGGGCTATCTACGTTACCTAGCGGGCACTTGGACTATGTAGGTTACCGAACGGGCACTTGGACTATGTAGGTAACCTAGTGGTCACTTAGACTGTCTAGGTTACCTAGCGGAAACTTGGACTATGTAGGTTAACTAGCGGGCACTTGGACTATCTAGGTTAACTAGCGGGTCCTTGGTCTATGTAGGTTAACTAGCAGGCCTTTGGACTATATAGGTTACCTAGCGGGCACTTGGACTATGTAGGTTACCTAGCGGGCACTTGGACTCTCTAGGTTAACTAGCGAGCACTTGGATTATCTAGGTTAACGAACGGGCATTTGGACTATGTAGGTTACCTAGCCACCACTTGGACTATCTAGGTTAGCTAACAGGCACTTGGATTATCTAGGTTCCCTAGCGGGCACTTGTACGATCTAGGTTACCTAGCTGGCACTTGGACTATGTAGGTCAACTAGCGGGTCCTTGGACTATCTAGGTTAGCTAACGGGCACTTGGACTATGGATGTTCCAGAGCGGGCATTGGATTACATAGGTTGCCGAGCGGGCATTTAAACTATGTAGGTTTCCTTGCGGGCATTTGGACTATGTAGGTTACCTAGCGGGCACTTGGACTATGTAGGTTCCCTAACGGGCACTTGGACTATGTAGGTTCCCTAGGGGTCACGTGGACTATGTAGGCTCCCTAGAAGGCACTTTGACTATGTATGTTAACTAGCGGGCAAATGGACTATCCAGGTTACCAAGCGGGCACTTGGACTATGTAGGTTACCCAATGGGCACTTGGACTATCTAGGTTAACGAACGGACACTTGGACTATGTAGGTTAGCTATCAGGCACTTGGACTATCTAGGTTACCTAGCAGGCACTTGGACTATGTAGGTTACCTAGCGGACACTTGGACGATTTAGGGTAACTAGCGGGCACTTGGACTATTTAGGTTAACTAGCGGGCACTTGCACTCTCTAGGTTACGTAGCGGACACTTGGACTATGTAGGTTATCTAGCGGGCACTTGGACTATCTAGGTTATCTAGCGGGCACTTGGACTACGTAGGTTAACTAAAAGGCACTTGGACTATCAAGGTTACCTAGCGGGCTCTTGGGCTATGTAGGTTACCAGCGGGCACTTGGACTATCTAGGTTAACGAACGTGCACTTGGACTATGTAGGTTAACTAGCTGACACTTCGACTATCTAGGTTAACTAACGGGCACTTGGACTATGTAGGTTGCCTAGCGAGCACTTGGACTATGTAGGTTCCCTAGCGGGCACTTGGACTATGTAGGTTCCCCATCGGGTACTTGGACTGTCTAGGTTAACTAGGGGGCAATTGGACTGTCTAGGTTACCTACTGGGCACTCGGACTATGTACGTTCCCTAGCGGGCACTTGGGCTATCTACGTTACCTAGCGGGCACTTGGACAATGTAAGTTAACGATCGGGCACTTGGACTATCTAAATTACCTACGGACACTTGGACTATGTAGGTTAACGAACGGGCACTTGGACTATGTAGGTAACCTAGTGGTCACTTGGACTGTCTAGGTTAACTAGCGGGCACTTGGACTATGTAGGTTAACTAGCGGGCACTTGGACTATCTAGGTTAACTAGCGGGCACTTGGACTATGTAGGTTCCCTAGCGGGCATTTGGACTATATAGGTTACCTAGCGGGCACTTGGATTATGTAGGTTACCTAGCGGGCACTTGGACTATGTAGGTTAACTAGCGGGCACTTGGATTATCTAGTTTAACTAACAGGCACTTGGACTATGTATGTTCCAGAGCGGACAATTGGACTATGTAGGTTCCCTAGCGGGCACTTGGACTATCTAGGTTAACTAGCGGGCACTTGGACTATGTAGGTTACCTAGCGGACACTTGCACTATGTAGGTTACCTAGCGGGCACTTGGACTATGTAGGTTAACAATGGGCACTTGGACAATCTATGTTAACTATCGGGCACTTGGACTATCTAGGTTACCTAGCAGGCACTTGGATTATGAAGAATCCCTAGCGGGCAATTGGACTATGTAGGTTCCTTAGCGGGCACTTGGACTATCTAGGTTGCCTAGCGGGCACTTGTACTATGTAGGTTAACTAGCGTGCCCTTGGACTATCTAGGTTACGTAGCGGGCACTTGGTGTATAGGTTAACTAGCGTGCACTTGGACTATGTAGGTTAACTAGCGGACACTTGCACGATCTAGGTTAACTAGCGGGCCCTTGTACTATGTAGGTTAACTAGCGGGCACTTGGACTATGTAGGTTCCCTAGCGGGCATTTGGACTATATAGGTTACCTAGCGGGCACTTGGATTATGTAGGTTACCTAGCGGGCACTTGGACTATGTAGGTTAACTAGCGGGCACTTGGATTATCTAGTTTAACTAACAGGCACTTGGACTATGTATGTTCCAGAGCGGACAATTGGACTATGTAGGTTCCCTAGCGGGCACTTGGACTATCTATGTTAACTAGCGGGCACTTGGACTATGTAGGTTACCTAGCGGACACTTGCACTATGTAGGTTACCTAGCGGGCACTTGGACTATGTAGGTTAACAATGGGCACTTGGACAATCTATGTTAACTATCGGGCACTTGGACTATCTAGGTTACCTAGCAGGCACTTGGATTATGAAGAATCCCTAGCGGGCAATTGGACTATGTAGGTTCCTTAGCGGGCACTTGGACTATCTAGGTTGCCTAGCGGGCACTTGTACTATGTAGGTTAACTAGCGTGCCCTTGGACTATCTAGGTTACGTAGCGGGCACTTGGTGTATAGGTTAACTAGCGTGCACTTGGACTATGTAGGTTAACTAGCGGACACTTGCACGATCTAGGTTAACTAGCGGGCCCTTGTACTACGTAGGTTAACTAGCGGGCCCATGGATTATGTAGGTTAACTAGCTTGCCCTTGGACTATCTAGGTTACATAGCGGGCACTTGGACTATATAGGTTACCTAGTGGGCACTTGGACTATCTAGGTTAACGAACGGGCACTTGGAATATGCAGGTAACCTAGCGGTCACTTGGACTGTCTAGGTTACCTAGCGGGCACTTGGACTTCTAGGTTAACGAACGGGCTCTTGGACCATGTAGGTTGCCTAACGGGCACATGGACTATCTAGGTTACCTAACGGGCACTTTGACTATCTAGGTTACATAGCGGGCAATTGGACTATGTAGGTTAACTAACGGGCACTTGGACTATGTAGGTTCCCTAGCGGCCCTTGGACTATGTAAGTTCCCTAGCGGGCACTTGTACTATGTGGGTTCCCTAGCAGGCATTTGGACTATATACATTCCTTAGCGGGCACATAGACCTTGTAGGTTACCTAGCGGGCACTTGGACTATCTAGGTTACCTAGCTGGCACTTGAACTATCTACGTTACCTAGTGGGTACTTGGAGTATGTAGTTTACCTACCGGGCTGTTGGACTATCTAGGTTACCTAGCGGGCACTAGGACTATCTAGGTTAACTAACGGGCACTTGGACTACGTAGGTTCCCTACCGGCCCTTGGACTATGTAATTTCCCTAGCGGGCACTTGGACTATGTGGGTTCCCTAGCGGGCATTTGGACTATCTAGGTTACCTAACGGGCACTTGGACTTCTAGGTCAATGAATGGGCTCTTGGACCATGTAGGTTGCCTAACGGGCATTTGGACTATCTAGGTTACCTAATGGGTACTTGGACTATCTAGGTTAACTAACGGGCACTTAGACTATGTAGGTTCCCTAGCGGGCATTTGGACTATCTAGTTTACTTAACGGGCACTTGGACTATGTAGGTTAACTAGCGGGCATTTGGACTATGTAGTTTACCAAGCGGGCACTTGGACTGTCTAGGTTACCTAGCGGGCACTTGGATTATCTAGGTTAACGAACGGGCACTTGGACTATGTAGGTTACCTAGCCGTCACTTGGACTATCTAGGTTAGCTAAAAGGCACTTGGACTATCTAGGTTCCCTAGCGGGCACTTGTACTATCTAGGTTACCTATCTGGCACTTGGATTTTGTAGGTTAACTAGAGGGCACTTGGACTATCTAGGTTACCTAGTGGGCACTTGGAGTATGTACGTTCCCTAGCGGGCACTTGGGCTATCTACGTTACCTAGCGGGCACTTGGACTATGTAGGTTAACGAACGGGCACTTGGACTATGTAGGTAACCTAGTGGTCACTTGGACTGTCTAGGTTACCTAGCGGGAACTTGGACTATGTAGGTTAACTAGCGGGCACTTGGACTATCTAGGTTAACTAGCAGGCCTTTGGACTATGTAAGCTAACTAGAGGACACTTTAATGATCCTGGTTAACTAGCGGGCACTTGGACTAACTAGGTTAAGTAGCGCGCGCTTGGACTATGTAGGTTCCCTAGCGGGCATTTGGACTATATAGGTTACCTAGCGAGCACTTGGACTATGTAGGTTCCCTAGCGGGCATTTGGACTATCTAGTTTAACTAGCGGGCACTTGGATTATCTAGGTTAACTAACGGGCACTTGGACTATGTATGTCCCAGAGCGGGCAATTGGACTATGTAGGTTCCCTAGCGGGCATTTGGACTATCTAGGTTCCCTAAAGGGCACTTGGACTATCTAGGTTACCGAACGGGCACTTGGACTATCTTGTTTACCTAGCGGGCTCTTGGACTATGTAGGTTAACTAGCGGACAATTGGACGATCGAGGTTAACTAGCGGACACTTGCACTATGTAGGTTACCTAGGAGGCACTTGGACTATCTAGGTTACCTAGCAGGCACTTGGACTATGTAGGTTAACTAGCGGACACTTGCACTCTCTAGGTTACCTACGGGGCACTTGGACTATGTACCTAACCTAGCGGGCACTTGGACTATCTACATTAACTAGCGGGCACTTGGACTATGTAGGTTACCTAGCAGACACTTGCACTATGTAGGTTACCTAGCGGTCACTTGGACTATGTAGGTTAACTAGAGGACACTTGGACAATCTAGGTTAACTAGGGCTCACTTGCACGATCTAGTTTTACTAACGGGCACTTGGATTATCAAAGTTAACAAGCGAGCCCTTGGACTATGTAGGTTAACTAGTGGGCCCTTAGACTATCTAGGTTACCTAGATAGCACTTGGAGTATATAGGTTCCCTAGCGGGCACTTGGATTATCTAGGTTAACGAATGGGCACTTGGACTGTCTAGGTTACATAGCGGGCACTTGGACTTCTAGGTTAACGAACGGGCACTTGGACTATGTATGTTGCCTAGCGGGCACTTGGACTATCTGGGTTAGGTAACGGGCACTTGGACTATCTAGGTTACCTAGCGGGAACTTGGACAATGTAGGTTACCTGGCAGGCACTTGGACTATCTAGGTTACCTAACGGGCACTTTCACTATTTAGGTTAACTAGCGGGCATTTGGACCATGTAGGTTACCTAGCGGGCACTTGGACTGTCTAGGTTACCTTGCGGGCACTTGGATTATCTAGGTTAACGAACGGGCACTTGGACTATGTAGGTTACCTAGCCGCCACTTGGACTATCTAGGTTAGCTAACAGGCACTTGGATTATCTAGGTTCCCTAGCGGGCACTTGTACTATCTAGGTTACCAAGCTGGCACTTGGACTATTTAGGTCAACTAGCGGGCCCTTGGACTATCTAGGTTAGCTAATGGGCACTTGGACTATGTATGTTCCAGAGCGGGCACTTGGATTATGTAGGTTGCCTAGCGGGCATTTAGACTATGTAGGTTTCCTTGCGGGCATTTGGACAATGTAGGTTACCTGGCAGGCACTTGGACTATCTAGGTTACCTAACGGGCACTTTCAATATCTAGGTTAACTAGCGGGCATTTGGACCATGTAGGTTACCTAGCGGGCACTTGGACTGTCTAGGTTACCTTGCGGGCACTTGGATTATCTAGGTTAACGAACGGGCACTTGGACTATGTAGGTTACCTAGCCGCCACTTGGACTATCTAGGTTAGCTAACAGGCACTTGGATTATCTAGGTTCCCTAGCGGGCACTTGTACTATCTAGGTTACCAAGCTGGCACTTGGACTATTTAGGTCAACTAGCGGGCCCTTGGACTATCTAGGTTAGCTAATGGGCACTTGGACTATGTATGTTCCAGAGCGGGCACTTGGATTATGTAGGTTGCCTAGCGGGCATTTAGACTATGTAGGTTTCCTTGCGGGCATTTGGACAATGTAGGTTACCTGGCAGGCACTTGGACTATCTAGGTTACCTAACGGGCACTTTCAATATCTAGGTTAACTAGCGGGCATTTGGACCATGTAGGTTACCTAGCGGGAACTTGGACTGTCTAGGTTACCTTGCGGGCACTTGGATTATCTAGGTTAACGAACGGGCACTTGGACTATGTAGGTTACCTAGCCGCCACTTGGACTATCTAGGTTAGCTAACAGGCACTTGGATTATCTAGGTTCCCTAGCGGGCCCTTGTACTATCTAGGTTACCTAGCTGGCACTTGGACTATGTAGGTCAACTCGCGGGCCCTTGGACTATCTAGGTTAGCTAACGGGCACTTGGACTATGTATGTTCCAGAGCGGGCACTTGGATTATGTAGGTTGCCTAGCGGGCATTTAGACTATGTAGGTTTCCTTGCGGGCATTTGGACTATGTAGGTTACCTAGCGGGCACTTGGACTATGTAGTTTCCCTAACGGGCACTTGGACTATGTAGGTTCCCTAGCGGTCACGTGGACTATGTAGGCTCCCTAGGAGGCACTTGGACTATGTAGGTTAACTAGCGGGCACTTGGACTATCCAGGTTACCAAGCGGGCACTTGGATTATGTAGGTTACCCAATGGGCACTTGGACTATCTAGGTTAACGAACGGACACTTGGACTATGTATGTTAGCTATCAGGCACTTTGACTACCTAGGTTACCTAGCAGTCACATGGACTATGTAGGTAACCTAGCGGGCACTTGGCATGTCTAGGTTACCTAGCAGGCACTTGAACTATCTAGGTTACCTAGTGGGCACTTGGACTATGTAGGTTAACTAGCGGACACTTTGACTATCTAGGTTAGCTAACTGGCATTTGGACAATCTAGGTTACCTAGCGGGCACTTGGACTATGTAGGTTCCCTAGTGGGCACTTGGACTATTTAGGTTACCTAGCAGGCACTTTGACTATCTAGGTTAACTAACGGGCACTTGGACTATGTAGGTTGCCTAGCGAGCACTTGGACTATGTAGGTTCCCTAGCAGGCACTTGGACTATGTAGGTTCCCTATCGGGTACTTGGACTGTCTAGGTTAACTAGAGGGCAATTGGACTGTCAATGTTACCTAGTGGGCACTTGGACTATGTATGTTCCCTAGAGGGCACTTGGGCTATCTATGTTACCTACCGGGCACTTGGACTATGTAGGTTAACGAACGGGCACTTGGACTATGTAGGTTAATGAACGGGCACTTGGACTAAGTAGTTTACCTAGCAGGCACTTGGACTATGTAGGTTAACTAGCGGGCATTTGGACTATCTATGTTACCTAAGGGCACTTGGACTATGTACGTTCCCTAGCGGGCACTTGGGCTATCTACGTTACCTAGCGGGCACTTGGACTATGTAGGTTACCGAACGGGCACTTGGACTATGTAGGTAACCTAGTGGTCACTTAGACTGTCTAGGTTACCTAGCGGAAACTTGGACTATGTAGGTTAACTAGCGGGCACTTGGACTATCTAGGTTAACTAGCGGGTCCTTGGTCTATGTAGGTTAACTAGCAGGCCTTTGGACTATATAGGTTACCTAGCGGGCACTTGGACTATGTAGGTTACCTAGCGGGCACTTGGACTCTCTAGGTTAACTAGCGAGCACTTGGATTATCTAGGTTAACGAACGGGCATTTGGACTATGTAGGTTACCTAGCCACCACTTGGACTATCTAGGTTAGCTAACAGGCACTTGGATTATCTAGGTTCCCTAGCGGGCACTTGTATGATCTAGGTTACCTAGCTGGCACTTGGACTATGTAGGTCAACTAGCGGGTCCTTGGACTATCTAGGTTAGCTAACGGGCACTTGGACTATGGATGTTCCAGAGCGGGCATTGGATTACATAGGTTGCCGAGCGGGCATTTAAACTATGTAGGTTTCCTTGCGGGCATTTGGACTATGTAGGTTACCTAGCGGGCACTTGGACTATGTAGGTTCCCTAACGGGCACTTGGACTATGTAGGTTCCCTAGGGGTCACGTGGACTATGTAGGCTCCCTAGAAGGCACTTTGACTATGTATGTTAACTAGCGGGCAAATGGACTATCCAGGTTACCAAGCGGGCACTTGGACTATGTAGGTTACCCAATGGGCACTTGGACTATCTAGGTTAACGAACGGACACTTGGACTATGTAGGTTAGCTATCAGGCACTTGGACTATCTAGGTTACCTAGCAGGCACGTGGACTATGTAGGTTACCTAGCGGACACTTGGACGATTTAGGGTAACTAGCGGGCACTTGGACTATTTAGGTTAACTAGCGGGCACTTGCACTCTCTAGGTTACGTAGCGGACACTTGGACTATGTAGGTTATCTAGCGGGCACTTGGACTATCTAGGTTATCTAGCGGGCACTTGGACTACGTAGGGTAACTAAAAGGCACTTGGACTATCAAGATTACCTAGCGGGCTCTTGGGCTATGTAGGTTACCAGCGGGCACTTGGACTATCTAGGTTAACGAACGTGCACTTGGACTATGTAGGTTAGCTATCAGGCACTTGGACTATCTAGGTTACCTAGCAGGCACTTGGACTATGTAGGTTACCTAGCGGACACTTGGACGATTTAGGTTAACTAGCGGGCACTTGGACTATGTAGGTTAACTAGCGGGCATTTGGACTATATAGGTTACCTAAGGGCACTTGGATTATGTACGTTCCCTAGCGGGCACTTTGGCTATCTATGTTACCTAGCGGGCACTTGGACAATGTATGTTAACGAACGGGCACTTGGACTATCTAAATTACCTACAGGCACTTGGACTATGTACGTTCCCTAGCGGACACTTGGGCTATCTACATTACCTAGCGGGCACTTGGACTATGTAGGTTGACGAACGGGCACTTGGACTATGTAGGTTCCCTAGCGGCCCTTGGACTATGTAAGTTCCCTAGCGGGCACTTGTACTATGTGGGTTCCCTAGCAGGCATTTGGACTATATACATTCCTTAGCGGGCACATAGACCTTGTAGGTTACCTAGCGGGCACTTGGACTATCTAGGTTACCTAGCTGGCACTTGAACTATCTACGTTACCTAGTGGGTACTTGGAGTATGTAGTTTACCTACCGGGCTGTTGGACTATCTAGGTTACCTAGCGGGCACTAGGACTATCTAGGTTAACTAACGGGCACTTGGACTACGTAGGTTCCCTACCGGCCCTTGGACTATGTAATTTCCCTAGCGTGCACTTGGACTATGTGGGTTCCCTAGCGGGCATTTGGACTATCTAGGTTACCTAACGGGCACTTGGACTTCTAGGTCAATGAATGGGCTCTTGGACCATGTAGGTTGCCTAACGGGCATTTGGACTATCTAGGTTACCTAATGGGTACTTGGACTATCTAGGTTAACTAACGGGCACTTAGACTATGTAGGTTCCCTAGCGGGCATTTGGACTATCTAGTTTACTTAACGGGCACTTGGACTATGTAGGTTAACTAGCGGGCATTTGGACTATGTAGTTTACCAAGCGGGCACTTGGACTGTCTAGGTTACCTAGCGGGCACTTGGATTATCTAGGTTAACGAACGGGCACTTGGACTATGTAGGTTACCTAGCCGCCACTTGGACTATCTAGGTTAGCTAAAAGGCACTTGGACTATCTAGGTTCCCTAGCGGGCACTTGTACTATCTAGGTTACCTATCTGGCACTTGGATTTTGTAGGTTAACTAGAGGGTACTTGGACTATCTAGGTTACCTAGTGGGCACTTGGAGTATGTACGTTCCCTAGCGGGCACTTGGGCTATCTACGTTACCTAGCGGGCACTTGGACTATGTAGGTTAACGAACGGGCACTTGGACTATGTAGGTAACCTAGTGGTCACTTGGACTGTCTAGGTTACCTAGCGGGAACTTGGACTATGTAGGTTAACTAGCGGGCACTTGGACTATCTAGGTTAACTAGCAGGCCTTTGGACTATGTAAGCTAACTAGAGGACACTTTAATGATCCTGGTTAACTAGCGGGCACTTGGACTAACTAGGTTAAGTAGCGCGCGCTTGGACTATGTAGGTTCCCTAGCGGGCATTTGGACTATATAGGTTACCTAGCGAGCACTTGGACTATGTAGGTTCCCTAGCGGGCATTTGGACTATCTAGTTTAACTAGCGGGCACTTGGATTATCTAGGTTAACTAACGGGCACTTGGACTATGTATGTTCCAGAGCGGGCAATTGGACTATGTAGGTTCCCTAGCGGGCATTTGGACTATCTAGGTTCCCTAAAGGGCACTTGGACTATCTAGGTTACCGAACGGGCACTTGGACTATCTTGTTTACCTAGCGGGCTCTTGGACTATGTAGGTTAACTAGCGGACAATTGGACGATCGAGGTTAACTAGCGGACACTTGCACTATGTAGGTTACCTAGGAGGCACTTGGACTATCTAGGTTACCTAGCAGGCACTTGGACTATGTAGGTTAACTAGCGGACACTTGCACTCTCTAGGTTACCTACGGGGCACTTGGACTATGTACCTAACCTAGCGGGCACTTGGACTATCTACATTAACTAGCGGGCACTTGGACTATGTAGGTTACCTAGCAGACACTTGCACTATGTAGGTTACCTAGCGGTCACTTGGACTATGTAGGTTAACTAGAGGACACTTGGACAATCTAGGTTAACTAGGGCTCACTTGCACGATCTAGTTTTACTAACGGGCACTTGGATTATCAAAGTTAACAAGCGAGCCCTTGGACTATGTAGGTTAACTAGTGGGCCCTTAGACTATCTAGGTTACCTAGATAGCACTTGGAGTATATAGGTTCCCTAGCGGGCACTTGGATTATCTAGGTTAACGAATGGGCACTTGGACTGTCTAGGTTACATAGCGGGCACTTGGACTTCTAGGTTAACGAACGGGCACTTGGACTATGTATGTTGCCTAGCGGGCACTTGGACTATCTGGGTTAGGTAACGGGCACTTGGACTATCTAGGTTACCTAGCGGGAACTTGGACAATGTAGGTTACCTGGCAGGCACTTGGACTATCTAGGTTACCTAACGGGCACTTTCACTATTTAGGTTAACTAGCGGGCATTTGGACCATGTAGGTTACCTAGCGGGCACTTGGACTGTCTAGGTTACCTTGCGGGCACTTGGATTATCTAGGTTAACGAACGGGCACTTGGACTATGTAGGTTACCTAGCCGCCACTTGGACTATCTAGGTTAGCTAACAGGCACTTGGATTATCTAGGTTCCCTAGCGGGCACTTGTACTATCTAGGTTACCAAGCTGGCACTTGGACTATTTAGGTCAACTAGCGGGCCCTTGGACTATCTAGGTTAGCTAATGGGCACTTGGACTATGTATGTTCCAGAGCGGGCACTTGGATTATGTAGGTTGCCTAGCGGGCATTTAGACTATGTAGGTTTCCTTGCGGGCATTTGGACAATGTAGGTTACCTGGCAGGCACTTGGACTATCTAGGTTACCTAACGGGCACTTTCAATATCTAGGTTAACTAGCGGGCATTTGGACCATGTAGGTTACCTAGCGGGAACTTGGACTGTCTAGGTTACCTTGCGGGCACTTGGATTATCTAGGTTAACGAACGGGCACTTGGACTATGTAGGTTACCTAGCCGCCACTTGGACTATCTAGGTTAGCTAACAGGCACTTGGATTATCTAGGTTCCCTAGCGGGCCCTTGTACTATCTAGGTTACCTAGCTGGCACTTGGACTATGTAGGTCAACTCGCGGGCCCTTGGACTATCTAGGTTAGCTAACGGGCACTTGGACTATGTATGTTCCAGAGCGGGCACTTGGATTATGTAGGTTGCCTAGCGGGCATTTAGACTATGTAGGTTTCCTTGCGGGCATTTGGACTATGTAGGTTACCTAGCGGGCACTTGGACTATGTAGTTTCCCTAACGGGCACTTGGACTATGTAGGTTCCCTAGCGGTCACGTGGACTATGTAGGCTCCCTAGGAGGCACTTGGACTATGTAGGTTAACTAGCGGGCACTTGGACTATCCAGGTTACCAAGCGGGCACTTGGATTATGTAGGTTACCCAATGGGCACTTGGACTATCTAGGTTAACGAACGGACACTTGGACTATGTATGTTAGCTATCAGGCACTTTGACTACCTAGGTTACCTAGCAGTCACATGGACTATGTAGGTAACCTAGCGGGCACTTGGCATGTCTAGGTTACCTAGCAGGCACTTGAACTATCTAGGTTACCTAGTGGGCACTTGGACTATGTAGGTTAACTAGCGGACACTTTGACTATCTAGGTTAGCTAACTGGCATTTGGACAATCTAGGTTACCTAGCGGGCACTTGGACTATGTAGGTTCCCTAGTGGGCACTTGGACTATTTAGGTTACCTAGCAGGCACTTTGACTATCTAGGTTAACTAACGGGCACTTGGACTATGTAGGTTGCCTAGCGAGCACTTGGACTATGTAGGTTCCCTAGCAGGCACTTGGACTATGTAGGTTCCCTATCGGGTACTTGGACTGTCTAGGTTAACTAGAGGGCAATTGGACTGTCAATGTTACCTAGTGGGCACTTGGACTATGTATGTTCCCTAGAGGGCACTTGGGCTATCTATGTTACCTACCGGGCACTTGGACTATGTAGGTTAACGAACGGGCACTTGGACTATGTAGGTTAATGAACGGGCACTTGGACTAAGTAGTTTACCTAGCAGGCACTTGGACTATGTAGGTTAACTAGCGGGCATTTGGACTATCTATGTTACCTAAGGGCACTTGGACTATGTACGTTCCCTAGCGGGCACTTGGGCTATCTACGTTACCTAGCGGGCACTTGGACTATGTAGGTTACCGAACGGGCACTTGGACTATGTAGGTAACCTAGTGGTCACTTAGACTGTCTAGGTTACCTAGCGGAAACTTGGACTATGTAGGTTAACTAGCGGGCACTTGGACTATCTAGGTTAACTAGCGGGTCCTTGGTCTATGTAGGTTAACTAGCAGGCCTTTGGACTATATAGGTTACCTAGCGGGCACTTGGACTATGTAGGTTACCTAGCGGGCACTTGGACTCTCTAGGTTAACTAGCGAGCACTTGGATTATCTAGGTTAACGAACGGGCATTTGGACTATGTAGGTTACCTAGCCACCACTTGGACTATCTAGGTTAGCTAACAGGCACTTGGATTATCTAGGTTCCCTAGCGGGCACTTGTATGATCTAGGTTACCTAGCTGGCACTTGGACTATGTAGGTCAACTAGCGGGTCCTTGGACTATCTAGGTTAGCTAACGGGCACTTGGACTATGGATGTTCCAGAGCGGGCATTGGATTACATAGGTTGCCGAGCGGGCATTTAAACTATGTAGGTTTCCTTGCGGGCATTTGGACTATGTAGGTTACCTAGCGGGCACTTGGACTATGTAGGTTCCCTAACGGGCACTTGGACTATGTAGGTTCCCTAGGGGTCACGTGGACTATGTAGGCTCCCTAGAAGGCACTTTGACTATGTATGTTAACTAGCGGGCAAATGGACTATCCAGGTTACCAAGCGGGCACTTGGACTATGTAGGTTACCCAATGGGCACTTGGATTATCTAGGTTAACGAACGGACACTTGGACTATGTAGGTTAGCTATCAGGCACTTGGACTATCTAGGTTACCTAGCAGGCACGTGGACTATGTAGGTTACCTAGCGGACACTTGGACGATTTAGGGTAACTAGCGGGCACTTGGACTATTTAGGTTAACTAGCGGGCACTTGCACTCTCTAGGTTACGTAGCGGACACTTGGACTATGTAGGTTATCTAGCGGGCACTTGGACTATCTAGGTTATCTAGCGGGCACTTGGACTACGTAGGTTAACTAAAAGGCACTTGGACTATCAAGATTACCTAGCGGGCTCTTGGGCTATGTAGGTTACCAGCGGGCACTTGGACTATCTAGGTTAACGAACGTGCACTTGGACTATGTAGGTTAGCTATCAGGCACTTGGACTATCTAGGTTACCTAGCAGGCACTTGGACTATGTAGGTTACCTAGCGGACACTTGGACGATTTAGGTTAACTAGCGGGCACTTGGACTATGTAGGTTAACTAGCGGGCATTTGGACTATATAGGTTACCTAAGGGCACTTGGATTATGTACGTTCCCTAGCGGGCACTTTGGCTATCTATGTTACCTAGCGGGCACTTGGACAATGTATGTTAACGAACGGGCACTTGGACTATCTAAATTACCTACAGGCACTTGGACTATGTACGTTCCCTAGCGGACACTTGGGCTATCTACATTACCTAGCGGGCACTTGGACTATGTAGGTTGACGAACGGTCACTTGGACTATGTAGGTAACCTAGTGGTCACTTGGACTGTCTAGGTTAACTAGCGGGCACTTGGACTATGTTGGTTAACTAGCGGGCACTTGCACTATCTAGGTTAACTAGCGGGCACTTGGACTATGTAGGTTCCCTAGCGGGCATTTGGACTATATAGGTTACCTAGCGGGCACTTGGATTATGTAGGTTACCTAGCGGGCACTTGGACTATGTAGGTTAACTAGCGGGCACTTGGATTATATAGTTTAACTAACAGGCACTTGGACTATGTATGTTCCAGAGCGGACAATTGAACTACGTAGGTTCCCTAGCGGGCACTTGGACTATCTATGTTAACTAGCGGGCACTTGAACTATGTAGGTTACCTAGCGGACACTTGCACTATGTAGGTTACCTAGCGGGCACTTGGACTATGTAGGTTAACAAAGGGCACTTGGACAATCTATGTTAACTAGCGGGCACTTGGACTATCTAGGTTACCTAGCAGGCACTTGGGTTATGAAGGATCCCAAGCGGGCAATTGGACTATGTAGGTTCCTTAGCGGGCACTTGGACTATCTAGGTTGCCTAGCGGGCACTTGTAATATGTAGGTTAACTAGCGTGCCCTTGGACTATCTAGGTTACGTAGCGGGCACTTGGTATATAGGTTAACTAGCGGGCACTTGGACTATGTAGGTTAACTAGCGGACACTTGCATGATCTATGTTAACTAGCGGGCCCTTGTACTACGTAGGTTAACTAGCGGGCCCATGGATTATGTAGGTTAACTAGCGTGCCCTTGGACTATCTAGGTTACCTGGCGGGCACTTGGACTATATAGGTTACCTAGTGGGCACTTGGACTATCTAGGTTAACGAACGGGCACTTGGAATATGCAGGTAACCTAGCGGTCACTTGGACTGTCTAGGTTACCTAGTGGGCACTTGGACTTCTAGGTTAACGAACGGGCTCTTGGACCAGGTAGGTTGCCTAACGGGCACTTGGACTATCTAGGTTACCTAACGGGCACTTTGACTATCTAGGTTACATAGCGGGCACTTGGACTATGTAGGTTAACTAGCGAGCACTTGGACGATTTAGGTTAACTAACGGGCACTTGGACTATGTAGGTTAACTAGCGGGCACTTGCACTCTCTAGGTTACCTAGCGGACACTTGGACTATGTAGGTTATCTAGCGGGCACTTGGACTATGTAGGTTATCTAGCGGGCACTTGGACTACGTTGGTTAACTAAAAGGCACTTGGACTATCAAGGTTACCTAGCGGGCCGTTGGACTATGTAGGTTACCAGCGGGCACTTGGACTATCTAGGTTAACGAACGTGCACTTGGACTATGTAGGTTAGCTATCAGGCACTTGGACTATCTAGGTTACCTAGCAGGCACATGGACTATGTAGGTTACCTAACGGACACTTGGACGATTTAGGTTAACTAGCGGGCACTTGGATTATGTAGGTTAATTAGCGGGCACTTGGACTATCTAGGTTACCTAAGGGCACTTGGATTATGTACGTTCCCTAGCGGGCACTTGGGCTATCTACGTTACCTAGCGGGCACTTGGACAATGAAAGTTAACGAACGGGCACTTGGACTATCTAAATTACCTACGGGCACTTGGACTATGTACGTTCCCTAGCGGACACTTCGGCTATCTACGTTACCTAGCGGGCACTTGGACTATGTAGGTTAATGAACAGGCACTTGGACTATGTAGGTAACCTAGTGGTCACTTGGACTGTCTAGGTTAACTAGCGGGCACTTGGACTATGTAGGTTAACTAGCGGGCATTTGGACTATCTAGGTTAACTAGCCGGCACTTGTAC
Organism: Tenrec ecaudatus; assembly: GCF_050624435.1. Lineage (NCBI taxonomy): Eukaryota > Metazoa > Chordata > Mammalia > Afrosoricida > Tenrecidae > Tenrec > Tenrec ecaudatus. The sequence continues at coordinate 369,968 of NW_027457943.1, forward strand.
TATGTAGGTTCCCTAGCGGGCATTTGGAATATAGGGGTTACCTAGCGGGCACTTGGATTATGTAGGTTACGTAGCGGGCACTTGGACTATGTAGGTTAACTAGCGGGCACTTGGATTATCTAGTTTAACTAACAGGCACTTGGACTATGTATGTTCCAGAGCGGACAATTGGACTATGTAGGTTCCCTAGCGGGCACTTGGACTATCTATGTTAACTAGCGGGCACTTGGACTATGTAGGTTACCTAGCGGACACTTGCACTATGTAGGTTACCTAGCGGGCACTTGGACTATGTAGGTTAACAAAGGGCACTTGGACAATCTATGTTAACTAGCGGGCACTTGGACTATCTAGGTTACCTAGCAGGCACTTGGATTATGAAGGATCCCTAGCGGGCAATTGGACTATGTAGGTTCCTTAGCGGGCACTTGGACTATTTAGGTTTCCTAGCGGGCACTTGGACTATGTAGGTTACCTAGTGGGCACTTGGACTATCTAGGTTAACGAACGGGCACTTGCAATATGCAGGTAACCTAGCGGTCACTTGGACTGTCTAGGTTACCTAGCGGGCACTTGGACTTCTAGGTTAACGAACGGGCTCTTGGACCATGTAGGTTGCCTAACGGGCACTTGGACTATCTAGGTTACCTAACGGGCACTTTGACTATCTAGGTTACATAGAGGGCACTTGGACTAAGTAGGTTAACTAGCGAGCACTTGTACGATCTAGGTTACCTAGCTGGCACTTGGACTATGTAGGTCAACTAGCGGGCCCTTGGACTATCTAGGTTAGCTAACGGGCACTTGGACTATGTATGTTCCAGAGCGGGCATTGGATTACGTAGGTTGCCGAGCGGGCATTTAGACTATGTAGGTTTCCTTGCGGGCATTTGGACTATGTAGGTTACCTAGCGGGCACTTGGACTATGTAGGTTCCCTAATGGGCACTTGGACTATGTAGGTTCCCTAGGGGGCACGTGGACTATGTAGGTCCCTAGAAGGCAAGTGGACTATGTAGGTTAACTAGCGGGCAAATGGACTATCCAGGTTACCAAGCGGACACTTGGACTATGTAGGTTACCCAATGGGCTCTTGGACTATCTAGGTCAACGAACGGACACTTGGACTATGTAGGTTAGCTATCAGGCACTTGGACTATCTAGGTTACCTAGCAGGCACTTGGACTATGTAGGTTACCTAGCGGACACTTGGACGATTTAGGTTAACGAGCGGGCACTTAGACTATCTAGGTTAACTAGTAGGCCCTTGGACTATCTAGGTTTACTAGCGGGCACTTGGACTATCTAGGTTAACTAGCGGGAACTTGGACTATGTAGGTTAACTAGCGGGCACTTGCACTCTCTAGGTTACCTAGCGGACATTTGAACTATGTAGGTTATCTAGCGGGCACTTGGACTATGTAGGTTATCTAGCGGGCCATTGGACTATGTAGGTTACCAGCGGGCACTTGGACTATCTAGGTTAACGAACGTGCACTTGGACTATGTAGGTAACCTAGCGGGCACTTGGACTGTCTAGGTTACATAGCGGGTACTTGGACTATCTAGGTTAAAGAACGGCACTTGGACTATGTAGGTTAACTAGCTGACACTTCGACTATCTAGGTTAACTAACGGGCACTTGGACTATGTAGGTTGCCTAGCGAGCACTTGGACTATGTAGGTTCCCTAGCGGGCACTTGGACTATGTAGGTTCCCCATCGGGTACTTGGACTGTCTAGGTTAACTAGGGGGCAATTGGACTGTCTAGGTTACCTACTGGGCACTCGGACTATGTACGTTCCCTAGCGGGCACTTGGGCTATCTACGTTACCTAGCGGGCACTTGGACAATGTAAGTTAACGATCGGGCACTTGGACTATCTAAATTACCTACGGGCACTTGGACTATGTAGGTTAACGAACGGGCACTTGGACTATGTAGGTAACGTAGTGGTCACTTGGACTGTCTAGGTTAACTAGCGGGCACTTGGACTATGTAGGTTAACTAGCGGGCACTTGGACTATCTAGGTTAACTAGCGGGCACTTGGACTATGTAGGATCCCTAGCGGGCATTTGGACTATATAGGTTACCTAGCGGGCACTTGGATTATGTAGGTTACCTAGCGGGCACTTGGACTATGTAGGTTAACTAGCGGGCACTTGGATTATCTAGTTTAACTAACAGGCACTTGGACTATGTATGTTCCAGAGCGGACAATTGAACTATGTAGGTTCCCTAGCGGGCACTTGGACTATCTATGTTAACTAGCGGGCACTTGGACTATGTAGGTTACCTAGCGGACACTTGCACTATGTAGGTTACCTAGCGGGCACTTGGACTATGTAGGTTAACAATGGGCACTTGGACAATCTATGTTAACTATCGGGCACTTGGACTATCTAGGTTACCTAGCAGGCACTTGGATTATGAAGAATCCCTAGCGGGCAATTGGACTATGTAGGTTCCTTAGCGGGCACTTGGACTATCTAGGTTGCCTAGCGGGCACTTGTACTATGTAGGTTAACTAGCGTGCCCTTGGACTATCTAGGTTACGTAGCGGGCACTTGGTGTATAGGTTAACTAGCGTGCACTTGGACTATGTAGGTTAACTAGCGGACACTTGCACGATCTAGGTTAACTAGCGGGCCCTTGTACTACGTAGGTTAACTAGCGGGCCCATGGATTATGTAGGTTAACTAGCTTGCCCTTGGGCTATCTAGGTTACATAGCGGGCACTTGGACTATATAGGTTACCTAGTGGGCACTTGGACTATCTAGGTTAACGAACGGGCACTTGGAATATGCAGGTAACCTAGCGGTCACTTGGACTGTCTAGGTTACCTAGCGGGCACTTGGACTTCTAGGTTAACGAACGGGCTCTTGGACCATGTAGGTTGCCTAACGGGCACATGGACTATCTAGGTTACCTAACGGGCACTTTGACTATCTAGGTTACATAGCGGGCAATTGGACTATGTAGGTTAACTAACGGGCACTTGGACTATGTAGGTTCCCTAGCGGCCCTTGGACTATGTAAGTTCCCTAGCGGGCACTTGTACTATGTGGGTTCCCTAGCAGGCATTTGGACTATATACATTCCTTAGCGGGCACATAGACCTTGTAGGTTACCTAGCGGGCACTTGGACTATCTAGGTTACCTAGCTGGCACTTGAACTATCTACGTTACCTAGTGGGTACTTGGAGTATGTAGTTTACCTACCGGGCTGTTGGACTATCTAGGTTACCTAGCGGGCACTAGGACTATCTAGGTTAACTAACGGGCACTTGGACTACGTAGGTTCCCTACCGGCCCTTGGACTATGTAATTTCCCTAGCAGGCACTTGGACTATGTGGGTTCCCTAGCGGGCATTTGGACTATCTAGGTTACCTAACGGGCACTTGGACTTCTAGGTCAATGAATGGGCTCTTGGACCATGTAGGTTGCCTAACGGGCATTTGGACTATCTAGGTTACCTAATGGGTACTTGGACTATCTAGGTTAACTAACGGGCACTTAGACTATGTAGGTTCCCTAGCGGGCATTTGGACTATCTAGTTTACTTAACGGGCACTTGGACTATGTAGGTTAACTAGCGGGCATTTGGACTATGTAGGTTACCAAGCGGGCACTTGGACTGTCTAGGTTACCTAGCGGGCACTTGGATTATCGAGGTTAACGAACGGGCACTTGGACTATGTAGGTTACCTAGCCGCCACTTGGACTATCTAGGTTAGCTAAAAGGCACTTGGACTATCTAGGTTCCCTAGCGGGCACTTGTACTATCTAGGTTACCTATCTGGCACTTGGATTTTGTAGGTTAACTAGAGGGCACTTGGACTATCTAGGTTACCTAGTGGGCACTTGGAGTATGTACGTTCCCTAGCGGGCACTTGGGCTATCTATGTTACCTAGCGCGCACTTGGACTATGTAGGTTAACGAACGGGCACTTGGACTATGTAGGTAACCTAGTGGTCACTTGGACTGTCTAGGTTACCTAGCGGGAACTTGGACTATGTAGGTTAACTACCGGGCACTTGGACTATCTAGGTTAACTAGCAGGCCTTTGGACTATGTAAGCTAACTAGAGGACACTTTAATGATCCTGGTTAACTAGAGGGCACTTGGACTAACTAGGTTAAGTAGCGCGCTCTTGGACTATGTAGGTTCCCTAGCGGGCATTTGGACTATATAGGTTACCTAGCGGGCACTTGGACTATGTAGGTTCCCTAGCGGGCATTTGGACTATCTAGTTTAACTAGCGGGCACTTGGATTATCTAGGTTAACTAACGGGCACTTGGACTATGTATGTTCCAGAGCGGGCAATTGGACTATGTAGGTTCCCTAGCGGGCACTTGGACTATCTAGGTTCCCTAAAGGGCACTTGGACTACCTAGGTTACCGAACGGGCACTTGGACTATCTTGTTTACCTAGCGGGCTCTTGGACTATGTAGGTTAACTAGCTGACACTTGGACGATCTAGGTTAGGTAACGGGCACTTGGACTATCTAGGTTACCTAGCGGGAACTTGGACAATGTAGGTTACCTGGCAGGCACTTGGACTATCTAGGTTACCTAACGGGCACTTTCAATATCTAGGTTAACTAGCGGGCATTTGGACCATGTAGGTTACCTAGCGGGCACTTGGACTGTCTAGGTTACCTTGCGGGCACTTGGATTATCTAGGTTAACGAACGGGCACTTGGACTATGTAGGTTACCTAGCCGCCACTTGGACTATCTAGGTTAGCTAACAGGCACTTGGATTATCTAGGTTCCCTAGCGGGCCCTTGTACTATCTAGGTTACCTAGCTGGCACTTGGACTATGTAGGTCAACTCGCGGGCCCTTGGACTATCTAGGTTAGCTAACGGGCACTTGGACTATGTATGTTCCAGAGCGGGCACTTGGATTATGTAGGTTGCCTAGGGGACATTTAGACTATGTAGGTTTCCTTGCGGGCATTTGGACTATGTAGGTTACCTAGCGGGCACTTGGACTATGTAGTTTCCCTAACGGGCACTTGGACTATGTAGGTTCCCTAGCGGTCACGTGGACTATGTAGGCTCCCTAGGAGGCACTTGGAATATGTAGGTTAACTAGCGGGCACTTGGACTATCCAGGTTACCAAGCGGGCACTTGGATTATGTAGGTTACCCAATGGGCACTTGGACTATCTAGGTTAACGAACGGACACTTGGACTATGTAGGTTAGCTATCAGGCACTTTGACTACCTATGTTACCTAGCAGTCACATGGACTATGTAGGTAACCTAGCGGGCACTTGGCATGTCTAGGTTACCTAGCAGGCACTTGAACTATCTAGGTTACCTAGTGGGCACTTGGACTATGTAGGTTAACTAGCGGACACTTTGACTATCTAGGTTAGCTAAATGGCATTTGGACAATCTAGGTTACCTAGCGGGCACTTGGACTATGTAGCTTCCCTAGTGGGCACTTGGACTATTTAGGTTACCTAGCAGGCACTTTGACTATCTAGGTTAACTAACGGGCACTTGGACTATGTAGGTTGCCTAGCGAGCACTTGGACTATGTAGGTTCCCTAGCAGGCACTTGGACTATGTAGGTTCCCTATCGGGTACTTGGACTGTCTAGGTTAACTAGAGGGCAATTGGACTGTCAATGTTACCTAGTGGGCACTTGGACTATGTATGTTCCCTAGCGGGCACTTGGGCTATCTATGTTACCTAGCGGGCACTTGGACTATGTAGGTTAACGAACGGGCACTTGGACTATGTCGGTTAATGAACGGGCACTTGGACTAAGTAGTTTACCTAGCAGGCACTTGGACTATGTAGGTTAACTAGCGGGCATTTGGACTATCTATGTTACCTAAGGGCACTTGGACTATGTACGTTCCCTAGCGGGCACTTGGGCTATCTATGTTACCTAGCGGGCACTTGGACTATGTAGGTTAACGAACGGGCACTTGGACTATGTAGGTAACCTAGTGGTCACATAGACTGTCTAGGTTACCTAGCGGGAACTTGGACTATGTAGGTTAACTAGCGGGCACTTGGACTATCTAGGTTAACTAGCGGGCCCTTGGTCTATGTAGGTTAACTAGCAGGCCTTTGGACTATATAGGTTACCTAGCGGGCACTTGGACTATGTAGGTTACCTAGCGGGCACTTGGACTCTCTAGGTTAACTAGCGGGCACTTGGATTATCTAGGTTAACGAACGGGCATTTGGACTATGTAGGTTACCTAGCCACCACTTGGACTATCTAGGTTAGCTAACAGGCACTTGCATTATCTAGGTTCCCTAGCGGGCACTTGTACGATCTAGGTTACCTAGCTGGCACTTGGACTATGTAGGTCAACTAGCGGGTCCTTGGACTATCTAGGTTAGCTAACGGGCACTTGGACTATGGATGTTCCAGAGCGGGCATTGGATTACATAGGTTGCCGAGCGGGCATTTAGACTATGTAGGTTTCCTTGCGGGCATTTGGACTATGTAGATTACCTAGCGGGCACTTGGACTATGTAGGTTACCCAATGGGCACTTGGACTATCTAGGTTAACGAACGGACACTTGGACTATGTAGGTTAGCTATCAGGCACTTGGACTATCTAGGTTACCTAGCAGGCACTTGGACTATGTAGGTTACCTAGCGGACACTTGGACGATTTAGGTTAACTAGCGGGCACTTGGACTATTTAGGTTAACTAGCGGGCACTTGCACTCTCTAGGTTACGTAGCGGACACTTGGACTATGTAGGTTATCTAGCGGGCACTTGGACTATCTAGGTTATCTAGCGGGCACTTGGACTACGTAGGTTAACTAAAAGGCACTTGGACTATCAAGGTTACCTAGCGGGCTCTTGGGCTATGTAGGTTACCAGCGGGCACTTGGACTATCTAGGTTAACGAACGTGCACTTGGACTATGTAGGTTAGCTATCAGGCACTTGGACTATCTAGGTTACCTAGCAGGCACTTGGACTATGTACGTTACCTAGCGGACACTTGGACGATTTAGGTTAACTAGCGGGCACTTGGACTATGTAGGTTAACTAGCGGGCATTTGGACTATCTAGGTTACCTAAGGGCACTTGGATTATGTACGTTCCCTAGCGGGCACTTGGGCTATCTATGTTACCTAGCGGGCACTTGGACAATGTATGTTAACGAACGGGCACTTGGACTATCTAAATTACCTACAGGCACTTGGACTATGTACGTTCCCTAGCGGACACTTGGGCTATCTACATTACCTAGCGGGCACTTGGACTATGTAGGTTGACGAAAGGGCACTTGGACTATGTAGGTAACCTAGTGGTCACTTGGACTGTCTAGGTTAACTAGCGGGCACTTGGACTATGTTGGTTAACTAGCGGGCAATTGCACTATCTAGGTTAACTAGCGGGCACTTGGACTATGTAGGTTCCCTAGCGGGCATTTGGACTATATAGGTTACCTAGCGGGCACTTGGATTATGTAGGTTACCTAGCGGGCACTTGGACTATGTAGGTTAACTAGCGGGCACTTGGATTATATAGTTTAACTAACAGGCACTTGGACTATGTATGTTCCAGAGCGGACAATTGAACTACGTAGGTTCCCTAGCGGGCACTTGGACTATCTATGTTAACTAGCGGGCACTTGAACTATGTAGGTTACCTAGCGGACACTTGCACTATGTAGGTTACCTAGCGGGCACTTGGACTATGTAGGTTAACAAAGGGCACTTGGACAATCTACGTTACCTAGCGGGCACTTGGACTATGTAGGTTAATGAAGAGGCACTTGGACTATGTAGGTAACCTAGTGGTCACTTGGACTGTCTAGGTTAACTAGCGGGCACTTGGACTATGTAGGTTAACTAGCGGGCACTTGGACTATCTAGGTTAACTAGCCGGCACTTGGACTATGTAGGTTCCCTAGCGGGCATTTGGAATATAGGGGTTACCTAGCGGGCACTTGGATTATGTAGGTTATCTAGCGGGCATTTGGACTATGTAGGTTAACTAGCGGGCACTTGGATTATCTAGTTTAACTAACAGGCACTTGGACTATATATGTTCCAGAGCGGACAATTGGACTATGTAGGTTCCCTAGCGGGCACTTGGACTATCTATGTAAACTAGCGGGCACTTGGACTATGTAGGTTACCTAGCGGACACTTGCACTATGTAGGTTACCTAGCGGGCACTTGGACTATGTAGGTTAACAAAGGGCACTTGGACAATCTATGTTAACTAGCGGGCACTTGGACTATCTAGGTTACCTAGCAGGCACTTGGATTATGAAGGATCCCTAGCGGGCAATTGGACTATGTAGGTTCCTTAGCGGGCACTTGGACTATTTAGGTTGCCTAGCGGGCACTTGTACTATGTAGGTTAACTAGCGTGCCCTTGGACTATCTAGGTTACGTAGCGGGCACTTGGTAGTTAGGTTAACTAGCGGGCACTTGGACTATGTAGGTTAACTAGCGGACACTTGCACGATCTAGGTAAACTAGCGGGCCATTGTACTACGTAGGTTAACTAGCGTGCCCTTGGACTATCTAAGTTTCCTAGCGGGCACTTGGACTATATAGGTTACCTAGTGGGCACTTGGACTATCTAGGTTAACGAACGGGCATTTGGAATATGCAGGTAAACTAGCGGTCACTTGGACTGTCTAGGTTACCTAGCGGGCACTTGGACTTCTAGGTTAACGAACGGGCTCTTGGACCATGTAGGTTGCCTAACGGGCACTTGGACTATCTAGGTTACCTAATGGTCACTTTGACTATCTAGGTTACATAGCGGGCACTTGGACTATGTAGGTTAACTAGCGAGCACTTGGACTCTAGGTTTCCTAGCGGGCACTTGGACTATCTAGGTTAACTAACGGGCACTTGGACTTTGTAGGTTCCCTAGCGGCCCTTGGACTATGTAAGTTCCCTAGCGGGCACTTGGACTATGTGGGTTCCCTAGCAGGCGTTTGGACTATCTAGGTTAACTAGCAGACCTTGGACTATGTAGGTTAATTAGCGGGCCTTGGACTATGTAGGTTACCTAGCGGGCACTTGGAGTATGTAGGTTCCCTATCGGGCACTTGGAGAATGTAGGTTAACTAGGGGGCACTAGGACTATGTAGGTTACCTAGTGGGCACTTGGACTATCTAGGTTAAGGAACGGGCACTTGGAATATGCAGGTAACCTAGCGGTCACTTGGACTGTCTAGGTTACCTAGCGGGCACTTGGACTTCTAGGTTAACGAACGGGCTCTTGGACCATGTAGGTTGCCTAACGGGCACTTGGACAATCTAGGTTACCTAACGGGCACTTTGACTATGTGGGTTCCCTAGCAGGCATTTTGACTATCTAGGTTAACTAGCAGACCTTGGACTATGTAGGTTACATAGCGGGCACTTGGACTCTAGGTTTCCTAGCGGGCACTTGGACTATCTAGGATAACTAACGGGCACTTGGACTATGTAGGTTCCCTAGCGGCCCTTGGACTATGTAAGTTCCCTAGCGGGCACTTGTACTATGTGGGTTCCCTAGCAGGCACTTGGACTATCTAGGTTAACTAGCCGGCACTTGGACTATGTAGGTTCCCTAGCGGGCATTTGGAATATAGGGGTTACCTAGCGGGCACTTGGATTATGTAGGTTATCTAGCGGGCACTTGGACTATGTAGGTTAACTAGCGGGCACTTGGATTATCTAGTTTAACTAACAGGCACTTGGACTATATATGTTCCAGAGCGGACAATTGGACTATGTAGGTTCCCTAGCGGGCACTTGGACTATCTATGTAAACTAGCGGGCACTTGGACTATGTAGGTTACCTAGCGGACACTTGCACTATGTAGGTTACCTAGCGGGCACTTGGACTATGTAGGTTAACAAAGGGCACTTGGACAATCTATGTTAACTAGCGGGCACTTGGACTATCTAGGTTACCTAGCAGGCACTTGGATTATGAAGGATCCCTAGCGGGCAATTGGACTATGTAGGTTCCTTAGCGGGCACTTGGACTATTTAGGTTGCCTAGCGGGCACTTGTACTATGTAGGTTAACTAGCGTGCCCTTGGACTATCTAGGTTACGTAGCGGGCACTTGGTAGTTAGGTTAACTAGCGGGCACTTGGACTATGTAGGTTAACTAGCGGACACTTGCACGATCTAGGTTAACTAGTGGGCCATTGTACTACGTAGGTTAACTAGCGTGCCCTTGGACTATCTAAGTTTCCTAGCGGGCACTTGGACTATATAGGTTACCTAGTGGGCACTTGGACTATCTAGGTTAACGAACGGGCATTTGGAATATGCAGGTAAACTAGCGGTCACTTGGACTGTCTAGGTTACCTAGCGGGCACTTGGACTTCTAGGTTAACGAACGGGCTCTTGGACCATGTAGGTTGCCTAACGGGCACTTGGACTATCTAGGTTACCTAATGGTCACTTTGACTATCTAGGTTACATAGCGGGCACTTGGACTATGTAGGTTAACTAGCGAGCACTTGGACTCTAGGTTTCCTAGCGGGCACTTGGACTATCTAGGTTAACTAACGGGCACTTGGACTTTGTAGGTTCCCTAGCGGCCCTTGGACTATGTAAGTTCCCTAGCGGGCACTTGGACTATGTGGGTTCCCTAGCAGGCGTTTGGACTATCTAGGTTAACTAGCAGACCTTGGACTATGTAGGTTAATTAGCGGGCCTTGGACTATGTAGGTTACCTAGCGGGCACTTGGAGTATGTAGGTTCCCTATCGGGCACTTGGAGAATGTAGGTTAACTAGGGGGCACTAGGACTATGTAGGTTACCTAGTGGGCACTTGGACTATCTAGGTTAAGGAACGGGCACTTGGAATATGCAGGTAACCTAGCGGTCACTTGGACTGTCTAGGTTACCTAGCGGGCACTTGGACTTCTAGGTTAACGAACGGGCTCTTGGACCATGTAGGTTGCCTAACGGGCACTTGGACTATCTAGGTTACCTAACGGGCACTTTGACTATGTGGGTTCCCTAGCAGGCATTTTGACTATCTAGGTTAACTAGCAGACCTTGGACTATGTAGGTTACATAGCGGGCACTTGGACTCTAGGTTTCCTAGCGGGCACTTGGACTATCTAGGTTAACTAACGGGCACTTGGACTATGTAGGTTCCCTAGCGGCCCTTGGACTATGTAAGTTCCCTAGCGGGCACTTGTACTATGTGGGTTCCCTAGCAGGCATTTGGACTATCTAGGTTAACTAGCAGACCTTGGACTATGTAGGTTAACTAGCGGGCCTTGGACTATGTAGGTTACCTAGCGGGCACGTGGAGTATGTAGGTTCCCTATCGGGCACTTTGAGAATGTAGGTTAACTAGGGGGCACTAGGACTATGTAGGTTACCTAGCGGGCCCTTGGACTATCTAGGTTACCTAGCGGGCATTTGGATTATGTAGGTTCCCTAGCGGGCATTTGGACTATATAGATTCCTTAGCGGGCACATAGACCTTGGAGGTTACCTAGCGGGCACTTGGACTATCTAGGTTACCTAGCTGGCACTTGAACTATCTATGTTACCTAGTGGGTACTTGGAGGATGTAGGTTACCTATCGGGCTGTTGGACAATCTAGGTTACCTAGCGGGCACTTGGACTATCTAGGTTAACTAACGGGCACTTGGACTATATAGGTTCCCTACCGGCCCTTGGACTATGTAATTTCCCTAGCGGGCACATGGACTATGTGGGTTCCCTAGCGGGCTTTTGGACTATCTAGGTTACCTAGCGGGCACTTGGACTTCTGGGTCAATGAATGGGCTTTTGGACCATGTAGGTTGCCTAACGGGCACTTGGACTATCTAGGTTACCTAACGGGCACTTTGACTATCTAGGTTACATAGCGGGCACTTGGACTATGTAGGTTAACTAGCGAGCACTTGGACTCTAGTTTACCTAGCGGGCACTTGGACTATCTAGGTTAACGAACGGGCACTTGGACTATGTAGGTAACCTAGCGGGCACTTGGACAGTCTAGGTTACCCAGCGGGCACCTGGACTATCTAGGTTAACGAACGGGCACTTGGACTATGTAGGTTACCTAGCGGGCATTTGGACTATATAGATAACCTAGCGGGTACTTAGACTTTGTAGGTTACCTAGCGGGCACTTGGACTATCTTGGTTACCTAGCAGGCACTTGAACTATCTACGTTGCCTAGCGAGTTCTTGGAGCATGTTGGTTACCTAGCGGGCTGTTGGACTATCTAGATTACCTAGCGGGCACTTGGACTATCTAGGTTAACTAACGGGCACTTGGACTATGTAGGTTCCCTAGCGGGCCGTTGGACTATTATGTAAGTTCCCTAGCGGGCACTTGGACTATGTGGGTTAACTAGAGGGCATTTGGACTATGTAGGTTACCTAGCGGACACTTGGAATATGTAGGTTCCCTATGGGGCACTTGGAGACTGTAGGTTAACTAGGGGGCACTAGGATTATGTAGGTTACCTAGCAGGCCCTTGGACTATCTAGGTTACCTAGCGGGCACTTGAACTATCTAGGTTACCTAGTGGGCACTTGGACTATGTAGGTTAACTAGCGGACACTTCGACTATCTAGGTTAGTTAACTGGCATTTGGACTATCGAGGTTACCTAGCGGGCACTTGGACTATGTAGGTTCCCTAGCGGGAACTTGGACTATTTAGGTTACCTAGCAGGCACTTGGACTATGTAGGTTCCCTATCGGGTACTTGGACTGTCTAGGTTAACTAGAGGGCAATTGGATGTCTATGTTACCTAGTGGGCACTTGGACTATGTATGTTCCCTAGCGGGCACTTGGGCTATCTATGTTACCAATGGGCACTTGGACTATGTAGGTTAACGAACGGGCACTTGGACTATGTCGGTTAATGAACGGGCACTTGGACTAAGTAGTTTACCTAGCAGGCACTTGGACTATGTAGGTTAACTAGCGGGCATTTGGACTATCTAGGTTACCTAAGGGCACTTGGACTATGTACGTTCCCTAGCGGGCACTTGGGCTATCTACGTTACCTAGCGGGCACTTGGACTATGTAGGTTAACGAACGGGCACTTGGACTATGTAGGTAACCTAGTGGTCACTTAGACTGTCTAGGTTACCTAGCGGGAACTTGGACTATGTAGGTTAACTAGCGGGCACTTGGACAATCTAGGTTAACTAGCGGGCCCTTGGTCTATGTAGGTTAACTAGCAGGCCTTTGGACTATATAGGTTACCTAGCGGGCAGTTGGACTATGTAGGTTACCTAGCGGGCACTTGGAATATCTAGGTTAACTAGCGGGCACTTGGATTATCTAGGTTAACGAACGGGCATTTGGACTATGTAGGTTACCTAGCCACCACTTGGACTATCTAGGTTAGTTAACAGGCACTTGGATTATCTAGGTTCCCTAGCGGGCACTTGTACGATCTAGGTTACCTAGCTGGCACTTGGACTATGTAGGTCAACTAGCGGGTCCTTGGACTATCTAGGTTAGCTAACGGGCACTTGGACTATGGATGTTCCAGAGCGGGCATTGGATTACGTAGGTTGCCGAGCGGGCATTTAGACTATGTAGGTTTCCTTGCGGGCATTTGGACTATGTAGGTTACCTAGCGGGCACTTGGACTATGTAGGTTCCCTAACGGGCACTTGGACTATGTAGGTTCCCTAGGGGTCACGTGGACTATGTAGGCTCCCTAGAGGGCACTTGGACTATGTAGGTTAACTAGCGAGCACTTGGACGATTTAGGTTAACTAACGGGCACTTGGACTATGTAGGTTAACTAGCGGGCACTTGCACTCTCTAGGTTACCTAGCGGACACTTGGACTATGTAGGTTATCTAGCGGGCACTTGGACTATGTAGGTTATCTAGCGGGCACTTGGACTACGTAGGTTAACTAAAAGGCACTTGGACTATCAAGGTTACCTAGCGGGCCGTTGGACTATGTAGGTTACCAGCGGGCACTTGGACTATCTAGGTTAACGAACGTGCACTTGGACTATGTAGGTTAGCTATCAGGCACTTGGACTATCTAGGTTACCTAGCAGGCACATGGACTATGTAGGTTACCTAACGGACACTTGGACGATTTAGGTTAACTAGCGGGCACTTGGATTATGTAGGTTAATTAGCGGGCACTTGGACTATCTAGGTTACCTAAGGGCACTTGGATTATGTACGTTCCCTAGCGGGCACTTGGTCTATCTACGTTACCTAGCGGGCACTTGGACAATGTAAGTTAACGAACGGGCACTTGGACTATCTAAATTACCTACGGGCACTTGGACTATGTACGTTCCCTAGCGGACACTTGGGCTATCTACGTTACCTAGCGGGCACTTGGACTATGTAGGTTAATGAAGAGGCACTTGGACTATGTAGGTAACCTAGTGGTCACTTGGACTGTCTAGGTTAACTAGCGGGCACTTGGACTATGTAGGTTAACTAGCGGGCACTTGGACTATCTAGGTTAACTAGCCGGCACTTGGACTATGTAGGTTCCCTAGCGGGCATTTGGAATATAGGGGTTACCTAGCGGGCACTTGGATTATGTAGGTTATCTAGCGGGCACTTGGACTATGTAGGTTAACTAGCGGGCACTTGGATTATCTAGTTTAACTAACAGGCACTTGGACTATATATGTTCCAGAGCGGACAATTGGACTATGTAGGTTCCCTAGCGGGCACTTGGACTATCTATGTAAACTAGCGGGCACTTGGACTATGTAGGTTACCTAGCGGACACTTGCACTATGTAGGTTACCTAGCGGGCACTTGGACTATGTAGGTTAACAAAGGGCACTTGGACAATCTATGTTAACTAGCGGGCACTTGGACTATCTAGGTTACCTAGCAGGCACTTGGATTATGAAGGATCCCTAGCGGGCAATTGGACTATGTAGGTTCCTTAGCGGGCACTTGGACTATTTAGGTTGCCTAGCGGGCACTTGTACTATGTAGGTTAACTAGCGTGCCCTTGGACTATCTAGGTTACGTAGCGGGCACTTGGTAGTTAGGTTAACTAGCGGGCACTTGGACTATGTAGGTTAACTAGCGGACACTTGCACGATCTAGGTTAACTAGCGGGCCATTGTACTACGTAGGTTAACTAGCGTGCCCTTGGACTATCTAAGTTTCCTAGCGGGCACTTGGACTATATAGGTTACCTAGTGGGCACTTGGACTATCTAGGTTAACGAACGGGCATTTGGAATATGCAGGTAAACTAGCGGTCACTTGGACTGTCTAGGTTACCTAGCGGGCACTTGGACTTCTAGGTTAACGAACGGGCTCTTGGACCATGTAGGTTGCCTAACGGGCACTTGGACTATCTAGGTTACCTAATGGTCACTTTGACTATCTAGGTTACATAGCGGGCACTTGGACTATGTAGGTTAACTAGCGAGCACTTGGACTCTAGGTTTCCTAGCGGGCACTTGGACTATCTAGGTTAACTAACGGGCACTTGGACTTTGTAGGTTCCCTAGCGGCCCTTGGACTATGTAAGTTCCCTAGCGGGCACTTGGACTATGTGGGTTCCCTAGCAGGCGTTTGGACTATCTAGGTTAACTAGCAGACCTTGGACTATGTAGGTTAATTAGCGGGCCTTGGACTATGTAGGTTACCTAGCGGGCACTTGGAGTATGTAGGTTCCCTATCGGGCACTTGGAGAATGTAGGTTAACTAGGGGGCACTAGGACTATGTAGGTTACCTAGTGGGCACTTGGACTATCTAGGTTAAGGAACGGGCACTTGGAATATGCAGGTAACCTAGCGGTCACTTGGACTGTCTAGGTTACCTAGCGGGCACTTGGACTTCTAGGTTAACGAACGGGCTCTTGGACCATGTAGGTTGCCTAACGGGCACTTGGACTATCTAGGTTACCTAACGGGCACTTTGACTATGTGGGTTCCCTAGCAGGCATTTTGACTATCTAGGTTAACTAGCAGACCTTGGACTATGTAGGTTACATAGCGGGCACTTGGACTCTAGGTTTCCTAGCGGGCACTTGGACTATCTAGGTTAACTAACGGGCACTTGGACTATGTAGGTTCCCTAGCGGCCCTTGGACTATGTAAGTTCCCTAGCGGGCACTTGTACTATGTGGGTTCCCTAGCAGGCATTTGGACTATCTAGGTTAACTAGCAGACCTTGGACTATGTAGGTTAACTAGCGGGCCTTGGACTATGTAGGTTACCTAGCGGGCACGTGGAGTATGTAGGTTCCCTATCGGGCACTTTGAGAATGTAGGTTAACTAGGGGGCACTAGGACTATGTAGGTTACCTAGCGGGCCCTTGGACTATCTAGGTTACCTAGCGGGCATTTGGATTATGTAGGTTCCCTAGCGGGCATTTGTACTATATAGATTCCTTAGCGGGCACATAGACCTTGGAGGTTACCTAGCGGGCACTTGGACTATCTAGGTTACCTAGCTGGCACTTGAACTATCTATGTTACCTAGTGGGTACTTGGAGGATGTAGGTTACCTATCGGGCTGTTGGACAATCTAGGTTACCTAGCGGGCACTTGGACTATCTAGGTTAACTAACGGGCACTTGGACTATATAGGTTCCCTACCGGCCCTTGGACTATGTAATTTCCCTAGCGGGCACATGGACTATGTGGGTTCCCTAGCGGGCTTTTGGACTATCTAGGTTACCTAGCGGGCACTTGGACTTCTGGGTCAATGAATGGGCTTTTGGACCATGTAGGTTGCCTAACGGGCACTTGGACTATCTAGGTTACCTAACGGGCACTTTGACTATCTAGGTTACATAGCGGGCACTTGGACTATGTAGGTTAACTAGCGAGCACTTGGACTCTAGTTTACCTAGCGGGCACTTGGACTATCTAGGTTAACGAACGGGCACTTGGACTATGTAGGTAACCTAGCGGGCACTTGGACAGTCTAGGTTACCCAGCGGGCACTTGGACTATCTAGGTTAACGAACGGGCACTTGGACTATGTAGGTTACCTAGCGGGCATTTGGACTATATAGATAACCTAGCGGGTACTTAGACTTTGTAGGTTACCTAGCGGGCACTTGGACTATCTTGGTTACCTAGCAGGCACTTGAACTATCTACGTTGCCTAGCGAGTTCTTGGAGCATGTTGGTTACCTAGCGGGCTGTTGGACTATCTAGATTACCTAGCGGGCACTTGGACTATCTAGGTTAACTAACGGGCACTTGGACTATGTAGGTTCCCTAGCGGGCCGTTGGACTATTATGTAAGTTCCCTAGCGGGCACTTGGACTATGTGGGTTAACTAGAGGGCATTTGGACTATGTAGGTTACCTAGCGGACACTTGGAATATGTAGGTTCCCTATGGGGCACTTGGAGACTGTAGGTTAACTAGGGGGCACTAGGACTATGTAGGTTACCTAGCAGGCCCTTGGACTATCTAGGTTACCTAGCGGGCACTTGAACTATCTAGGTTACCTAGTGGGCACTTGGACTATGTAGGTTAACTAGCGGACACTTCGACTATCTAGGTTAGTTAACTGGCATTTGGACTATCGAGGTTACCTAGCGGGCACTTGGACTATGTAGGTTCCCTAGCGGGAACTTGGACTATTTAGGTTACCTAGCAGGCACTTGGACTATGTAGGTTCCCTATCGGGTACTTGGACTGTCTAGGTTAACTAGAGGCAATTGGATGTCTATGTTACCTAGTGGGCACTTGGACTATGTATGTTCCCTAGCGGGCACTTGGGCTATCTATGTTACCAATGGGCACTTGGACTATGTAGGTTAACGAACGGGCACTTGGACTATGTCGGTTAATGAACGGGCACTTGGACTAAGTAGTTTACCTAGCAGGCACTTGGACTATGTAGGTTAACTAGCGGGCATTTGGACTATCTAGGTTACCTAAGGGCACTTGGACTATGTACGTTCCCTAGCGGGCACTTGGGCTATCTACGTTACCTAGCGGGCACTTGGACTATGTAGGTTAACGAACGGGCACTTGGACTATGTAGGTAACCTAGTGGTCACTTAGACTGTCTAGGTTACCTAGCGGGAACTTGGACTATGTAGGTTAACTAGCGGGCACTTGGACAATCTAGGTTAACTAGCGGGCCCTTGGTCTATGTAGGTTAACTAGCAGGCCTTTGGACTATATAGGTTACCTAGCGGGCAGTTGGACTATGTAGGTTACCTAGCGGGCACTTGGAATATCTAGGTTAACTAGCGGGCACTTGGATTATCTAGGTTAACGAACGGGCATTAGGACTATGTAGGTTACCTAGCCACCACTTGGACTATCTAGGTTAGTTAACAGGCACTTGGATTATCTAGGTTCCCTAGCGGGCACTTGTACGATCTAGGTTACCCAGCTGGCACTTGGACTATGTAGGTCAACTAGCGGGTCCTTGGACTATCTAGGTTAGCTAACGGGCACTTGGACTATGGATGTTCCAGAGCGGGCATTGGATTACGTAGGTTGCCGAGCGGGCATTTAGACTATGTAGGTTTCCTTGCGGGCATTTGGACTATGTAGGTTACCTAGCGGGCACTTGGACTATGTAGGTTCCCTATCGGGCACTTGGACTATGTAGGTTCCCTAGGGGTCACGTGGACTATGTAGGCTCCCTAGAGGGCACTTGGACTATGTAGGTTAACTAGCGAGCACTTGGACGATTTAGGTTAACTAACGGGGACTTGGACTATGTAGGTTAACTAGCGGGCACTTGCACTCTCTAGGTTACCTAGCGGACACTTGGACTATGTAGGTTATCTAGCGGGCACTTGGACTATGTAGGTTATCTAGCGGGCACTTGGACTACGTAGGTTAACTAAAAGGCACTTGGACTATCAAGGTTACCTAGCGGGCCGTTGGACTATGTAGGTTACCAGCGGGCACTTGGACTATCTAGGTTAACGAACGTGCACTTGGACTATGTAGGTTAGCTATCAGGCACTTGGACTATCTAGGTTACCTAGCAGGCACATGGACTATGTAGGTTACCTAACGGACACTTGGACGATTTAGGTTAACTAGCGGGCACTTGGATTATGTAGGTTAATTAGCGGGCACTTGGACTATCTAGGTTACCTAAGGGCACTTGGATTATGTACGTTCCCTAGCGGGCACTTGGACAATGTAAGTTAACGAACGGGCACTTGGACTATCTAAATTACCTACGGGCACTTGGACTATGTACGTTCCCTAGCGGACACTTGGGCTATCTACGTTACCTAGCGGGCACTTGGACTATGTAGGTTAATGAAGAGGCACTTGGACTATGTAGGTAACCTAGTGGTCACTTGGACTGTCTAGGTTAACTAGCGGGCACTTGGACTATGTAGGTTAACTAGCGGGCACTTGGACTATCTAGGTTAACTAGCCGGCACTTGGACTATGTAGGTTCCCTAGCGGGCATTTGGAATATAGGGGTTACCTAGCGGGCACTTGGATTATGTAGGTTATCTAGCGGGCACTTGGACTATGTAGGTTAACTAGCGGGCACTTGGATTATCTAGTTTAACTAACAGGCACTTGGACTATATATGTTCCAGAGCGGACAATTGGACTATGTAGGTTCCCTAGCGGGCACTTGGACTATCTATGTAAACTAGCGGGCACTTGGACTATGTAGGTTACCTAGCGGACACTTGCACTATGTAGGTTACCTAGCGGGCACTTGGACTATGTAGGTTAACAAAGGGCACTTGGACAATCTATGTTAACTAGCGGGCACTTGGACTATCTAGGTTACCTAGCAGGCACTTGGATTATGAAGGATCCCTAGCGGGCAATTGGACTATGTAGGTTCCTTAGCGGGCACTTGGACTATTTAGGTTGCCTAGCGGGCACTTGTACTATGTAGGTTAACTAGCGTGCCCTTGGACTATCTAGGTTACGTAGCGGGCACTTGGTAGTTAGGTTAACTAGCGGGCACTTGGACTATGTAGGTTAACTAGCGGACACTTGCACGATCTAGGTTAACTAGCGGGCCATTGTACTACGTAGGTTAACTAGCGTGCCCTTGGACTATCTAAGTTTCCTAGCGGGCACTTGGACTATATAGGTTACCTAGTGGGCACTTGGACTATCTAGGTTAACGAACGGGCATTTGGAATATGCAGGTAAACTAGCGGTCACTTGGACTGTCTAGGTTACCTAGCGGGCACTTGGACTTCTAGGTTAACGAACGGGCTCTTGGACCATGTAGGTTGCCTAACGGGCACTTGGACTATCTAGGTTACCTAATGGTCACTTTGACTATCTAGGTTACATAGCGGGCACTTGGACTATGTAGGTTAACTAGCGAGCACTTGGACTCTAGGTTTCCTAGCGGGCACTTGGACTATCTAGGTTAACTAACGGGCACTTGGACTTTGTAGGTTCCCTAGCGGCCCTTGGACTATGTAAGTTCCCTAGCGGGCACTTGGACTATGTGGGTTCCCTAGCAGGCGTTTGGACTATCTAGGTTAACTAGCAGACCTTGGACTATGTAGGTTAATTAGCGGGCCTTGGACTATGTAGGTTACCTAGCGGGCACTTGGAGTATGTAGGTTCCCTATCGGGCACTTGGAGAATGTAGGTTAACTAGGGGGCACTAGGACTATGTAGGTTACCTAGTGGGCACTTGGACTATCTAGGTTAAGGAACGGGCACTTGGAATATGCAGGTAACCTAGCGGTCACTTGGACTGTCTAGGTTACCTAGCGGGCACTTGGACTTCTAGGTTAACGAACGGGCTCTTGGACCATGTAGGTTGCCTAACGGGCACTTGGACTATCTAGGTTACCTAACGGGCACTTTGACTATGTGGGTTCCCTAGCAGGCATTTTGACTATCTAGGTTAACTAGCAGACCTTGGACTATGTAGGTTACATAGCGGGCACTTGGACTCTAGGTTTCCTAGCGGGCACTTGGACTATCTAGGTTAACTAACGGGCACTTGGACTATGTAGGTTCCCTAGCGGCCCTTGGACTATGTAAGTTCCCTAGCGGGCACTTGTACTATGTGGGTTCCCTAGCAGGCATTTGGACTATCTAGGTTAACTAGCAGACCTTGGACTATGTAGGTTAACTAGCGGGCCTTGGACTATGTAGGTTACCTAGCGGGCACGTGGAGTATGTAGGTTCCCTATCGGGCACTTTGAGAATGTAGGTTAACTAGGGGGCACTAGGACTATGTAGGTTACCTAGCGGGCATTTGGATTATGTAGGTTCCCTAGCGGGCATTTGTACTATATAGATTCCTTAGCGGGCACATAGACCTTGGAGGTTACCTAGCGGGCACTTGGACTATCTAGGTTACCTAGCTGGCACTTGAACTATCTATGTTACCTAGTGGGTACTTGGAGGATGTAGGTTACCTATCGGGCTGTTGGACAATCTAGGTTACCTAGCGGGCACTTGGACTATCTAGGTTAACTAACGGGCACTTGGACTATATAGGTTCCCTACCGGCCCTTGGACTATGTAATTTCCCTAGCGGGCACATGGACTATGTGGGTTCCCTAGCGGGCTTTTGGACTATCTAGGTTACCTAGCGGGCACTTGGACTTCTGGGTCAATGAATGGGCTTTTGGACCATGTAGGTTGCCTAACGGGCACTTGGACTATCTAGGTTACCTAACGGGCACTTTGACTATCTAGGTTACATAGCGGGCACTTGGACTATGTAGGTTAACTAGCGAGCACTTGGACTCTAGTTTACCTAGCGGGCACTTGGACTATCTAGGTTAACGAACGGGCACTTGGACTATGTAGGTAACCTAGCGGGCACTTGGACAGTCTAGGTTACCCAGCGGGCACTTGGACTATCTAGGTTAACGAACGGGCACTTGGACTATGTAGGTTACCTAGCGGGCATTTGGACTATATAGATAACCTAGCGGGTACTTAGACTTTGTAGGTTACCTAGCGGGCACTTGGACTATCTTGGTTACCTAGCAGGCACTTGAACTATCTACGTTGCCTAGCGAGTTCTTGGAGCATGTTGGTTACCTAGCGGGCTGTTGGACTATCTAGATTACCTAGCGGGCACTTGGACTATCTAGGTTAACTAACGGGCACTTGGACTATGTAGGTTCCCTAGCGGGCCGTTGGACTATTATGTAAGTTCCCTAGCGGGCACTTGGACTATGTGGGTTAACTAGAGGGCATTTGGACTATGTAGGTTACCTAGCGGACACTTGGAATATGTAGGTTCCCTATGGGGCACTTGGAGACTGTAGGTTAACTAGGGGGCACTAGGACTATGTAGGTTACCTAGCAGGCCCTTGGACTATCTAGGTTACCTAGCGGGCACTTGAACTATCTAGGTTACCTAGTGGGCACTTGGACTATGTAGGTTAACTAGCGGACACTTCGACTATCTAGGTTAGTTAACTGGCATTTGGACTATCGAGGTTACCTAGCGGGCACTTGGACTATGTAGGTTCCCTAGCGGGAACTTGGACTATTTAGGTTACCTAGCAGGCACTTGGACTATGTAGGTTCCCTATCGGGTACTTGGACTGTCTAGGTTAACTAGAGGGCAATTGGATGTCTATGTTACCTAGTGGGCACTTGGACTATGTATGTTCCCTAGCGGGCACTTGGGCTATCTATGTTACCAATGGGCACTTGGACTATGTAGGTTAACGAACGGGCACTTGGACTATGTCGGTTAATGAACGGGCACTTGGACTAAGTAGTTTACCTAGCAGGCACTTGGACTATGTAGGTTAACTAGCGGGCATTTGGACTATCTAGGTTACCTAAGGGCACTTGGACTATGTACGTTCCCTAGCGGGCACTTGGGCTATCTACGTTACCTAGCGGGCACTTGGACTATGTAGGTTAACGAACGGGCACTTGGACTATGTAGGTAACCTAGTGGTCACTTAGACTGTCTAGGTTACCTAGCGGGAACTTGGACTATGTAGGTTAACTAGCGGGCACTTGGACAATCTAGGTTAACTAGCGGGCCCTTGGTCTATGTAGGTTAACTAGCAGGCCTTTGGACTATATAGGTTACCTAGCGGGCAGTTGGACTATGTAGGTTACCTAGCGGGCACTTGGAATATCTAGGTTAACTAGCGGGCACTTGGATTATCTAGGTTAACGAACGGGCATTAGGACTATGTAGGTTACCTAGCCACCACTTGGACTATCTAGGTTAGTTAACAGGCACTTGGATTATCTAGGTTCCCTAGCGGGCACTTGTACGATCTAGGTTACCCAGCTGGCACTTGGACTATGTAGGTCAACTAGCGGGTCCTTGGACTATCTAGGTTAGCTAACGGGCACTTGGACTATGGATGTTCCAGAGCGGGCATTGGATTACGTAGGTTGCCGAGCGGGCATTTAGACTATGTAGGTTTCCTTGCGGGCATTTGGACTATGTAGGTTACCTAGCGGGCACTTGGACTATGTAGGTTCCCTATCGGGCACTTGGACTATGTAGGTTCCCTAGGGGTCACGTGGACTATGTAGGCTCCCTAGAGGGCACTTGGACTATGTAGGTTAACTAGCGAGCACTTGGACGATTTAGGTTAACTAACGGGGACTTGGACTATGTAGGTTAACTAGCGGGCACTTGCACTCTCTAGGTTACCTAGCGGACACTTGGACTATGTAGGTTATCTAGCGGGCACTTGGACTATGTAGGTTATCTAGCGGGCACTTGGACTACGTAGGTTAACTAAAAGGCACTTGGACTATCAAGGTTACCTAGCGGGCCGTTGGACTATGTAGGTTACCAGCGGGCACTTGGACTATCTAGGTTAACGAACGTGCACTTGGACTATGTAGGTTAGCTATCAGGCACTTGGACTATCTAGGTTACCTAGCAGGCACATGGACTATGTAGGTTACCTAACGGACACTTGGACGATTTAGGTTAACTAGCGGGCACTTGGATTATGTAGGTTAATTAGCGGGCACTTGGACTATCTAGGTTACCTAAGGGCACTTGGATTATGTACGTTCCCTAGCGGGCACTTGGACAATGTAAGTTAACGAACGGGCACTTGGACTATCTAAATTACCTACGGGCACTTGGACTATGTACGTTCCCTAGCGGACACTTGGGCTATCTACGTTACCTAGCGGGCACTTGGACTATGTAGGTTAATGAAGAGGCACTTGGACTATGTAGGTAACCTAGTGGTCACTTGGACTGTCTAGGTTAACTAGCGGGCACTTGGACTATGTAGGTTAACTAGCGGGCATTTGGACTATCTAGGTTAACTAGCCGGCACTTGGACTATGTAGGTTCCCTAGCGGGCATTTGGAATATAGTGGTTACCTAGCGGGCACTTGGATTATGTAGGTTATCTAGCGGGCACTTGGACTATGTAGGTTAACTAGCGGGCACTTGGATTATCTAGTTTAACTAACAGGCACTTGGACTATATATGTTCCAGAGCGGACAATTGGACTATGTAGGTTCCCTAGCGGGCACTTGGACTATCTATGTAAACTAGCGGGCACTTGGACTATGTAGGTTACCTAGCGGACACTTGCACTATGTAGGTTACCTAGCGGGCACTTGGACTATGTAGGTTAACAAAGGGCACTTGGACAATCTATGTTAACTAGCGGGCACTTGGACTATCTAGGTTACCTAGCAGGCACTTGGATTATGAAGGATCCCTAGCGGGCAATTGGACTATGTAGGTTCCTTAGCGGGCACTTGGACTATTTAGGTTGCCTAGCGGGCACTTGTACTATGTAGGTTAACTAGCGTGCCCTTGGACTATCTAGGTTACGTAGCGGGCACTTGGTAGTTAGGTTAACTAGCGGGCACTTGGACTATGTAGGTTAACTAGCGGACACTTGCACGATCTAGGTTAACTAGCGGGCCATTGTACTACGTAGGTTAACTAGCGTGCCCTTGGACTATCTAAGTTTCCTAGCGGGCACTTGGACTATATAGGTTACCTAGTGGGCACTTGGACTATCTAGGTTAACGAACGGGCATTTGGAATATGCAGGTAAACTAGCGGTCACTTGGACTGTCTAGGTTACCTAGCGGGCACTTGGACTTCTAGGTTAACGAACGGGCTCTTGGACCATGTAGGTTGCCTAACGGGCACTTGGACTATCTAGGTTACCTAATGGTCACTTTGACTATCTAGGTTACATAGCGGGCACTTGGACTATGTAGGTTAACTAGCGAGCACTTGGACTCTAGGTTTCCTAGCGGGCACTTGGACTATCTAGGTTAACTAATGGGCACTTGGACTTTGTAGGTTCCCTAGCGGCCCTTGGACTATGTAAGTTCCCTAGCGGGCACTTGGACTATGTGGGTTCCCTAGCAGGCGTTTGGACTATCTAGGTTAACTAGCAGACCTTGGACTATGTAGGTTAATTAGCGGGCCTTGGACTATGTAGGTTACCTAGCGGGCACTTGGAGTATGTAGGTTCCCTATCGGGCACTTGGAGAATGTAGGTTAACTAGGGGGCACTAGGACTATGTAGGTTACCTAGTGGGCACTTGGACTATCTAGGTTAAGGAACGGGCACTTGGAATATGCAGGTAACCTAGCGGTCACTTGGACTGTCTAGGTTACCTAGCGGGCACTTGGACTTCTAGGTTAACGAACGGGCTCTTGGACCATGTAGGTTGCCTAACGGGCACTTGGACTATCTAGGTTACCTAACGGGCACTTTGACTATGTGGGTTCCCTAGCAGGCATTTTGACTATCTAGGTTAACTAGCAGACCTTGGACTATGTAGGTTACATAGCGGGCACTTGGACTCTAGGTTTCCTAGCGGGCACTTGGACTATCTAGGTTAACTAACGGGCACTTGGACTATGTAGGTTCCCTAGCGGCCCTTGGACTATGTAAGTTCCCTAGCGGGCACTTGTACTATGTGGGTTCCCTAGCAGGCATTTGGACTATCTAGGTTAACTAGCAGACCTTGGACTATGTAGGTTAACTAGCGGGCCTTGGACTATGTAGGTTACCTAGCGGGCACGTGGAGTATGTAGGTTCCCTATCGGGCACTTTGAGAATGTAGGTTAACTAGGGGGCACTAGGACTATGTAGGTTACCTAGCGGGCCCTTGGACTATCTAGGTTACCTAGCGGGCATTTGGATTATGTAGGTTCCCTAGCGGGCATTTGGACTATATAGATTCCTTAGCGGGCACATAGACCTTGGAGGTTACCTAGCGGGCACTTGGACTATCTAGGTTACCTAGCTGGCACTTGAACTATCTATGTTACCTAGTGGGTACTTGGAGGATGTAGGTTACCTATCGGGCTGTTGGACAATCTAGGTTACCTAGCGGGCACTTGGACTATCTAGGTTAACTAACGGGCACTTGGACTATATAGGTTCCCTACCGGCCCTTGGACTATGTAATTTCCCTAGCGGGCACATGGACTATGTGGGTTCCCTAGCGGGCTTTTGGACTATCTAGGTTACCTAGCGGGCACTTGGACTTCTGGGTCAATGAATGGGCTTTTGGACCATGTAGGTTGCCTAACGGGCACTTGGACTATCTAGGTTACCTAACGGGCACTTTGACTATCTAGGTTACATAGCGGGCACTTGGACTATGTAGGTTAACTAGCGAGCACTTGGACTCTAGTTTACCTAGCGGGCACTTGGACTATCTAGGTTAACGAACGGGCACTTGGACTATGTAGGTAACCTAGCGGGCACTTGGACAGTCTAGGTTACCCAGCGGGCACTTGGACTATCTAGGTTAACGAACGGGCACTTGGACTATGTAGGTTACCTAGCGGGCATTTGGACTATATAGATAACCTAGCGGGTACTTAGACTTTGTAGGTTACCTAGCGGGCACTTGGACTATCTTGGTTACCTAGCAGGCACTTGAACTATCTACGTTGCCTAGCGAGTTCTTGGAGCATGTTGGTTACCTAGCGGGCTGTTGGACTATCTAGATTACCTAGCGGGCACTTGGACTATCTAGGTTAACTAACGGGCACTTGGACTATGTAGGTTCCCTAGCGGGCCGTTGGACTATTATGTAAGTTCCCTAGCGGGCACTTGGACTATGTGGGTTAACTAGAGGGCATTTGGACTATGTAGGTTACCTAGCGGACACTTGGAATATGTAGGTTCCCTATGGGGCACTTGGAGACTGTAGGTTAACTAGGGGGCACTAGGACTATGTAGGTTACCTAGCAGGCCCTTGGACTATCTAGGTTACCTAGCGGGCACTTGAACTATCTAGGTTACCTAGTGGGCACTTGGACTATGTAGGTTAACTAGCGGACACTTCGACTATCTAGGTTAGTTAACTGGCATTTGGACTATCGAGGTTACCTAGCGGGCACTTGGACTATGTAGGTTCCCTAGCGGGAACTTGGACTATTTAGGTTACCTAGCAGGCACTTGGACTATGTAGGTTCCCTATCGGGTACTTGGACTGTCTAGGTTAACTAGAGGGCAATTGGATGTCTATGTTACCTAGTGGGCACTTGGACTATGTATGTTCCCTAGCGGGCACTTGGGCTATCTATGTTACCAATGGGCACTTGGACTATGTAGGTTAACGAACGGGCACTTGGACTATGTCGGTTAATGAACGGGCACTTGGACTAAGTAGTTTACCTAGGAGGCACTTGGACTATGTAGGTTAACTAGCGGGCATTTGGACTATCTAGGTTACCTAAGGGCACTTGGACTATGTACGTTCCCTAGCGGGCACTTGGGCTATCTACGTTACCTAGCGGGCACTTGGACTATGTAGGTTAACGAACGGGCACTTGGACTATGTAGGTAACCTAGTGGTCACTTAGACTGTCTAGGTTACCTAGCGGGAACTTGGACTATGTAGGTTAACTAGCGGGCACTTGGACAATCTAGGTTAACTAGCGGGCCCTTGGTCTATGTAGGTTAACTAGCAGGCCTTTGGACTATATAGGTTACCTAGCGGGCAGTTGGACTATGTAGGTTACCTAGCGGGCACTTGGAATATCTAGGTTAACTAGCGGGCACTTGGATTATCTAGGTTAACGAACGGGCATTTGGACTATGTAGGTTACCTAGCCACCACTTGGACTATCTAGGTTAGTTAACAGGCACTTGGATTATCTAGGTTCCCTAGCGGGCACTTGTACGATCTAGGTTACCTAGCTGGCACTTGGACTATGTAGGTCAACTAGCGGGTCCTTGGACTATCTAGGTTAGCTAACGGGCACTTGGACTATGGATGTTCCAGAGCGGGCATTGGATTACGTAGGTTGCCGAGCGGGCATTTAGACTATGTAGGTTTCCTTGCGGGCATTTGGACTATGTAGGTTACCTAGCGGGCACTTGGACTATGTAGGTTCCCTAAAGGGCACTTGGACTATGTAGGTTCCCTAGGGGTCACGTGGACTATGTAGGCTCCCTAGAGGGCACTTGGACTATGTAGGTTAACTAGCGGGCAAATGGACTATCCAGGTTACCAAGCAGGCACTTGGACTATGTAGGTTACCCAATGGGCACTTGGACAATCTAGGTTAACGAACGGACACTTGGACTATGTAGGTTAGCTATCAGGCACTTGGACTATCTAGGTTACCTAGCAGGCACTTGGACTATGTAGGTTACCTAGCGGACACTTGGACGATTTAGGTTAACTAGCGGGCACTTGGACTATGTAGGTTAACTAGCGGGCACTTGCACTCTCTAGGTTACCTAGCGGACACTTGGACTATGTAGGTTATCTAGCGGGCACTTGGACTATGTAGGTTATCTAGCGGGCACTTGGACTACGTAGGTTAACTAAAAGGCACTTGGACTATCAAGGTTACCTAGCGGGCTCTTGGACTATATAGGTTACCAGCGGGCACTTGGACTATCTAGGTTAACGAACGTGCACTTGGACTATGTAGGTTAGCTATCAGGCACTTGGACTATCTAGGTTACCTAGCAGGAACTTGGACTATGTAGGTTACCTAGCGGACACTTGGACGATTTAGGGAAACTAGCGGGCACTTGGACGATGTAGGTTAACTAGCGGGCATTTGGACTATCTAGGTTACCTAAGGGCACTTGGATTATGTACGTTCCCTAGCGGGCACTTGGTCTATCTACGTTACCTAGCGGGCACTTGGACAATGTAAGTTAACGAACGGGCACTTGGACTATCTAAATTACCTACGGGCACTTGAACTATGTACGTTCCCTAGCGGACACTTTGGCTATCTACGTTACCTAGCGGGCACTTGGACTATGTAGGTTAACGAACAGGCACTTGGACTATGTAGGTAACCTAGTGGTCACTAGCACTGTCTAGGTTAACTAGCGGGCACTTGGACTATGTAGGTTAACTAGCGGGCACTTGGACTATCTAGGTTAAATAGCGGGCACTTGGACTATGTAGGTTTCCTAGCGGGCATTTGGACTATATAGGTTACCTAGCGGGCACTTGGATTATGTAGGTTACCTAGCGGGCACTTGGACTATGTAGGTTAACTAGCGGGCACTTCGATTACCTAGTTTAACTAACAGGCACTTGGACTATGTATGTTCCAGAGCGGACAATTGAACTATGTAGGTTCCCTAGCGGGCACTTGGACTATCTATGTTAACTAGCGGGCACTTGGACTATGTAGGTTACCTAGCGGACACTTGCACTATGTAGGTTACCTAGCGGGCACTTGGACTATGTAGGTTAACAAAGGGCACTTGGACAATCTATGTTAACTAGCGGGCACTTGGACTATCTAGGTTACCTAGCAGGCACTTGGATTATGAAGGATCCCTAGTGGGCAATTGGACTATGTAGGTTCCTTAGCGGGCACTTGGACTATCTAGGTTGCCTAGCGGACACTTGTACTATGTAGGTTAACTAGCGTGCCCTTGGACTATCTAGGTTACGTAGCGGGCACTTGGTATGTAGGTTAACTAGCTGCACTTGGACTATGTAGGTTAACTAGCGGACACTTGCACGATCTAGGTTAACTAGCGGGCCCTTGTACTACGTAGGTTAACTAGCGTGCCCTTGGACTATCTAGGTTTCCTAGCGGGCACTTGGACTATATATGTTACCTAGTGGGCACTTGGACTATCTAGGTTAACGAACGGGCACTTGCAATATGCAGGTAACCTAGCGGTCACTTGGACTGTCTAGGTTACCTAGCGGGCACTTGGACTTCTAGGTTAACGAACGGGCTCTTGGACCATGTAGGTTGCCTAACGGGCACTTGGACTATCTAGGGTACCTAACGGGCACTTTGACTATCTAGGTTACATAGTGGGCACTTGGACTATGTAGGTTAACTAGCGAGCACTTGGACTCTAGGTTTCCTAGCGGGCACTTGGACTATCTAGGTTAACTAACGGGCACTTGGACTATGTAGGTTCCCTAGCGGCCCTTGGACTATGTAAGTTCCCTAGCGGGCACTTGGACTATGTGGGTAACCTAGCAGGCATTTGGACTATCTAGGTTAACTAGCAGACCTTGGACTATGTAGGTTAACTAGCGGGCCTTGGACTATGTAGGTTACCTAGCGGGCTCTTGGAGTATGTAGGTTCCCTATCGGGCACTTGGAGAATGTAGGTTAACTAGGGGGCACTAGGACTATGTAGGTTACCTAGCGGGCCCTTGGACTATCTAGGTTACCTAGCGGGCATTTGGATTCTGTAGGTTCCCTAGCGGGCATTTGGACTATATAGATTCCTTAGCGGGCACATAGACCTTGTAGGTTACCTAGCGGGCACTTGGACTATCTAGGTTACCTAGCTGGCACATGAACTATCTACGTTACCTAGTGGGCACTTGGACTTCTGGGTCAATGAATGGGCTTTTGGACCATGTAGGTTGCCTAACGGGCACTTGGACTACCTAGGTTACCTAGCGGGCATTTGGATTATGAAGGCTCCCTAGTGGGCATTTGGACTATATAGATTCCTTAGCGGGCACATATACTTTGTAGGTTACCTAGCTGGCACTTGAAGTATCTACGTTACCTAGCGGGTACTTGGAGTATGTAGGTTACCTACCGGGCTGTTGGACTATCTAGGTTACCTAGCGGGCACTTGGACTATCTAGGTTAACTAACGGGCACTTGGACTATGTAGGTTCCCTAGCGGCCCTTGGACTATGTAAGTTCCCTAGCGGGCACTTGGACTATGTGTGTTCCCTAGCGGGCATTTGGACTATCTAGGTTACTTAACGGGCACTTGGACTATGTAGGTTAACTAGCGGTCATTTGGACTATGTATGTTAGCTAGCGGGCACTTGGACTGTCTAGGTTACCTAGCGGGCACTTGGATTATCTAGGTTAACGAACGGGCACTTGGACTATGTAGGTTACCTAGCCGCCACTTGGACTATCTAGGTTAGCTAAAAGGCACTTGGACTATCTAGGTTCCCTAGCGGGCACTTGTACTATCTAGGTTACCTAGCTGGCACTTGGATTTTGTAGGTTAACTAGCGGGCACTTGGACTATCTAGGTTACGTAGTGGGCACTTGGAGTATTTACGTTCCCTAGCGGGCACTTGGGCTATCTACGTTACCTAGCGGGCACTTGGACTATGTAGGTTAACGAACGGGCACTTGGACTATGTAGGTAACCTAGTGGTCACTTGGACTGTCTAGGTTACCTAGCGGGAACTTGGACAATGTAGGTTAACTAGCGGGCACTTGGACTATGTAAGCTAACTAGAGGGCACTTTGATGATCCTGATTAACTAGCGGGCACTTGGACTATCTAGGTTAAGTAGCGCGCGCTTGGACTATGTAGGTTCCCTAGCGGGCATTTGGACTATATAGGTTACCTAGCGAGCACTTGGACTATGTAGGTTACCTAGCGGGCACTTGGACTATCTAGTTTAACTAGCGGGCACTTGGATTATCTAGGTTAACTAACGGGCACTTGGACTATGTATGATCCAGAGCGGGCAATTGGACTATGTAGGTTCCCTAGCGGGACTTGGACTATCTAGGTTCCCTAAAGGGCACTTGGACTATCTAGATTACCGAACGGGCACTTGGACTATCTAGGTTACCTAGTGGGCACTTGGACTATGTAGGTTAAGTAGCGGACAATTGGACGATCTAGGTTAACTAGCGGACACTTGCACTATGTAGGTTAACTAGCGGGCACTTGCACTCTCTAGGTTACCTACGGGGCACTTGGACTATGTACCTAACCTAGAGGCACTTGGAAAATCTACGTTAACTAGCGGGCACTTGGACTATGTAGGTTACCTAGCAGACACTTGCACTATGTAGGTTACCTAGCGGTCACTTGGACTATGTAGGTTAACTAGAGGACACTTGGACGATCTAGGTTAACTAGGGGGCACTTGCACGATCTAGGTTTACTAACGGGCACTTGAATTATCAAAGTTAACAAGCGAGCCCTTGGACTATGTAGGTTAACTAGTGGGCCCTTGGACTATCTGGGTTACCTAGATAGCACTTGGAGAATATAGGTTCCCTAACGGGCACTTGTACAATCTAGGGTAACGAATGGGCTCTTGGACTGTCTAGGTTACATAGCGGGCACTTGGACTTCTAGGTTAACGAACGGGCACTTGGACTATGTATGTTGCCCAGCGGGCACTTGGACTATCTAGGTTAGGTAACGGGCACTTGGACTATCTAGGTTACCTAGCGGGAACTTGGACTGTCTAGGTTACCTTGCGGGCACTTGGATTATCTAGGTTAACGAACGGGCACTTGGACTATGTAGGTTACGTAGCCGCCACTTGGACTATCTAGGTTAACTAACAGGCACTTGGATTATCTAGGTTCCCTAGCGGGCACTTTCACTATCTAGGTTACCTAGCGGGCCCTTGGACTATGTAGGTTAATTAGCGGGCACTTGGACTATCTAGGTTACCTAAAGGGCACTTGGACTATGTATGTTCCAGAGCGGGCACTTGGATTATGTAGGTTGCCTAGCGAGCATTTAGACTATGTAGGTTTCCTTGCGGGCATTTGGACTATGTAGGTTACCTAGCGGGCACTTGGAATATGTAGTTTCCCTAACGGGCACTTGGATTATCTAGGTTAACGAACGGGCACTTGGACTATGTGGGTTACCTAGCCGCCACTTTGACTATCTAGGTTAGCTAACAGGCACTTGGATTATCTAGGTTCCCTAGCGGGCACTTGTACTATCTAGGTTACCTAGCTGTCACTTGGACTCTGTAGGTCAACTAGCGGGCCCTTGGACTATCTAGGTTAGCTAACGGGCACTTGGACTATGTATGTTCCAGAGCGGGCACTTGGATTATGTAGGTTGCCTAGCAAGCATTTAGACTATGTAGGTTTCCTTGCGGGCATTTGGACTATGTAGGTTACCTAGCGGGCACTTGGAATATGTAGTTTCCCTAACGGGCACTTGGACTATGTAGGTTCCCTAGCGGTCACGTGGACTATGTAGGCTCCCTAGAAGGCACTTGGACTATGTAGGTTAACTAGCGGGCACTTGGACTATCCAGGTTACCAAGCAGGCACTTGGACTATGTAGGTTACCCAATGGGCACTTGGACTATCTAGGTTAACGAACGGACACTTGGACTATGTAGGTTAGCTATCAGGCACTTTGACTATCTAGGTTACCTAGCAGTCACATGGACTATGTAGGTAACCTAGCGGGCACTTGGACTGTCTAGGTTACCTAGCGGGCACTTGAACTATCTAGGTTACCTAGTGGGCACTTGGACTATGTAGGTTAACTAGCGGACATTTGGACTATGTAGTTTCCCTAACGGGCACTTGGACTATGTAGGTTCCCTAGCGGTCACGTGGACTATGTAGGCTCCCTAGAAGGCACTTGGACTATGTAGGTTAACTAGCGGGTACTTGGACTATCCAGGTTACCAAGCGGGCACTTGGACTATGTAGGTTACCCAATGGGCACTTGGACTATCTAGGTTAACGAACGGACACTTGGACTATGTAGGTTAGCTATCAGGCACTTTGAATATCTAGGTTACCTAACAGTCACATGGACTATGTAGGTAACCTAGCGGGCACTTGGACTGTCTAGGTTACCTAGCGGGCACTTGAACTATCTAGATTACCTAGTGGGCACTTGGACCATGTAGGTTAACTAGCGGACACTTCGACTATCTAGGTTAGCTAATGGGCATTTGGACTATCTAGGTTACCTAGCGGGCACTTGGACTATGTAGGTTCCCTAGCGGCCCTTGGACTATGTAAGTTCCCTAGCGGGCACTTGGACTATGTGGGTTCCCTAGCGGGCATTTGGACAATGTAGTTTGCCTAGCGAGCACTTGGACTATGTAGGTTCCCTAGCGGGCATTTGGACTATGTAGGTTAGCTAGCGGGCACTTGGACTGTCTAGGTTACCTAGCGGGCACTTGGATTATCTAGGTTAACGAACGGGCACTTGGACTATGTAGGTTACCTAGCCGCCACTTGGACTATCTAGGTCAGCTAAAAGGCACTTGGACTATCTAGGTTCCCTAGCGGGCACTTGTACTATCTAGGTTACCTAGCTGGCACTTGGATTTTGTAGGTTAACTAGCGGGCACTTGGACTATCTAGGTTACCTACGGGGCACTTGGACTATGTACCTAACCTAGCGGGCACTTGGACTATCTACGTTAACTAGCGGGCACTTGGACTATGTAGGTTACCTAGCAGACACTTGCACTATGTAGGTTACCTAGCGGTCACTTGGACTATGTAGGTTAACTAGAGGACACTTGGACGATCTAGGTTAACTAGGGGGCACTTGCACGATCTAGGTTTACTAACGGGCACTTGGATTATCAAAGTTAACAAGCGAGCCCTTGGACTATGTAGGTTAACTAGTGGGCCCTTGGACTATCTAGGTTACCTAGATAGCACTTGGAGTATATAGGTTCCCTAACGGGCACTTGTACAATCTAGGGTAACGAATGGGCTCTTGGACTGTCTAGGTTACATAGCGGGCACTTGGACTTCTAGGTTAACGAACGGGCACTTGGACTATGTATGTTGCCTAGCGGGCACTTGGACTATCTAGGTTAGGTAACGGGCACTTGGACTATCTAGGTTACCTAGCGGGAACTTGGACAATGTACGTTACCTGGCAGGCACTTGGACTATCTAGGTTACCTAACGTGCACTTTCACTATGTAGGTTACCTAGAGGGCACTTGGACTATGTAGGTTAATTAGCGGGCACTTGGACTATCTAGGTTACCTAAAGGGCACTTGGACTATGTAGGTTAACTAGCGGGCATTTGGACTATATAGGTTACCTAGCGGGCACTTGGACTGTCTAGGTTACCTTGCGGGCACTTGGATTATCTAGGTTAACGAACGGGCACTTGGACTATGTAGGTTACCTAGCCGCCACTTGGACTATCTAGGTTAGCTAACAGGCACTTGGATTATCTAGGTTCCCTAGCGGGCACATGTACTATCTAGGTTACCTAGCTGGCACTTGGACTATGTAGGACAACTAGCGGGCCCTTGGACTATCTAGGTTAGCTAACGGGCACTTGGACTATGTATGTTCCAGAGCGGGCACTTGGACTATGTAGGTAACCTAGCGGGCACTTGGACTGTCTAGGTTACCTAGTGGGCACTTGGACTATGTAGGTTAACTAGCGGACACTTGGACTATGTAGTTTCCCTAACGGGCACTTGGACTATGTAGGTTCCCTAGCGGTCACGTGGACTATGTAGGCTCCCTAGAAGGCACTTGGACTATGTAGGTTAACTAGCGGGCACTTGGACTATCCAGGTTACCAAGCGGGCACTTGGACTATGTAGGTTACCCAATGGGCACTTGGACTATCTAGGTTAACGAACGGACACTTGGACTATGTAGGTTAGCAATCAGGCACTTTGACTATCTAAGTTACCTAGCAGTCACATGGACTATGTAGGTAACCTAGCGGGCACTTGGACTGTCTAGGTTACCTAGCGGGCACTTGAACTATCTAGGTTACCTAGTGGGCACTTGGACTATGTAGGTTAACTAGCGGACACTTCGACTATCTAGGTTAGCTAACGGGCATTTGGACTATCTAGGTTACCTAAAGGGCACTTGGACTATGTAGGTTCCAGAGCGGGCACTTGGATTATGTAGGTTGCCTAGCGAGCATTTAGACTATGTAGGTTTCCTTGCGGGCATTTGGACTATGTAGGTTACCTAGCGGGCACTTGGAATATGTAGTTTCCCTAACGGGCACTTGGATTATCTAGGTTAACGAACGGGCACTTGGACTATGTGGGTTACCTAGCCGCCACTTTGACTATCTAGGTTAGCTAACAGGCACTTGGATTATCTAGGTTCCCTAGCGGGCACTTGTACTATCTAGGTTACCTAGCTGTCACTTGGACTCTGTAGGTCAACTAGCGGGCCCTTGGACTATCTAGGTTAGCTAACGGGCACTTGGACTATGTATGTTCCAGAGCGGGCACTTGGATTATGTAGGTTGCCTAGCAAGCATTTAGACTATGTAGGTTTCCTTGCGGGCATTTGGACTATGTAGGTTACCTAGCGGGCACTTGGAATATGTAGTTTCCCTAACGGGCACTTGGACTATGTAGGTTCCCTAGCGGTCACGTGGACTATGTAGGCTCCCTAGAAGGCACTTGGACTATGTAGGTTAACTAGCGGGCACTTGGACTATCCAGGTTACCAAGCAGGCACTTGGACTATGTAGGTTACCCAATGGGCACTTGGACTATCTAGGTTAACGAACGGACACTTGGACTATGTAGGTTAGCTATCAGGCACTTTGACTATCTAGGTTACCTAGCAGTCACATGGACTATGTAGGTAACCTAGCGGGCACTTGGACTGTCTAGGTTACCTAGCGGGCACTTGAACTATCTAGGTTACCTAGTGGGCACTTGGACTATGTAGGTTAACTAGCGGACACTTGGACTATGTAGTTTCCCTAACGGGCACTTGGACTATGTAGGTTCCCTAGCGGTCACGTGGACTATGTAGGCTCCCTAGAAGGCACTTGGACTATGTAGGTTAACTAGCGGGTACTTGGACTATCCAGGTTACCAAGCGGGCACTTGGACTATGTAGGTTTCCCAATGGGCACTTGGACTATCTAGGTTAACGAACGGACACTTGGACTATGTAGGTTAGCTATCAGGCACTTTGAATATCTAGGTTACCTAGCAGGCACTTGGACTATGTAGGTTACCTAGCGGACACTTGGACGATTTAGGTTAACGAGCGGGCACTTAGACTATCTAGGTTAACTAGTAGGCCCTTGGACTATGTAGGTTCCCTATCGGGTACTTGGACTGTCTAGGTTAACTAGAGGGCAATTGGATGTCTATGTTACCTAGTGGGCACTTGGACTATGTATGTTCCCTAGCGGGCACTTGGGCTATCTATGTTACCAATGGGCACTTGGACTATGTATGTTAACGAACGGGCACTTGGACTATGTCGGTTAATGAACGGGCACTTGGACTAAGTAGTTTACCTAGCAGGCACTTGGACTATGTAGGTTAACTAGCGGGCATTTGGACTATCTAGGTTACCTAAGGGCACTTGGACTATGTACGTTCCCTAGCGGGCACTTGGGCTATCTACGTTACCTAGCGGGCACTTGGACTATGGAGGTTAACGAACGGGCACTTGGACTATGTAGGTAACCTAGTGGTCACTTAGACTGTCTAGGTTACCTAGCGGGAACTTGGACTATATAGGTTAACTAGCGGGCACTTGGACAATCTAGGTTAACTAGCGGGCCCTTGGTCTATGTAGGTTAACTAGCAGGCCTTTGGACTATATAGGTTACCTAGCGGGCAGTTGGACTATGTAGGTTACCTAGCGGGCACTTGGAATATCTAGGTTAACTAGCGGGCACTTGGATTATCTAGGTTAACGAACGGGCATTTGGACTATGTAGGTTACCTAGCCACCACTTGGACTATCTAGGTTAGTTAACAGGCACTTGGATTATCTAGGTTCCCTAGCGGGCACTTGTACGATCTAGGTTACCTAGCTGGCACTTGGACTATGTAGGTCAACTAGCGGGTCCTTGGACTATCTAGGTTAGCTAACGGGCACTTGGACTATGGATGTTCCAGAGCGGGCATTGGATTACGTAGGTTGCCGAGCGGGCATTTAGACTATGTAGGTTTCCTTGCGGGCATTTGGACTATGTAGGTTACCTAGCGGGCACTTGGACTATGTAGGTTCCCTAACGGGCACTTGGACTATGTAGGTTCCCTAGGGGTCACGTGGACAATGTAGGCTCCCTAGAGGGCACTTGGACTATGTAGGTTAACTAGCGGGCAAATGGACTATCCAGGTTACCAAGCAGGCACTTGGACTATGTAGGTTACCCAATGGGCACTTGGACTATCTAGGTTAACGAACGGACACTTGGACTATGTAGGTTAGCTATCAGGCACTTGGACTATCTAGGTTACCTAGCAGGCACTTGGACTATGTAGGTTACCTAGCGGACACTTGGACGATTTAGGTTAACTAGCGGGCACTTGGACTATGTAGGTTAACTAGCGGGCACTTGCACTCTCTAGGTTACCTAGCGGACACTTGGACTATGTAGGTTATCTAGCGGGCACTTGGACTATGTAGGTTATCTAGCGGGCACTTGGACTACGTAGGTTAACTAAAAGGCACGTGGACTATCAAGGTTACCTAGCGGGCTCTTGGACTATGTAGGTTACCAGCGGGCACTTGGACTATCTAGGTTAACGAACGTGCACTGGGACTATGTAGGTTAGCTATCAGGCACTTGGACTATCTAGGTTACCTAGCAGGAACTTGGACTATGTAGGTTACCTAGCGGACACTTGGACGATTTAGGGAAACTAGCGGGCACTTGGACGATGTAGGTTAACTAGCGGGCATTTGGACTATCTAGGTTACCTAAGGGCACTTGGATCATGTACGTTCCCTAGCGGGCACTTGGTCTATCTACGTTACCTAGCGGGCACTTGGACAATGTAAGTTAACGAACGGGCACTTGGACTATCTAAATTACCTACGGGCACTTGGACTATGTACGTTCCCTAGCGGACACTTTGGCTATCTACGTTACCTAGCGGGCACTTGGACTATGTAGGTTAACGAACAGGCACTTGGACTATGTAGGTAACCTAGTGGTCACTAGCACTGTCTAGGTTAACTAGCGGGCACTTGGACTATGTAGGTTAACTAGCGGGCACTTGGACTATCTAGGTTAAATAGCGGGCACTTGGACTATGTAGGTTTCCTAGCGGGCATTTGGACTATATAGGTTACCTAGCGGGCACTTGGATTATGTAGGTTACCTAGCGGGCACTTGGACTATGTAGGTTAACTAGCGGGCACTTCGATTACCTAGTTTAACTAACAGGCACTTGGACTATGTATGTTCCAGAGCGGACAATTGAACTATGTAGGTTCCCTAGCGGGCACTTGGACTATCTATGTTAACTAGCGGGCACTTGGACTATGTAGGTTACCTAGCGGACACTTGCACTATGTAGGTTACCTAGCGGGCACTTGGACTATGTAGGTTAACAAAGGGCACTTGGACAATCTATGTTAACTAGCGGCTACTTGGACTATCTAGGTTACCTAGCAGGCACTTGGATTATGAAGGATCCCTAGTGGGCAATTGGACTATGTAGGTTCCTTAGCGGGCACTTGGACTATCTAGGTTGCCTAGCGGACACTTGTACTATGTAGGTTAACTAGCGTGCCCTTGGACTATCTAGGTTACGTAGCGGGCACTTGGTATGTAGGTTAACTAGCTGCACTTGGACTATGTAGGTTAACTAGCGGACACTTGCACGATCTAGGTTAACTAGCGGGCCCTTGTACTACGTAGGTTAACTAGCGTGCCCTTGGACTATCTAGGTTTCCTAGCGGGCACTTGGACTATATATGTTACCTAGTGGGCACTTGGACTATCTAGGTTAACGAACGGGCACTTGCAATATGCAGGTAACCTAGCGGTCACTTGGACTGTCTAGGTTACCTAGCGGGCACTTGGACTTCTAGGTTAACGAACGGGCTCTTGGACCATGTAGGTTGCCTAACGGGCACTTGGACTATCTAGGGTACCTAACGGGCACTTTGACTATCTAGGTTACATAGTGGGCACTTGGACTATGTAGGTTAACTAGCGAGCACTTGGACTCTAGGTTTCCTAGCGGGCACTTGGACTATCTAGGTTAACTAACGGGCACTTGGACTATGTAGGTTCCCTAGCGGCCCTTGGACTATGTAAGTTCCCTAGCGGGCACTTGGACTATGTGGGTAACCTAGCAGGCATTTGGACTATCTAGGTTAACTAGCAGACCTTGGACTATGTAGGTTAACTAGCGGGCCTTGGACTATGTAGGTTACCTAGCGGGCACTTGGAGTATGTAGGTTCCCTATCGGGCACTTGGAGAATGTAGGTTAACTAGGGGGCACTAGGACTATGTAGGTTACCTAGCGGGCCCTTGGACTATCTAGGTTACCTAGCGGGCATTTGGATTCTGTAGGTTCCCTAGCGGGCATTTGGACTATATAGATTCCTTAGCGGGCACATAGACCTTGTAGGTTACCTAGCGGGCACTTGGACTATCTAGGTTACCTAGCTGGCACATGAACTATCTACGTTACCTAGTGGGCACTTGGACTTCTGGGTCAATGAATGGGCTTTTGGACCATGTAGGTTGCCTAACGGGCACTTGGACTACCTAGGTTACCTAGCGGGCATTTGGATTATGAAGGCTCCCTAGTGGGCATTTGGACTATATAGATTCCTTAGCGGGCACATATACTTTGTAGGTTACCTAGCTGGCACTTGAAGTATCTACGTTACCTAGCGGGTACTTGGAGTATGTAGGTTACCTACCGGGCTGTTGGACTATCTAGGTTACCTAGCGGGCACTTGGACTATCTAGGTTAACTAACGGGCACTTGGACTATGTAGGTTCCCTAGCGGCCCTTGGACTATGTAAGTTCCCTAGCGGGCACTTGGACTATGTGTGTTCCCTAGCGGGCATTTGGACTATCTAGGTTACTTAACGGGCACTTGGACTATGTAGGTTAACTAGCGGTCATTTGGACTATGTATGTTAGCTAGCGGGCACTTGGACTGTCTAGGTTACCTAGCGGGCACTTGGATTATCTAGGTTAACGAACGGGCACTTGGACTATGTAGGTTACCTAGCCGCCACTTGGACTATCTAGGTTAGCTAAAAGGCACTTGGACTATCTAGGTTCCCTAGCGGGCACTTGTACTATCTAGGTTACCTAGCTGGCACTTGGATTTTGTAGGTTAACTAGCGGGCACTTGGACTATCTAGGTTACGTAGTGGGCACTTGGAGTATTTACGTTCCCTAGCGGGCACTTGGGCTATCTACGTTACCTAGCGGGCACTTGGACTATGTAGGTTAACGAACGGGCACTTGGACTATGTAGGTAACCTAGTGGTCACTTGGACTGTCTAGGTTACCTAGCGGGAACTTGGACAATGTAGGTTAACTAGCGGGCACTTGGACTATGTAAGCTA
The DNA here is from genome assembly GCF_050624435.1 of Tenrec ecaudatus. Classification (NCBI taxonomy): domain Eukaryota; kingdom Metazoa; phylum Chordata; class Mammalia; order Afrosoricida; family Tenrecidae; genus Tenrec; species Tenrec ecaudatus. Next base: position 411,340 of record NW_027457943.1, read on the forward strand.
ACTAGAGGGCACTTTGATGATCCTGATTAACTAGCGGGCACTTGGACTATCTAGGTTAAGTAGCGCGCGCTTGGACTATGTAGGTTCCCTAGCGGGCATTTGGACTATATAGGTTACCTAGCGAGCACTTGGACTATGTAGGTTAACTAGCGGGCACTTGGACTATCTAGTTTAACTAGCGGGCACTTGGATTATCTAGGTTAACTAACGGGCACTTGGACTATGTATGATCCAGAGCGGGCAATTGGACTATGTAGGTTCCCTAGCGGGACTTGGACTATCTAGGTTCCCTAAAGGGCACTTGGACTATCTAGATTACCGAACGGGCACTTGGACTATCTAGGTTACCTAGTGGGCACTTGGACTATGTAGGTTAAGTAGCGGACAATTGGACGATCTAGGTTAACTAGCGGACACTTGCACTATGTAGGTTACCTAGCAGGCACTTGGACTATCTAGGTTACCTAGCAGGCACTTGGACTATGTAGGTTAACTAGCGGGCACTTGCACTCTCTAGGTTACCTACGGGGCACTTGGACTATGTACCTAACCTAGAGGCACTTGGAAAATCTACGTTAACTAGCGGGCACTTGGACTATGTAGGTTACCTAGCAGACACTTGCACTATGTAGGTTACCTAGCGGTCACTTGGACTATGTAGGTTAACTAGAGGACACTTGGACGATCTAGGTTAACTAGGGGGCACTTGCACGATCTAGGTTTACTAACGGGCACTTGAATTATCAAAGTTAACAAGCGAGCCCTTGGACTATGTAGGTTAACTAGTGGGCCCTTGGACTATCTGGGTTACCTAGATAGCACTTGGAGAATATAGGTTCCCTAACGGGCACTTGTACAATCTAGGGTAACGAATGGGCTCTTGGACTGTCTAGGTTACATAGCGGGCACTTGGACTTCTAGGTTAACGAACGGGCACTTGGACTATGTATGTTGCCCAGCGGGCACTTGGACTATCTAGGTTAGGTAACGGGCACTTGGACTATCTAGGTTACCTAGCGGGAACTTGGACTGTCTAGGTTACCTTGCGGGCACTTGGATTATCTAGGTTAACGAACGGGCACTTGGACTATGTAGGTTACGTAGCCGCCACTTGGACTATCTAGGTTAACTAACAGGCACTTGGATTATCTAGGTTCCCTAGCGGGCACTTTCACTATCTAGGTTACCTAGCGGGCCCTTGGACTATGTAGGTTAATTAGCGGGCACTTGGACTATCTAGGTTACCTAAAGGGCACTTGGACTATGTATGTTCCAGAGCGGGCACTTGGATTATGTAGGTTGCCTAGCGAGCATTTAGACTATGTAGGTTTCCTTGCGGGCATTTGGACTATGTAGGTTACCTAGCGGGCACTTGGAATATGTAGTTTCCCTAACGGGCACTTGGATTATCTAGGTTAACGAACGGGCACTTGGACTATGTGGGTTACCTAGCCGCCACTTTGACTATCTAGGTTAGCTAACAGGCACTTGGATTATCTAGGTTCCCTAGCGGGCACTTGTACTATCTAGGTTACCTAGCTGTCACTTGGACTCTGTAGGTCAACTAGCGGGCCCTTGGACTATCTAGGTTAGCTAACGGGCACTTGGACTATGTATGTTCCAGAGCGGGCACTTGGATTATGTAGGTTGCCTAGCAAGCATTTAGACTATGTAGGTTTCCTTGCGGGCATTTGGACTATGTAGGTTACCTAGCGGGCACTTGGAATATGTAGTTTCCCTAACGGGCACTTGGACTATGTAGGTTCCCTAGCGGTCACGTGGACTATGTAGGCTCCCTAGAAGGCACTTGGACTATGTAGGTTAACTAGCGGGCACTTGGACTATCCAGGTTACCAAGCAGGCACTTGGACTATGTAGGTTACCCAATGGGCACTTGGACTATCTAGGTTAACGAACGGACACTTGGACTATGTAGGTTAGCTATCAGGCACTTTGACTATCTAGGTTACCTAGCAGTCACATGGACTATGTAGGTAACCTAGCGGGCACTTGGACTGTCTAGGTTACCTAGCGGGCACTTGAACTATCTAGGTTACCTAGTGGGCACTTGGACTATGTAGGTTAACTAGCGGACATTTGGACTATGTAGTTTCCCTAACGGGCACTTGGACTATGTAGGTTCCCTAGCGGTCACGTGGACTATGTAGGCTCCCTAGAAGGCACTTGGACTATGTAGGTTAACTAGCGGGTACTTGGACTATCCAGGTTACCAAGCGGGCACTTGGACTATGTAGGTTACCCAATGGGCACTTGGACTATCTAGGTTAACGAACGGACACTTGGACTATGTAGGTTAGCTATCAGGCACTTTGAATATCTAGGTTACCTAACAGTCACATGGACTATGTAGGTAACCTAGCGGGCACTTGGACTGTCTAGGTTACCTAGCGGGCACTTGAACTATCTAGATTACCTAGTGGGCACTTGGACCATGTAGGTTAACTAGCGGACACTTCGACTATCTAGGTTAGCTAATGGGCATTTGGACTATCTAGGTTACCTAGCGGGCACTTGGACTATGTAGGTTCCCTAGCGGCCCTTGGACTATGTAAGTTCCCTAGCGGGCACTTGGACTATGTGGGTTCCCTAGCGGGCATTTGGACAATGTAGTTTGCCTAGCGAGCACTTGGACTATGTAGGTTCCCTAGCGGGCATTTGGACTATGTAGGTTAGCTAGCGGGCACTTGGACTGTCTAGGTTACCTAGCGGGCACTTGGATTATCTAGGTTAACGAACGGGCACTTGGACTATGTAGGTTACCTAGCCGCCACTTGGACTATCTAGGTCAGCTAAAAGGCACTTGGACTATCTAGGTTCCCTAGCGGGCACTTGTACTATCTAGGTTACCTAGCTGGCACTTGGATTTTGTAGGTTAACTAGCGGGCACTTGGACTATCTAGGTTACCTACGGGGCACTTGGACTATGTACCTAACCTAGCGGGCACTTGGACTATCTACGTTAACTAGCGGGCACTTGGACTATGTAGGTTACCTAGCAGACACTTGCACTATGTAGGTTACCTAGCGGTCACTTGGACTATGTAGGTTAACTAGAGGACACTTGGACGATCTAGGTTAACTAGGGGGCACTTGCACGATCTAGGTTTACTAACGGGCACTTGGATTATCAAAGTTAACAAGCGAGCCCTTGGACTATGTAGGTTAACTAGTGGGCCCTTGGACTATCTAGGTTACCTAGATAGCACTTGGAGTATATAGGTTCCCTAACGGGCACTTGTACAATCTAGGGTAACGAATGGGCTCTTGGACTGTCTAGGTTACATAGCGGGCACTTGGACTTCTAGGTTAACGAACGGGCACTTGGACTATGTATGTTGCCTAGCGGGCACTTGGACTATCTAGGTTAGGTAACGGGCACTTGGACTATCTAGGTTACCTAGCGGGAACTTGGACAATGTACGTTACCTGGCAGGCACTTGGACTATCTAGGTTACCTAACGTGCACTTTCACTATGTAGGTTACCTAGAGGGCACTTGGACTATGTAGGTTAATTAGCGGGCACTTGGACTATCTAGGTTACCTAAAGGGCACTTGGACTATGTAGGTTAACTAGCGGGCATTTGGACTATATAGGTTACCTAGCGGGCACTTGGACTGTCTAGGTTACCTTGCGGGCACTTGGATTATCTAGGTTAACGAACGGGCACTTGGACTATGTAGGTTACCTAGCCGCCACTTGGACTATCTAGGTTAGCTAACAGGCACTTGGATTATCTAGGTTCCCTAGCGGGCACATGTACTATCTAGGTTACCTAGCTGGCACTTGGACTATGTAGGACAACTAGCGGGCCCTTGGACTATCTAGGTTAGCTAACGGGCACTTGGACTATGTATGTTCCAGAGCGGGCACTTGGACTATGTAGGTAACCTAGCGGGCACTTGGACTGTCTAGGTTACCTAGTGGGCACTTGGACTATGTAGGTTAACTAGCGGACACTTGGACTATGTAGTTTCCCTAACGGGCACTTGGACTATGTAGGTTCCCTAGCGGTCACGTGGACTATGTAGGCTCCCTAGAAGGCACTTGGACTATGTAGGTTAACTAGCGGGCACTTGGACTATCCAGGTTACCAAGCGGGCACTTGGACTATGTAGGTTACCCAATGGGCACTTGGACTATCTAGGTTAACGAACGGACACTTGGACTATGTAGGTTAGCAATCAGGCACTTTGACTATCTAAGTTACCTAGCAGTCACATGGACTATGTAGGTAACCTAGCGGGCACTTGGACTGTCTAGGTTACCTAGCGGGCACTTGAACTATCTAGGTTACCTAGTGGGCACTTGGACTATGTAGGTTAACTAGCGGACACTTCGACTATCTAGGTTAGCTAACGGGCATTTGGACTATCTAGGTTACCTAGCGGGCACTTGGACTATGTAGGTTCCCTAGCAGACACTTGGACTATTTAGGTTACCTAGCAGACACTTTGACTATCTAGGTTAACTAACGGGCATTTGGACAATGTAGGTTGCCTAGCGAGCACTTGGACTATGTAGGTTCCCTAGAGGGCACTTGGACTATGTAGGTTCCCTATCGGGTACTTGGACTGTCTAGGTTAACTAGCGGGCAATTGGGCTGTCTAGATTACCTAGTGGGCACTTGGACTATGTATGTTCCCTAGCGGGCACTTGGGCTATCTATGTTACCTAGCGGGCACTTGGACTATGTAGGTTAACGAACGGGCACTTGGACTATGTAGGTTAATGAACGGGCACTTGGACTAAGTAGTTTACCTAGGAGGCACTTGGACTATGTAGGTTAACTAGCGGGCATTTGGACTATCTAGGTTACCTAAGGGCACTTGGACTATGTAGGTTACCTAGCAGACACTTGCACTATGTAGGTTACCTAGCGGTCACTTGGACTATGTAGGTTAACTAGAGGACACTTGGACGATCTAGGTTAACTAGGGGGCACTTGCACGATCTAGGTTTACTAACGGGCACTTGGATTATCAAAGTTAACAAGCGAGCCCTTGGACTATGTAGGTTAACTAGTGGGCCCTTGGACTATCTAGGTTACCTAGATAGCACTTGGAGTATATAGGTTCCCTAACGGGCACTTGTACAATCTAGGGTAACGAATGGGCTCTTGGACTGTCTAGGTTACATAGCGGGCACTTGGACTTCTAGGTTAACGAACGGGCACTTGGACTATGTATGTTGCCTAGCGGGCACTTGGACTATCTAGGTTAGGTAACGGGCACTTGGACTATCTAGGTTACCTAGCGGGAACTTGGACAATGTACGTTACCTGGCAGGCACTTGGACTATCTAGGTTACCTAACGTGCACTTTCACTATGTAGGTTACCTAGAGGGCACTTGGACTATGTAGGTTAATTAGCGGGCACTTGGACTATCTAGGTTACCTAAAGGGCACTTGGACTATGTAGGTTAACTAGCGGGCATTTGGACTATATAGGTTACCTAGCGGGCACTTGGACTGTCTAGGTTACCTTGCGGGCACTTGGATTATCTAGGTTAACGAACGGGCACTTGGACTATGTAGGTTACCTAGCCGCCACTTGGACTATCTAGGTTAGCTAACAGGCACTTGGATTATCTAGGTTCCCTAGCGGGCACATGTACTATCTAGGTTACCTAGCTGGCACTTGGACTATGTAGGACAACTAGCGGGCCCTTGGACTATCTAGGTTAGCTAACGGGCACTTGGACTATGTATGTTCCAGAGCGGGCACTTGGACTATGTAGGTAACCTAGCGGGCACTTGGACTGTCTAGGTTACCTAGTGGGCACTTGGACTATGTAGGTTAACTAGCGGACACTTGGACTATGTAGTTTCCCTAACGGGCACTTGGACTATGTAGGTTCCCTAGCGGTCACGTGGACTATGTAGGCTCCCTAGAAGGCACTTGGACTATGTAGGTTAACTAGCGGGCACTTGGACTATCCAGGTTACCAAGCGGGCACTTGGACTATGTAGGTTACCCAATGGGCACTTGGACTATCTAGGTTAACGAACGGACACTTGGACTATGTAGGTTAGCAATCAGGCACTTTGACTATCTAAGTTACCTAGCAGTCACATGGACTATGTAGGTAACCTAGCGGGCACTTGGACTGTCTAGGTTACCTAGCGGGCACTTGAACTATCTAGGTTACCTAGTGGGCACTTGGACTATGTAGGTTAACTAGCGGACACTTCGACTATCTAGGTTAGCTAACGGGCATTTGGACTATCTAGGTTACCTAGCGGGCACTTGGACTATGTAGGTTCCCTAGCAGACACTTGGACTATTTAGGTTACCTAGCAGACACTTTGACTATCTAGGTTAACTAACGGGCATTTGGACAATGTAGGTTGCCTAGCGAGCACTTGGACTATGTAGGTTCCCTAGAGGGCACTTGGACTATGTAGGTTCCCTATCGGGTACTTGGACTGTCTAGGTTAACTAGCGGGCAATTGGGCTGTCTAGATTACCTAGTGGGCACTTGGACTATGTATGTTCCCTAGCGGGCACTTGGGCTATCTATGTTACCTAGCGGGCACTTGGACTATGTAGGTTAACGAACGGGCACTTGGACTATGTAGGTTAATGAACGGGCACTTGGACTAAGTAGTTTACCTAGGAGGCACTTGGACTATGTAGGTTAACTAGCGGGCATTTGGACTATCTAGGTTACCTAAGGGCACTTGGACTATGTACGTTCCCTAGCGGGCACTTGGGCTATCTACATTACCTATCGGGCACTTGGACTATGTAGGTTAACGAACGGGTACTTGGACTATGTAGGTAATCTAGTGGTCACTTAGACTGTCTAGGTTACCTAGCGGGAACTTGGGCTATGTAGGTTAACTAGCGGGCACTTGGACTATCTAGGTTAACTAGAGGGCCCTTGGTCTATGTAGGTTAACTAGCAGGCCTTTGGACTATATAGGTTACCTAGCGGGCACTTGGACTATGTAGGTTACCTAGCGGGCACTTGGACTATCTAGGTTAACTAGCGGGCACTTGGATTATTTAGGTTAACTAACGGGCACTTGGACTCTGTATGTTCCAGAACGAGCAATTGGACTATGTAGGTTCCCTAGCGGGCAATTGGAAGATCTAGGTTAACTAGCGGACACTTGCACTATGTAGGTTACTTAGCGGGCACTTGGACTATCTAGGTTAACTAGTGGGCACTTTGACAATGAAGGTTAACTAGCGGACACTTGCACTATGTAGGTTAATTAGCGGGCACTTGGACTATATAGGTTAACTAGCAGGCTCTTGGACTATCTAGGTTGCCTAGCGGGCACTTGGACTATCTAGGTTAACTAGCGGGCACTTTGACAATGTAGGTTAAGTAGCGGGCACTTGCACTCTCTAGGTTACCTAGCGGGCACTTGGACTATGTACCTTCCATAGCGGGCACTTGGACTATCTATGTTAACTAGCGGGCACTTGGACTATGTAGGTTACCTAGCAGACACTTGCACTATATAGGTTACCTAGCGGGCACTTGGACTATGTAGGTTAACAAGAGGACACTTGGACGATCTATGTTAACTAGCGGGCACTTGGACGATCTATGTTAACTAACTGGCACTTGGACTATCAAAGTTAACAAGCGAGCCCTTGGACTATGTAGGTTAACTAGCGGGCCCTTGGACTATCTAGGTTACCTAGATAGCACTTGGATTATATAGGTTCCCTAGCGGGCACTTGGACTATCTAGGTTAACGAACGGGCACTTGGACTGTCTAGGTTACATAGCGGGCACTTGGACTTCTAGGTTAACTAACGGGCACTTGGACTATGTATGTTTCCTAGCGGGCACTTGGACTATCTAGGTTAGGTAAAAGGCTCTTGGACTATCTAGGTTACCTAGCGGGAACTTGGACAATGTAGATTACCTAGCAGGCACTTGGACTATCTAGGTTACCTAACGGGCACTTTCACTATCTAGGTTACCTACCAGGCACTTGGACTATGTAGGTTAACTAGCGGGCACTTGGACTATCTAGGTTACTTAGCGGGCACTTGGACTATCTAGGTTAACGAACGGGCACTTGGACAATGTAGGTAACCGAGCGGGCACTTGGACTGTCTAGGTTATCTAGCGGGCACTTTGACTATCTAGGTTAATTAGCAGACCTTCGACTACGTAGGTTAACTAGCGGTCCTGTGGACTATGTAGGTTAACTAGCGGGCAATTGGACTATCTAGGTTTTCTAGCACGCACTTGGATTATCTAGGTTACCTAGCGGGCACTTGTACTATGTACGTCCCCTAGAGGGCACTTGGACTATCTAGGTTAAGTAACGGTCATGAGGACTATCTAGGTTAACTAGCGGGCACTTGGACTATCTAGGTTACCTAGCAGGCACTTGGATTATGAAGGATCCCTAGCGGGCACTTGGACTATCTAGGTTACCTAGCAGGCACTTGGATTATGAAGGATCCCTAGCGGGTACTTTTACTATCTAGGTTAACTAGCGGGCCCTTGCACTATGTAGGTTAACTAGCAGGCCCATGGATTATGTAGGTTTACTAGCAGGCACTTGGACTATCTAGGTTAACTAGAGGGCACTTGGACTATCTAGTTTCCCTAGCGGGCATTTGGACTATTTAGATTACCAAGTGGGAACTTTGACTATGTAGGTTACCTAGCGGGCACTTTGACTATCTAGGTTAACTAACGGGCACTTGGACTATGTAGGTTCCCTAGCGGGCACTTGGTTTATGTAGGTTCCCTATCGGGCACTTGGATTATGTAGGTTAATTAGCGGGCACTTGGACTGTCTAGGTTACCTAGCGGGCACTTGGATTATCTAGGTTAACGAATGGGCACTTGGACTATGTAGGTTACCTAGCCGCCACTTGGACTATCTAGGTTAGCTAGGGGGCACTTGTACTATCTAGGTTACCTAGCTGGCACTTGGACTATGTAGGTCAACCTGCGGGCCCTTGGACTACCTAGGTTAGCTAACGGGAACTTAGATTATGTAGGTTAACTAGGGGGCACTTTGAATATGTAGGTTAACTAGCGGACACTTGCATTATGTAGGTTAACTAGCGGGCCCATGGACTATGTTGGTTTACTAGCGGGCCCTTGGACTATCTAGATTCCCTAAAGGGCACTTGGACTATCTAGGTTACCGAACGGGCACTTGGACTATCTAGGTTACCTAGCGGGAACTTGGACAATGTAGGTTACCTAGCAGGCACTTGGACTATCTAGGTTACCTAACGGGCACTTTCACTATCTAGGTTACCTAGGGGGCACTTGGACTATGTAGGTTAACTAGCGGGCACTTGGACTATCTAGGTTACCTAGCGGGCACTTTGACTATCTAGGTTAACTAGCAGACCTTCGACTATGTAGGTTAACTAGCGGTCCGGTGGACTATGTAGGTTAACTAGCGGGCACTTGTACTATCTTGGTTTCCTAGCAGGCACTTGGACTATGTTCATACCCTAGCACGCACTTGGATTATCTAGGTTACCTAGCGGGCACTTGGACTATGTACGTCCCTTAGTGGGCACTGGACTATCTAGGTTAATTAAAGGGCACGAGGACTCTCTAGGTTAACTAGCGGGCACTTGGACTATCTAGGTTACCTAGCAGGCACTTGGATTATGAAGGATCCCTAGCGGGCACTTGGACTATCTAGGTTACCTAGCAGGCACTTGGATTATGAAGGATCCCTAGCGGGTACTTTTACTATCTAGGTTAACTAGCGGGCCCTTGCACTATGTAGGTTAACTAGCAGGCCCATGGATTATGTAGGTTTACTAGCAGGCACTTGGACTATCTAGGTTAACTAGAGGGCACTTGGACTATCTAGTTTCCCTAGCGGGCATTTGGACTATTTAGGTTACCAAGCGGGAACTTGGACTATGTAGGTTACCTAGCGGGCACTTTGACTATCTAGGTTAACTAACGGGCACTTGGACTATGTAGGTTCCCTAGCGGGCACTTGGTTTATGTAGGTTCCCTATCGGGCACTTGGATTATGTAGGTTAATTAGCGGGCACTTGGACTGTCTAGGTTACCTAGCGGGCACTTGGATTATCTAGGTTAACGAATGGGCACTTGGACTATGTAGGTTACCTAGCGGGCACTTGGATTATCTAGGTTAACGAATGGGCACTTGGACTATGTATGATCCAGAGCGGGCAATTGGACTATGTAGGTTCCCTAGCGGGCACTTGGACTATCTAGGTTCCCTAAAGGGCACTTGGACTATCTAGGTTACCGAACGGGCACTTGGACTATCTAGGTTACCTAGTGGGCACTTGGACTATGTAGGTTAAGTAGCGGACAATTGGACGATCTAGGTTAACTAGCGGACACTTGCACTATGTAGGTTACCTAGCAGGCACTTGGACTATCTAGGTTACCTAGCAGGCACTTAGACTATGTAGGTTAACTAGCGGGCACTTGCACTCTCTAGGTTACCTACGGGGCACTTGGACTATGTACCTAACCTAGCGGGCACTTGGACTATCTACGTTAACTAGCAGGCACTTGCACTATGTAGGTTACCTAGCGGTCACTTGGACTATGTAGGTTAACTAGAGGACACTTGGACGATCTAGGTTAACTAGGGGGCACTTGCACGATTTAGGTTTACTAACGGGCACTTGGATTATCAAAGTTAACAAGCGAGCCCTTGGACTATGTAGGTTAACTAGTGGGCCCTTGGACTATCTAGGTTACCTAGATAGCACTTGGAGTATATAGGTTCCCTAACGGGCACTTGTACAATCTAGGGTAACGAATGGGCTCTTGGACTGTCTAGGTTACATAGCGGGCACTTGGACTTCTAGGTTAACGAACGGGCACTTGGACTATGTATGTTGCCTAGCGGGCACTTGGACTATCTAGGTTAGGTAACGGGCACTTGGACTATCTAGGTTACCTAGCGGGAACTTGGACTGTCTAGGTTACCTTGCGGGCACTTGGATTATCTAGGTTAACGAACGGGCACTTGGACTATGTAGGTTACCTAGCCACCACTTGGACTATCTAGGTTAGCTAACAGGCACTTGGATTATCTAGGTTCCCTAGCGGGCACTTTCACTATCTAGGTTACCTAGCGGGCCCTTGGACTATGTAGGTTAATTAGCGGGCACTTGGACTATCTAGGTTACCTAAAGGGCACTTGGACTATGTAGGTTAACTAGCGGGCATTTGGACTATGTAGGTTACCTAGCGGGCACTTGGACTGTCTAGGTTACCTTGCGGGCACTTGGATTATCTAGGTTAACGAACGGGCACTTGGACTATGTAGGTTACCTTGCCGCCACTTGGACTATCTAGGTTAGCTAACAGGCACTTGGATTATCTAGGTTCCCTAGCGGGCACTTGTACTATCTAGGTTACCTAGCTGGCACTTGGACTCTGTAGGTCAACTAGCGGGCCCTTGGACTATCTAGGTTAGCTAACGGGCACTTGGACTATGTATGTTCCAGAGCGGGCACTTGGATTATGTAGGTTGCCTAGCGAGCATTTAGACTATGTAGGTTTCCTTGCGGGCATTTGGACTATGTAGGTTACCTAGCGGGCACTTGGAATATGTAGTTTCCCTAACGGGCACTTGGACTATGTAGGTTCCCTAGCGGTCACGTGGACTATGTAGGCTCCCTAGAAGGCACTTGGACTATGTAGGTTAACTAGCGGCCACTTGGACTATCCAGGTTACCAAGCGGGCACTTGGACTATGTAGGTTACCCAATGGGCACTTGGACTATCTAGGTTAACGAACGGACACTTGGACTATGTAGGTTAGCTATCAGGCACTTTGACTATCTAGGTTACCTAGCAGTCACATGGACTATGTAGGTAACCTAGCGGGCACTTGGACTGTCTAGGTTACCTAGCGGGCACTTGAACTATCTAGGTTACCTAGTGGGCACTTGGACTATGTAGGTTAACTAGCGGACACTTGGACTATGTAGTTTCCCTAACGGGCACTTGGACTATGTAGGTTCCCTAGCGGTCACGTGGACTATGTAGGCTCCCTAGAAGGCACTTGGACTATGTAGGTTAACTAGCGGGTACTTGGACTATCCAGGTTACCAAGCGGGCACTTGGACTATGTAGGTTACCCAATGGGCACTTGGACTATCTAGGTTAACGAACGGACACTTGGACTATGTAGGTTAGCTATCAGGCACTTTGAATATCTAGGTTACCTAACAGTCACATGGACTATGTAGGTAACCTAGCGGGCACTTGGACTGTCTAGGTTACCTAGCGGGCACTTAAACTATCTAGATTACCTAGTGGGCACTTGGACTATGTAGGATAACTAGCGGACACTTCGACTATCTAGGTTAGCTAATGGGCATTTGGACTATCTAGGTTACCTAGCGGGCACTTGGACTATGTAGGTTCCCTAGCGGCCCTTGGACTATGTAAGTTCCCTAGCGGGCACTTGGACTATGTGGGTTCCCTAGCGGGCATTTGGACAATGTAGTTTGCCTAGCGAGCACTTGGACTATGTAGGTTCCCTAGCGGGCATTTGGACTATGTAGGTTAGCTAGCGGGCACTTGGACTGTCTAGGTTACCTAGCGGGCACTTGGATTATCTAGGTTAACGAACGGGCACTTGGACTATGTAGGTTACCTAGCCGCCACTTGGACTATCTAGGTCAGCTAAAAGGCACTTGGACTATCTAGGTTCCCTAGCGGGCACTTGTACTATCTAGGTTACCTAGCTGGCACTTGGATTTTGTAGGTTAACTAGCGGGCACTTGGACTATCTAGGTTACCTAGTGGGCACTTGGAGTATGTACGTTCCCTAGCGGGCACTTGGGCTATCTACGTTACCTAGCGGGCACTTGGACTATGTAGGTAACGAACGGGCACTTGGACTATGTAGGTAACCTAGTGGTCACTTGGACTGTCTATGTTACCTAGCGGGAACTTGGACAATGTAGGTTAACTAGCGGGCACTTGGACTCTGTAAGCTAACTAGAGGGCACTTTGATGATCCTGATTAACTAGCGGGCACTTGGACTATCTAGGTTAAGTAGCGCGCGCTTGGACTATGTAGGTTCCCTAGCGGGCATTTGGACTATATAGGTTACCTAGCGGGCACTTAGACTATCTAGTTTAACTAGCGGGCACTTGGATTATCTAGGTTAACTAACGGGCACTTGGACTATGTATGTTCCAGAGCGGGCAATTGGACTATGTAGGGTCCCTAGCGGGCACTTGGACTATCTAGGTTCCCTAAAGGGCACTTGGACTATCTAGGTTACCGAACGGGCACTTGGACTATCTAGGTTACCTAGTGGGCACTTGGACTATGAAGGTTAACTAGCGGACAATTGGACGATCTAGGTTAACTAGCGGACACTTGCACTATGTAGGTTACCTAGCAGGCACTTGGACTATCTAGGTTACCTAGCAGGCACTTGGACTATGTAGGTTAACTAGCGGGCACTTGCACTCTCTAGGTTACCTACGGGGCACTTGGACTATGTACCTAACCTAGCGGGCACTTGGACTATCTACGTTAACTAGCGGGCACTTGGACTATGTAGGTTACCTAGCAGACACTTGCACTATGTAGGTTACCTAGCGGTCACTTGGACTATGTAGGTTAACTAGAGGACACTTGGACGATCTAGGTTAACTAGGGGGCACTTGCACGATCTAGGTTTACTAACGGGCACTTGGATTATCAAAGTTAACAAGCGAGCCCTTGGACTATGTAGGTTAACTAGTGGGCCCTTGGACTATCTAGGTTACCTAGATAGCACTTGGAGTATATAGGTTCCCTAACGGGCACTTGTACAATCTAGGGTAACGAATGGGCTCTTGGACTGTCTAGGTTACATAGCGGGCACTTGGACTTCTAGGTTAACGAACGGGCACTTGGACTATGTATGTTGCCTAGCGGGCACTTGGACTATCTAGGTTAGGTAACGGGCACTTGGACTATCTAGGTTACCTAGCGGGAACTTGGACAATGTACGTTACCTGGCAGGCACTTGGACTATCTAGGTTACCTAACGTGCACTTTCACTATGTAGGTTACCTAGAGGGCACTTGGACTATGTAGGTTAATTAGCGGGCACTTGGACTATCTAGGTTACCTAAAGGGCACTTGGACTATGTAGGTTAACTAGCGGGCATTTGGACTATATAGGTTACCTAGCGGGCACTTGGACTGTCTAGGTTACCTTGCGGGCACTTGGATTATCTAGGTTAACGAACGGGCACTTGGACTATGTAGGTTACCTAGCCGCCACTTGGACTATCTAGGTTAGCTAACAGGCACTTGGATTATCTAGGTTCCCTAGCGGGCACATGTACTATCTAGGTTACCTAGCTGGCACTTGGACTATGTAGGACAACTAGCGGGCCCTTGGACTATCTAGGTTAGCTAACGGGCACTTGGACTATGTATGTTCCAGAGCGGGCACTTGGACTATGTAGGTAACCTAGCGGGCACTTGGACTGTCTAGGTTACCTAGTGGGCACTTGGACTATGTAGGTTAACTAGCGGACACTTGGACTATGTAGTTTCCCTAACGGGCACTTGGACTATGTAGGTTCCCTAGCGGTCACGTGGACTATGTAGGCTCCCTAGAAGGCACTTGGACTATGTAGGTTACCAAGTGGGCACTTGGACTATGTAGGTTACCCAATGGGCACTTGGACTATCTAGGTTAACGAACGGACACTTGGACTATGTAGGTTAGCAATCAGGCACTTTGACTATCTAAGTTACCTAGCAGTCACATGGACTATGTAGGTAACCTAGCGGGCACTTGGACTGTCTAGGTTACCTAGCGGGCACTTGAACTATCTAGGTTACCTAGTGGGCACTTGGACTATGTAGGTTAACTAGCGGACACTTCGACTATCTAGGTTAGCTAACGGGCATTTGGACTATCTAGGTTACCTAGCGGGCACTTGGACTATGTAGGTTCCCTAGCAGACACTTGGACTATTTAGGTTACCTAGCAGACACTTTGACTATCTAGGTTAACTAACGGGCATTTGGACAATGTAGGTTGCCTAGCGAGCACTTGGACTATGTAGGTTCCCTAGAGGGCACTTGGACTATGTAGGTTCCCTATCGGGTACTTGGACTGTCTAGGTTAACTAGCGGGCAATTGGGCTGTCTAGATTACCTAGTGGGCACTTGGACTATGTATGTTCCCTAGCGGGCACTTGGGCTATCTATGTTACCTAGCGGGCACTTGGACTATGTAGGTTAACGAACGGGCACTTGGACTATGTAGGTTAATGAACGGGCACTTGGACTAAGTAGTTTACCTAGGAGGCACTTGGACTATGTAGGTTAACTAGCGGGCATTTGGACTATCTAGGTTACCTAAGGGCACTTGGACTATGTACGTTCCCTAGCGGGCACTTGGGCTATCTACGTTACCTATCGGGCACTTGGACTATGTAGGTTAACGAACGGGTACTTGGACTATGTAGGTAATCTAGTGGTCACTTAGACTGTCTAGGTTACCTAGCGGGAACTTGGGCTATGTAGGTTAACTAGCGGGCACTTGGACTATCTAGGTTAATTAGAGGGCCCTTGGTCTATGTAGGTTAACTAGCAGGCCTTTGGACTATATAGGTTACCTAGCGGGCACTTGGACTATGTAGGTTACCTAGCGGGCACTTGGACTATCTAGGTTAACTAGCGGGCACTTGGATTATCTAGGTTAACTAACGGGCACTTGGACTATGTATGTTCCAGAACGAGCAATTGGACTATGTAGGTTCCCTAGCGGGCAATTGGAAGATCTAGGTTAACTAGCGGACACTTGCACTATGTAGGTTACTTAGCGGGCACTTGGACTATCTAGGTTAACTAGCGGGCACTTTGACAATGTAGGTTAACTAGCGGACACTTGCACTATGTAGGTTACCTAACGGGCACTTGGACTATATAGGTTAACTAGCAGGCCCTTGGACTATCTAGGTTGCCTAGCGGGCACTTGGACTATCTAGGTTAACTAGCGGGCACTTTGACAATGTAGGTTAAGTAGCGGGCACTTGCACTCTCTAGGTTACCTAGCGGGCACTTGGACTATGTACCTTCCATAGCGGGCACTTGGACTATCTATGTTAACTAGCGGGCACTTGTACTATGTAGGTTGCCTAGCAGACACTTGCACTATATAGGTTACCTAGCGGGCACTTGGACTATGTAGGTTAACTAGAGGACACTTGGATGATCTATGTTAACTAGCGGGCACTTGGACGATCTATGTTAACTAACTGGCACTTGGACTATCAAAGTTAACAAGCGAGCCCTTGGACTATGTAGGTTAACTAGCGGGCCCTTGGACTATCTAGGTTACCTAGATAGCACTTGGATTATATAGGTTCCCTAGCGGGCACTTGGACTATCTAGGTTAACGAACGGGCACTTGGACTGTCTAGGTTACATAGCGGGCACTTGGACTTCTAGGTTAACTAACGGGCACTTGGACTATGTATGTTTCCTAGCGGGCACATGGACTATCTAGGTTAGGTAAAAGGCTCTTGGACTATCTAGGTTACCTAGCGGGAACTTGGACAATGTAGATTACCTAGCAGGCACTTGGACTATCTAGGTTACCTAACGGGCACTTTCACTATCTAGGTTACCTACCAGGAAATTGGACTATGTAGGTTAACTAGCGGGCACTTGGACTATCTAGGTTACTTAGCGGGCACTTGGACTATCTAGGTTAACGAACGGGCACTTGGACAATGTAGGTAACCGAGCGGGCCCTTGGACTGTCTAGGTTATCTAGCGGGCACTTTGACTATCTAGGTTAATTAGCAGACCTTCGACTATGTAGGTTAACTAGCGGTCCTGTGGACTATGTAGGTTAACTAGCGGGCAATTGGACTATCTAGGTTTTCTAGCACGCACTTGGATTATCTAGGTTACCTAGCGGGCACTTGGACTATGTACGTCCCCTAGTGGGCACTTGGACTATCTAGGTTAAGTAACGGTCACGAGGACTATCTAGGTTAACTAGCGGGCACTTGGACTATCTAGGTTACCTAGCAGGCACTTGGATTATGAAGGATCCCTAGCGGGCACTTGGACTATCTAGGTTACCTAGCAGGCACTTGGATTATGAAGGATCCCTAGCGGGTACTTTTACTATCTAGGTTAACTAGCGGGCCCTTGCACTATGTAGGTTAACTAGCAGGCCCATGGATTATGTAAGTTTACTAGCAGGCACTTGGACTATCTAGGTTAACTAGAGGGCACTTGGACTATCTAGTTTCCCTAGCGGGCATTTGGACTATTTAGGTTACCAAGCGGGAACTTGGACTATGTAGGTTACCTAGCGGGCACTTTGACTATCTAGGTTAACTAACGGGCCCTTGGACTATGTAGGTTCCCTAGCGGGCACTTGGTTTATGTAGGTTCCCTATCGGGCACTTGGATTATGTAGGTTAATTAGCGGGCACTTGGACTGTCTAGGTTACCTAGCGGGCACTTGGATTATCTAGGTTAACGAATGGGCACTTGGACTATGTAGGTTACCTAGCCGCCACTTGGACTATCTAGGTTAGCTAGGGGGCACTTGTACTATCTAGGTTACCTAGCTGGCACTTGGACTATGTAGGTCAACCTGCGGGCCCTTGGACTTCCTAGGATAGCTAACGGGAACTTAGATTATGTAGGTTAACTAGGGGGCACTTTGAATATGTAGGTTAACTAGCGGACACTTGCATTATGTAGGTTAACTAGCGGGCCCATGGACTATGTTGGTTTACTAGCGGGCCCTTGGACTATCTAGATTCCCTAAAGGGCACTTGGACTATCTAGGTTACCGAACGGGCACTTGGACTATCTAGGTTACCTAGCGGGAACTTGGACAATGTAGGTTACCTAGCAGGCACTTGGACTATCTAGGTTACCTAACGGGCACTTTCACTATCTAGGTTACCTAGGGGGCACTTGGACTATGTAGGTTAACTAGCGGGCACTTGGACTATCTAGGTTACCTAGCGGGCACTTTGACTATCTAGGTTAACTAGCAGACCTTCGACTATGTAGGTTAACTAGCGGTCCGGTGGACTATGTAGGTTAACTAGCGGGCACTTGTACTATCTTGGTTTCCTAGCAGGCACTTGGACTATGTACATACCCTAGCACGCACTTGGATTATCTAGGTTACCTAGCGGGCACTTGGACTATGTACGTCCCTTAGTGGGCACTGGACTATCTAGGTTAATTAAAGGGCACGAGGACTCTCTAGGTTAACTAGCGGGCACTTGGACTATCTAGGTTACCTAGCAGGCACTTGGATTATGAAGGATCCCTAGCGGGCACTTGGACTATCTAGGTTACCTAGCAGGCACTTGGATTATGAAGGATCCCTAGCGGGTACTTTTACTATCTAGGTTAACTAGCGGGCCCTTGCACTATGTAGGTTAACTAGCAGGCTCATGGATTATTTAGGTTTACTAGCAGGCACTTGGACTATCTAGGTTAACTAGAGGGCACTTGGACTATCTAGTTTCCCTAGCGGGCATTTGGACTATTTAGGTTACCAAGCGGGAACTTGGACTATGTAGGTTACCTAGCGGGCACTTTGACTATCTAGGTTAACTAACGGGCACTTGGACTATGTAGGTTCCCTAGCGGGCACTTGGTTTATGGAGGTTCCCTATCGGGCACTTGGATTATGTAGGTTAACTAGCGGGCACTTGGACTGTCTAGGTTACCTAGCGGGCACTTGGATTATCTAGGTTAACGAATGGGCACTTGGACTATGTAGGTTACCTAGCCGCCACTTGGACTATCTAGGTTAGCTAGGGGGCACTTGTACTATCTAGGTTACCTAGCTGGCACTTGGACTATGTAGGTCAACTTGCGGGCCCTTGGACTACCTAGGTTAGCTAACGGGAACTTAGATTATGTAGGTTAACTAGGGGGCACATGGAATATGTAGGTTAACTAGCGGACACTTGCATTATGTAGGTTAACTAGCGGGCCCATGGACTATGTTGGTTTACTAGCGGGCCCTTGGACTATCTAGATTCCCTAAAGGGCACTTGGACTATCTAGGTTACCGAACGGGCACTTGGACTATCTAGGTTACCTAGCGGGAACTTGGACAATGTAGGTTACCTAGCAGGCACTTGGACTATCTAGGTTACCTAACGGGCACTTTCACTATCTAGGTTACCTAGGGGGCACTTGGACTATGTAGGTTAACTAGCGGGCACTTGGACTATCTAGGTTACCTAGCGGGCACTTTGACTATCTAGGTTAACTAGCAGACCTTCGACTATGTAGGTTAACTAGCGGTCCGGTGGACTATGTAGGTTAACTAGCGGGCACTTGTACTATCTTGGTTTCCTAGCAGGCACTTGGACTATGTACATACCCTAGCACGCACTTGGATTATCTAGGGTACCTAGCGGGCACTTGGACTATGTACGTCCCTTAGTGGGCACTGGACTATCTAGGTTAATTAAAGGGCACGAGGACTCTCTAGGTTAACTAGCGGGCACTTGGACTATCTAGGTTACCTAGCAGGCACTTGGATTATGAAGGATCCCTAGCGGGCACTTGGACTATCTAGGTTACCTAGCAGGCACTTGGATTATGAAGGATCCCTAGCGGGTACTTTTACTATCTAGGTTAACTAGCGGGCCCTTGCACTATGTAGGTTAACTAGCAGGCCCATGGATTATGTAGGTTTACTAGCAGGCACTTGGACTATCTAGGTTAACTAGAGGGCACTTGGACTATCTAGTTTCCCTAGCGGGCATTTGGACTATTTAGGTTACCAAGCGGGAACTTGGACTATGTAGGTTACCTAGCGGGCACTTTGACTATCTAGGTTAACTAACGGGCACTTGGACTATGTAGGTTCCCTAGCGGGCACTTGGTTTATGTAGGTTCCCTATCGGGCACTTGGATTATGTAGGTTAATTAGCGGGCACTTGGACTGTCTAGGTTACCTAGCGGGCACTTGGATTATCTAGGTTAACGAATGGGCACTTGGACTATGTAGGTTACCTAGCGGGCACTTGGATTATCTAGGTTAACGAATGGGCACTTGGACTATGTATGATCCAGAGCGGGCAATTGGACTATGTAGGTTCCCTAGCGGGCACTTGGACTATCTAGGTTCCCTAAAGGGCACTTGGACTATCTAGGTTACCGAACGGGCACTTGGACTATCTAGGTTACCTAGTGGGCACTTGGACTATGTAGGTTAAGTAGCGGACAATTGGACGATCTAGGTTAACTAGCGGACACTTGCACTATGTAGGTTACCTAGCAGGCACTTGGACTATCTAGGTTACCTAGCAGGCACTTAGACTATGTAGGTTAACTAGCGGGCACTTGCACTCTCTAGGTTACCTACGGGGCACTTGGACTATGTACCTAACCTAGCGGGCACTTGGACTATCTACGTTAACTAGCAGGCACTTGCACTATGTAGGTTACCTAGCGGTCACTTGGACTATGTAGGTTAACTAGAGGACACTTGGACGATCTAGGTTAACTAGGGGGCACTTGCACGATTTAGGTTTACTAACGGGCACTTGGATTATCAAAGTTAACAAGCGAGCCCTTGGACTATGTAGGTTAACTAGTGGGCCCTTGGACTATCTAGGTTACCTAGATAGCACTTGGAGTATATAGGTTCCCTAACGGGCACTTGTACAATCTAGGGTAACGAATGGGCTCTTGGACTGTCTAGGTTACATAGCAGGCACTTGTACTATCTAGGTTAACGAACGGGCACTTGGACTATGTAGGTCAACTAGCGGGCCCTTGGACTACCTAGGTTAGCTAACGGGAACTTAGATTATGTAGGTTAACTAGGGGGCACTTGGAATATGTAGGTTAACTGGCGGACACTTGCACTATGTAGGTTAACTAGCGGGCCCATGGACTATGTTGGTTTACTAGCGGGCCCTTTGACAATCTAGGTTCCCTAAAGGGCACTTGGAATATCTAGGTTGCCGAACGGGCACTTGGACTATCTAGGTTACCTAGCGGGAACTTGGACAATGTACGTTACCTAGCAGGCACTTGGACTATCTAGGTTACCTAACGGGCACTTGCACTATCTAGGTTACCTAGCGGGCACTTGGAGTATGTAGGTTAACTAGCGGGCACTTGGACTATCTAGGTTACCTAGCGGGCACTTGGACTATCTAGGTTAACGAACGGGCACTTGGACAATGTAGGTAACCTAGCGGGCACTTGGACTGTCTAGGTTATCTAACGGGCACTTTGACTATCTAGGTTAACTAGCAGACCTTCGACTATGTAGGTTAACTAGCGGTCCGGGGGACTATGTAGGTTAACTAGCGGGCACTTGGACTATCTAGGTTTCCTAGCAGGCACTTGGACTATGTACATACCCTAACACGCACTTGGATTATCTAGGTTACCTAGCGGGCACTTGGACTATGTACGTCCCCTAGTGGGCACTTGGACTATCTAGGTTAACTAACGGGCACGAGGACTATCTAGGTTAACTAGCGGGCACTTGGATTATCTAGGTTACCTAGCAGGTACTTGGATTATGAAGGATCCGTAGCGGGCACTTGGACTATCTAGGTTACCTAGCAGACACTTGGATTATGAAGTATCCCTAGCGGGTACTTGTACTATCTAGGTTAACTATTGGGCCCTTGCACTATGTAGGTTAATTAGCGGGCCCATGGATTATGTAGGTTTACTAGCAGGCACTTGGACTATCTAGTTTCCCTAGCGGGCATTTGGACTATTTAGGTTACCAAGCGGGAACTTGGACTATGTAGGTTACCTAGCGGGCACTTGGACTATCTAGGTTACCTAGCACGCACTTTGACTAGCTAGGTTAACTAACGGGCACTTTGACTATGTATGTTGCCTAGCGGGCACTTGGACTATGTAGGTTCCCTATCGGGCACTTGAATTATGTAGGTTAACTAGCGGGCACTTGGACTATGTAGGTTTCCTAGCAGGCACTTGGATTATGAAGGATCCCTAGCGGGCACTTAGACTATCTAGGTTAACTAGCGGGCACTTGGACTATGTAGGTTAACTAGCAGACACTTACACGATCTAGGTTAACTAGCGGGCCCTTGCACTATGTAGGTTAACTAGCGGGCCCATGGATTATGTAGGTTTACTAGCAGGCACTTGGATTATCTAGGTTAACTAGCGGGCACTTGGACTATGTAGTTTCCCTAGCGGGCATTTGGACTATTTAAGTTACCAAGCGGGAACTTGGACTATGTAGGTTACCTAGCAGGCACTTGGACTATCTAGGTTACCTAGCAGGCACTTTGACTATCTAGGTTAACTAACGGGCACTTGGACTATGTAGGTTGCCTAGCGGGCACTTGGACTATGTAGGTTCCCTACCGGGCACGTGGATTATGTAGGTTCCCTATCGGGCACTTGGATTATGTAGGTTACCTAGCGGGCACTTGGACTATCTAGGTTACCTAGCAGGCACTTTGACTATCTAGGTTAACTAACGGGCACTTGGACTATGTAGGATGCCTAGCGGGCACTTGGACTATGTAGGTTCCCTAGCGGGCACGTGGATTATGTAGGTTAACTAGCGGGTACTTGGACTGTCTAGGTTACCTAGCGGGCACTTGGATTATCTAGGTTAACGAATGGGCACTTGGACTATGTAGGTTACCTAGCCGCCACTTGGACTATCTAGGTTAGCTAGGGGGCACTTGTACTATCTAGGTTACCTAGCTGGCACTTGGACTATGTAGGTCAACTAGCAGGCCCTTGGACTACCTAGGTTAGCTAACGGGAACTTAGATTATGTAGATTAACTAGGGGGCACTTGGAATATGTAGGTTACCTAGCGGACACTTGCACTATGTAGGTTAACTAGCGGGCACTTGGACTATCTAGGTTAACTAGCGTGCACTTGGACTATCTAGGTTACCTAGCAGGCACTTTGACTATCTAGGTTAACTTACGGGCACTTGGACTTTGTAGGTTGCCTAGCGGGCACTTGGATTATGTAGGTTCCCTATCGGGCACTTGGACTATGTAGGTTAACTAGCGGGCACTTGGACAGTCTAGGTTACCTAGCGGGCAATTGGACTATGTAGGTTAACTAGCGGACAATTGGACGATCTAGGTTAACTAGCGGGCACTTTGACTATGTAGGTTAACTAGAGGACACTTGCACTATGTAGGTTACCTAGCGGGCACCTGGACTATCTATGTTAACTAGCGGGCACTTGGACTATGTAGGTTACCTAGCAGGCACTTGGATTATGAAGGATCCCTAGCGGGCACTTGGACTATCCAGGTTAGCTAACGGGAACTTAGATTATGTAGGTTAACTAGGGGGCACTTGGAATATGTAGGTTAACTAGAGGACACTTGCACTATGTAGGTTAACTAGCGGGCCCATGGACTATGTTGGTTTACTAGCGGGCCCTTGGACTATCTAGGTTACCTAGCGGGCACTTGGACTATCTAGGTTAACGAACGGGCACTTGGACAATGTAGGTAACCTAGCGGGCACTTGGACTGTCTAGGTTATCTAGCGGGCACTTTGACTATCTTGGTTAACTAGCAGACCTTCGACTATGTAGGTTAACTAGCGGTCCGGTGGACTATGTAGGTTAACTAGCGGGCACATGGACTATCTAGGTTTCCTAGCAGGCACTTGGACTATGTACATACCCTAGCACGCACTCGGATTATTTGGTTACCTAGTGGGCACTTGGACTATGTACGTCCCCTAGTGGGCACTTGGTCTATCTAGGTTAACTAAAGGGCACAAGGACTATCTAGGTTAACTAGCGGGCACTTGGACTATCTAGGTTACCTAGCAGGCACTTGGATTATGAAGGATCCCTAGTGGGAACTTGGACTATCTAGGTTACCTAGCAGGCACTTGGATTATGAAGGATCCCTAGCGGGTACTTGTACTATCTAGGTTAACTAGCGGGCCCTTGCACTATGTAGGTTAACTAGCGGGCCCATGGATTATGTAGGTTTACTAGCAGGCACTTGGACTATCTAGGTTAACTAGCGGGCACTTAGACTATCTAGTTTCCCTAGCGGGCATTTGGACTATGTAGGTTACATAGCGGGCACTTGGACTATCTAGGTTACCTAGCAGGCACTTTGACTATCTAGGTTAACTAACGGGCACTTGAACTATGTATGTTGCCTAGCGGGCACTTGGACTATGTCGGTACCCAAGCGGGCACTTGGATTATGTAGGTTAACTAGCGGGCACTTGGACTGTCTAGGTTACCTAGCGGGCACTTGGATTATCTAGGTTAACAAATGGGCACTTGGACTATGTAGGTTACCTAGCCGCCACTTGGACTATCTAGGTTAGCTAGGTGACATTTGTACAATCTAGGTTACCTAGCTGGCACTTAGACTATATAGGTCAACTAGCGGGCCCTTGGACTACCTAGGTTAGCTAACGGGAACTTAGATTATGTAGGTTAACTAGGGGACAATTGGAATATGTAGGTTACCTAGCGGACACTTGCACTATGTAGGTTAACTAGCGGGCACTTGGACTATCTAGGTTAACTGGCAGGCAATTGGACTATCTAGGTTAATTAGCGAGCACTTGGAATATGTAGGTTCCTTAGCGGGCACTTGGACTACCTAGGTTGCCTAGCGGGCACTTATACTATGTAGGGTAACTAGCGTGCCCTTGGACTATATAGGTTATGTAGCGGGCACTTTGTATATAGTTCAATTAGCGGGCACTTGGACTATCTAGATTAACTAGTGGGCCCTTGGACTATGTAGGTTAACTAGCAGGCACTTGGGCGATCTAGGTTAACTAGCGGGCACTTGGACTATCCAAGTTAACAAGTGATGCCTTGGACTATGTAGGTTAACTAGCCGGCCCTTGGACTATCTAGGTTACCTAGCGGGCACATGGACTATATAGGTTACTTAGCAGGCACTTGGACTATGTAGGTTACCTAGTGGGCACTTGGACTATCTAGATTAACGAACGGGTACTTGGAATATACAGGTAACCTAGCGGGCACTTGGACTGTCTAGGTTACCTAGCGGGCACTTGGACTTCTAGGTTAACGAACGGGATCTTGGACTATGTAGGCTGCCTAGCGGGCACTTGGACTATCTAGGTTACCTAACGGGCACTTTGACTAACTAGGTTACATAGCGGGCACTTGGACTATGTAGGTTAACTAGCGAGCACGTGGACTCTAGGTTACCTAGCGGGTGCTTGGACTATCTAGGTTACCTAGCGGGCCCTGGGACTATGTAGGTTTCCTAGCGGGCACTTGGACTATCTAGGTTAACGAACGGGCACTTGGACTATGTAGGTTACCTAGCGGGCACTTGGACTACCTAGGTTATCGAACAGGCATTTGGACTATGTAGGTAACCTAGCGGGCACTTGGACTATGTAGGATCCCTATCGGACATTTGGACTACTTAGGTTACCTAGCGGGCACTTGGACTATCTAGGTCAACTAGCGGGCCCTTGTACTATGTAGGTTAACTAGCGAGCACTTGGACTATCTAGGTTAACTAGCGGACCTTGGACTATGTAGGTTAATTAGCGGGCCCTTGGACTATGTATGTTGACTAGCGGGCACTTGGACGATCTAGGTTAACTAGAGGGCACTTGGACTATCTAGGTTACCTAGCGGGCACTTGGACTAGGTAGGTACCCTAGCGGGCATTTGGACTATATAGATAACCTAGCGGGCACTTAGACTTTGTAGATTACCTAGCGGGCACTTGGACTATCTAGGTTACCTAGCAGGCACTTTGAATATCTAGGTTAACTAATGGGCACTTGGACTATGTAGGTTGCCTAGCGGACACTTGGATTATGTCGGTTGTTTATCGGGCACTTGGACTATGTAGGTTAACTAGCGGGCACTTGGACAGTCTATGTTACCTAGCGGGCACTTGGATTATCTAGGTTAACGAACGGGCACTTGGACTATGTAGGTTACCCAGCCGCCACTTGGACTATCTAGGTTAGCTAACAGGCACTTGGACTATCTAGGTTCCCTAGCGGGCACTTGTACTATCTAGGTTACCTAGTGGGCACTTGGACTATGTACGTTCCCTAGCGGGCACTTTTATTATCTATGTTAACTAGAGGGCACTTGGAATATGTAGGTTAACTAGCAGGCACTTGGACTATCTAGGTTAACTATGCGGGCAATTGGACTATCTAAGTTAATTAGCGTGCACTTGGAATATGTAGGTTCCTTAGCGGGCACTTGGATTATCTAGGTTGCCCAGCGGGCACTTGTACTATGTAGGGTAACTAGCGTGCCCTTGGATTATCTAGGTTATGTAGCGGGCACTTTGTATATACGTTAACTAGCGGGCACTTGGACTATCTAGGTTACCTAGATAGCATTTGGGCTATATAGGTTCCCTAGCGGGCACTTGGACTATGTACATACCCTAGCACGCACTTGGATTATCTAGGTTACCTAGCGGGCACATGGACTATGTACGTCCCCTAGTGGGCACGTGGACTATCTAGGTTAACTAGAGGGCACTTGGACTATCTAGGTTACCTAGCAGGCACTTGGATTATGAAGGATCCCTAGCGGGCACTTAGACTATCTAGGTTAACTAGCGGGCACTTGGACCATGTAGGTTAACTAGCAGACACTTACACGATCTAGGTTAACTAGCGGGCCCTTGCACTATGTAGGTTAACTAGCGGGCCCATGGATTATGTAGGTTTACTAGCAGGCACTTGGACTATCTAGGTTAACTAGCGGGCACTTGGACTATGTAGTTTCCCTAGCGGGCATTTGGACTATTTAAGTTACCAAGCGGGAACTTGGACTATGTAGGTTACCTAGCGGGCACTTGGACTATCTAGGTTACCTAGCAGGCACTTTGACTATCTAGGTTAACTAACGGGCACTTGGACTATGTAGGTTGCCTAGCGGGCATTTGGACTATGTAGGTTCCCCAGCGGGCACGTGGATTATGTAGGTTCCCTATCGGGCACTTGGATTATGTAGGTTAACTAGCGGGCACTTGTACTGTCTAGGTTACCTAGCGGGCACTTGGATTATCTAGGTTAACGAATGGGCACTTGGACTATGTAGGTTACCTAGCCGCCACTTGGACTATCTAGGTTAGCTAGGGGGCACTTGTACTATCTAGGTTACCTAGCTGGCACTTGGACTATGTAGGTCAACTAGCGGGCCCTTGGACTACCTAGGTTAGCTAACGGGAACTTAGATTATGTAGGTTAACTAGGGGGCACTTGGAATATGTAGGTTACCTAGCGGACACTTGCACTATGTAGGTTAACTAGCGGGCACTTGGACTATCTAGGTTAACTAACGGGCACTTGGACTTTGTAGGTTGCCTAGCGGGCACTTGGATTATGTAGGTTCCCTATGGGGCACTTGGACTATGTAGGTTAACTAGCGGGCACTTGGACTGTCTAGGATACCTAGCGGGCAATTGGACTATGTAGGTTAACTAGCGGACAATTGGACGATCTAGGTTAACTAGCGGGCACTTTGACTATGTAGGTTAACTAGCGGACACTTGCACTATGTAGGTTACCTAGCGGGCACTTGGACAATCTATGTTAACTAGCGCGCACTTGGACTATGTAGGTTACCTAGCAGGCACTTGGATTATGAAGGATCCCTAGCGGGCACTTGGACTATCCAGGTTAGCTAACGGGAACTTAGATTATGTAGGTTAACTAGGGGGGACTTGGAATATGTAGCTTAACTAGCGGACACTTGCACTATGTAGGTTAACTAGCGGGCCCATGGACTATGTTGGTTTACTAGTGGGCCCTTGGACTACCTAGGTTACCTAGCGGGCACTTGGACTATCTAGGTTAACGAACGGGCACTTGGACAATGAAGGTAACCTAGCGGGCACTTGGACTGTCTAGGTTATCTAGCGGGCACTTTGACTATCTTGGCTAACTAGCAGACCTTCGACTATGTAGGTTAACTAGCGGTCCGGTGGACTATGTAGGTTAACTAGCGGGCACTTGGACTATCTAGGTTTCCTAGCAGGCACTTAGACTATGTACATACCCTAGCACGCACTTGGATTATCTAGGTTACCTAGCGGGCACTTGGACTATGTACGTCCCCTAGTGGGCACTTTGGACTATCTAGGTTAACTAAAGGGCACGAGGACTATCTAGGTTAACTACCGGGCACTTGGACTATCTAGGTTACCTAGCAGGCACTTGGATTATGAAGGATCCCTAGTGGGAACTTGGACTATCTAGGTTACCTAGCAGGCACTTGGATTATGAAGGATCCCTAGCGGGTACTTGTACTATCTAGGTTAACTAGCGGGCCCTTGCACTATGTAGGTTAACTAGCGGGCCCATGGATTATGTAGGTTTACTAGCAGGCACTTGGACTATCTAGGTTAACTAGCGGGCACTTGGACAATGTAGTTTCCCTAGCGGGCATTTGGACTATTTAAGTTACCAAGCGGGCACTTGGACTATGGAGGTTACCTAGCGGGCACTTGGACTATCTAGGTTACCTAGCAGGCACTTTGAATATCTAGGTTAACTAACGGGCACTTGGACTATGTAGGTTGCCTAGCGGGCACTTGGACTATGTAGGTTCCCTAGCGGGCACGTGGATTATGTAGGTTCCCTATAGGGTACTTGGATTATGTAGGTTAACTAGCGGGCACTTCGACTGTCTAGGTTACCTAGCGGGCACTTGGATTATCTAGGTTAACGAATGGGCACTTGGACTATGTAGGTTACCTAGCCGCCACTTGGACTATCTAGGTTAGCTAGGGGGCACTCGTACTATCTAGGTTAGCTAGGGGGCACTCGTACTATCTAGGTTACCTAGCTGGCACTTGGACTATGTAGGTCAACTAGCGGGCCCTTGGACTACCTAGGTTAGCTAACGGGAACTTAGATTATGTAGGTTAACTAGGGGGCACTTGGAATATGTAGGTTACCTAGCGGACACTTGCACTATGTAGGTTAACTAGCGGGCACTTGGACTATCTAGGTTAACTAACGGGCACTTGGACTTTGTAGGTTGCCTAGCGGGCACTTGGATTATGTAGGTTCCCTATGGGGCACTTGGACTATGTAGGTTAACTAGCGGGCACTTGGACTGTCTAGGATACCTAGCGGGCAATTGGACTATGTAGGTTAACTAGCGGACAATTGGACGATCTAGGTTAACTAGCGGGCACTTTGACTATGTAGGTTAACTAGCGGACACTTGCACTATGTAGGTTACCTAGCGGGCACTTGGACAATCTATGTTAACTAGCGCGCACTTGGACTATGTAGGTTACCTAGCAGGCACTTGGATTATGAAGGATCCCTAGCGGGCACTTGGACTATCCAGGTTAGCTAACGGGAACTTAGATTATGTAGGTTAACTAGGGGGGATTTGGAATATGTAGCTTAACTAGCGGACACTTGCACTATGTAGGTTAACTAGCGGGCCCATGGACTATGTTGGTTTACTAGTGGGCCCTTGGACTACCTAGGTTACCTAGCGGGCACTTGGACTATCTAGGTTAACGAACGGGCACTTGGACAATGAAGGTAACCTAGCGGGCACTTGGACTGTCTAGGTTATCTAGCGGGCACTTTGACTATCTTGGTTAACTAGCAGACCTTCGACTATGTAGGTTAACTAGCGGTCCGGTGGACTATGTAGGTTAACTAGCGGGCACTTGGACTATCTAGGTTTCCTAGCAGGCACTTAGACTATGTACATACCCTAGCACGCACTTGGATTATCTAGGTTACCTAGCGGGCACTTGGACTATGTACGTCCCCTAGTGGGCACTTTGGACTATCTAGGTTAACTAAAGGGCACGAGGACTATCTAGGTTAACTACCGGGCACTTGGACTATCTAGGTTACCTAGCAGGCACTTGGATTATGAAGGATCCCTAGTGGGAACTTGGACTATCTAGGTTACCTAGCAGGCACTTGGATTATGAAGGATCCCTAGCGGGTACTTGTACTATCTAGGTTAACTAGCGGGCCCTTGCACTATGTAGGTTAACTAGCGGGCCCATGGATTATGTCGGTTTACTAGCAGGCACTTGGACTATCTAGGTTAACTAGCGGGCACTTGGACAATGTAGTTTCCCTAGCGGGCATTTGGACTATTTAAGTTACCAAGCGGGCACTTGGACTATGGAGGTTACCTAGCGGGCACTTGGACTATCTAGGTTACCTAGCAGGCACTTTGACTATCTAGGTTAACTAACGGGCACTTGGACTATGTAGGTTGCCTAGCGGGCACTTGGACTATGTAGGTTCCCTAGCGGGCATGTGGATTATGTAGGTTCCCTATAGGGTACTTGGATTATGTAGGTTAACTAGCGGGCACTTCGACTGTCTAGGTTACCTAGCGGGCACTTGGATTATCTAGGTTAACGAATGGGCACTTGGACTATGTAGGTTACCTAGCCGCCACTTGGACTATCTAGGTTAGCTAGGGGGCACTCGTACTATCTAGGTTACCTAGCTGGCACTTGGACTATGTAGGTCAACTAGCGGGCCCTTGGACTACCTAGGTTAGCTAACGGGAACTTAGATTATGTAGGTTAACTAGGGGGCACTTGGAATATGTAGGTTACCTAGCGGACACTTGCACTATGTAGGTTAACTAGCGGGCATTTGGACTATCTAGGTTAACTAACGGGCACTT
Source organism: Tenrec ecaudatus (assembly GCF_050624435.1). Lineage (NCBI taxonomy): Eukaryota > Metazoa > Chordata > Mammalia > Afrosoricida > Tenrecidae > Tenrec > Tenrec ecaudatus. The sequence continues at coordinate 442,003 of NW_027457943.1, forward strand.
GGACTTTGTAGGTTGCCAGCGGGCACTTGGATTATGTAGGTTCCCTATGGGGCACTTGGAGTATGTAGGTTAACTAGCGGGCACTTGGACTGTCTAGGATACCTAGCGGGCAATTGGACTATGTAGGTTAACTAGCGGACAATTGGACGATCTAGGTTAACTAGCGGGCACTTTGACTATGTAGGTTAACTAGCGGACACTTGCACTATGTAGGTTACCTAGCGGGCACTTGGACAATCTATGTTAACTAGCGCGCACTTGGACTATGTAGGTTACCTAGCAGGCACTTGGATTATGAAGGATCCCTAGCGGGCACTTGGACTATCCAGGTTAGCTAACGGGAACTTAGATTATGTAGGTTAACTAGGGGGGACTTGGAATATGTAGCTTAACTAGCGGACACTTGCACTATGTAGGTTAACTAGCGGGCCCATGGACTATGTTGGTTTACTAGTGGGCCCTTGGACTACCTAGGTTACCTAGCGGGCACTTGGACTATCTAGGTTAACGAACGGGCACTTGGACAATGAAGGTAACCTAGCGGGCACTTGGACTGTCTAGGTTATCTAGCGGGCACTTTGACTATCTTGGTTAACTAGCAGACCTTCGACTATGTAGGTTAACTAGCGGTCCGGTGGACTATGTAGGTTAACTAGCGGGCACTTGGACTATCTAGGTTTCCTAGCAGGCACTTAGACTATGTACATACCCTAGCACGCACTTGGATTATCTAGGTTACCTAGCGGGCACTTGGACTATGTACGTCCCCTAGTGGGCACTTTGGACTATCTAGGTTAACTAAAGGGCACGAGGACTATCTAGGTTAACTACCGGGCACTTGGACTATCTAGGTTACCTAGCAGGCACTTGGATTATGAAGGATCCCTAGTGGGAACTTGGACTATCTAGGTTACCTAGCAGGCACTTGGATTATGAAGGATCCCTAGCGGGTACTTGTACTATCTAGGTTAACTAGCGGGCCCTTGCACTATGTAGGTTAACTAGCGGGCCCATGGATTATGTAGGTTTACTAGCAGGCACTTGGAGTATCTAGGTTAACTAGCGGGCACTTGGACTATCTAGTTTCCCTAGCGGGCATTTGGACTATATAGGTTACCAAGCTGGAACTTGGACTATGTAGGTTACCGAGCGGGCACTTGGACTATCTAGGTTACCTAGCAGGCACTTTGACTATCTAGGTTAACTAACGGGCACTTGGACTATGTAGGTTGCCTAGCGGGCACTTGGACTATGTAGGTTCCCTAGCGGGCACGTGGATTATGTAGGTTCCCTATAGGGTACTTGGATTATGTAGGTTAACTAGCGGGCACTTCGACTGTCTAGGTTACCTAGCGGGCACTTGGATTATCTAGGTTAACGAATGGGCACTTGGACTATGTAGGTTACCTAGCCGCCACTTGGACTATCTAGGTTAGCTAGGGGGCACTCGTACTATCTAGGTTACCTAGCTGGCACTTGGACTATGTAGGTCAACTAGCGGGCCCTTGGACTACCTAGGTTAGCTAACGGGAACTTAGATTATGTAGGTTAACTAGGGGGAACTTGGAATATGTAGGTTACCTAGCGGACACTTGCACTATGTAGGTTAAGTAGCGGGCACTTGGACTATCTAGGTTAACTAGCGTGCACTTGGACTATCTAGGTTACTTAGCAGGCACTTTGACTATCTAGGTTAACTAACGGGCACTTGGACTTTGTAGGTTGCCTAGCGGGCACTTGGATTATGTAGGTTCCCTATCGTGCACTTGGACTATGTAGGTTAACTAGCGGGCACTTGGACTGTCTAGGTTACCTAGCGGGCAATTGGACTATGTAGGTTAACTAGCGGACACTTGCACTATGTAGGTTACCTAGCGGGCATTTGGACTATCTATGTTAACTAGCGGGCACTTGGACTATGTAGGTTACCTAGCAGGCACTTGGATTATGAAGGATCCCTAGCGGGCACTTGAACTATCCAGGTTAGCTAACGGGAACTTAGATTATGTAGGTTAACTAGGGGGCACTTGGAATATGTAGGTTAACTAGAGGACACTTGCACTATGTAGGTTAACTAGCGGGCCCATGGACTATGTAGGTTTACTAGCGGGCCCTTGGACTATCTAGGTTACCTAGTGGGCACTTGGACTATCTAGGTTAACGAACGGGCACTTGGACAATGTAGGTAACCTAGCGGGCACTTGGACTGTCTAGGTTATCTAGCGGGCACTTTGACTATCTTGGTTAACTAGCAGACCTTCGACTATGTAGGCTAACTAGCGGTCCGGTGGACTATGTAGGTTAACTAGCGGGCACATGGACTATCTAGGTTTCCTAGCAGGCACTTGGACTATGTACATACCCTAGCACGCACTCGGATTATCTAGGTTACCTAGTGGGCACTTGGACTATGTACGTCCCCTAGTGGGCACTTGGTCTATCTGGGTTAACTAAAGGGCACAAGGACTATCTAGGTTAACTAGCGGGCACTTGGACTATCTAGGTTACCTAGCAGGCACTTGGATTATGAAGGATCCCTAGTGGGAACTTGGACTATCTAGGTTACCTAGCAGGCACTTGGATTATGAAGGATCCCTAGCGGGTACTTGTACTATCTGGGTTAACTAGCGGGCCCTTGCACTATGTAGGTTAACTAGCGGGCCCATGGATTATGTAGGTTTACTAGCAGGCACTTGGACTATCTACGTTAACTAGCGGGCACTTGGACTATCTAGTTTCCCTAGCGGGCATTTGGACTATTTAGGATACCAAGCGGGAACTTGGACTATGTAGGTTACCTAGCGGGCACTTGGACTATCTAGGTTACCTAGCAGGCACTTTGACTATCTAGGTTAACTAACGGGCACTTGAACTATGTATGTTGCCTAGCGGGCACTTGGACTATGTCGGTTCCCTAGCGGGCACTTGGATTATGTAGGTTAACTAGCGGGCACTTGGACTGTCTAGGTTACCTAGCGGGCACTTGGATTATCTAGGTTAACAAATGGGCACTTGGACTATGTAGGTTACCTAGCCGCCACTTGGACTATCTAGGTTAGCTAGGGGGCACTTGTACTATCTAGGTTACCTAGCTGGCACTTGGACTATGTAGGTCAACTAGCGGGCCCTTGGACTACCTAGGTTAGCTAACGGGAACTTAGATTATGTAGGTTAACTAGGGGGCAATTGGAATATGTAGGTTACCTAGCGGACACTTGCACTATGTAGGTTACCTAGCGGGGAACTTGGACTATCTAGGTTAACTATCGTGCACTTGGACTATGTAGGTTAAGTAGCGGACAATTGGACGATCTAGGTTACCTAGCGGGCACTTGGACTATGTAGGTTGCCCCGCGGGCACTTGGAATATGTAGGTTCCCTAGCAGGCACTTGGATTATGTAGGTTCCTTTTCGGGCACTTGGACTATGTAGGTTAACTAGCGGGCGCTTGGACTATCTAGGTTACCTAGCAGGCACTTTGACTAACTAGGTTAACTAACGGGCACTTGGACTATCTAGGTTACCTAGCGGGCACTTGGACTATGTAGGTTCCCTAGCGGGCACTTGGATTATGTAGGTTCCCTATCGGGCACTTGGATTATGTAGGTTAACTAGCGGGCACTTGGACTGTCTAGGTTACCTAGCGGGCACTTGGATTATCTAGGTTAACGAATGGGCACTTGGACTATGTAGGTTACCTAGCCGCCACTTGGACTATCTAGGTTAGCTAGGGGGCACTTTTACTATCTAGGTTACCTAGGTGGCGCTTGGACTTGTAGGTCAACTAGCGGGCCCTTGGACTACCTAGGTTAGCTAACGGGAACTTAGATTATGGAGGTTAACTAGGGGGCACTTGGAATATGTAGGTTAACTAGCGGACACTTGCACTATGTAGGTTAACTAGCAGGCCCATGGACTATGTAGGTTTACTAGCGGGCCCTTGGACAATCTAGGTTCCCTAAAGGGCACTTGGACTATCTAGTTACCAAACGGGCACTTGGACTATTAGGTTACCTAGCGGCAGTTGTTCTATTTGAATAACTAGGGGGCCCTTGGACGATCTAGGTTACCTAGCGGGTACTTGAACTATCTAGGTTAACTAGCGGGCACTTGCAGTATCTAGGTTACCTAGCGGCACTTGGACTATGTACGTTCCCTAGCGGGCACTTGGATTATCTATGTTAACTAGAGGGCACTTGGAATATGTAGGTTAACTAGCAGGCAATTGGACTATCTAGGTTAACTGGCAGGCAATTGGACTATCTAGGTTAATTAGCGTTCACTTGGAATATGTAGGTTCCTTAGCAGGCACTTGGACTATCTAGGTTGCCTAGCGGGCACTTGTACTATGTAGGGTAACTAGCGTGCCCTTGGACTATCTAGGTTATGTAGCGGGCACTTTGTATATAGGTTAACTAGCGGGCACTTGGACTATGTATGTTAACTAGCGGGCCCATGGATTATGTAGGTTTACTAGCAGGCACTTGGACTATCTAGGTTAACTAGCGGGCACTTGGACTATGTAGTTTCCCTAGCGGGCATTTGGACTATTGAAGTTACCAAGCGGGAACATGGACTATGTAGGTTACCTAGCGGGCACTTGGACTATCTAGGTTACCTAGCAGGCACTTTGACTATCTAGGTTAACTAACGGGCACTTGGACTATGTAGGTTGCCTAGCGGGCACTTGGACTATGTAGGTTCCCTAGCGGGCACTTGGATTATGTAGGTTCCCTATCGGGCACTTGGATTATGTAGGTTAACTAGCGGGCACTTGGACTGTCTAAGTTACCTAGCGGGCACATGGATTATCTAGGTTAACGAATGGGCACTTGGACTATGTAGGTTACCTAGCCGCCACTTGGACTATCTAGGTTAGCTAGGGGGCACTAGTACTATCTAGGTCACCTAGCTGGCACTTGGACTATATAGGTCAACTAGCGGGCCCTTGGACTTCCTAGGTTAGCTAACGGGAACTTAGATTATGTAGGTTAACTAGGGGGCACTTGGAATATGTAGGTTACCTAGCGGACACTTGCACTATGTAGGTTACCTAGCGGGCACTTGGACTATCTATGTTAACTAGCGGGCACTTGGACTATGTAGGTTACCTAGCAGGCACTTGGATTATGAAGGATCCCTAGCGGGCACTTGGACTATCCAGGTTAGCTAACGGGAACTTAGATTATGTAGGTTAACTAGGGGGCACTTGGAATATGTAGGTTAACTAGCGGACACTTGCACTATGTAGGTTAACTAGCGGGCCCATGGACTATGTTGGTTTACTAGCGGGCCCTTGGACTATCTAGGTTACCTAGCGGGCACTTGGACTATCTAGGTTAACGAACGGGCACTTGGACAATGTAGGAAACCTAGCGGGCACTTGGACTGTCTCGGTTATCTAGCGGGCAATTTGACTATCTTGGTTAACTAGCAGACCTTCGACTATGTAGGTTAACTAGCGGTCCGGTGGACTATGTAGGTTAACTAGCGGGCACTTGGACTATCTAGGTTTCCTAGCAGGCACTTGGACTATGTACATACCCTAGCATGCACTTGGATTATCTAGGTTACCTAGCTGGCACTTGGACTATGTACGTCCCCTAGTGGGCACTTGGACTATCTAGGTTAACTAAAGGGCACGAGGACTATCTAGGTTAACTAGCGGGCACTTGGACTATCTAGGTTACCTAGCAGGCACTTGGATTATGAAGGATCCCTAGCGGGTACTTGTACTATCTAGGTTAACTAGCGGGCCCTTGCACGATGTAGGTTAACTAGCGGGCCCATGGATTATGTAGGTTTACTAGCAGGCACTTGGTCTATCTAGGTTAACTAGCGGGCACTTGGACTATCTAGTTTCCCTAGCGGGCATTTGGACTATTTATGTTACCAAGCGGGAACTTGGACTATGTAGGTTACCTAGCGGGCACTTGGACTATCTAGGTTACCTAGCAGGCACTTTGACTATCTAGGTTAACTAACGGGCACTTGAACTATGTATGTTGCCTAGCGGGCACTTGGACTATGTCGGTTCCCTTGCGGGCACTTGGATTATGAAGGTTAACTAGCGGGCACTTGGATTATCTAGGTTAACGAATGGCCACTTGGACTATGTAGGTTACCTAGCCGCCACTTGGACTATCTAGGTTAGCTTGGTGGCACTTGTACTATCTAGGGTACTTAGCTGGCACTTGGACTATGTAGGTCAACTAGCGGGCCCTTGGACTACCTAGGTTAGCTAAAGGGAACGTAGATTATGTAGGTTAACTAGGGGGCAATTGGAATATGTAGGTTACCTAGCGGACACTTGCACTATGTAGGTTAACTAGCGGGCACTTGGACTATCTAGGTTACCTAGCAGGCACTTGGATTATGAAGGATCCCTAGTGGGAACTTAGACTATCTAGGTTATCTAGCAGGCACTTGGATTATTAAGGATCCCTAGCGGGTACTTGTACTATCTAGGTTAACTAGCAGGCCCTTGCACTATGTAGGTTAACTAGCGGGCCCATGGATTATGTAGGTTTACTAGCAGGCACTTGGACTATCTAAGTTAACTAGCGGGCACTTGGACTATCTAGTTTCCCTAGCGGGCATTTGGACTATTTAGGTTACCAAGCGGGAACTTGGACTATGTAGGTTACCTAGCGGGCACTTGGACTATCTAGTTTACCTAGCAGGCACTTTGACTATCTAGGTTAACTAATGGGCACTTGGACTATGTAGGTTGCCTAGCGGGCACTTGGACTATGTAGGTTCCCTAGCGGGCACTTGTACTATCTAGGTTACCTAGCTGGCACTTGGACTATGTAGGTCAACTAGCGGGCCCTTGGACTACCTAGGTTAGCTAACGGGAACTTAGATTATGTAGGTTAACTAGGGGGCAATTGGAATATGTAAGTTACCTAGCGGACACTTGCATTATGTAGGTTAACTAGCGGGCACTTGGCCTATCTAAGTTAACTAGCGTGCACTTGGACTATGTAGGTTAATTAGCGGACAATTGGATGATCTAGGTTAACTAGCGGGCACTTTGACTATGTAGGTTAACTAGCGGACACTTGCACTATGTAGGTTACCTAGCGGGCATTGGACTATGTAGGTTGCCCAGCGGGCACTTGGAATATGTAGGTTCCCTAGCAGGCACTTGGATTATGTAGGTTCCCTTTCGGGCACTTGGACTATGTAGGTTAACTAGCGGGCATTTGGACTATTTAGGTTACCAAGCGGGAACTTGGACTATGTAGGTTACCTAGCGGGCACTTGGACTATCTAGGTTACCTAGCAGGCACTTTGACTATCTAGGTTAACTAACGGGCACTTGGACTATGTAGGTTGCCTAGCGGGCACTTGGACAATGTAGGTTCCCTAGCAGGCACTTGGATTATGTAGGTTCCCTATCGGGCACTGGGATTATGTAGGTTAACTAGCGGGCACTTGGACTGTCGAGGTTACCTAGCGGGCACTTGGATTATCTAGGTTAACGAATGGGCACTTGGACTATGTAGGTTACCTAGCCGCCACTTGGACTATCTAGGTTAGCTAGGGGGCACTTGTACTATCTAGGTTACCTAGCTGGCACTTGGACTATGTAAGTCAACTAGCGGGCCCTTGGACTACCTAGGTTAGCTAACGGGAACTTAGATTTTGGAGGTTAACTAGGGGGCACTTGAAATATGTAGGTTAACTAGCGCACACTTGCACTATGTAGGTTAACTAGCGGGCCCATGGACTATGTAGGTTTACTAGCGGGCCCTTGGACAATCTAGGTTCCCTAAAGGGCACTTAGACTATCTAGGTTACCGAACGCACACTTGGACTATCTAGGTTACCTAGCGGGCACTTGGACTATGTAGGCTAACTAGGGGGCCCTTGGACGATCTAGGTTACCTAGCGGGTACTAGAACTATCTAGTTTAACTAGCGGGCACTTGCACTATCTAAGTTACCTAGCGGGCACATGGACTATGTACGTTACCTAGCGGGCATTTGGACGATCTAGGTTAACTAGCGGGCACTTAGAATATTTAGGATAACTAGCGGACATTTGCACTATGTAGGTTACCTAGCAGGCACTTTGACTATCTAGGTTAACTAACGGGCACTTGGACTATGTAGTTTGCCTAGCGGGCACTTGGATTATGTAGGTTCCCTATTGGGCACTTGGACTATGTAGGTTAACTAGCGGGCACATGGACTGTATAGGTTACCTAGCGGTCACTTGGATTATCTAGGTCAACGAACGGGCACTTGGACTATGTAGTTTACCTAGCCGCCACTTGGACTATCTAGGTTAGCAAACAGGCACTTGGACTATCTAGGTTCCCTAGCGGGAACTTGTACTATCTAGGTTACCTAGCTGGCACTTGGACTATGTAGGTCAACTAGCGGGCCCTTTGTCTATCTAGGTTAGCTAACGGGCACTTAGATTATGTAGGTTAACTAGCGGGCACTTGGAATATGTAGGTTAACTAGCGGACACTTGCACTATGTAGGTTTACTAGCGGGCCCTTGGACTATCTACATTCCCTAAAGTGCACTTGGACTATCTAGTTACCGAACGAGCACTTGGACTATTTGGTTACCTAGCGGTCAGTTGTTCTATTTGAATAACTAGGGGGCCCTTGGACGATCTAGGTTACCTAGCGGGTACTTGAACTATCTCGGTTAACTAGCGGGCACTTGCAGTATCTAGGTTACCTAGCGGGCACTTGGACTATGTATGTTTCCTAGCGGGCACTTGGATTATCTATGTTAACTAGAGGGCACTTGGAATATGTAGGTTAACTAGCAGGCACTTGGACTATCTAGGTTAACGGGCAGGCAATTGGACTATCTAGGTTAATTAGCGTGCACTTGGAATATGTAGGTTCCATAGCGGGCACTTGGACTACCTAGGTTGCCTAGCGGGCACTTGTACTATGTAGGGTAACTAGCGTGCCCTTGGACTATCTAGGTTATGTAGCGGGCACTTTGTATATAGGTTAACTAGCGGGCACTTGGACTATGTAGGTTAACTAGAGGACACTTGGACTATCTAGGTTAACTAGTGGGCCCTTGGACTATGTAGGTTAACTAGCAGGCACTTGGGCGATCTAGGTTAACTAGCGGGCACTTGGACTATCAAAGTTAACAAGTGATGCCTTGGACTATGTAGGTTAACTAGCCGGCCCTTGGACTATCTAGGTTACCTAGCGGGCACATGGACTATATAGGTTACCTAGCAGGCACTTGGACTATGTAGGTTACCTAGTGGGCACTTGGACTATCTAGATTAACGAACGGGTACTTGGAATATACAGGTAACCTAGCGGGCACTTGGACTGTCTAGGTTACCTAGCGGGCAATTGGACTATGTAGGTTAACTAGCGGACAATTGGACGATCTAGGTTAACTAGCGGGCACTTTGACTATGTAGGTTAACTAGCGGACACTTACACTATGTAGGTTACCTAGCGGGCACTTGGACTATCTATGTTAACTAGCGCGCACTTCGACTATGTAGGTTACCTTGCAGGCACTTGGATTATGAAGGATCCCTAGCGGGCACTTGGACTATCCAGGTTAGCTAACGGGAACTTAGATTATGTAGGTTAACTAGGGGGCACTTGGAATATGTAGGTTAACTAGCGGACACTTGCACTATGTAGGTTAACTAGCGGGCCCATGGACTATGTTGGTTTACTAGCGGGCCCTTGGACTATCTAGGTTACCTAGCGGGCACTTGGACTATCTAGGTTAACGAACGGGCACTTGGACAATGTAGGTAACCTAGCGGGCACTTGGACGGTCTAGGTTATCTAGCGGGCACTTTGACTATCTTGGTTAACTAGCAGACCTTCGACTATGTAGGTTAACTAGCGGTCCGGTGGACTATGTAGGTTAACTAGCGGGCACTTGGACTATCTGGGTTTCCTAGCAGGCACTTAGACTATGTACATACCCTAGCACGCACTTGGATTATCTAGGTTACCTAGCGGGCACTTGGACTATGTACGTCCCCTAGTGGGCACTTGGACTATCTAGGTTAACTAAAGGGCACGAGGATTATCTAGGTTACCTAGCGGGCACTTGGACTATCTAGGTTACCTAGCAGGCACTTGGATTATGAAGGATCCCTAGTGGGAACTTGGACTATCTAGGTTACCTAGCAGGCACTTGGATTATGAAGGATCCCTAGCGGGTACTTGTACTATCTAGGTTAACTAGCGGGCCCTTGCACTATGTAGGTTAACTAGCGGGCCCATGGATTATGTAGGTTTACTAGCAGGCACTTGGACTACCTAGGTTAACTAACGGGCACTTGGACTATGTAGTTTCCCTAGCGGGCATTTGGACTATTTAAGTTACCAAGCGGGAACTTGGACTATGTAGGTTACCTAGCGGGCACTTGGACTATCTAGGTTACCTAGCAGGCACTTTGACTATCTAGGTTAACTAACGGGCACTTGGACTATGTAGGTTGCCTAGCGGGCACTTGGACTATGTAGGTTCCCTAGCGGGCACGTGGATTATGGAGGTTCCCTATCGGGCACTTGGATTATGTAGGTTAACTAGCGGGCACTTGGACTGTCTAGGTTACCTAGCGGGCACTTGGATTATCTAGGTTAACGAATGGGCACTTGGACTATGTAGGTTACCTAGCCGCCACTTGGACTATCTAGGTTAGCTAGGGGGCACTTGTACTATCTAGGTTACCTAGCTGGCACTTGGACTATGTAGGTCAACTAGCGGGCCCTTGGACTACCTAGGTTAGCTAACGGGAACTTAGATTATGTAGGTTAAATGGGGGCACTTGGAATATGTAGGTTACCTAGCGGACACTTGCACTATGTAGGTTAACTAGCGGGCACTTGGACTATCTAGGTTAACTAGCGTGCACTTGGACTATCTAGGTTGCCTAGCAGGCACTTTGACTATCTAGGTTAACTAACGGGCACTTGGACTTTGTAGGTTGCCTAGCGGGCACTTGGATTATGTAGGTTCCCTATCGGGCACTTGGACTATGTAGGTTAACTAGCGGGCACTTGGACTGTCTAGGTTACCTAGCGGGCAATTGGACTATGTAGGTTAACTAGCGGACAATTGGACGATCTAGGTTAACTATCGGGCACTCTGACTATGTAGGTTAACTAGCGGACACTTGCACTATGTAGGTTACCTAGCGGGCACTTGGACTATCTATGTTAACTAGCGGGCACTTGGACTATGTAGGTTACCTAGCAGACACTTGGATTATGAAGGATCCCTAGCGGGCACTTGGACTATCCAGGTTAGCTAACGGGAACTTAGATTATGTAGGTTAACTAGGGGGCACTTGGAATATGTAGGTTAACTAGCGGACACTTGCACTATGTAGGTTAACTAGCGGGCCCATGTACTATGTTGGTTTACTAGCGGGCCCTTGGACTATCTAGGTTACCTAGCGGGCACTTGGACTATCTAGGTTAACGAACGGGCACTTGGACAATGTAGGTAACCTAGCGGGCACTTGGACTGTCTAGGTTATCTAGCGGGCACTTTGACTATTGGTTAACTAGCAGACCTTCGACTATGTAGGTTAACTAGCGGTCCGGTGGACTATGTAGGTTAACTAGCGGGCACTTGGACTATCTAGGTTTCCTAGCAGGCACTTAGAATATGTACATACCCTAGCACGCACTTGGATTATCTAGGTTACCTAGCGGGCACTTGGACTATGTACGTCCCCTAGTGGGCACTTGGACTATCTAGGTTAACTAAAGGGCACGAGGACTATCTAGGTTAACTAGCGGGCACATGGACTATCTAGGTTACCTAGCAGGCACTTGGATTATGAAGGATCCCTAGTGGGAACTTGGACTATCTAGGTTACCTAGCAGGCACTTGGATTATGAAGGATCCCTAGCGGGTACTTGTACTATCTAGGTTTACTAGCGGGCCCTTGCACTATGTAGGTTAACGAGCGGGCCCATGAATTATGTAGGTTTACTAGCAGGCACTTGGACTATCTAGGTTAACTAGCGGGCACTTGGACTATCTAGTTTCCCTAGAGGGCAATCGGACTATATTGGTTACCAAGCGGGAACTTGGACTATGTAGGTTACCGAGCGGGCACTTGGACTATCTAGGTTACCTAGCAGGCACTTTGACTATCTAGGTTAACTAACGGGCACTTGAACTATGTATGTTGCCTAGCGGGCACTTGGACTATGTCGGTTCACTAGCGGGCACTTGGATTATGTAGGTTAACTAGCGGGCACTTGGACTGTCTAGGTTACCTAGCGGGCACTTGGTTTATCTAGGTTAACGAATGGGCACTTGGACTATGTAGGTTACCTAGCTGCCACTTGGACTATCTAGGTTAGCTAGGTGGCACTTGTACTATCTAGGTTACCTAGCTGGCACTTGGACTTTGTAGGTCAACTAGCGGGCCCTTGGACTACCTAGGTTAGCTAACGGGAACTTAGATTATGTAGGTTAACTAGGGGGCAATTGGAATATGTAGGTTACCTAGCGGACACTTGCACTATGTAGGTTAACTAGCGGGCACTTGGACTATCTAGGTTACCTAGCAGGCACTTGGATTATGAAGGATCCCTAGTGGGAACTTGGACTATCTATGTTACCTAGCAGGCACTTGGATTATGAAGGATCCCTAGCGGGTACTTGTACTATCTAGGTTAACTAGCGGGCCCTTGCACTATGTAGGTTAACTAGCGGGCCCATGGATTATGGAGGTTTTCTAGCAGGCACTTGGACTATCTAGGTTAACTAGCGGGCACTTGGACTATCCAGTTCCCTAGCGGGCATTTGGACTATTTAGGTTACCAAGCGGGAACTTGGACTATGTAGGTTACCTAGCGTGCACTTGGACTATCTAGGTTACCTAGCAGGCACTTTGACTATCTAGGTTAACTAACGGGCACTTGAACTATGTATGTTGCCTAGCGGGCACTTGGACTATGTCGGTTCCCTAGCGGGCACTTGGATTATGTAGGTTAACTAGCGGGCACTTGGACTGTCTAGGTTACCTAGCGGGCAATTGGACTATGTAGGTTAACTAGCGGACAATTGGACGATCTAGGTTAACTAGCGGGCACTTTGACTATGTAGGTTAACTAGCGGACACTTGCACTATGTAGGTTACCTAGCGGGCACTTGGACTATCTATGTTAACTAGCGGGCACTTGGACTATGTAGGTTACCTAGCAGACACTTGGATTATGAAGGATCCCTAGCGGGCACTTGGACTATCCAGGTTAGCTAACGGGAACTTAGATTATGTAGGTTAACTAGGGGGCACTTGGAATATGTAGGTTAACTAGCGGACACTTGCACTATGTAGGTTAACTAGCGGGCCCATGTACTATGTTGGTTTACTAGCGGGCCCTTGGACTATCTAGGTTACCTAGCGGGCACTTGGACTATCTAGGTTAACGAACGGGCACTTGGACAATGTAGGTAACCTAGCGGGCACTTGGACTGTCTAGGTTATCTAGCGGGCACTTTGACTATCTTGGTTACTAGCAGACCTTCGACTATGTAGGTTAACTAGCGGTCCGGTGGACTATGTAGGTTAACTAGCGGGCACTTGGACTATCTAGGTTTCCTAGCAGGCACTTAGAATATGTACATACCCTAGCACGCACTTGGATTATCTAGGTTACCTAGCGGGCACTTGGACTATGTACGTCCCCTAGTGTTCATTTGGACTATCTAGGTTAACTAAAGGGCACGAGGACTATCTAGGTTAACTAGCGGGCACTTGGACTATCTAGGTTACCTAGCAGGCACTTGGATTATGAAGGATCCCTAGTGGGAACTTGGACTATCTAGGTAACCTAGCAGGCACTTGGATTATGAAGGATCCCTAGCGGGTACTTGTACTATCTAGGTTAACTAGCGGGCCCTTGCACTATGTAGGTTAACTAGCGGGCCCATGGATTATGTAGGTTTACTAGCAGGCACTTGGACTATCTAGGTTAACTAGCGGGCACTTGGACTATCTAGTTTCCCTAGCGGGCATTTGGACTATATAGGTTACCAAGCGGGAACGTGGACAATGTAGGTTACCGAGTGGGCAATTGGACTATCTAGGTTACCTAGCAGGCACTTTGACTATCTAGGTTAACTAACGGGCACTTGAACTATGTATGTTGCCTAGCGGGCACTTGGACTATGTCGGTTCACTAGCGGGCACTTGGATTATGTAGGTTAACTAGCGGGCACTTGGACAGTCTAGGTTACCTAGCGGGCACTTGGTTTATCTAGGTTAACGAATGGGCACTTGGACTATGTAGGTTACCTAGCTGCCACTTGGACTATCTAGGTTAGCTAGGTGGCACTTGTACTATCTAGGTTACCTAGCTGGCACTTGGACTTTGTAGGTCAACTAGCGGGCCCTTGGACTACCTTGGTTAGCTAACGGGAACTTAGATTATGTAGGTTAACTAGGGGGCAATTGGAATATGTAGGTTACCTAGCGGACACTTACACTATGTAGGTTAACTAGCGGGCACTTGGACTATCTAGGTTACCTAGCAGGCACTTGGATTATGAAGAATCCCTAGTGGGAACTTGGACTACCTAGGTTACCTAGCAGGCACTTGGATTATGAAGGATCCCTAGCGGGTACTTGTACTATCTAGGTTAACTAGCGGGCCCTTGCACTATGTAGGTTAACTAGCGGGCCCATGGATTATGTAGGTTTACTAGCAGGCACTTGGACTATCTAGGTTAACTAGCGGGCACTTGGACTATCCAGTTCCCTAGCGGGCATTTGAACTATTTAGGTTACCAAGCGGGAACTTGGACTATGTAGGTTACCTAGCGTGCACTTGGACTATCTAGGTTACCTAGCAGGCACTTTGACTATCTAGGTTAACTAACGGGCACTTGAACTATGTATGTTGCCTAGCGGGCACTTGGACTATGTCGGTTCCCTAGCGGGCACTTGGATTATGTAGGTTAACTAGCGGGCACTTGGACTGTCTATGTTACCTAGCGGGCACTTGGATTATCTAGGTTAACGAATGGGCACTTGGACTATGTAGGTTACCTAGCCGCCACTTGGACTATCTAGGTTAGCTAGGTGGCACTTGTACTATCTAGGTTACCTAGCTGGCACTTGGACTATGTAGGTCAACTAGCGGGCCCTTGGACTACCTAGGTTAGCTAACGGGAACTTAGATTATGTAGGTTAACTAGGGGGCACTTGGAATATGTAGGTTACCTAGCGGACACTTGCACTATGTAGGTTAACTAGCGGGCACTTGGACTATCTAGGTTAACTAGCGTGCACTTGGACTATGTAGGTTAACTAGCGGACAATTGGACGATCTAGGTTAACTAGCGGGCACTTTGACTATGTAGGTTAACTAGGGGACACTTGCACTATGTAGGTTACCTAGCGGGCACTTGGACTATGTAGGTTGCCCAGCGGGCACTTGGAATATGTAGGTTCCCTAGCAGGCACTTGGATTATGTAGGTTCCCTTTCGGGCACTTGGACTATGTAGGTTAACTAGCGGGCATTTGGACTATTTAGGTTACCAAGCGGGAACTTGGACTATGTAGGTTACCTAGCGGGCACTTGGACTATCTAGGTTACCTAGCAGGCACTTTGACTATCTAGGTTAACTAACGGGCACTTGGACTATGTAGGTTGCCTAGCGGGCACTTGGACTATGTCGGTTCCCTAGCGGGCACTTGGATTATGTAGGTTCCCTATCAGGCACTTGGATTATGTAGGTTAACTAGCGGGCACTTGGACTGTCTAGGTTACCTAGCGGGCACTTGGATTATCTAGGTTAACGAATGGGCACTTGGACTATGTAGGTTACCTAGCTGCCACTTGGACTATCTAGGTTAGCTAGGGGGCACTTGTACTATCTAGGTTACCTAGCTGGCACTTGGACTATGTAGGTCAACTAGCGGGCCCTTGGACTACCTAGGTTAGCTAACGGGAACTTAGATTATGGAGGTTAACTAGGGGGCACTTGGAATATGTAGGTTAACTAGCGGACACTTGCACTATGTAGGTTAACTAGCGGGCCCATGGACTATGTAGGTTTACTATCGGGCCCTTGGACAATCTAGGTTCCCTAAAGGGCACTTAGACTATCTAGGTTACCGAACGGGTACTTGGACTATCTAGGTTACCTAGCGGGCACTTGGATTATGTAGGCTAACGAGGGGGCCCTTGGACGATCTAGGTTACCTAGCGGGTACTAGAACTATCTATGTTAACTAGCGGGCACTTGCACTATCTAAGTTACCTAGCGGGCACATGGACTAAGTACGTTACCTAGCGGGCACTTGGACGATCTAGGTTAACTAGCGGGCACTTGGAATATGTAGGTTAACTAGCGGACATTTGCACTATGTAGGTTACCTAGCAGGCACTTGGACTATCTAGGTTAACTAGCGGGCACTTGGACTATGTAGGTTAACTAGGGTGCACTTGGACTATCTAGGTTACCTAGCAGGCACTTGGACTATCTAGGTTAACTAACGGGCACTTGGACTATGTAGGTTGCCTAGCGGGCACTTGGATTATGTAGGTTCCCTATTGGGCACTTGGACTATGTAGGTTAACTAGCGGGCACATGGACTGTCTAGGTTACCTAGCGGGCACTTGGATTATCTAGGTCAACGAACAGGCACTTGGACCTTGTAGGTTACCTAGCCACCACTTGGACTATCTAGGTTAGCAAACAGGCACTTGGACTATCTAGGTTCCCTAGCGGGCACTTGTACAATCTAGGTTACCTAGCTGGCACTTGGACTATGTAGGTCAACTAGCGGGCCCTTGGACTATCTAGGTTAGCTAACGGGCACTTAGATTATGTAGGTTAACTAGCGGGCACTTGGAATATGTAGGTTAACTAGCGGGCACTTGGACTATCTAGGTTTCCTAGCAGGCACTTAGACTATGTACATACCCTAGCACGCACTTGGATTATCTAGGTTACCTAGCGGGCACTTGGACTATGTACGTCCCCTAGTGGGCACTTGGACTATCTAGGTTAACTAAAGGGCACGAGGATTATCTAGGTTACCTAGCGGGCACTTGGACTATCTAGGTTACCTAGCAGGCACTTGGATTATGAAGGATCCCTAGTGGGAACTTGGACTATCTAGGTTACCTAGCAGGCACTTGGATTATGAAGGATCCCTAGCGGGTACTTGTACTATCTAGGTTAACTAGCGGGCCCTTGCACTATGTAGGTTAACTAGCGGGCCCATGGATTATGTAGGTTTACTAGCAGGCACTTGGACTACCTAGGTTAACTAACGGGCACTTGGACTATGTAGTTTCCCTAGCGGGCATTTGGACTATTTAAGTTACCAAGCGGGAACTTGGACTATGTAGGTTACCTAGCGGGCACTTGGACTATCTAGGTTACCTAGCAGGCACTTTGACTATCTAGGTTAACTAACGGGCACTTGGACTATGTAGGATGCCTAGCGGGCACTTGGACTATGTAGGTTCCCTAGCGGGCACGTGGATTATGTAGGTTAACTAGCGGGTACTTGGACTGTCTAGGTTACCTAGCGGGCACTTGGATTATCTAGGTTAACGAATGGGCACTTGGACTATGTAGGTTACCTAGCCGCCACTTGGACTATCTAGGTTAGCTAGGGGGCACTTGTACTATCTAGGTTACCTAGCTGGCACTTGGACTATGTAGGTCAACTAGCGGGCCCTTGGACTACCTAGGTTAGCTAACAGGAACTTAGATTATGTAGGTTAACTAGGGGGCACTTGGAATATGTAGGTTACCTAGCGGACACTTGCACTATGTAGGTTAACTAGCGGGCACTTGGACTATCTAGGTTAACTAGAGTGCACTTGGACTATCTAGGTTACCTAGCAGGCACTTTGACTATCTAGGTTAACTAACGGGCACTTGGACTTTGTAGGTTGCCTAGCGGGCACTTGGATTATGTAGGTTCCCTATCGGGCACTTGGACTATGTAGGTTAACTAGCGGGCACTTGGACTTTCTAGGTTACCTAGCTGGCAATTTGACTATGTAGGTTAACTAGCGGACAATTGGACGATCTAGGTTAACTAGCGGGCACTTTGACTGTGTAGGTTAACTAGCCGACACTTGCACTATGTAGGTTACCTAGCGGGCACTTGGACTATCTATGTTAACTAGCGGGCACTTGGACTATGTAGGTTACCTAGCAGGCACTTGGATTATGAAGGATCCCTAGCGGGCACTTGGACTATCCAGGTTAGCTAACGGGAACTTAGATTATGTAGGTTAACTAGGGGGCACTTGGAATATGTAGGTTAACTAGCGGACACTTGCACTATGTAGGTTAACTAGCGGGCCCATGTACTATGTTGGTTTACTAGCGGGCCCTTGGACTATCTAGGTTACCTAGCGGGCACTTGGACTATCTAGGTTAACGAACGGGCACTTGGACAATGTAGGTAACCTAGCGGGCACTTGGACTGTCTAGGTTATCTAGCGGGCACTTTAACTATCTTGGTTAACTAGCAGACCTTCGACTATGTAGGTTAACTAGCGGTCCGGTGGACTATGTAGGTTAACTAGCGGGCACTTGGACTATCTAGGTTTCCTAGCAGGCACTTAGAATATGTACATACCCTAGCACGCACTTGGATTATCTAGGTTACCTAGCGGGCACTTGGACTATGTAGGTTGCCTAGCGGGCACTTGGACTATGTAGGTTCCCTAGCGGGCACGTGGATTATGTAGGTTCCCTATCAGGCACTTGGATTATGTAGGTTAACTAGCGGGCACTTGGACTGTCTAGGTTGCCTAGCGGGCACTTGGATTATCTAGGTTAACGAATGGGCACTTGGACTATGAAGGTTACCTAGCCGCCACTTGGACTATCTAGGTTAGCTAGGGGGCACTTGTACTATCTAGGTTACCTAGCTGGCACTTGGACTATGTAGGTCAACTAGCGGGCCCTTGGACTACCTAGGTTAGCTAACGGGAACTTAGATTATGTAGGTTAACTAGGGGGCACTTGGAATATGTAGGTTACCTAGCGGACACTTGGACTATGTAGGTTAACTAGCGGGCACTTGGACTGTCTAGGTTACCTAGCGGGCAATTGGACTATGTAGGTTAACTAGCGGACAATTGGACGATCTAGGTTAACTAGCGGGCACTTTGACTATGTAGGTTAACTAGCGGACACTTGCACTATGTAGGTTACCTAGCGGGCACTTGGACTATCTATGTTAACTAGCGGGCACTTGGACTATGTAGGTTACCTAGCAGACACTTGGAGTATGAAGGATCCCTAGCGGGCACTTGGACTATCCAGGTTAGCTAACGGGAACTTAGATTATGTAGGTTAACTAGGGGGCACTTGGAATATGTAGGTTAACTAGCGGACACTTGCACTATGTAGGTTAACTAGCGGGCCCATGTACTATGTTGGTTTACTAGCAGGCCCTTGGACTATCTAGGTTACCTAGCGGGCACTTGGACTATCTAGGTTAACGAACGGGCACTTGGACAATGTAGGTAACCTAGCGGGCACTTGGACTGTCTAGGTTATCTAGCGGGCACTTTGACTATTGGTTAACTAGCAGACCTTCGACTATGTAGGTTAACTAGCGGTCCGGTGGACTATGTAGGTTAACTAGCGGGCACTTGGACTATCTAGGTTTCCTAGCAGGCACTTAGAATATGTACATACCCTAGCACGCACTTGGATTATCTAGGTTACCTAGCGGGCACTTGGACTATGTACGTCCCCTAGTGGGCACTTGGACAATCTAGGTTAACTAAAGGGCACGAGGACTATCTAGGTTAACTAGCGGGCACTTGGACTATCTAGGTTACCTAGCAGGCACTTGGATTATGAAGGATCCCTAGCGGGTACTTGTACTATCTAGGTTAACTAGCGGGCCCTTGCACTATGTAGGTTAACTAGCGGGCCCATGGATTATGTAGGTTTACTAGCAGGCACTTGGACTATCTAGGTTAACTAGCGGGCACTTGGACTATCTAGTTTCCCTAGCGGGCATTTGGACTATATAGGTTACCAAGCTGGAACTTGGACTATGTAGGTTACCGAGCGGGCACTTGGACTATCTAGGTTACCTAGCAGGCACTTTGACTATCTAGGTTAACTAACGGGCACTTGAACTATGTATGTTGCCTAGCGGGCACTTGGACTATGTCGGTTCACTAGCGGGCACTTGGATTATGTAGGTTAACTAGCGGGCACTTGGACTGTCTAGGTTACCTAGCAGGCACTTGGTTTATCTAGGTTAACGAATGGGCACTTGGACTATGTAGGTTACCTAGCTGCCACTTGGACTATCTAGGTTAGCTAGGTGGCACTTGTACTATCTAGGTTACCTAGCTGGCACTTGGACTTTGTAGGTCAACTAGCGGGCCCTTGGACTACCTAGGTTAGCTAACGGGAACTTAGATTATGTAGGTTAACTAGGGGGCAATTGGAATATGTAGGTTACCTAGCGGACACTTGCACTATGTAGGTTAACTAGCGGGCACTTGGACTATCTAGGTTACCTAGCAGGCACTTGGATTATGAAGGATCCCTAGTGGGAACTTGGACTATCTAGGTTACCTAGCAGGCACTTGGATTATGAAGGATCCCTAGCGGGTACTTGTACTATCTAGGTTAACTAGCGGGCCCTTGCACTATGTAGGTTAACTAGCGGGCCCATGGATTATGGAGGTTTTCTAGCAGGCACTTGGACTATCTAGGTTAACTAGCGGGCACTTGGACTATCCAGTTCCCTAGCGGGCATTTGGACTATTTAGGTTACCAAGCGGGAACTTGGACTATGTAGGTTACCTAGCGTGCACTTGGACTATCTAGGTTACCTAGCAGGCACTTTGACTATCTAGGTTAACTAACGGGCACTTGAACTATGTATGTTGCCTAGCGGGCACTTGGACTATGTCGGTTCCCTAGCGGGCACTTGGATTATGTAGGTTAACTAGCGGGCACTTGGACTGTCTAGGTTACCTAGCGGGCAATTGGACTATGTAGGTTAACTAGCGGACAATTGGACGATCTAGGTTAACTAGCGGGCACTTTGACTATGTAGGTTAACTAGCGGACACTTGCACTATGTAGGTTACCTAGCGGGCACTTGGACTATCTATGTTAACTAGCGGGCACTTGGACTATGTAGGTTACCTAGCAGACACTTGGATTATGAAGGATCCCTAGCGGGCACTTGGACTATCCAGGTTAGCTAACGGGAACTTAGATTATGTAGGTTAACTAGGGGGCACTTGGAATATATAGGTTAACTAGCGGACACTTGCACTATGTAGGTTAACTTGCGGGCCCATGTACTATGTTGGTTTACTAGCGGGCCCTTGGACTATCTAGGTTACCTAGCGGGCACTTGGACTATCTAGGTTAACGAACGGGCACTTGGACAATGTAGATAACCTAGCGGGCACTTGGACTGTCTAGGTTATCTAGCGGCACTTTGACTATCTTGGTTAACTAGCAGACCTTCGACTATGTAGGTTAACTAGCGGTCCGGTGGACTATGTAGGTTAACTAGCGGGCACTTGGACTATCCAGTTCCCTAGCGGGCATTTGGACTATTTAGGTTACCAAGCGGGAACTTGGACTATGTAGGTTACCTAGCGTGCACTTGGACTATCTAGGTTACCTAGCAGGCACTTTGACAATCTAGGTTAACTAACGGGCACTTGAACTATGTATGTTGCCTAGCGGGCACTTGGACTATGTCGGTTCCCTAGCGGGCACTTGGATTATGTAGGTTAACTAGCGGGCACTTGGACTGTCTAGGTTACCTAGCGGGCAATTGGACTATGTAGGTTAACTAGCGGACAATTGGACGATCTAGGTTAACTAGCGGGCACTTTGACTATGTAGGTTAACTAGCGGACACTTGCACTATGTAGGTTACCTAGCGGGCACTTGGACTATCTATGTTAACTAGCGGGCACTTGGACTATGTAGGTTACCTAGCAGACACTTGGATTATGAAGGATCCCTAGCGGGCACTTGGACTATCCAGGTTAGCTAACGGGAACTTAGATTATGTAGGTTAACTAGGGGGCACTTGGAATATATAGGTTAACTAGCGGACACTTGCACTATGTAGGTTAACTTGCGGGCCCATGTACTATGTTGGTTTACTAGCGGGCCCTTGGACTATCTAGGTTACCTAGCGGGCACTTGGACTATCTAGGTTAACGAACGGGCACTTGGACAATGTAGATAACCTAGCGGGCACTTGGACTGTCTAGGTTATCTAGCGGCACTTTGACTATCTTGGTTAACTAGCAGACCTTCGACTATGTAGGTTAACTAGCGGTCCGGTGGACTATGTAGGTTAACTAGCGGGCACTTGGACTATCTAGGTTTCCTAGCAGGCACTTAGAATATGTACATACCCTAGCACGCACTTGGATTATCTAGGTTACCTAGCGGGCACTTGGACTATGTACGTCCCCTAGTGGGCACTTGGACTATCTAGGTTAACTAAAGGGCACGAGGACAATCTAGGTTAACTAGCGGGCACTTGGACTATCTAGGTTACCTAGCAGGCACTTGGATTATGAAGGATCCCTAGTGGGAACTTGGACTATCTAGGTTACCTAGCAGGCACTTGGATTATGAAGGATCCCTAGCGGGTACTTGTACTATCTAGGTTAACTAGCGGGCCCTTGCACTATGTAGGTTAACTAGCGGGCCCATGGATTATGTAGGTTTACTAGCAGGCACTTGGAGTATCTAGGTTAACTAGCGGGCACTTGGACTATCTAGTTTCCCTAGCGGGCATTTGGACTATATAGGTTACCAAGCTGGAACTTGGACTATGTAGGTTACCGAGCGGGCACTTGGACTATCTAGGTTACCTAGCAGGCACTTTGACTATCTAGGTTAACTAACGGGCACTTGAACTATGTATGTTGCCTAGCGGGCACTTGGACTATGTCGGTTCACAAGCGGGCACTTGGATTATGTAGGTTAACTAGCGGGCACTTGGACTGTCTAGGTTACCTAGCGGGCACTTGGTTTATCTAGGTTAACGAATGGGCACTTGGACTATGTAGGTTACCTAGCTGCCACTTGGACTATCTAGGTTAGCTAGGTGGCACTTGTACTATCTAGGTTACCTAGCTGGCACTTGGACTTTGTAGGTCAACTAGCGGGCCCTTGGACTACCTAGGTTAGCTAACGGGAACTTAGATTATGTAGGTTAACTAGGGGGCAATTGGAATATGTAGGTTACCTAGCGGACACTTGCACTATGTAGATTAACTAGCGGGCACTTGGACTATCTAGGTTACCTAGCAGGCACTTGGATTATGAAGGATCCCTAGTGGGAACTTGGACTATCTAGGTTACCTAGCAGGCACTTGGATTATGAAGGATCCCTAGCGGGTACTTGTACTATCTAGGTTAACTAGCGGGCCCTTGCACTATGTAGGTTAACTAGCGGGCCCATGGATTATGTAGGTTTACTAGCAGGCACTTGGACTATCTAGGTTAACTAGCGGGCACTTGGACTATCCAGTTCCCTAGCGGGCATTTGGACTATTTAGGTTACCAAGCGGGAACTTGGACTATGTAGGTTACCTAGCGTGCACTTGGACTATCTAGGTTACCTAGCAGGCACTTTGACTATCTAGGTTAACTAACGGGCACTTGAACTATATATGTTGCCTAGCGGGCACTTGGACTATTTCGGTTCCCTAGCCAGCACTTGGATTATGTAGGTTAACTAGCGGGCACTTGGACTGTCTAGGTTACCTAGCGGGCACTTGGATTATCTAGGTTAACAAATGGGCACTTGGACTATGTAGGTTACCTAGCCGCCACTTGGACTATCTAGGTTAGCTAGGGGGCACTTGTACTATCTAGGTTACCTAGCTGGCACTTGGACTATGTAGGTCAACTAGCGGGCCCTTGGACTACCTAGGTTAGCTAACGGGAACTTAGATTATGTAGGTTAACTAGGGGGCAATTGGAATATGTAGGTTACCTAGCGGACACTTGCACTATGTAGGTTAACTAGCGGGCACTTGGCCTATCTAGGTTAACTAGCGTGCACTTGGACTATGTAGGTGAACTAGCGGACAATTGGACGATCTAGGTTAACTAGCGGGCACTTTGACTATGTAGGTTAACTAGGGGACACTTGCACTATGTAGGTTACCTCGCGGGCACTTGGACTCTGTAGGTTGCCCAGGGGGAACTTGGAATATGTAGGTTCCCTAGCAGGCACTTGGATTATGTAGGTTCCCTTTCGGGCACTTGGACTATGTAGGTTAACTAGCGGGCATTTGGACTATTTAGGTTACCAAGCGGGAACTTGGACTATGTAGGTTACCTAGCGGGCACTTGGACTATCTAGGTTACCTAGCAGGCACTTTGACTATCTAGGTTAACTAACGGGCACTTGGACTATGTAGGTTGCCTAGCGGGCACTTGGACTATGTCGGTTCCCTAGCGGGCACTTGGATTATGTAGGTTCCCTATCAGGCACTTGGATTATGTAGGTTAACTAGCGGGCACTTGGACTGTCTAGGTTACCTAGCGGGCACTTGGATTATCTAGGTTAACGAATGGGCACTTGGACTATGTAGGTTACCTTGCTGCCACTTGGACTATCTAGGTTAGCTAGGGGGCACTTGTACTATCTAGGTTACCTAGCTGGCACTTGGACTATGTAGGTCAACTAGCGGGCCCTTGGACTACCTAGGTTAGCTAACGGGAACTTAGATTATGGAGGTTAACTAGGGGGCACTTGGAATATGTAGGTTAACTAGCGGACACTTGCACTATGTAGGTTAACTAGCGGGCCCATGGACTATGTAGGTTTACTATCGGGCCCTTGGACAATCTAGGTTCCCTAAAGGGCACTTAGACTATCTAGGTTACCGAACGGGTACTTGGACTATCTAGGTTACCTAGCGGGCACTTGGATTATGTAGGCTAACTAGGGGGCCCTTTGACGATCTAGGTTACCTAGCGGGTACTAGAACTATCTAGGTTAACTAGCGGGCACTTGCACTATCTATGTTACCTAGCGGGCACATGGACTAAGTACGTTACCTAGCGGGCACTTGGACGATCTAGGTTAACTAGCGGGCACTTGGAATATGTAGGTTAACTAGCGGACATTTGCACTATGTAGGTTACCTAGCAGGCACTTGGACTATCTAGGTTAACTAGCGGGCACTTGGACTATGTAGGTTAACTAGGGTGCACTTGGACTATCTAGGTTACCTAGCAGGCACTTTGACTATCTAGGTTAACTAACGGGCATTTGGACTATGTAGGTTGCCTAGCGGGCACTTGGATTATGTAGGTTCCCTATTGGGCACTTGGACTATGTAGGTTAACTAGCGGGCACATGGACTGTCTAGGTTACCTAGCGGGCACTTGGATTATCTAGGTCAACGAACAGGCACTTGGACCTCGTAGGTTACCTAGCCGCCACTTGGACTATCTAGGTTAGCAAACAGGCACTTGGACTATCTAGGTTCCCTAGCGGGCACTTGTACTATCTAGGTTACCTAGCTGGCACTTGGACTATGTAGGTCAACTAGCGGGCCCTTGCACTATCTAGGTTAGCTAACGGGCACTTAGATTATGTAGGTTAACTAGCGGGCACTTGGAATATGTAGGTTAACTAGCGGACACTTGCACTATGTAGGTTTACTAGCGGGCCCTTGGACTATCTACATTCCCTAAAGTGCACTTGGACTATCTAGTTACCCAAGGGGCACTTGGACTATTAGGTTACCTAGCGGGCAGTTGTTCTATTTGAATAACTAGGGGGCCCTTGGACGATCTAGGTTACCTAGCGGGTACTTGAACTATCTAGGTTAACTAGCGGGCACTTGCAGTATCTAGGTTGCCTAGCGGGCACTTGTACTATATAGGGTAACTAGCGTGCCCTTGGACTATCTAGGTTATGTAGCGGGCACTTTGTATATAGGTTAACTAGCGGGCACTTGGACTGTGTAGGTTAACTAGAGGACACTTGGACTATCTAGGTTAACTAGTGGGCCCTTGGACTATGTAGGTTAACTAGCAGGCACTTGGGCGATCTAGGTTAACTAGCGGGCACTTGGACTATCAAAGTTAAGAAGTGATGCCTTGGACTATGTAGGTTAACTAGCCGGCCCTTGGACTATTTTGGTTACCTAGCGGGCACATGGACTATATAGGTTACCTAGCAGGCACTTGGACTATGTAGGTTACCTAGTGGACACTTGGACTATCTAGATTAACGAACGGGTATTGGAATATACAGGTAACCTAGCGGGCACTTGGACTGTCTAGGTTACCTAGCGGGCACTTGGACTTCTAGGTTAACGAACGGGATCTTGGACTATGTAGGCTGCCTAGCGGGCACTTGGACTATCTAGGTTACCTAACGGGCACTTTGACTAACTAGGTTACATAGCGGGCACTTGGAATATGTAGGTTAACTAGCGAGCACGTGGACTCTAGGTTACCTAGCGGGCGCTTGGACTATCTAGGTTACCTAGCGGGCCCTGGGACTATGTAGGTTTCCTAGCGGGCACTTGGACTACCTAGGTTAACGAACAGGCATTTGGACTATGTAGGTAACCTAGCGGGCACTTGGACTATGTAGGATCCCTATCGGACTATTGGACTACTTAGGTTACCTAGCGGGCACTTGGACTATCTAGGTCAACTAGCGAGCCATTGTACTATGTAGGTTAACTAGCGAGCACTTGGACTATCTAGGTTAACTAGCGGACCTTGGACTATGTAGGTTAATTAGCGGGCCCTTGGACAATGTATGTTGACTAGCGGGCACTTGGACGATCTAGGTTAACTAGCGGGCACTTGGACTATGTAGGTACCCTAGCGGGCATTTGGTCTATATAGATAAACTAGCGGGCACTTAGACTTTGTAGATTACCTAGCGGGCACTTGGACTATCTGGGTTACCTAGCAGGCACTTTGAATATCTAGGTTAACTAATGGGCACTTGGACTATGTATGTTGCCTAGCGGGCACTTGGATTATATAGGTTCTTTATCGGGCACTTGGACTATGTAGGTTGCCTATCGGGCACTTGGATTATGTAGGTTCCCTATCGGGCACTTTGATTATGTAGGTTAACTAGTGGGCATTTGGACTGTCTAGGTTACCTAGCGGGCACTTGGATTATCTAGGTTAACGAATGGGCACTTGTACTATGTAGGTTACCTAGCCGCCACTTGGACTATCTAGGTTAGCAAGGGGGCACTTGTACAATCTAGGTTACCTAGCTGGCACTTGGACTATGTAGGTCAACTAGCGGGCCCTTGGACTACCTAGGTTAGCTAACGGGAACTTAGATTATGTAGGTTAACTAGGGGGCACTTGGAATATGTAGGTTACCTAGCGGACCCATGCACTATGTAGGTTAACTAGCGGGCACTTGGACTATCTAGTTTAACTAGCGTGCACTTGGACTATCTAGGTTACCAAGCAGGCACTTTGACTATCTAGGTTAACTAACGGGCACTTGGACTTTAAAGGTTGCCTAGCAGGCACTTGGATTATGTAGGTTCCCTATCGGGCACTTGGACTATGTAGGTTACCTAGCGGGCACATGGACTATGTAGGTTAACTAGCGGGCACTTGGATTATCTATGTTTACTAACAGGCACTTGGACTATGTATGTTCCAGAGCGGGCAATTAGATTATGTAGGTTCCCTAGTGGGCACTTGAACTACCTAGGTTCCCTAAAGGGCACTTGGACTATGTAGGTTAACTAACGGACAATTGGACAATCTAGGTTAACTAGCGCATACTTGGACTATCTAGGGTAACTAGCGGTCCCTTGGAATACGTAGGTTAACTAGCGCACACTTAGACTATCTATGTTAACTAGCCGGCCCTTGGTCTGTGTAGGTTAACTAGCAGGCCCTTGAACTATGTAAGTTAACTAGAGGGCACTTGCACTATGTAGGTTACCTAGCGGGCACTTGGACTATCTAGGTTAACTAGCGGGCACTTGGACTATGTAGGTTAACTAGCGGACACTTGGACTATCTAGGTTACCTAGCGGGAACTTGGACAATGTATGTTACCAGCGGGCACTTGGACTATCTAGGTTAACGAACGAGCACTTGGACTATGTAGGTAACCTAGCGGGCACTTGGACTGTCTAGGTTACCTAGCGGGCACTTGGATTATCTAGGTTAACGAACGGGCACTTGGACTATGTAGGTTAACTAGCGGACACTTGGACTATCTAGGTTAGCTAACGGGCAATTGGACTATCAAGGTTACCTAACGGGCACTTGGACTATGTAGGTTACCTAGAGGGCACTTGGACTATCTAGGTTACCTAGCAGGCACTTTGACTATCTAGGTTAACTAACGGGCACTTGGACTATGTAGGTTGCCTAGCGAGCACTTGGACTATGTAGGTTCCCTAGCGGTTACTTGGACTATCTAGGTTAACTAGCAGGCAATTAGGCTGTCTAGGTTACCTAGTGGGCACTAGGACTATGTAGTTTACCTAGCAGGCACTTGGACTATGTAGGTTAACTAGCGCACTCTTGGACTATCTAGGTAACCTAGCGGGCACCTGGACTATCTAGGTTAACGAACGGGCACTTGGACTATGTAGGGTAACTAGCGGACACTTGGACTATCTAGGTTAGCTAACGGGCAATTGGACTATCAAGGTTAACTAACGGGCACTTGGACTATGTAGGTTTCCTAGCGAGCACTTGGACTATGTAGGTTCCCTCGCGGGCGCTTGGACTATGTAGGTTCCCTAGCGGTTACTTGGACTGTCTAGGTTACCCAGCGGGCACTTGGACGATCTAGGTTAACTAGCGCGTACTTGGACTATCTAGGTTACCTAGCAGGCACTTTGACTATCTAGGTTAACTAACGGGCACTTGGACTATGTAGGTTGCATAGCGAGCACTTTGACTTTGTAGGTTCCCTAGCGGTTACTTGGACTGTCTAGGTTAACTAGCGGGCAATTGGACTGTCTAGTTTACCTAGTGGGCACTTGGACTATGTAGTTTACCTAGTAGGCACTTGCACTACGTAGGTTAACTAGCGCACACTTGGACTATCTAGGTTACCTAGCGGGCACTTGGACTATATACGTTCCCTAGCAGGCACTTGGGCTATCTACATTACCTAGCGGCCACTTGGACTATGTAGGTTAACGAATGGGCACTTGGACTATGTAGGTAACCTAGTGGTCACTTGGACTGTCTAGGTTACCTAGCGGGCACTTGGACGATCTAGGTTAACTAGCGCGTACTTGGACTATCTAGGTTAACTAGCGGTCCCTTGGACTACGTAGGTTAACTAGCGGACACTTGCACTATGTAGGTTACCTAGCGGGCACTTGGACTATATAGGTTAACTAGCGGGCACTTGGATTATCTAGGGTAATTAACAGGCACTTGGACTATGTATGTTCCAGAGCGGGCAATTAGATTATGTAGGTTCCCTAGCGGGCACTTGGACTATCTAGGTTCCCTAAAGGGCACTTGGACTATGTAGGTTAACTAGCGGACAATTGGACGATCTAGGTTAACTAGCGCGTACTTGGACTATCTAGGTTAACTAGCGGTCCCTTGGACTACGTAGGTTAACTAGCGGACACTTGCACTATATAGGTTACCTAGCGGGCACTTGGACTATCTAGGTTAACTAGCGGGCACTTGGACTATGTAGCTTAACTAGCGGACACTTGCCCTATGTAGGTTACCTAGCGGGCACTTGGACTATGTAGGTTAACTAGCGGGCACTTGCACTCTCTAGTTTACCTAGCGGGCACTTGAACTATGTACCTTCCCTAGCGGGCACTTGGACTATCTATGTTAACTAGCGGGCACTTGGACTATGTAGGTAGACTAGCGGACACTTGGACGATCTAGGTTAGGTAACGGGCACTTGGACTATCTAGGTTAGCTAACAGGAACTTGGACTATCTAGGTAACCTAGCGGGCACTAGGAATATGTAGGTTACCTAGCGGGCACTAGGACTATCTAGGTTACCTAGCGGGAACGTGGACAATGTAGGTTACCAGCGGACACTTGGACTATCTAGGTTACCTCGCGGGTACTTGGACTATCTAGGTTAACGAACGGGCACTTGGACTATGTAGGTTAACTAGCGGACACTTGGACTATCTAGGTTAGCCTACGCGCAATAGGACTATCAAGGTTAACTAACGGGCACTTGGACTATGTAGGTTACCTAGAGGGCACTTGGAATATGTAGTTTACCTATCAGGCACTTGGACTATGTAGGTTAACTAGCGCACTCTTGGACTATCTAGGTTACCTAGCGGGCACTTGGACTATATACGTTCCTTAGCGGGCACTTGGGCTATCTACGTTACCTAGCCGGCACTTGGACTATGTAGGTTAACGAACGGGCACTTGGACTATGTAGGTTAACGAACGGGCACTTGGACTGTCTAGGTTACCTAGCGGGCACTTGGACGAGCTAGGTTAACTAGGGCGTACTTGGACTATCTAGGTTAACTAGCGGTCCCTTGGACTACGTAGGTTAACTAGCGGACACTTGCACTATGTAGGTTACCTAGCGGGCACTTGGACTATGTAGGTTACCTAGCGGGCACTTGGACTATGTAGGTTAACTAGCGGACACTTGCACTATGTAGGTTACCTAGCGGGCTCTTGGACTAAGTAGGTTAACTAGCAGGCCCTTGGACTATCTAGGTTACCTAGTAGGCACTTGGACTAAGTAGTTTAACTAGCAGGCACTTGCACTCTCTAGTTTACCTAGCGGGCACTTGGACTATGTACCTTCCCTAGCGGTCACTTGGACTATCTATGTTAACTAGCGGGCACTTGGACTATGTAGGTTGCCTAGCGGGCACTTGGACGATCTAGGTTAGGTAACGGGCACTTGGACTATCTAGGTTAGCTAACAGGAACTTTGACTATCTAGGTTACCTAGTGGGCATTTGGTCTATATAGATAACCTAGCGGGCACTTAGACTTTGTAGATTACCTAGCGGGCACTTGGACTATCTAGGTTACCTAGCAGGCACTTTGAATATCTAGGTTAACTAATGGGCACTTGGACTATGTATGTTGCCTAGCGGGCACTTGGATTATATAGGTTCTTTATCGGGCACTTGGACTATGTAGGTTCCTAGCGGTTACTTGGACTGTCTAGGTTAACTAGCGGGCAATTAGACTGTCTAGGTTACCTAGTGGTCACTTGGACTATGTAGTTTACCTAGAAGGCACTTGGACTATGTAGGTTAACTAGCGCACTCTTGGACTATCTAGGTAACCTAGCGGGCACTTGGACTATCTAGGTTAACGAACGGGCACTTGGACTATGTAGAGTAAGTAGCGGACACTTGGACTATCTAGGTTAGCTAACGGGCAATTGGACTATCAAAGTTAACTAACGGGCACTTGGACTATGTACGTTGCCTAGCGAGCACTTGGACTATGTAGGTTCCCTAGCGGGCGCTTGGACTATGTAGGTTCCCTAGCGGTTACTTGGATTGTCTAGGTTACCTAGTGGGCACTTGGACTATGTAGTTTACCTAGCAGGCACTTGGATTATGTAGGTTAACTAGCGCACACTTGGACTATCTAGGCTACCTAGCGGGCACTTGGACTATATACGTTCCCTAGCGGGCACATGGGCTATCTACGTTACCTAGCGGGCACTTGGACTATGTAGGTAACCTACTGGTCACTTGGACTGAATAGGTTACCTAGCGGGCTCTTAGACAATCTAGGTTAACTAGCGCGTACTTGGACTATCTAGGTTAACTAGTGGTCCCTTGGACTACGTAGGTTAACGAGCGGACACTTGCACTATGTAGGTTACCTAGCGGGCACTTGGACTATGTAGTTTACCTAGCGGGCACTTGGACTGTGTAGGTTAACTAGCGGGCACTTGGATTATCCAGGTTAAGTAACAGGCACTTGGACTATGTATGTTCCAGAGCGGGCAATTAGATTATGTAGGTTCCCTAGCGGGCACTTGGACTATCTAGGTTCCCTAAAGAGCACTTGGACTATGTAGGTTAACTAGCGGACAATTGGACGATCTAGGTTAACAAGCGCGTACTTGGACTATCTAGGTTAACTAGCGGTCCCTTGGACTACGTAGGTTCACTAACAGACACTTGCACTATGTAGGTTACCTAGCGGGCATTTGGACTTTCTAGGTTAACTAGCGGGCACTTGGACTATGTAGGTTAACTAGAGGACACTTGGACTATCTAGTTTACCTAGCGGGAATTTGGACAATGTAGGTTACCAGCGGGCACTTGGACTATCTAGGTTAACGAACGAGCACTTGGACTATGTAGGTAACCTAGCGGGCACTTGGACTGTCTAGGTTACCTAGCGGGCACTTGGACTATCTAGGTTAACGAACGGGCACTTGGACAATGTAGGTTAACTAGCGGACACTTGCACTATGTAGGTTACCTAGCGGGCACTTGGACTATGTAGTTTACCTAGCAGGCACTTGGACAATGTAGGTTAACTAGCGGGCACTTGGACTATCTAGGTTAAGGAATGAGCACTTGGACTATGTAGGTAACCTAGCGGGAACTTGGACTGTCTAGGTTAACTAGCGGGCAATTAGACTGTCTAGGTTACCTAGTGGTCACTTGGACTATGTAGTTTACCTAGAAGGCACTTGGACTATGTAGGTTAACTAGCGCACTCTTGGACTATCTAGGTAACCTAGCGGGCACTTGGACTATCTAGGTTAACGAACGGGCACTTGGACTATGTAGGGTAAGTAGCGGACACTTGGACTATCTAGGTTAGCTAACGGGCAATTGGACTATCAAAGTTAACTAACGGGCACTTGGACTATGTAGGTTGCCTAGCGAGCACTTGGACTATGTAGGTTCCCTAGCGGGCGCTTGGACTATGTAGGTTCCCTAGCGGTTACTTGGATTGTCTAGGTTACCTAGTGGGCACTTGGACTATGTAGTTTACCTAGCAGGCACTTGGATTATGTAGGTTAACTAGCGCACACTTGGACTATCTAGGCTACCTAGCGGGCACTTGGACTATATACGTTCCCTAGCGGGCACTTGGGCTATCTACGTTACCTAGCGGGCACTTGGACTATGTAGGTTAACGAACGGGCACTTGGACTATGTAGGTAACCTACTGGTCACTTGGACTGAATAGGTTACCTAGCGGGCTCTTAGACAATCTAGGTTAACTAGCGCGTACTTGGACTATCTAGGTTAACTAGTGGTCCCTTGGACTACGTAGGTTAACGAGCGGACACTTGCACTATGTAGGTTACCTAGCGGGCACTTGGACTATGTAGTTTACCTAGCGGGCACTTGGACTGTGTAGGTTCACTAGCGGGCACTTGGATTATCCAGGTTAAGTAACAGGCACTTGGACTATGTATGTTCCAGAGCGGGCAATTAGATTATGTAGGTTCCCTAGCGGGCACTTGGACTATCTAGGTTCCCTAAAGGGCACTTGGACTATGTAGGTTAACTAGCGGACAATTGGACGATCTAGGTTAACAAGCGCGTACTTGGACTATCTAGGTTAACTAGCGGTCCTTTGGACTACGTAGGTTCACTAACAGACACTTGCACTATGTAGGTTACCTAGCGGGCATTTGGACTTTCTAGGTTAACTAGCGGGCACTTGGACTATGTAGGTTAACTAGAGGACACTTGGACTATCTAGTTTACCTAGCGGGAATTTGGACAATGTAGGTTACCAGCGGGCACTTGGACTATCTAGGTTAACGAACGAGCACTTGGACTATGTAGGTAACCTAGCGGGCACTTGGACTGTCTAGGTTACCTAGCGGGCACTTGGACTATCTAGGTTAACGAACGGGCACTTGGACAATGTAGGTTAACTAGCGGACACTTGCACTATGTAGGTTACCTAGCGGGCATTTGGACTTTCTAGGTTAACTAGCGGGCACTTGGACTATGTAGGTTAACTAGAGGACACTTGGACTATCTAGTTTACCTAGCGGGAATTTGGACAATGTAGGTTACCAGCGGGCACTTGGACTATCTAGGTTAACGAACGAGCACTTGGACTATGTAGGTAACCTAGCGGGCACTTGGACTGTCTAGGTTACCTAGCGGGCACTTGGACTATCTAGGTTAACGAACGGGCACTTGGACAATGTAGGTTAACTAGCGGACACTTGCACTATGTAGGTTACCTAGCGGTCACTTGGACTATGTAGTTTACCTAGCAGGCACTTGGACAATGTAGGTTAACTAGCGGGCACTTGGACTATCTAGGTTAAGGAATGAGCACTTGGACTATGTAGGTAACCTAGCGGGAACTTGGACTGTCTAGGTTACCTAGCGGGCACTTGGACTATCTAGGTTACCTAGTAGGCACTTGGACTAAGTAGTTTAACTAGCAGGCACTTGCACTCTCTAGTTTACCTAGCGGGCACTTGGACTATGTACCTTCCCTAGCGGTCACTTGGACTATCTAAGTTAACTAGCGGGCACTTGGACTATGTAGGTTGCCTAGCGGGCACTTGGATGATCTAGGTTAGGTAACGGGCACTTGGACTATCTAGGTTAGCTAACAGGAACTTTGACTATCTAGGTTACCTAGCGGGCACTAGGACTATGTAGGTGACCTAGCAGGCACTTGGACTATCTAGGTTCCCTAAAGGGCACTTGGACTATGTAGGTTAACTAGCGGACAATTGGACGATCTAGGTTAACAAGCGCGTACTTGGACTATCTAGGTTAATTAGCGGTCCCTTGGACTACGTAGGTTAACTAGCGGACACTTGCACTATGTAGGTTACCTAGCGGGCACTTGGACTATCTAGGTTAACTAGCGGGCACTTGGATTATGTAGGTTAACTAGCGGACACTTGGACTATCTAGGTTACCTCGAGGGAACTTGGACAATGTAGGTTACCAGCGGGCACTTGGACTATCTAGGTTAAAGAACGAGCACTTGGACTATGTAGGTAACCTAGCGGGCACTTGGACTGTCTAGGTTACCTAGCGGGCACTTGGACTATCTAGGTTAACGAACGGGCACTTGGACTATGTAGGTTAACTAGCGGACACTTGGACTATCTAGGTTAGCTAACGGGCAATTGGACTATCAAGGTTACCTAACGGGCACTTGGACTATGTAGGTTACCTAGAGGGCACTTGGACTATCTAGGTTACCTAGCAGGCACTTTGACTATCTAGGTTAACTGACGGGCACTTGGACTATGTAGGTTGCCTAGCGAGCACTTGGACTATGTAGGTTCCCTAGCGGTTACTTGGACTGTCTAGGTTAACTAGCGGGCAATTAGACTGTCTAGGTTACCTAGTGGTCACTTGGACTATGTAGTTTACCTAGCAGGCACTTGGACTATGTAGGTTAACTAGCGCACTCTTGGACTATCTAGGTAACCTAGCGGGCACTTGGACTATCTAGGTTAACGAACGGGCACTTGGACTATGTAGGGTAACTAGCGGACACTTGGACTATCTAGGTTAGCTAACGGCCAATTGGACTATCAAAGTTAACTAACGGGCACTTGGACTATGTAGGTTACCTAGAGGGCACTTGGACTATCTAGGTTACCTAGCAGGCACTTTGACTATCTAGGTTAACTAACGGGCACTTGGACTATGTAGGTTGCCTAGCGAGCACTTGGACTATGTAGGTTCCCTAGCGGGCGCTTGGACTATGTAGGTTCCCTAGCGGTTACTTGGATTGTCTAGGTTACCTAGTGGGCACTTGGACTATGTAGTTTACCTAGCAGGCACTTGGACTATGTAGGTTAACTAGCGCACACTTGGACTATCTAGGCTACCTAGCGGGCACTTGGACTATATACGTTCCCTAGCGGGCACTTGGGCTATCTACGTTACCTAGCGGGCACTTGGACTATGTAGGTTAACGAACGGGCACTTGGACTATGTAGGTAACCTACTGGTCACTTGGACTGAATAGGTTACCTAGCGGGCTCTTGGACGATCTAGGTTAACTAGCGCGTACTTGGACTATCTAGGTTAACTAGTGGTCCCTTGGACTACGTAGGTTAACTAGCGGACACTTGCACTATGTAGGTTACCTAGCGGGCACTTGGACTATGTAGTTTACCTAGCGGGCACTTGGACTGCGTAGGTTAACTAGCGGGCACTTGGATTATCTAGGTTAAGTAAAAGGCACTTGGACTATGTATGTTCCAGAGCGGGCAATTAGATTATGTAGGTTCCCTAACGGGCACTTGGACTATCTAGGTTCCCTAAAGGGCACTTGGACTATGTAGGTTAACTAGCGGACAATTGGACGATCTAGGTTAACAAGCGCGTACTTGGACTATCTAGGTTAACTAGCGGTCCCTTGGACTACGTAGGTTCACTAACGGACACTTGCACTATGTAGGTTACCTAGCGGGCATTTGGACTTTCTAGGTTAACTAGCGGGCACTTGGACTATGTAGGTTAACTAGCGGACACTTGGACTATCTAGGTTACCTAGCGGGAACTTGGACAATGTAGGTTACCCGCGGGCACTTGGACTATCTAGGTTAACGAACGAGCACTTGGACTATGTAGGTAACCTAGCGGGCACTTGGACTGTCTAGGTTACCTAGCGGGCACTTGGACTATCTAGGTTAACGAACGGGCACTTGGACAATGTAGGTTAACTAGCGGACACTTGGACTATCTAGGTTAGCTAACGGGCAATTGGACTATCAAGGTTACCTAACGGGCACTTGGACTATGTAGGTTACCTAGAGGGCACTTGGACTATCTAGGTTACCTAGCAGGCACTTTGACTATCTAGGTTAACTAGCGGGCACTTGGATTATGTAGGTTAACTAGCGGACACTTGGACTATCTAGGTTACCTAGAGGGAACTTTGACAATGTAGGTTACCAGCGGGCACTTGGACTATCTAGGTTAAAGAACGAGCACTTGGACTATGTAGGTAACCTAGCGGGCACTTGGACTGTCTAGGTTACCTAGCGGGCACTTGGACTATCTAGGTTAACGAACGGGCACTTGGACTATGTAGGTTAACTAGCGGACACTTGGACTATCTAGGTTAGCTAACGGGCAATTGGACTATCAAGGTTACCTAACGGGCACTTGGACTATGTAGGTTACCTAGAGGGCACTTGGACTATCTAGGTTACCTAGCAGGCACTTTGACTATCTAGGTTAACTGACGGGCACTTGGACTATGTAGGTTGCCTAGCGAGCACTTGGACTATGTAGGTTCCCTAGCGGTTACTTGGACTGTCTAGGTTAACTAGCGGGCAATTAGACTGTCTAGGTTACCTAGTGGTCACTTGGACTATGTAGTTTACCTAGCAGGCACTTGGACTATGTAGGTTAACTAGCGCACTCTTGGACTATCTAGGTAACCTAGCGGGCACTTGGACTATCTAGGTTAACGAACGGGCACTTGGACTATGTAGGGTAACTAGCGGACACTTGGACTATCTAGGTTAGCTAACGGCCAATTGGACTATCAAAGTTAACTAATGGGCACTTGGACTATGTAGGTTACCTAGAGGGCACTTGGACTATCTAGGTTACCTAGCAGGCACTTTGACTATCTAGGTTAACTAACGGGCACTTGGACTATGTAGGTTGCCTAGCGAGCACTTGGACTATGTAGGTTCCCTAGCGGGCGCTTGGACTATGTAGGTTCCCTAGCGGTTACTTGGATTGTCTAGGTTACCTAGTGGGCACTTGGACTATGTAGTTTACCTAGCAGGCACTTGGACTATGTAGGTTAACTAGCGCACACTTGGACTATCTAGGCTACCTAGCGGGCACTTGGACTATATACGTTCCCTAGCGGGCACTTGGGCTATCTACGTTACCTAGCGGGCACTTGGACTATGTAGGTTAACGAACGGGCACTTGGACTATGTAGGTAACCTACTGGTCACTTGGACTGAATAGGTTACCTAGCGGGCTCTTGGACGATCTAGGTTAACTAGCGCGTACTTGGACTATCTAGGTTAACTAGTGGTCCCTTGGACTACGTAGGTTAACTAGCGGACACTTGCACTATGTAGGTTACCTAGCGGGCACTTGGACTATGTAGTTTACCTAGCGGGCACTTGGACTGCGTAGGTTAACTAGCGGGCACTTGGATTATCTAGGTTAAGTAACAGGCACTTGGACTATGTATGTTCCAGAGCGGGCAATTAGATTATGTAGGTTCCCTAGCGGGCACTTGGACTATCTAGGTTCCCTAAAGGGCACTTGGACTATGTAGGTTAACTAGCGGACAATTGGACGATCTAGGTTAACAAGCGCGTACTTGGACTATCTAGGTTAACTAGCGGTCCCTTGGACTACGTAGGTTCACTAACGGACACTTGCACTATGTAGGTTACCTAGCGGGCATTTGGACTTTCTAGGTTAACTAGCGGGCACTTGGACTATGTAGGTTAACTAGCGGACACTTGGACTATCTAGGTTACCTAGCGGGAACTTGGACAATGTAGGTTACCCGCGGGCACTTGGACTATCTAGGTTAACGAACGAGCACTTGGACTATGTAGGTAACCTAGCGGGCACTTGGACTGTCTAGGTTACCTAGCGGGCACTTGGACTATCTAGGTTAACGAACGGGCACTTGGACAATGTAGGTTAACTAGCGGACACTTGGACTATCTAGGTTAGCTAACGGGCAATTGGACTATCAAGGTTACCTAACGGGCACTTGGACTATGTAGGTTACCTAGA
The DNA here is from genome assembly GCF_050624435.1 of Tenrec ecaudatus. Classification (NCBI taxonomy): domain Eukaryota; kingdom Metazoa; phylum Chordata; class Mammalia; order Afrosoricida; family Tenrecidae; genus Tenrec; species Tenrec ecaudatus. Next base: position 480,712 of record NW_027457943.1, read on the forward strand.
GGGCACTTGGACTATCTAGGTTACCTAGCAGGCACTTTGACTATCTAGGTTAACTAACGGGCACTTGGACTATGTAGGTTGCCTAGCGAGCACTTGGACTATGTAGGTTCCCTAGCGGTTACATGGACTGTCTAGGTTAACTAGCGGGCAATTAGACTGTCTAGGTTACCTAGTGGGCACTTGGACTATGTAGTTTACCTAGCAGGCACTTGGACTATGTAGGTTAACTAGCGCACTCTTGGACTATCTAGGTAACCTAGCGGGCACTTGGACTATATACGTTCCTTAGCGGGCACTTGGGCTATCTACGTTACCTAGCCGGCACTTGGACTATGTAGGTAACCTAGTGGTCACTTGGACTGTCTAGGTTACCTAGCGGGCACTTGGACGAGCTAGGTTAACTAGTGCGTACTTGGACTATCTAGGTTAACTAGCTGTCCCTTGGAATACGTAGGTTAACTAGCGGACACTTGCACTATGTAGGTTACCAAGCGGGCTCTTGGACTAAGTAGGTTAACTAGCAGGCCCTTGGACTATCTAGGTTACCTATTGGCACTTGGACTAAGTAGTTTAACTACCAGGCACTTGCACTCTCTAGTTTACCTAGCGGGCACATGGACTATGTGCCTTCCCTAGCGGTCACTTGGACTATCTATGTTAACTAGCGGGCACTTGGACTATGTAGGTTGCCTAGCGGGCACTTGGACGATCTAGGTTAGGTAACGGGCACTTGGACTATCTAGGTTAGCTAACAGGAAGTTTGACTATCTAGGTTACCTAGCGGGCACTAGGACTATGTAGGTTACCTAGCAGGCACTTGGACTATCTAGGTTACCTAGCGGGAACTTGGACAATGTAGGTTACCAGCGGGCACTTGGACTATCTAGGTTAACGAACGAGCACTTGGACTATGTAGGTTGCCTAGCGAGCACTTGGACTATGTAGGTTCCCTAGCGGGCGCTTGGACTGTCTAGGTTACCTCGTGGGCACTTGGACTATGAAGTTTACCTAGCAGGCACTTGGACTACGTAGGTTAACTAGCGTACACTTGCACTATATAGGTTACCTAGCGGGCACTTGGACTATGTAGTTTACCGAGCGGGCACTTGGACTGTGTAGGTTAACTAGCGGGCACTTGGACTATCTAGGTTCCCTATAGTGCACTTGGACTATGTAAGTTAACTAGCGGCCAATTGGACCATCTAGGTTAAGAAGCGCGTACTTGGACTATCTAGGTTAACTAGCGGTCCCTTGGACTACGTAGGTTAACTAGCGGACACTTGCACTATGTAGGTTACCTAGCGGGGACTTGGACTATCTAGGTTAACTAGCGGGCACTTGGACTATGTAGGTTAACTAGCGGACACTTGGACTATCTAGGTTACCTAGCTGGAACTTGGACAATGTAGGTTACCAGCGGGCACTTGGACTATCTACGTTAACGAACGAGCTCTTGGACTATGTAGGTAACCTAGCGGGCACTTGGACTGTCTAGGTTACCTAGCGGGCACTTGGACTATCTAGGTTAAGGAACGGGCACTTGGACTATGTAGGTTAACTAGCGGACACTTGGACTATCTAGGTTAGCTAACGGGCAATTGGACTATCAAGGTTACCTAACGGGCACTTGGACTATGTCGGTTACCTAGAGGGCACTTGGACTATCTAGGTTACCTAGCAGGCACTTTGACTATCCAGGTTAACTAACGGGCACTTGGACTATGTAGGTTGCCTAGCGAGCACTTGGACTATGTAGGTTCCCTAACGGTTACTTGGACTGTCTAGGTTAACTAGCGGGCAATTAGACTGTCTAGGTTACCTAGTGGGCACTTGGACTATGTAGTTTACCTAGCAGGTATTTGGACTATGTAGGTTAACTAGCGCACTCTTGGACTATCTAGGTAACCTAGCGGGCACTTGGACTATCTAGGTTAACGAACGGGCACTTTGACTATGTAGGGTAACTAGCGGACACTTGGACTATCTAGGTTAGCTAACGGGCAATTGGACTATCAAGGTTACCTAACGGGCACTTGGACTATGTAGGTTACCTAGAGGGCACTTGGAATATCTAGGTTACCTAGCAGGCACTTTGATTATCTAGGTTAACTAACGGGCACTTGGACTATGTAGGTTGCCTAGCGAGCACTTGGACTATGTTGGTTCCCTAGCGGTTACTTGGACTGTCTAGGTTAACTAGCGGACAATTCGACTGTCTATGTTACCTAGCGGGCATTTGGTCTATATAGATAACCTAGCGGGCACTTAGACTTTGTAGATTACCTAGCGGGCACTTGGACTATCTAGGTTACCTAGCAGGCACTTTGAATATCTAGGTTAACTAATGGGCACTTGGAATATGTATGTTGCCTAGCGGGCACTTGGATTATATAGGTTCTTTATCGGGCACTTGGACTATGTAGGTTAACTAGCGGGCCCTTGGACTAACTAGGTTACCTAGCGTGAACTTGGACTATATAGGTTACCTAGCGGGCAATTGCACTATGTAGGGTACCTAGTGGGCACTTGGACTATCTAGGTTAACGAATGGGCACTTGGAATATGCAGGTAACCTAGCGGACACTTGACCTGTCTAGGTTACCTAGCGGGCACTTCGACAATCTAGGTTACCTAGCGGGAACTTGGTCAATGTAAGTTACCTAGCGGGCACTTGGACTATCTAGGTTACCTAACGGGCACTTTGACTATCTAGGTTACATAGTGGGCACTTGGACTATGTAGGTTAACTAGCGAGCACTTGGACTCTAGGTTATCTAGCCGACACTTGGACGATCTAGGTTACCTAGTGGGCCCTTGGACTATGTAGGTTTCCTAGCGGGCACTTGGACTATCTAGGTTAAGGAACGGGCACTTGGACTATGTAGTTTACCTAGCGGGCACTTGGACTGCGTAGGTTAACTAGCGGGCACTTGGATTATCTAGGTTAAGTAACAGGCACTTGGACTATGTATGTTCCAGAGCGGGCAATTAGATTATGTAGGTTCCCTAGCGGGCACTTGGACTATCTAGGTTCCCTAAAGGGCACTTGGACTATGTAGGTTAACTAGCGGACAATTGGACGATCTAGGTTAACAAGCGCGTACTTGGACTATCTAGGTTAACTAGCGGTCCCTTGGACTACGTAGGTTCACTAACGGACACTTGCACTATGTAGGTTACCTAGCGGGCATTTGGACTTTCTAGGTTAACTAGCGGGCACTTGGACTATGTAGGTTAACTAGCGGACACTTGGACTATCTAGGTTACCTAGCGGGAACTTGGACAATGTAGGTTACCCGCGGGCACTTGGACTATCTAGGTTAACGAACGAGCACTTGGACTATGTAGGTAACCTAGCGGGCACTTGGACTGTCTAGGTTACCTAGCGGGCACTTGGACTATCTAGGTTAACGAACGGGCACTTGGACAATGTAGGTTAACTAGCGGACACTTGGACTATCTAGGTTAGCTAACGGGCAATTGGACTATCAAGGTTACCTAACGGGCACTTGGACTATGTAGGTTACCTAGAGGGCACTTGGACTATCTAGGTTACCTAGCAGGCACTTTGACTATCTAGGTTAACTAACGGGCACTTGGACTATGTAGGTTGCCTAGCGAGCACTTGGACTATGTAGGTTCCCTAGCGGTTACATGGACTGTCTAGGTTAACTAGCGGGCAATTAGACTGTCTAGGTTACCTAGTGGGCACTTGGACTATGTAGTTTACCTAGCAGGCACTTGGACTATGTAGGTTAACTAGCGCACTCTTGGACTATCTAGGTAACCTAGCGGGCACTTGGACTATATACGTTCCTTAGCGGGCACTTGGGCTATCTACGTTACCTAGCCGGCACTTGGACTATGTAGGTAACCTAGTGGTCACTTGGACTGTCTAGGTTACCTAGCGGGCACTTGGACGAGCTAGGTTAACTAGTGCGTACTTGGACTATCTAGGTTAACTAGCTGTCCCTTGGAATACGTAGGTTAACTAGCGGACACTTGCACTATGTAGGTTACCAAGCGGGCTCTTGGACTAAGTAGGTTAACTAGCAGGCCCTTGGACTATCTAGGTTACCTATTGGCACTTGGACTAAGTAGTTTAACTACCAGGCACTTGCACTCTCTAGTTTACCTAGCGGGCACATGGACTATGTGCCTTCCCTAGCGGTCACTTGGACTATCTATGTTAACTAGCGGGCACTTGGACTATGTAGGTTGCCTAGCGGGCACTTGGACGATCTAGGTTAGGTAACGGGCACTTGGACTATCTAGGTTAGCTAACAGGAAGTTTGACTATCTAGGTTACCTAGCGGGCACTAGGACTATGTAGGTTACCTAGCAGGCACTTGGACTATCTAGGTTACCTAGCGGGAACTTGGACAATGTAGGTTACCAGCGGGCACTTGGACTATCTAGGTTAACGAACGAGCACTTGGACTATGTAGGTTGCCTAGCGAGCACTTGGACTATGTAGGTTCCCTAGCGGGCGCTTGGACTGTCTAGGTTACCTCGTGGGCACTTGGACTATGAAGTTTACCTAGCAGGCACTTGGACTACGTAGGTTAACTAGCGTACACTTGCACTATATAGGTTACCTAGCGGGCACTTGGACTATGTAGTTTACCGAGCGGGCACTTGGACTGTGTAGGTTAACTAGCGGGCACTTGGACTATCTAGGTTCCCTATAGTGCACTTGGACTATGTAGGTTAACTAGCGGCCAATTGGACCATCTAGGTTAAGAAGCGCGTACTTGGACTATCTAGGTTAACTAGCGGTCCCTTGGACTACGTAGGTTAACTAGCGGACACTTGCACTATGTAGGTTACCTAGCGGGGACTTGGACTATCTAGGTTAACTAGCGGGCACTTGGACTATGTAGGTTAACTAGCGGACACTTGGACTATCTAGGTTACCTAGCTGGAACTTGGACAATGTAGGTTACCAGCGGGCACTTGGACTATCTACGTTAACGAACGAGCTCTTGGACTATGTAGGTAACCTAGCGGGCACTTGGACTGTCTAGGTTACCTAGCGGGCACTTGGACTATCTAGGTTAAGGAACGGGCACTTGGACTATGTAGGTTAACTAGCGGACACTTGGACTATCTAGGTTAGCTAACGGGCAATTGGACTATCAAGGTTACCTAACGGGCACTTGGACTATGTCGGTTACCTAGAGGGCACTTGGACTATCTAGGTTACCTAGCAGGCACTTTGACTATCCAGGTTAACTAACGGGCACTTGGACTATGTAGGTTGCCTAGCGAGCACTTGGACTATGTAGGTTCCCTAACGGTTACTTGGACTGTCTAGGTTAACTAGCGGGCAATTAGACTGTCTAGGTTACCTAGTGGGCACTTGGACTATGTAGTTTACCTAGCAGGTATTTGGACTATGTAGGTTAACTAGCGCACTCTTGGACTATCTAGGTAACCTAGCGGGCACTTGGACTATCTAGGTTAACGAACGGGCACTTTGACTATGTAGGGTAACTAGCGGACACTTGGACTATCTAGGTTAGCTAACGGGCAATTGGACTATCAAGGTTACCTAACGGGCACTTGGACTATGTAGGTTACCTAGAGGGCACTTGGAATATCTAGGTTACCTAGCAGGCACTTTGATTATCTAGGTTAACTAACGGGCACTTGGACTATGTAGGTTGCCTAGCGAGCACTTGGACTATGTTGGTTCCCTAGCGGTTACTTGGACTGTCTAGGTTAACTAGCGGACAATTCGACTGTCTATGTTACCTAGCGGGCATTTGGTCTATATAGATAACCTAGCGGGCACTTAGACTTTGTAGATTACCTAGCGGGCACTTGGACTATCTAGGTTACCTAGCAGGCACTTTGAATATCTAGGTTAACTAATGGGCACTTGGAATATGTATGTTGCCTAGCGGGCACTTGGATTATATAGGTTCTTTATCGGGCACTTGGACTATGTAGGTTAACTAGCGGGCCCTTGGACTAACTAGGTTACCTAGCGTGAACTTGGACTATATAGGTTACCTAGCGGGCAATTGCACTATGTAGGGTACCTAGTGGGCACTTGGACTATCTAGGTTAACGAATGGGCACTTGGAATATGCAGGTAACCTAGCGGACACTTGACCTGTCTAGGTTACCTAGCGGGCACTTCGACAATCTAGGTTACCTAGCAGGAACTTGGTCAATGTAAGTTACCTAGCGGGCACTTGGACTATCTAGGTTACCTAACGGGCACTTTGACTATCTAGGTTACATAGTGGGCACTTGGACTATGTAGGTTAACTAGCGAGCACTTGGACTCTAGGTTATCTAGCCGACACTTGGACGATCTAGGTTACCTAGTGGGCCCTTGGACTATGTAGGTTTCCTAGCGGGCACTTGGACTATCTAGGTTAAGGAACGGGCACTTGGACTATGTAGTTTACCTAGCGGGCACTTGGACTGCGTAGGTTAACTAGCGGGCACTTGGATTATCTAGGTTAAGTAACAGGCACTTGGACTATGTATGTTCCAGAGCGGGCAATTAGATTATGTAGGTTCCCTAGCGGGCACTTGGACTATCTAGGTTCCCTAAAGGGCACTTGGACTATGTAGGTTAACTAGCGGACAATTGGACGATCTAGGTTAACAAGCGCGTACTTGGACTATCTAGGTTAACTAGCGGTCCCTTGGACTACGTAGGTTCACTAACGGACACTTGCACTATGTAGGTTACCTAGCGGGCATTTGGACTTTCTAGGTTAACTAGCGGGCACTTGGACTATGTAGGTTAACTAGCGGACACTTGGACTATCTAGGTTACCTAGCGGGAACTTGGACAATGTAGGTTACCCGCGGGCACTTGGACTATCTAGGTTAACGAACGAGCACTTGGACTATGTAGGTAACCTAGCGGGCACTTGGACTGTCTAGGTTACCTAGCGGGCACTTGGACTATCTAGGTTAACGAACGGGCACTTGGACAATGTAGGTTAACTAGCGGACACTTGGACTATCTAGGTTAGCTAACGGGCAATTGGACTATCAAGGTTACCTAACGGGCACTTGGACTATGTAGGTTACCTAGAGGGCACTTGGACTATCTAGGTTACCTAGCAGGCACTTTGACTATCTAGGTTAACTAACGGGCACTTGGACTATGTAGGTTGCCTAGCGAGCACTTGGACTATGTAGGTTCCCTAGCGGTTACATGGACTGTCTAGGTTAACTAGCGGGCAATTAGACTGTCTAGGTTACCTAGTGGGCACTTGGACTATGTAGTTTACCTAGCAGGCACTTGGACTATGTAGGTTAACTAGCGCACTCTTGGACTATCTAGGTAACCTAGCGGGCACTTGGACTATATACGTTCCTTAGCGGGCACTTGGGCTATCTACGTTACCTAGCCGGCACTTGGACTATGTAGGTAACCTAGTGGTCACTTGGACTGTCTAGGTTACCTAGCGGGCACTTGGACGAGCTAGGTTAACTAGTGCGTACTTGGACTATCTAGGTTAACTAGCTGTCCCTTGGAATACGTAGGTTAACTAGCGGACACTTGCACTATGTAGGTTACCAAGCGGGCTCTTGGACTAAGTAGGTTAACTAGCAGGCCCTTGGACTATCTAGGTTACCTATTGGCACTTGGACTAAGTAGTTTAACTACCAGGCACTTGCACTCTCTAGTTTACCTAGCGGGCACATGGACTATGTGCCTTCCCTAGCGGTCACTTGGACTATCTATGTTAACTAGCGGGCACTTGGACTATGTAGGTTGCCTAGCGGGCACTTGGACGATCTAGGTTAGGTAACGGGCACTTGGACTATCTAGGTTAGCTAACAGGAAGTTTGACTATCTAGGTTACCTAGCGGGCACTAGGACTATGTAGGTTACCTAGCAGGCACTTGGACTATCTAGGTTACCTAGCGGGAACTTGGACAATGTAGGTTACCAGCGGGCACTTGGACTATCTAGGTTAACGAACGAGCACTTGGACTATGTAGGTTGCCTAGCGAGCACTTGGACTATGTAGGTTCCCTAGGGGGCGCTTGGACTGTCTAGGTTACCTCGTGGGCACTTGGACTATGAAGTTTACCTAGCAGGCACTTGGACTACGTAGGTTAACTAGCGTACACTTGCACTATATAGGTTACCTAGCGGGCACTTGGACTATGTAGTTTACCGAGCGGGCACTTGGACTGTGTAGGTTAACTAGCGGGCACTTGGACTATCTAGGTTCCCTATAGTGCACTTGGACTATGTAGGTTAACTAGCGGCCAATTGGACCATCTAGGTTAAGAAGCGCGTACTTGGACTATCTAGGTTAACTAGCGGTCCCTTGGACTACGTAGGTTAACTAGCGGACACTTGCACTATGTAGGTTACCTAGCGGGGACTTGGACTATCTAGGTTAACTAGCGGGCACTTGGACTATGTAGGTTAACTAGCGGACACTTGGACTATCTAGGTTACCTAGCTGGAACTTGGACAATGTAGGTTACCAGCGGGCACTTGGACTATCTACGTTAACGAACGAGCTCTTGGACTATGTAGGTAACCTAGCGGGCACTTGGACTGTCTAGGTTACCTAGCGGGCACTTGGACTATCTAGGTTAAGGAACGGGCACTTGGACTATGTAGGTTAACTAGCGGACACTTGGACTATCTAGGTTAGCTAACGGGCAATTGGACTATCAAGGTTACCTAACGGGCACTTGGACTATGTCGGTTACCTAGAGGGCACTTGGACTATCTGGGTTACCTAGCAGGCACTTTGACTATCCAGGTTAACTAACGGGCACTTGGACTATGTAGGTTGCCTAGCGAGCACTTGGACTATGTAGGTTCCCTAACGGTTACTTGGACTGTCTAGGTTAACTAGCGGGCAATTAGACTGTCTAGGTTACCTAGTGGGCACTTGGACTATGTAGTTTACCTAGCAGGTATTTGGACTATGTAGGTTAACTAGCGCACTCTTGGACTATCTAGGTAACCTAGCGGGCACTTGGACTATCTAGGTTAACGAACGGGCACTTTGACTATGTAGGGTAACTAGCGGACACTTGGACTATCTAGGTTAGCTAACGGGCAATTGGACTATCAAGGTTACCTAACGGGCACTTGGACTATGTAGGTTACCTAGAGGGCACTTGGAATATCTAGGTTACCTAGCAGGCACTTTGATTATCTAGGTTAACTAACGGGCACTTGGACTATGTAGGTTGCCTAGCGAGCACTTGGACTATGTTGGTTCCCTAGCGGTTACTTGGACTGTCTAGGTTAACTAGCGGACAATTCGACTGTCTATGTTACCTAGCGGGCATTTGGTCTATATAGATAACCTAGCGGGCACTTAGACTTTGTAGATTACCTAGCGGGCACTTGGACTATCTAGGTTACCTAGCAGGCACTTTGAATATCTAGGTTAACTAATGGGCACTTGGAATATGTATGTTGCCTAGCGGGCACTTGGATTATATAGGTTCTTTATCGGGCACTTGGACTATGTAGGTTAACTAGCGGGCCCTTGGACTAACTAGGTTACCTAGCGTGAACTTGGACTATATAGGTTACCTAGCGGGCAATTGCACTATGTAGGGTACCTAGTGGGCACTTGGACTATCTAGGTTAACGAATGGGCACTTGGAATATGCAGGTAACCTAGCGGACACTTGACCTGTCTAGGTTACCTAGCGGGCACTTCGACAATCTAGGTTACCTAGCGGGAACTTGGTCAATGTAAGTTACCTAGCGGGCACTTGGACTATCTAGGTTACCTAACGGGCACTTTGACTATCTAGGTTACATAGTGGGCACTTGGACTATGTAGGTTAACTAGCGAGCACTTGGACTCTAGGTTATCTAGCCGACACTTGGACGATCTAGGTTACCTAGTGGGCCCTTGGACTATGTAGGTTTCCTAGCGGGCACTTGGACTATCTAGGTTAAGGAACGGGCACTTGGACTATGTAGGTAACCTAGCGGGCACTTGGACAGTCTAGGTTACCTAGCGGGCACTTGGACTATCTAGGTTAACGAACGGGCACTTGGACAATGTAGGTTACCTAGCGGGCACTTGGACTATGTAGGATCCCTATCGAATATTTGGACTACTTAGGTTACCTAGCAGGCACTTGGAATATATAGGTTAACTAGTGGGCCCTTGTACTATGTAGGTTAACTACCGAGCACTTGGACTATCTAGGTTAACTAGCAGGCACTTCGACGATATAGGTTAACTAGCGGGCACTTGGATTATCTAGGTTACCTAGCGGGCACTTGGACTATGTAGGTTCCCAGCGGACATTTGGACTATATAGATAACCTAGCGGGCACTTGGACTATGTACCTTCCCTAGCGGGTATTTGGACTATCTATGTTAACTAGCGGGCACTTGGACTATGTAGTTTACCTAGCAGACACTTGCACTATGTAGGTTACCTAGCGGGCTCTGGACTATGTAGGCTAACTAGAGGACACTTGGACGATCTAGGTTAACTAGTGGGCCCAAGGACTATGTAGGTTAACTAGCCAGTACTTGGACGATCTAGGTTAACTAGCGGGCACTTGGATGATCTAGGTTAACTAAGGGGCACTTGGACTATCAAAGTTAACAAGCGAGCCCTTGGACTATGTAGGTTAACTAGCGGGCCCTTGGACTATCTAGTTTACCTAGATAGCACTTGGACTATATAGGTTCCCTAGCGGGAACTTGGACTATCTATGTTAACGAACGGGCACTTGGACTATGCAGGTAACCTAGCGGGCACTTGGACTGTCTAGGTTACATAGCGGGCACTTGGACTGTCTAGGTTACATAGCGGGCACTTTGACTTCTAGGTTAACGAACGGGCACTTGGACTAAGTAGGTTCCCTAGCGGGCACTTGGTCTATCTAGGTTAACTAGCGAGCACTTGGACTATCTAGGATAACTAGCGGGCACATGGACTATTAGGGTCCCTAGCGGGCATTTGGACTATATAGATTTGCTAGCGGGCACTTGGACTATGTAGGTTAACGAACAGGCACTTGGACTATGTAGGTAACCTAGTGGTCACTTGAACTGTCCAAGTACCTAGCGGGCACTTGGACTATGTAGGTTAACTAGCGGGCACTTGGACTATCTAGGTTAACTAGCGGGCCCTTGGACGATGTAGGTTAACTAGCGGGCCCTTGGACTAATTAGGTTACCTAGCGGGCATTTGGACTATATAGGTTACCTAGCGGGCACTTGGACTATGTAGGGTACCTACTGGGCACTTGGACTATCTAGCTTAACGAATGGGCACTTGGAATATGCAGGTAACCTAGCGGAGACTTGGACTGTCTAGGTTACCTTGTGGGCACTTGGACTATCTAGGTTAGGTAGCGGGCACTTGGACTATGTACGTTCCCTAGCGGGCACTTGGATTATCTATGTTAACTAGCGGGCACTTGGAATATGTAGGTTAACTAGCGGACACTTGCACTATGTAGGTTACCTAGCAGGCACTTGGACTATCTAGGTTAACTAGCAGGCACTTGGACTATCTAGGATAACTAGTGTGCACTTGGACTATGTAGGTTCCTTAGCGGGCACTTGGACTATCTAGGTTGCCTTGCGGGCACTTTGACGATATAGGTTAACTAGCGTGCCCTTGGAATATCTAGGTTACGTAGCGGGCACTTGGTATATAGGTTAACTAGCGGGCACTTGGACTATGTAGGTTAACTAGAGGACACTTCAACTATCTAGGTTAACTAGTGGGCCCTTGGACTATGTAGGTTAACTAGCGGGAACTTGGACAATCTAGGTTAACTAGCGGGCACTTGGACTATCAAAGTGTACAAGTGAGCCTTTGGACTATCAAAGTGAACAAGTGAGCCCTTGGACTATGTAGGTTAACTAGCGGGCCCTTGGACTAACTAGGTTACCTAGCGTGAACTTGGACTATATAGGTTACCTAGCGGGCAATTGGACTATGTAGGGTACCTAGTGGGCACTTGGACTATCTAGGTTAACGAATGGGCACTTTGACTATCTAGGTTACATAGTGGGCACTTGGACTATGTAGGTTAACTTGCGAGCACTTGGACTCTAGGTTATCTAGCCGACACTTGCACGATCTAGGTTACCTAGCGGGCCCTTGGACTATGTAGGTTTCCTAGCGGGCACTTGGACTATCTAGGTTAAGGAACGGGCACTTGGACTATGTAGGTAACCTAGCGGGCACTTGGACAGTCTAGGTTACCTAGCGGGCACTTGGACTATCTAGGTTAACAAACGGGCACTTGGACAATGTAGGTTACCTAGCGGGCACTTGGACTATGTAGGATCCCTATCAAATATTTGGACTACTTAGGTTACCTAGCAGGCACTTGGAATATATAGGTTAACTAGTGGGCCCTTGTACTATGTAGGTTAACTACCCAGCACTTGGACTATCTAGGTTAACTAGCAGACCTTGAACTATGTAGGTTAACTAGCGGGTCTTTGGACTATGTAGATTAACTAGCGGGCACGTGGAGGATCTAGGTTAACTAGAGGGCACTTGGACTATCTAGGTTAACTAGCATGCACTTGGACTATCTAGGTTAACTAGCGGGCACTTGGATGATCAATGTTAACTAGCGGGCAATTGGACTATCTAGGTTAGCTAATGGGCACATGGACTAAGTACGTCCCCTAGTGGGCACTTGGACAATCTAGCTTAACTAACGGGCACTTGGACTATCTAGGTTACCTAGCAGGCACTTGGACTATGAAGGTTCCCTAGCGGGCACTTGGATAATCTAGGTTACCCAGAGGGCACTTGGACTATGTAGGTTAACTAGCGGACACTTGCATGATCTAGGTTAACTAGCAGGCTCTTGCACTATGTAGGTTAACTAGCGGGCACTTGGACGATCTAGGTTAACTAGCGGGCACTTGGACGATATAGGTTAACTAGTGGGCACTTGGATTATCTAGGTTAGCTAGCGGGCTCTTGCACTATGTAGGTTAACTAGCGGACCCATTGACTATGTAGGTTAACTAGCGGGCACTTGGACGATCTAGGTTAACTAGCAGGCACTTGGACGATATAGGTTAACTAGCGGGCACTTGGATTATCTAGGTTACCTAGCGGGCACTTGGACTATGTAGGTTCCCAGCGGACATTTGGACTATATAGATAACCTAGCGGGCACTTAGATTTTGTAGGTTACCTAGCGGGCACTTGGACTATGTACCTTCCCTAGCGGGTATTTGGACTATCTATGTTAACTAGCGGGCACTTGGACTATGTAGTTTACCTAGCAGACACTTGCACTATGTAGGTTACCTAGCGGACTCTGGACTATGTAGGCTAACTAGAGGACACTTGGACGATCTAGGTTAACTAGTGGGCCCAAGGACTATGTAGGTTAACTAGCCAGTACTTGGACGATCTAGGTTAACTAGCGGGCACTTGGATGATCTAGGTTAACTAAGGGGCACTTGGACTATCAAAGTTAACAAGCGAGCCCTTGGACTATGTAGGTTAACTAGCGGGCCCTTGGACTATCTAGTTTACCTAGATAGCACTTGGACAATATAGGTTCCCTAGCGGGCACTTGGACTATCTATGTTAACGAACGGGCACTTGGATTATGCAGGTAACCTAGCGGGCACTTGGACTGTCTAGGTTACATAGCGGGCACTTGGACTGTCAGGTTAACTAGCGGGCCCTTGGACGATGTAGGTTAACTATCGGGCCCTTGGACTAACTAGGTTACCTAGCGGGCATTTGGATTATATAGGTTACCTAGCGGGCACTTGGACTATGTAGGGTACCTAGTGTGCACTTGGACTATCTAGCTTAACGAATGGGCACTTGGAATATGCAGATAACCTAGCGGAGACTTGGACTGTCTAGGTTACCTAGTGGGCACTTGGACTATCTAGGCTACGTAGCGGGCACTTGGACTATGTACGTTCCCTAGCGGGCACTTGGATTATCTATGTTAACTAGCGGGCACTTGGAATATGTAGGTTAACTAGCGGACACTTGCACTATGTAGGTTACCTAGCAGGCACTTGGACTATCTAGGTTAACTAGCAGGCACTTGGACTATCTAGGATAACTAGTGTGCACTTGGACTATGTAGGTTCCTTAGCGGGCACTAGGACTATCTAGGTTGCCTTGCGGGCACTTTGACGATATAGGTTAACTAGCGTGCCCTTGGAATATCTAGGTTACGTAGCGGGCACTTGGTATATAGGTTAACTAGCGGGCACTTGGACTATGTAGGTTAACTAGAGGACACTTCAACTATCTAGGTTAACTAGTGGGCCCTTGGACTATGTAGGTTAACTAGGGGGAACTTGGACAATCTAGGTTAACTAGCGGGCACTTGGACTATCAAAGTGTACAAGTGAGCCTTTGGACTATCAAAGTGAACAAGTGAGCCCTTGGACTATGTAGGTTAACTAGCGGGCCCTTGGACTAACTAGGTTACCTAGCGTGAACTTGGACTATATAGGTTACCTAGCGGGCAATTGGACTATGTAGGGTACCTAGTGGGCACTTGGACTATCTAGGTTAACGAATGGGCACTTTGACTATCTAGGTTACATAGTGGGCACTTGGACTATGTAGGTTAACTTGCGAGCACTTGGACTCTAGGTTATCTAGCCAACACTTGGACGATCTAGGTTACCTAGCGGGCCCTTGGACTATGTAGGTTTCCTAGCGGGCACTTGGACTATCTAGGTTAAGGAACGGGCACTTGGACTATGTAGGTAACCTAGCGGGCACTTGGACAGTCTAGGTTACCTAGCGGGCACTTGGACTATCTAGGTTAACAAATGGGCACTTGGACAATGTAGGTTACCTAGCGGGCACTTGGACTATGTAGGATCCCTATCGAATATTTGGACTACTTAGGTTACCTAGCAGGCACTTGGAATATATAGGTTAACTAGTGGGCCCTTGTACTATGTAGGTTAACTACCGAGCACTTGGACTATCTAGGTTAACTAGCAGACCTTGAACTATGTAGGTTAACTAGCGGGTTTTTGGACTATGTAGATTAACTAGCGGGCACATGCAGGATCTAGGTTAACTAGAGGGCACTTGGACTATCTAGGTTAACTAGCATGCACTTGGACTATCTAGGTTAACTAGCGGGCACTTGGATGATCAATGTTAACTAGCGGGCAATTGGACTATCTAGGTAAGCTAATGGGCACATGGACTAAGTACGTCCCCTAGTGGGCACTTGGACAATCTAGCTTAACTAACGGGCACTTGGATTATCTAGGTTACCTAGCAGGCACTTGGACTATGAAGGTTCCCTAGCGGGCACTTGGATTATCTAGGTTACCCAGAGGGCACTTGGACTATGTAGGTTAACTAGCGGACACTTGCATGATCTAGGTTAACTAGCAGGCTCTTGCACTATGTAGGTTAACTAGCGGGCACTTGGACGATCTAGGTTAACTAGCGGGCACTTGGACGATATAGGTTAACTAGTGGGCACTTGGATTATCTAGGTTAGCTAGCAGGCTCTTGCACTATGTAGGTTAACTAGCGGGCCCATTGACTATGTAGGTTAACTAGCGGGCACTTGGACGATCTAGGTTAACTAGCAGGCACTTGGACGATATAGGTTAACTAGCGGGCACTTGGATTATCTAGGTTACCTAGCGGGCACTTGGACTATGTAGGTTTCCAGCGGACATTTGGACTATATAGATAACCTAGCGGGCACTTAGATTTTGTAGGTTACCTAGCGGGCACTTGGACTATGTACCTTCCCTAGCGGGTATTTGGACTATCTATGTTAACTAGCGGGCACTTGGACTATGTAGTTTACCTAGCAGACACTTGCACTATGTAGGTTACCTAGCGGGCTCTTGACTATGTAGGCTAACTAGAGGACACTTGGACGATCTAGGTTAACTATTGGGCCCAAGGACTATGTAGGTTAACTAGCCAGTACTTGGACGATCTAGGTTAACTAGCGGGCACTTGGATGATCTAGGTTAACTAACTGGCACTTGGACTATCAAAGTTAACAAGCGAGCCCTTGGACTATGTAGGTTAACTAGCGGGCCCTTGGACTATCTAGTTTACCTAGATAGCACTTGGACTATATAGGTTCCCTAGCGGGCACTTGGACTATCTATGTTAACGAACGGGCACTTGGATTATGCAGGTAACCTAGCGGGCACTTGGACTGTCTAGGTTACATAGCGGGCACTTGGACTGTCTAGGTTAACTAGCGGGCCCTTGGACGATGTAGGTTAACTAGCGGGCCCTTGGACTAACTAGGTTACCTAGCGGGCACTTGGACAATCTAGGTTAATTAGCGGGCACTTGGACTATCAACTTGTACAAGTGAGCCCTTGGACTATCAAAGTGAACAAGTGAGCCCTTGGACTATGTAGGTTAACTAGCGGGCCCTTGGACTAACTAGGTTACCTAGCGTGAACTTGGACTATATAGGTTACCTAGCGGGCAATTGGACTATGTAGGGTACCTAGTGGGCACTTGGACTATCTAGGTTAACGAATGGGCACTTGGAATATGCAGGTAACCTAGCGGACACTTGGCCTGTCTAGGTTACCTAGCGGGCACTTCGACAATCTAGGTTACCTAGCGGGAACTTGGACAATGTAAGTTACCTAGCGGGCACTTGGACTGTCTAGGTTACCTAGCGGGCACTTGGACTATCTAGGTTACCTAACGGGCACTTTGACTATCTAGGTTACATAGTGGGCACTTGGACTATGTAGGTTAACTGCGAGCCCTTGGACTCTAGGTTATCTAGCGGACACTTGGACTATCTAGGTTACCTAGCGGGCCCTTGGACTATATAGGTTTCCTAGCGGGCACTTGGACTATCTAGGTTAAGGAACGGGCACTTGGACTATGTAGGTAACCTAGCGGGCACTTTGACAGTCTAGGTTACCTAGCGGGCACTTGGACTATCTAGGTTAACGAACGGGCACTTGGACAATGTAGGTTACCTAGCGGGCACTTGGACTATGTAGGATCCCTATCGAATATTTGGACTACTTAGGTTACCTAGCAGGCACTTGGAATATATAGGTTAACTAATGGGCCCTGGTACTATGTAGGTTAACTACCGAGCACTTGGACTATCTAGTTTAACTAGCAGACCTTGAACTATGTAGGTTAACTAGCGGGTCTTTGGACTATGTAGGTTAACTAGCGGGCACGTGGAGGATCTAGGTTAACTAGAGGGCACTTGGACTATCTAGGTTAACTAGCATGCACTTGGACTATCTAGGTTAACTAGCGGGCACTTGGATGATCAATGTTAACTAGCGGGCAATTGGACTATCTAGGTTAGCTAATGGGCACATGGACTAAGTACGTCCCCTAGTGGGCACTTGGACAATCTAGCTTAACTAACGGGCACTTGGACTATCTAGGTTACCTAGCAGGCACTTGGACTATGAAGGTTCCCTAGCGGGCACTTGGATTATCTAGGTTACCCAGAGGGCACTTGGACTATGAAGGTTAACTAGCGGACACTTGCATGATCTAGGTTAACTAGCAGGCTCTTGCACTATGTAGGTTAACTAGCGGGCACTTGGACGATATATGTTAACTAGTGGGCACTTGGATTATCTAGGTTAGCTAGCGGGCTCTTGCACTATGTAGGTTAACTAGCGGGCCCATTGACTATGTAGGTTAACTAGCGGGCACTTGGACGATCTAGGTTAACTAGCAGGCACTTGGCCGATATAGGTTAACTAGCGGGCACTTGGATTTTCTAGGTTACTTAGCGGGCACTTGGACTATGTAGGTTCCCAGCGGACATTTGGACTATATAGATAACCTAGCGGGCACTTAGACTTTGTAGGTTACCTAGCGGGCACTTGGATTATCTAGGTTACCTAGCTGGCACTTGAACTATCTACGTTGCCTAGCGGGTTCTTGGAGTATGTAGGTTACCTAGCGGGCTGTTGGACTATCTAGGTTACCTAGCAGGCATTGGACTATCTAGGTTAACTAACGGGCACTTGGACTATGTAGGTTCCCTAGCGTGCCCTTGGAATATGTAAGTTCCCTATCGGGCACTTGGACTAGGTAGGTTCCCTACCGAGCACTTGGTCTATCTAGGTTAACTAGCGGGCACTTGGACTATCTAGGTTAACTAGCGAGCACTTGGACTATCTAGGATAACTAGTGGGCACTTGAACTATTAGCGCCCCTAGCGGGCATTTGGACTATATAGGTTACCTAGCGGGCACTTGGACTATGTAGGTTAACGAACAGGCACTTGGACTATGTAGGTAACCTAGTGGTCACTTGAACTGTCTAGGTTACCTAGCGGGCACTTTGACTATCTAGGTTAACTAGCGGGCCCTTGGACTATGTAGATTCCCTAGCTGGCACTTGGACTATGTATGTTCCAGAGCGGGCACTTGGACTACGTAGGTTCCTTAGCAGGCACTTGGACTATGTAGGTTCCAGAGCGGGCACTTGGACTATCTAAGTTCCCTAGCGGGCACTTGGACTATGTAGGTTAACTAGCGGACACTTGGACGGTCTAGGTTAACTAGCAGGTACTTGGATTATGTAGGTTAACTAGCGGTCCCTTGAACTATGTAGATTAACTAGCAGCACTTGGACTATCTACGTTAACTAGCAGGCCCTTGGACTATGTAGATTCCCTAGCGGGCACTTGGACTACGTAGGTTCCCTAGTGGGCACTTGGAATATGTATGTTCCCTAGCGGGCAATTGGACTATGTATGTTCCCTACAGACACTTGAACTATGTAAGTTAACTACCGGGCACTTGGACTATGTATGATAACTAGCGGGCCCTTGGACTACCTAGGTTAACTAGCGGACACTTGCACTATGTAGGTTACCTAGCGGGCACTTTGACTATCTAGGTTAACTAGCAGGCGCTTGGACTATGTAGGTTAACTAGCGGACACTTGCACTATGTACGTTACCTAGCGGGCACTTGGACTATGTAGGTTAACTAGCAGGCCCTTGGACTATCTAGGTTACCTAGCAGCACATGGACTATGTAGGTTAACTAGCAGGCACTTGCACTCTCTAGGTTACCTAGCGGGCACTTGGACTATGTACTTTCCCTAGCGGGCATTTGGACTATCTATGTTAACTAGCGGGCATTTGGACTATGTAGTTTACCTAGCAGGCACTTGCACTATGTAGGTTACCTAGCGGGCTCTGGACTATGTAGGATAACTAGAGGACACTTGCACGATCTAGGTTAACTAGTGGGCCCTTGGACTATGTAGGTTAACTAGCCAGTACTTGGACGATCTAGGTTAACTAGCGGGCACTTGGATGTACTAGGTTAACTAAGGGGCACTTGGACTATCAAAGTTAACAAGCGAGCCCTTGGACTATGTAGGTTAACTAGCGGGGCCTTGGACTATCTAGTTTACCTAGATAGCACTTGGACTATATAGGTTCCCTAGCCCGCACTTGGACTATGTATGTTCTCTAGCGGGCACTTGGACTATATATGTTCCCTACGGACACTTGAACTATGTAAGTTAACTACCGGGCACTTGGATTATGTATGTTAACTAGCGGGCCCTTGGACTATCAAAGTTAACAAGCGAGCCCTTGGACTATGTAGGTTAACTAGCGGGCCCTTGGACTATCTAGGTTACCTAGATAGCACTTGGACTATATAGGTTCCCTAGAGGGCACTTGGACTATCTATGTTAACGAATGGGCACTTGGACTATACAGGTATCTTACATAGCGGGCACTTGGACTGTCTAGGTTACATAGCGGGCATTTTGATTTCTAGTTTAACGAACGGGCACTTGGACTATGTAGGTTGCCTAGCGGGCACTTGGACTATCTAGGTTAGGTAACGGGCACTTGGACTATCTAGGTTACCTAGCGGGAACTTGGACTATCTAGGTTGCCTACCAGGCACTTGGATTATGAAGGATCCCTAGCGGGCACTTGGACTATCTAGGTTACCTAGCGGCCACTTGGACGATGTAGGTTAACTAGCGGACACTTGCACGATCTAGGTTAACTAGCGGGCCCTTGCACTATGTAGGTTAACTAGCGGGCCCATGGATTATGTAGGTTTACTAGCAGGCACTTGGACTATGTATGTTCCCTAGCGGGCATTTGGACTATGTATATTCCCTACGGACACTTGAACTATGTAAGTTAACTACCGGGCACTTGGACTATATATGTTAACTAGCGGGCATTTGGACTATCTAGGTCAACTAGTGGGCCCTTGTACTATGTAGGTTAACTAGCGAGCACTTGGACTATCTAGGTTAACTAGCTGACCTTGGACTATGTAGGTTAACTAGCGGGCCTTTGGACTATGTAGGTTAACTAGCGGGCACTTGGACGATCTAGGTTAAATAGAGGGCACTTGGACTATCTAGGTTAACTACAGGGCACTTGGATGATCAATGTTAACTAGCGGGCACTTGGACTATCTAGGTTAGCTAATGGGCACACGGACTAAGTACATCCCCTAGTGGGCACTCGGACTATCTAGGTTAACTAACGGGCACTTGGACTATCTAGGTTCGCTAACTGTCACGTGGACTATCTAGGTTAACTAGCGGGCCCTTGGACGATGTAGGTTAAATAGCGGGCCCTTCGACTATGTAGGTTAACTAGCGGGCCCTTGGACTATGTAGGTTAACTAGCGGCACATGGAATATCTACGTTAACTAGCGGGCCCTTGGACTATGTAGATTCCCTAGCGGGCACTTGGACTATATATGTTCTAGAGAGGACACTTCAACTATGTAGGTTCCCTAGCAGGCACTTGGACTATGTAGGTTCCAGAGCGGGCACTTGGACTATCTAGGTTCCCTAGCGGGCACTTGGACTATGTAGGTTAACTAGCGGACACTTTGACTATCTAGGTAAACTAGCAGGTACTTGGATTATGTAGGTTAACTAGCAGGCCCTTGGACTACGTAGGTTTCCTAGCGGGCACTTGGACTATGTATGTTCCCTACGGACACTTGAACTATGTAAGTTAACTACCAGGCACTTGGACTATGTATGATAACTAGCGGGCCCTTGGACTACCTAGGTTAACTAGCGGACACTTGCACTATGTAGGTTACCTAGCGGGCACTTGGACAATCAAGTTTAACTAGCGGGCGCTTGGACTATGTAGGTTAACTAGCGTACACTTGCACTATGAAGGTTACCTAGCGGGCACTTGGACTATGTAGGTTAACTAGCAGGCCCTTGGACTATCTAGGTTACCTAGCAGGCACTTGGACTATGTAGGTTAACTAGCGGGCACTTGCACTCTCTAGGTTACCTAGCGGGCACTTGGACTATGTACCTTCCCTAGCGGGCACTTCGACTATCTATGTTAACTAGCGGGCACTTGGACTATGTAGTTTACCTAGCAGACACTTGCACTATGTAGGTTACCTAGCGGACTCTGGACTATGTAGGCTAACTAGAGGACACTTGGACGATCTAGGTTAACTAGTGGGCCCAAGGACTATGTAGGTTAACTAGCCAGTACTTGGACGATCTAGGTTAACTAGCGGGCACTTGGATGATCTAGGTTAACTAAGGGGCACTTGGACTATCAAAGTTAACAAGCGAGCCCTTGGACTATGTAGGTTAACTAGCGGGCCCTTGGACTATCTAGTTTACCTAGATAGCACTTGGACAATATAGGTTCCCTAGCGGGCACTTGGACTATCTATGTTAACGAACGGGCACTTGGATTATGCAGGTAACCTAGCGGGCACTTGGACTGTCTAGGTTACATAGCGGGCACTTGGACTGTCAGGTTAACTAGCGGGCCCTTGGACGATGTAGGTTAACTATCGGGCCCTTGGACTAACTAGGTTACCTAGCGGGCATTTGGATTATATAGGTTACCTAGCGGGCACTTGGACTATGTAGGGTACCTAGTGTGCACTTGGACTATCTAGCTTAACGAATGGGCACTTGGAATATGCAGATAACCTAGCGGAGACTTGGACTGTCTAGGTTACCTAGTGGGCACTTGGACTATCTAGGCTACGTAGCGGGCACTTGGACTATGTACGTTCCCTAGCGGGCACTTGGATTATCTATGTTAACTAGCGGGCACTTGGAATATGTAGGTTAACTAGCGGACACTTGCACTATGTAGGTTACCTAGCAGGCACTTGGACTATCTAGGTTAACTAGCAGGCACTTGGACTATCTAGGATAACTAGTGTGCACTTGGACTATGTAGGTTCCTTAGCGGGCACTAGGACTATCTAGGTTGCCTTGCGGGCACTTTGACGATATAGGTTAACTAGCGTGCCCTTGGAATATCTAGGTTACGTAGCGGGCACTTGGTATATAGGTTAACTAGCGGGCACTTGGACTATGTAGGTTAACTAGAGGACACTTCAACTATCTAGGTTAACTAGTGGGCCCTTGGACTATGTAGGTTAACTAGGGGGAACTTGGACAATCTAGGTTAACTAGCGGGCACTTGGACTATCAAAGTGTACAAGTGAGCCTTTGGACTATCAAAGTGAACAAGTGAGCCCTTGGACTATGTAGGTTAACTAGCGGGCCCTTGGACTAACTAGGTTACCTAGCGTGAACTTGGACTATATAGGTTACCTAGCGGGCAATTGGACTATGTAGGGTACCTAGTGGGCACTTGGACTATCTAGGTTAACGAATGGGCACTTTGACTATCTAGGTTACATAGTGGGCACTTGGACTATGTAGGTTAACTTGCGAGCACTTGGACTCTAGGTTATCTAGCCAACACTTGGACGATCTAGGTTACCTAGCGGGCCCTTGGACTATGTAGGTTTCCTAGCGGGCACTTGGACTATCTAGGTTAAGGAACGGGCACTTGGACTATGTAGGTAACCTAGCGGGCACTTGGACAGTCTAGGTTACCTAGCGGGCACTTGGACTATCTAGGTTAACAAATGGGCACTTGGACAATGTAGGTTACCTAGCGGGCACTTGGACTATGTAGGATCCCTATCGAATATTTGGACTACTTAGGTTACCTAGCAGGCACTTGGAATATATAGGTTAACTAGTGGGCCCTTGTACTATGTAGGTTAACTACCGAGCACTTGGACTATCTAGGTTAACTAGCAGACCTTGAACTATGTAGGTTAACTAGCGGGTTTTTGGACTATGTAGATTAACTAGCGGGCACATGCAGGATCTAGGTTAACTAGAGGGCACTTGGCCTATCTAGGTTAACTAGCATGCACTTGGACTATCTAGGTTAACTAGCGGGCACTTGGATGATCAATGTTAACTAGCGGGCAATTGGACTATCTAGGTAAGCTAATGGGCACATGGACTAAGTACGTCCCCTAGTGGGCACTTGGACAATCTAGCTTAACTAACGGGCACTTGGATTATCTAGGTTACCTAGCAGGCACTTGGACTATGAAGGTTCCCTAGCGGGCACTTGGATTATCTAGGTTACCCAGAGGGCACTTGGACTATGTAGGTTAACTAGCGGACACTTGCATGATCTAGGTTAACTAGCAGGCTCTTGCACTATGTAGGTTAACTAGCGGGCACTTGGACGATCTAGGTTAACTAGCGGGCACTTGGACGATATAGGTTAACTAGTGGGCACTTGGATTATCTAGGTTAGCTAGCAGGCTCTTGCACTATGTAGGTTAACTAGCGGGCCCATTGACTATGTAGGTTAACTAGCGGGCACTTGGACGATCTAGGTTAACTAGCAGGCACTTGGACGATATAGGTTAACTAGCGGGCACTTGGATTATCTAGGTTACCTAGCGGGCACTTGGACTATGTAGGTTTCCAGCGGACATTTGGACTATATAGATAACCTAGCGGGCACTTAGATTTTGTAGGTTACCTAGCGGGCACTTGGACTATGTACCTTCCCTAGCGGGTATTTGGACTATCTATGTTAACTAGCGGGCACTTGGACTATGTAGTTTACCTAGCAGACACTTGCACTATGTAGGTTACCTAGCGGGCTCTTGACTATGTAGGCTAACTAGAGGACACTTGGACGATCTAGGTTAACTAGTGGGCCCAAGGACTATGTAGGTTAACTAGCCAGTACTTGGACGATCTAGGTTAACTAGCGGGCACTTGGATGATCTAGGTTAACTAACTGGCACTTGGACTATCAAAGTTAACAAGCGAGCCCTTGGACTATGTAGGTTAACTAGCGGGCCCTTGGACTATCTAGTTTACCTAGATAGCACTTGGACTATATAGGTTCCCTAGCGGGCACTTGGACTATCTATGTTAACGAACGGGCACTTGGATTATGCAGGTAACCTAGCGGGCACTTGGACTGTCTAGGTTACATAGCGGGCACTTGGACTGTCTAGGTTAACTAGCGGGCCCTTGGACGATGTAGGTTAACTAGCGGGCCCTTGGACTAACTAGGTTACCTAGCGGGCACTTGGACAATCTAGGTTAACTAGCGGGCACTTGGACTATCAACTTGTACAAGTGAGCCCTTGGACTATCAAAGTGAACAAGTGAGCCCTTGGACTATGTAGGTTAACTAGCGGGCCCTTGGACTAACTAGGTTACCTAGCGTGAACTTGGACTATATAGGTTACCTAGCGGGCAATTGGACTATGTAGGGTACCTAGTGGGCACTTGGACTATCTAGGTTAACGAATGGGCACTTGGAATATGCAGGTAACCTAGCGGACACTTGGCCTGTCTAGGTTACCTAGCGGGCACTTCGACAATCTAGGTTACCTAGCGGGAACTTGGACAATGTAAGTTACCTAGCGGGCACTTGGACTGTCTAGGTTACCTAGCGGGCACTTGGACTATCTAGGTTACCTAACGGGCACTTTGACTATCTAGGTTACATAGTGGGCACTTGGACTATGTAGGTTAACTGCGAGCCCTTGGACTCTAGGTTATCTAGCGGACACTTGGACTATCTAGGTTACCTAGCGGGCCCTTGGACTATATAGGTTTCCTAGCGGGCACTTGGACTATCTAGGTTAAGGAACGGGCACTTGGACTATGTAGGTAACCTAGCGGGCACTTTGACAGTCTAGGTTACCTAGCGGGCACTTGGACTATCTAGGTTAACGAACGGGCACTTGGACAATGTAGGTTACCTAGCGGGCACTTGGACTATGTAGGATCCCTATCGAATATTTGGACTACTTAGGTTACCTAGCAGGCACTTGGAATATATAGGTTAACTAATGGGCCCTGGTACTATGTAGGTTAACTACCGAGCACTTGGACTATCTAGTTTAACTAGCAGACCTTGAACTATGTAGGTTAACTAGCGGGTCTTTGGACTATGTAGGTTAACTAGCGGGCACGTGGAGGATCTAGGTTAACTAGAGGGCACTTGGACTATCTAGGTTAACTAGCATGCACTTGGACTATCTAGGTTAACTAGCGGGCACTTGGATGATCAATGTTAACTAGCGGGCAATTGGACTATCTAGGTTAGCTAATGGGCACATGGACTAAGTACGTCCCCTAGTGGGCACTTGGACAATCTAGCTTAACTAACGGGCACTTGGACTATCTAGGTTACCTAGCAGGCACTTGGACTATGAAGGTTCCCTAGCGGGCACTTGGATTATCTAGGTTACCCAGAGGGCACTTGGACTATGAAGGTTAACTAGCGGACACTTGCATGATCTAGGTTAACTAGCAGGCTCTTGCACTATGTAGGTTAACTAGCGGGCACTTGGACGATATATGTTAACTAGTGGGCACTTGGATTATCTAGGTTAGCTAGCGGGCTCTTGCACTATGTAGGTTAACTAGCGGGCCCATTGACTATGTAGGTTAACTAGCGGGCACTTGGACGATCTAGGTTAACTAGCAGGCACTTGGCCGATATAGGTTAACTAGCGGGCACTTGGATTTTCTAGGTTACTTAGCGGGCACTTGGACTATGTAGGTTCCCAGCGGACATTTGGACTATATAGATAACCTAGCGGGCACTTAGACTTTGTAGGTTACCTAGCGGGCACTTGGATTATCTAGGTTACCTAGCTGGCACTTGAACTATCTACGTTGCCTAGCGGGTTCTTGGAGTATGTAGGTTACCTAGCGGGCTGTTGGACTATCTAGGTTACCTAGCAGGCATTGGACTATCTAGGTTAACTAACGGGCACTTGGACTATGTAGGTTCCCTAGCGTGCCCTTGGAATATGTAAGTTCCCTATCGGGCACTTGGACTAGGTAGGTTCCCTACCGAGCACTTGGTCTATCTAGGTTAACTAGCGGGCACTTGGACTATCTAGGTTAACTAGCGAGCACTTGGACTATCTAGGATAACTAGTGGGCACTTGAACTATTAGCGCCCCTAGCGGGCATTTGGACTATATAGGTTACCTAGCGGGCACTTGGACTATGTAGGTTAACGAACAGGCACTTGGACTATGTAGGTAACCTAGTGGTCACTTGAACTGTCTAGGTTACCTAGCGGGCACTTTGACTATCTAGGTTAACTAGCGGGCCCTTGGACTATGTAGATTCCCTAGCTGGCACTTGGACTATGTATGTTCCAGAGCGGGCACTTGGACTACGTAGGTTCCTTAGCAGGCACTTGGACTATGTAGGTTCCAGAGCGGGCACTTGGACTATCTAAGTTCCCTAGCGGGCACTTGGACTATGTAGGTTAACTAGCGGACACTTGGACGGTCTAGGTTAACTAGCAGGTACTTGGATTATGTAGGTTAACTAGCGGTCCCTTGAACTATGTAGATTAACTAGCAGCACTTGGACTATCTACGTTAACTAGCAGGCCCTTGGACTATGTAGATTCCCTAGCGGGCACTTGGACTACGTAGGTTCCCTAGTGGGCACTTGGAATATGTATGTTCCCTAGCGGGCAATTGGACTATGTATGTTCCCTACAGACACTTGAACTATGTAAGTTAACTACCGGGCACTTGGACTATGTATGATAACTAGCGGGCCCTTGGACTACCTAGGTTAACTAGCGGACACTTGCACTATGTAGGTTACCTAGCGGGCACTTTGACTATCTAGGTTAACTAGCAGGCGCTTGGACTATGTAGGTTAACTAGCGGACACTTGCACTATGTACGTTACCTAGCGGGCACTTGGACTATGTAGGTTAACTAGCAGGCCCTTGGACTATCTAGGTTACCTAGCAGCACATGGACTATGTAGGTTAACTAGCAGGCACTTGCACTCTCTAGGTTACCTAGCGGGCACTTGGACTATGTACTTTCCCTAGCGGACATTTGGACTATCTATGTTAACTAGCGGGCATTTGGACTATGTAGTTTACCTAGCAGGCACTTGCACTATGTAGGTTACCTAGCGGGCTCTGGACTATGTAGGATAACTAGAGGACACTTGCACGATCTAGGTTAACTAGTGGGCCCTTGGACTATGTAGGTTAACTAGCCAGTACTTGGACGATCTAGGTTAACTAGCGGGCACTTGGATGTACTAGGTTAACTAAGGGGCACTTGGACTATCAAAGTTAACAAGCGAGCCCTTGGACTATGTAGGTTAACTAGCGGGGCCTTGGACTATCTAGTTTACCTAGATAGCACTTGGACTATATAGGTTCCCTAGCCCGCACTTGGACTATGTATGTTCTCTAGCGGGCACTTGGACTATATATGTTCCCTACGGACACTTGAACTATGTAAGTTAACTACCGGGCACTTGGATTATGTATGTTAACTAGCGGGCCCTTGGACTATCAAAGTTAACAAGCGAGCCCTTGGACTATGTAGGTTAACTAGCGGGCCCTTGGACTATCTAGGTTACCTAGATAGCACTTGGACTATATAGGTTCCCTAGAGGGCACTTGGACTATCTATGTTAACGAATGGGCACTTGGACTATACAGGTATCTTACATAGCGGGCACTTGGACTGTCTAGGTTACATAGCGGGCATTTTGATTTCTAGTTTAACGAACGGGCACTTGGACTATGTAGGTTGCCTAGCGGGCACTTGGACTATCTAGGTTAGGTAACGGGCACTTGGACTATCTAGGTTACCTAGCGGGAACTTGGACTATCTAGGTTGCCTACCAGGCACTTGGATTATGAAGGATCCCTAGCGGGCACTTGGACTATCTAGGTTACCTAGCGGCCACTTGGACGATGTAGGTTAACTAGCGGACACTTGCACGATCTAGGTTAACTAGCGGGCCCTTGCACTATGTAGGTTAACTAGCGGGCCCATGGATTATGTAGGTTTACTAGCAGGCACTTGGACTATGTATGTTCCCTAGCGGGCATTTGGACTATGTATATTCCCTACGGACACTTGAACTATGTAAGTTAACTACCGGGCACTTGGACTATATATGTTAACTAGCGGGCATTTGGACTATCTAGGTCAACTAGTGGGCCCTTGTACTATGTAGGTTAACTAGCGAGCACTTGGACTATCTAGGTTAACTAGCTGACCTTGGACTATGTAGGTTAACTAGCGGGCCTTTGGACTATGTAGGTTAACTAGCGGGCACTTGGACGATCTAGGTTAAATAGAGGGCACTTGGACTATCTAGGTTAACTACAGGGCACTTGGATGATCAATGTTAACTAGCGGGCACTTGGACTATCTAGGTTAGCTAATGGGCACACGGACTAAGTACATCCCCTAGTGGGCACTCGGACTATCTAGGTTAACTAACGGGCACTTGGACTATCTAGGTTCGCTAACTGTCACGTGGACTATCTAGGTTAACTAGCGGGCCCTTGGACGATGTAGGTTAAATAGCGGGCCCTTCGACTATGTAGGTTAACTAGCGGGCCCTTGGACTATGTAGGTTAACTAGCGGCACATGGAATATCTACGTTAACTAGCGGGCCCTTGGACTATGTAGATTCCCTAGCGGGCACTTGGACTATATATGTTCTAGAGAGGACACTTCAACTATGTAGGTTCCCTAGCAGGCACTTGGACTATGTAGGTTCCAGAGCGGGCACTTGGACTATCTAGGTTCCCTAGCGGGCACTTGGACTATGTAGGTTAACTAGCGGACACTTTGACTATCTAGGTAAACTAGCAGGTACTTGGATTATGTAGGTTAACTAGCAGGCCCTTGGACTACGTAGGTTTCCTAGCGGGCACTTGGACTATGTATGTTCCCTACGGACACTTGAACTATGTAAGTTAACTACCAGGCACTTGGACTATGTATGATAACTAGCGGGCCCTTGGACTACCTAGGTTAACTAGCGGACACTTGCACTATGTAGGTTACCTAGCGGGCACTTGGACAATCAAGTTTAACTAGCGGGCGCTTGGACTATGTAGGTTAACTAGCGGACACTTGCACTATGAAGGTTACCTAGCGGGCACTTGGACTATGTAGGTTAACTAGCAGGCCCTTGGACTATCTAGGTTACCTAGCAGGCACTTGGACTATGTAGGTTAACTAGCGGGCACTTGCACTCTCTAGGTTACCTAGCGGGCACTTGGACTATGTACCTTCCCTAGCGGGCACTTTGATTATCTATGTTAACTAGCGGGCACTTGGACTTTGTAGTTTACCTAGCAGACACTTGCACTATGTAGGTTACCTAGCGGGCTCTTGGACTATGTAGGCTAACTAGAGGACACTTGGACGATCTAGGTTAACTAGTGGGCCCTTGGACTATGTAGGTTAACTAGCCAGTACTTGGACGATCTAGGTTAACTAGCGGGCACTTGGACGATCTAGGTTAACTAAGGGGCACTTGGACTATCAAAGTTAACAAGCGAGCCCTTGGACTATATAGGTTAACTAGCGGGCCCTTGGACTATCTATGTTAACGAACGGGTACTTGGAATATGCAGGTATCTTAGCGGGCACATGGACTGTCTAGGTTACATAGCGGGCACTTGGACTGTCTAGTTACATAGCGAGCATTTTGACTTCTAGGTTAACGAACGGGCACTTGGACTATATATGGTTGCCTAGCGGGCACTTGGACTATCTAGGTTAGGTAACGGGCACTGGGGCTATCTAGGTTACCTAGCGGGAACTTGGACTATCTAGGTTGCCTAGAAGGCACTTGGATTATGAAGGATCCCTAGCAGGCACTTGGACTATCTAGTTTACCTAGCGGGCACTTGGACTATGTACGTCCCCTAGTGGGCACTTGGACTATCTAGGTTAAGTAACGCACACTAGGACTATCTAGGTTAACTAGGGGGCACTTGGACTATCTAGGTTACCTAGCCGCCACTTGGACTATGTAGGTTAACTAGCGGGCCCTTGGACTATCTAGGTTACCTAGATAGCACTTGGACTATATAGGTTCCCTAGCGGGCACTTGGACTATCTATGTTAACGAACGGGCACTTGGACTATACAGGTATCTTACATAGCGGGCACTTGGACTGTCTAGGTTACATAGCGGGCATTTTGACTTCTAGGTTAACGAATGGGCACTTGGACTATGTAGGTTGCCTAGCGGGCACTTGGACTATCTACGTTAGGTAACGGGCACTTGGACTATCTAGGTTACCTAGCGGGAACTTGGACTATCTAGGTTGCCTAGCAGGCACTTGGATTATGAAGGATCCCTAGCGGGCACTTGGACTATCTAGGTTACCTAGCGGCCACTTGGACGATGTAGGTTAACTAGCGGACACTTGCACGATCTAGGTTAACTAGCGGCCCTTGCACTATGTAGGTTAACTAGCGGGCCCATGGATTATGTAGGTTTACTAGCAGGCACTTGGACTATGTATGTTCCCTAGCAGGCACTTGGACTATGTATGTTCCCTACGGACACTTGAACTATGTAAGTTAACTACCGGGCACTTGGACTATATATGTTAACTAGCGGGCACATGGACTATGTAGGATCCCTATCGGACATATGGACTACTTAGGTTACCTAGCGGGCACTTGGACTATATAGGTTAACTAGCGGGCATTTGGACTATCTAGGTCAACTAGTGGGCCCTTGTACTATGTAGGTTAACTAGCGAGCACTTGGACTATCTAGGTTAACTAGCTGACCTTGGACTATGTAGGTTAACTAGCGGGCCTTTGGACTATGTAGGTTAACTAGCGGGCACTTGGACGATCTAGGTTAAATAGAGGGCACTTGGACTATCTAGGTTAACTAGCTGGAACTTGGATGATCAATGTTAACTAGCGGGCACTTGGACTATCTAGGTTAGCTAATGGGCACACGGACTAAGTACATCCCCTAGTGGGCACTTGGACTATCTAGGTTAACTAACGGGCACTTGGACTATCTAGGTTACCTAGCAGGCACTTGGGCTATGTAGGTCAACTAGCGGGCCCTTGGACTATCTAGGTTAGCTAACTGTCACGTGGACTATGTAGGTTAACTAGCGGACACTTGCATGATCTAGGTTAACTAGCGGGCTCTTGCAATATATAGGTTAACTAGCGGGCCCATTGTCTATGTAGGTTAACTAGCGGGCACTTGGAGGATCTAGGTTAACTAGGGGCACTTGGACGATCTAGGTTAACTAGCAGGCACTTGGACGATATAGGTTAACTAGCGGGCACTTGGATTATCTAGGTTACCTAGCGGGCACTTGGACTATGTAGGTTCCCAGCGGACATTTGGACTATATAGATAACCTAGCGGGCACTTAGACTTTGTAGGTTACCTAGCGGGCACTTGGACTATCTAGGTTACCTAGCTGGCACTTGAACTATCTACGTTGCCTAGCCGGTTCTTGGAGTATGTAGGTTACCTAGCGGGCTGTTGGACTATCCAGGTTACCTAGCAGGCATTGGACTATCTAGGTTAACTAACGGGCACTTGGACTATGTAGGTTCGCTTGCGGGCCCTTGGACTATGTAAGTTCCCTATCGGGCACTTGGACTAGGTAGGTTCCCAAGCGGGCACTTGGTCTATCTAGGTTAACTAGCGGGCACTTGGACTATCTAGGTTAACTAGCGAGCACTTGGACTAACTAGGATAACTAGCGGGCACTTGGACTATTAGGGTCCCTAGCAGGCATTGGACTATCTAGGTTAACTAACGGGCACTTGGACTATGTAGGTTCCCTAGCGGGCCCTTGGACTATGTAAGTTCCCTATCGGGTACTTGGACTAGGTAGGTTCCCAAGCGGGCACTTGGTCTATCTAGGTTAACTAGCGGGCACTTGGACTATCTAGGTTAACTAGCGAGCACTTGGACTATCTAGGATAACTAGCGGGCACTTGGACTATTAGGGTCCCTAGCGGGCATTTGGACTATATAGGTTACCTAGCGGGCACTTGGACTATGTAGGTTAACGAACAGGCACTTGGACTATGTAGGTAACCTAGTGGTCACTTGAACTGTCTAGGTTACCTAGCGGGCACTTGGACTATCTAGGTTAACTAGCGGGCCCTTGGACGATGTAGGTTAAATAGCGGGCCCTTGGACTATGTAGGTTAACTAGCGGGCCCTTGGACTATGTAGGTTAACTAGCGTGCACTTGGAAGGTCTGGGTAAACTAGCGGGTACTTGGACTATGTAGGTTAACTAGAGGGCCTTTGGACTATGTAGATTAACTAGCGGCACTTGGAATATCTACGTTAACTAGCGGGCCCTTGGACTATGTAGATTCCCTAGCGGGCACTTGGACGATATATGTTCCAGAGAGGACACTTCAACTATGTAGGTTCCATAGCAGGCACTTGGACTATGTAGGTTCCAGAGCGGGCACTTGGACTATCTAGGTTCCCTAGCGGGCACTTGGACTATGTAGGTTAACTAGCGGACACTTTGACGATCTAGGTAAACTAGCAGGTACTTGGATTATGTAGGTTAACTAGCGGGCCCTTGGACTATGTAGATTCCCTAGCGAGCACTTGGACTACGTAGGTTTCCTAGCGGGCACTTGGACTATGTATGATCCCTAGCGGTAACTTGGACTATGTATGTTCCCTACGGACACTTGAACTATGTAAGTTAACTACCAGGCACTTGGACTATGTATGATAACTAGCGGGCCCTTGGACTACCTAGGTTAACTAGCGGACACTTGCACTATGTAGGTTTCCTAGCGGGCACTTGGACAATCTACTTTAACTAGCGGGCGCTTGGACTATGTAGGTTAACTAGCGGACACTTGCACTATGAAGGTTACCTAGCGGGCACTTGGACTATGTAGGTTAACTAGCAGGCCCTTGGACTATCTAGGTTACCTAGCAGGCACTTGGACTATGTAGGTTAACTAGCGGGCACTTGCACTCTCTAGGTTACCTAGCGGGCACTTGGACTATGTACCTTCCCTAGCGGGCACTTCGACTATCTATGTTAACTAGCGGGCACTTGGACTTTGTAGTTTACCTAGCAGACACTTGCACTATGTAGGTTACCTAGCGGGCTCTTGGACTATGTAGGCTAACTAGAGGACACTTGGACGATCTAGGTTAACTAGTGGGCCCTTGGACTATGTAGGTTAACTAGCCAGTACTTGGACGATCTAGGTTAACTAGCGGGCACTTGGACGATCTAGGTTAACTAAGGGGCACTTAGACTATCAAAGTTAACAAGCGAGCCCTTGGACTATGTAGGTTAACTAGCGGGCCCTTGGACTATCTATGTTAACGAACGGGCACTTGGACTATGCAGGTATCTTAGCGGGCACATGGACTGTCTAGGTTACATAGCGGGCACTTCGACTGTCTAGGTTACATAGCGGGCATTTTGACTTCTAGGTTAACGAACGGGCACTTGGACTATGTAGGTTGCCTAGCGGGCACTTGGACTATCTAGGTTAGGTAACGGGCACTTGGACTATCTAGGTTACCTAGCGGGAACTTGGACTACCTAGGTTGCCTAGAAGGCACTTGGATTATGAAGGATCCCTAGCGGGCACTTGGACTATCTAGGTTACCTAGCGGGCACTTGGACTATGTACGTCCCCTAGTGGGGACTTGGACTATCTAGGTTAAGTAACGCACACTAGGACTATCTAGGTTAACTAACGGGCACTTAGACTATCTAGGTTACCTAGCCGCCACTTGGACTATGTAGGTTAACTAGCGGACACTTGCACGATGTAGGTTAACTAGCGGGCCCTTGCACTATGTAGGTTAACTTCGGGCCCAAGAATTATGTAGGTTTACTAGCAGGCACTTGGACTATGTATGTTCCCTAGCGGGCACTTGGACAATGTATGTTCCCTACGGACACTTGAACTATGTAGGTTAACTACCGGGCACTTGGACTATGTATGTTAACTAGCGGGCCCTTGGACTATCTAGGTTAACTAGCGGGCACTTGGACTATGTAGTTTCCCTAGCGGGCATTTGGACTATTTAGGTTACCAAGCGGGCACTTGGACTATGTAGGTTACCTAGCGAGCACTTGGACTATCTAGGTTACCTAGCAGGCACTTTGACTATCTAGGTTAACTAACGGGCACTTGGACTATGTAGGTTGCCTAGCGGGCACTTGGACTATGTAGGCTAACTAGAGGACACTTGGACGATCTAGGTTAACTAGCGGGCATTTGGACTATCTAGGATAACTAGCGAGCACTTGGACTATCTAGGTTAACTAGCGGGCATTTGGACTATTAGGGCCCCTAGCGGGCATTTGGACAATATTGGTTACCTAGCGGGCACTTGGACTATGTAGGTTAACGAAAGGGCACTTGGACTATGTAGGTAACCTAGTGGTCACTTGAAATGTCTAGGTTACCTCGAGGGCACTTGGACTATGTAGGTTAACTAGCAGACACTTGGACTATGTAGGTTAACTAGCGCGCCCTTGGACTATGTAGGTTACCTAGTGGGCACTTGACCGATCTAGGTTAACTAGCGGGCACTTGGACTATGTAGGTTAACTTGCGGGCCCTTTGACTATGTAGATTAACTAGCAGCACTTGGACTATCTACATTAAATAGCGGGCCCTTGGACTATGTAGATTTCCTAGCGGGCACTTGGACTACGTAGGTTCCCTAGCGGGCACTTGGACTATCAAAGTTAACAGGTGAGCCCTTGGACTATGTAGGTTAACTAGCGGGCCCTTGGACTATCTAGGTTACCTAGATAGCACTTGGAATATATAGGTTCCCTAGCGGGCACTTGGACTATCTATGTTAACGAATGGGCACTTGGACTATACAGGTATCTTACATAGCGGGCACTTGGACTGTCTAGGTTACATAGCGGGCATTTTGACTTCTAGGTTAACGAACGGGCACTTGGACTATGTAGGTTGCCTAGCGGGCACTTGGACTATCTAGGTTAGGTAACGGGCACTTGGACTATCTAGGTTACCTAGCGGGAACTTGGACTATCTAGGTTGCCTAGCAGGCACTTGGATTATGAAGGATCCCTAGCGGGCACTTAGACTATGTATGTTCCCTAGCGGGCACTTGGACTATGTATGTTCCCTACGGACACTTGAACTATGTAAGTTAACTACCGGGCACTTGGATTATGTATGTTAACTAGCGGGCCCTTGGACTACCTAGGTTACCTTGCGGGCACTTGGACTATGTAGGCTAACTAGAGGATACTTGGACTATCTAGGTTAACTAGCGGGCATTTGGACCATGTAGGTTACCTAGCGGGCACTTGGACTATGTAGGTTCCCTATCGGGCACTTGGAGAATGTAGGTTAACTAGCGGGCCCTTGGACTATCTAGGTTACCTAGGGGGAACCTGGACTTTGTAGGTTAACTAGTCGGCACTTGGACTATCTAGGTTACCTAGCAGGCATTTGGGCTATATACGTTCCCTAGCAGGCCCTTGGACTATCTAGGTTACCTAGCGGGCACTTAGACTATGCATGTTACCTAGCAGGCACTTGGACTATGTACGTTTCCTAGCGGGTACTTGGACTAGATAGGTTCCCTAGTGGGCACTTGGTCTATCTAGGTTAACTAGCGGGCACTTGGACTATCTAGGATAACTAGCGAGCACTTGGACTATCTAGGTTAACTAGCGGGCATTTGGACTATTAGGGCCCCTAGCGGGCATTTGGACAATATTGGTTACCTAGCGGGCACTTGGACTATGTAGGTTAACGAAAGGGCACTTGGACTATATAGGTAACCTAGTGGTCACTTGAAATGTCTAGGTTACCTCGAGGGCACTTGGACTATGTAGGTTAACTAGCAGGCACTTGGACTATGTAGGTTAACTAGCGCGCCCTTGGACTATGTAGGTTACCTAGTGGGCACTTGGACGATCTAGGTTAACTAGCGGGCACTTGGACTATGTAGGTTAACTAGCGGGCCCTTGGACTATGTAGATTAACTAGCAGCACTTGGACTATCTACATTAACTAGCGGGCCCTTGGACTATGTAGATTCCCTAGCGGGCACTTGGACTACGTAGGTTCCCTAGCGGGCACTTGGACTATCAAAGTTAACAGGCGAGCCCTTGGACTATGTAGGTTAACTAGCGGGCCCTTGGACTATCTAGGTTACCTAGATAGCACTTGGACTATATAGGTTCCCTAGCGGGCACTTGGACTATCTATGTTAACGAACGGGCACTTGGACTATACAGGTATCTTACATAGCGGGCACTTGGACTGTCTAGGTTACATAGCGGGCATTTTGACTTCTAGGTTAACGAATGGGCACTTGGACTATGTAGGTTGCCTAGCGGGCACTTGGACTATCTACGTTAGGTAACGGGCACTTGGACTATCTAGGTTACCTAGCGGGAACTTGGACTATCTAGGTTGCCTAGCAGGCACTTGGATTATGAAGGATCCCTAGCGGGCACTTGGACTATCTAGGTTACCTAGCGGCCACTTGGACGATGTAGGTTAACTAGCGGACACTTGCACGATCTAGGTTAACTAGCGGGCCCTTGCACTATGTAGGTTAACTAGCGGGCCCATGGATTATGTAGGTTTACTAGCAGGCACTTGGACTATGTATGTTCCCTAGCAGGCACTTGGACTATGTATGTTCCCTACGGACACTTGAACTATGTAAGTTAACTACCGGGCACTTGGACTATATATGTTAACTAGCGGGCACATGGACTATGTAGGATCCCTATCGGACATATGGACTACTTAGGTTACCTAGCGGGCACTTGGACTATATAGGTTAACTAGCGGGCATTTGGACTATCTAGGTCAACTAGTGGGCCCTTGTACTATGTAGGTTAACTAGCGAGCACTTGGACTATCTAGGTTAACTAGCTGACCTTGGACTATGTAGGTTAACTAGCGGGCCTTTGGACTATGTAGGTTAACTAGCGGGCACTTGGACGATCTAGGTTAAATAGAGGGCACTTGGACTATCTAGGTTAACTAGCTGGAACTTGGATGATCAATGTTAACTAGCGGGCACTTGGACTATCTAGGTTAGCTAATGGGCACACGGACTAAGTACATCCCCTAGTGGGCACTTGGACTATCTAGGTTAACTAACGGGCACTTGGACTATCTAGGTTACCTAGCAGGCACTTGGGCTATGTAGGTCAACTAGCGGGCCCTTGGACTATCTAGGTTAGCTAACTGTCACGTGGACTATGTAGGTTAACTAGCGGACACTTGCATGATCTAGGTTAACTAGCGGGCTCTTGCAATATATAGGTTAACTAGCGGGCCCATTGTCTATGTAGGTTAACTAGCGGGCACTTGGAGGATCTAGGTTAACTAGGGGCACTTGGACGATCTAGGTTAACTAGCAGGCACTTGGACGATATAGGTTAACTAGCGGGCACTTGGATTATCTAGGTTACCTAGCGGGCACTTGGACTATGTAGGTTCCCAGCGGACATTTGGACTATATAGATAACCTAGCGGGCACTTAGACTTTGTAGGTTACCTAGCGGGCACTTGGACTATCTAGGTTACCTAGCTGGCACTTGAACTATCTACGTTGCCTAGCCGGTTCTTGGAGTATGTAGGTTACCTAGCGGGCTGTTGGACTATCCAGGTTACCTAGCAGGCATTGGACTATCTAGGTTAACTAACGGGCACTTGGACTATGTAGGTTCGCTTGCGGGCCCTTGGACTATGTAAGTTCCCTATCGGGCACTTGGACTAGGTAGGTTCCCAAGCGGGCACTTGGTCTATCTAGGTTAACTAGCGGGCACTTGGACTATCTAGGTTAACTAGCGAGCACTTGGACTAACTAGGATAACTAGCGGGCACTTGGACTATTAGGGTCCCTAGCAGGCATTGGACTATCTAGGTTAACTAACGGGCACTTGGACTATGTAGGTTCCCTAGCGGGCCCTTGGACTATGTAAGTTCCCTATCGGGTACTTGGACTAGGTAGGTTCCCAAGCGGGCACTTGGTCTATCTAGGTTAACTAGCGGGCACTTGGACTATCTAGGTTAACTAGCGAGCACTTGGACTATCTAGGATAACTAGCGGGCACTTGGACTATTAGGGTCCCTAGCGGGCATTTGGACTATATAGGTTACCTAGCGGGCACTTGGACTATGTAGGTTAACGAACAGGCACTTGGACTATGTAGGTAACCTAGTGGTCACTTGAACTGTCT
Source organism: Tenrec ecaudatus (assembly GCF_050624435.1). Taxonomy (NCBI): domain Eukaryota; kingdom Metazoa; phylum Chordata; class Mammalia; order Afrosoricida; family Tenrecidae; genus Tenrec; species Tenrec ecaudatus. The sequence goes on from NW_027457943.1 coordinate 519,063, forward strand.
AGGTTACCTAGCGGGCACTTGGACTATCTAGGTTAACTAGCGGGCCCTTGGACGATGTAGGTTAAATAGCGGGCCCTTGGACTATGTAGGTTAACTAGCGGGCCCTTGGACTATGTCGGTTAACTAGCGTGCACTTGGAAGGTCTGGGTAAACTAGCGGGTACTTGGACTATGTAGGTTAACTAGAGGGCCTTTGGACTATGTAGATTAACTAGCGGCACTTGGAATATCTACGTTAACTAGCGGGCCCTTGGACTATGTAGATTCCCTAGCGGGCACTTGGACGATATATGTTCCAGAGAGGACACTTCAACTATGTAGGTTCCATAGCAGGCACTTGGACTATGTAGGTTCCAGAGCGGGCACTTGGACTATCTAGGTTCCCTAGCGGGCACTTGGACTATGTAGGTTAACTAGCGGACACTTTGACGATCTAGGTAAACTAGCAGGTACTTGGATTATGTAGGTTAACTAGCGGGCCCTTGGACTATGTAGATTCCCTAGCGAGCACTTGGACTACGTAGGTTTCCTAGCGGGCACTTGGACTATGTATGATCCCTAGCGGTAACTTGGACTATGTATGTTCCCTACGGACACTTGAACTATGTAAGTTAACTACCAGGCACTTGGACTATGTATGATAACTAGCGGGCCCTTGGACTACCTAGGTTAACTAGCGGACACTTGCACTATGTAGGTTTCCTAGCGGGCACTTGGACAATCTACTTTAACTAGCGGGCGCTTGGACTATGTAGGTTAACTAGCGGACACTTGCACTATGAAGGTTACCTAGCGGGCACTTGGACTATGTAGGTTAACTAGCAGGCCCTTGGACTATCTAGGTTACCTAGCAGGCACTTGGACTATGTAGGTTAACTAGCGGGCACTTGCACTCTCTAGGTTACCTAGCGGGCACTTGGACTATGTACCTTCCCTAGCGGGCACTTCGACTATCTATGTTAACTAGCGGGCACTTGGACTTTGTAGTTTACCTAGCAGACACTTGCACTATGTAGGTTACCTAGCGGGCTCTTGGACTATGTAGGCTAACTAGAGGACACTTGGACGATCTAGGTTAACTAGTGGGCCCTTGGACTATGTAGGTTAACTAGCCAGTACTTGGACGATCTAGGTTAACTAGCGGGCACTTGGACGATCTAGGTTAACTAAGGGGCACTTAGACTATCAAAGTTAACAAGCGAGCCCTTGGACTATGTAGGTTAACTAGCGGGCCCTTGGACTATCTATGTTAACGAACGGGCACTTGGACTATGCAGGTATCTTAGCGGGCACATGGACTGTCTAGGTTACATAGCGGGCACTTCGACTGTCTAGGTTACATAGCGGGCATTTTGACTTCTAGGTTAACGAACGGGCACTTGGACTATGTAGGTTGCCTAGCGGGCACTTGGACTATCTAGGTTAGGTAACGGGCACTTGGACTATCTAGGTTACCTAGCGGGAACTTGGACTACCTAGGTTGCCTAGAAGGCACTTGGATTATGAAGGATCCCTAGCGGGCACTTGGACTATCTAGGTTACCTAGCGGGCACTTGGACTATGTACGTCCCCTAGTGGGGACTTGGACTATCTAGGTTAAGTAACGCACACTAGGACTATCTAGGTTAACTAACGGGCACTTAGACTATCTAGGTTACCTAGCCGCCACTTGGACTATGTAGGTTAACTAGCGGACACTTGCACGATCTAGGTTAACTAGCGGGCCCTTGCACTATGTAGGTTAACTTCGGGCCCAAGAATTATGTAGGTTTACTAGCACGCACTTGGACTATGTATGTTCCCTAGCGGGCACTTGGACAATGTATGTTCCCTACGGACACTTGAACTATGTAGGTTAACTACCGGGCACTTGGACTATGTATGTTAACTAGCGGGCCCTTGGACTATCTAGGTTAACTAGCGGGCACTTGGACTATGTAGTTTCCCTAGCGGGCATTTGGACTATTTAGGTTACCAAGCGGGCACTTGGACTTTGTAGGTTACCTAGCGAGCACTTGGACTATCTAGGTTACCTAGCAGGCACTTTGACTATCTAGGTTAACTAACGGGCACTTGGACTATGTAGGTTGCCTAGCGGGCACTTGGACTATGTAGGCTAACTAGAGGACACTTGGACGATTTAGGTTAACTAGCGGGCATTTGGACTATCTAGGATAACTAGCGAGCACTTGGACTATCTAGGTTAACTAGCGGGCATTTGGACTATTAGGGCCCCTAGCGGGCATTTGGACAATATTGGTTACCTAGCGGGCACTTGGACTATGTAGGTTAACGAAAGGGCACTTGGACTATGTAGGTAACCTAGTGGTCACTTGAAATGTCTAGGTTACCTCGAGGGCACTTGGACTATGTAGGTTAACTAGCAGACACTTGGACTATGTAGGTTAACTAGCGCGCCCTTGGACTATGTAGGTTACCTAGTGGGCACTTGACCGATCTAGGTTAACTAGCGGGCACTTGGACTATGTAGGTTAACTTGCGGGCCCTTTGACTATGTAGATTAACTAGCAGCACTTGGACTATATACATTAAATAGCGGGCCCTTGGACTATGTAGATTTCCTAGCGGGCACTTGGACTACGTAGGTTCCCTAGCGGGCACTTGGACTATCAAAGTTAACAGGCGAGCCCTTGGACTATGTAGGTTAACTAGCGGGCCCTTGGACTATCTAGGTTACCTAGATAGCACTTGGAATATATAGGTTCCCTAGCGGGCACTTGGACTATCTATGTTAACGAATGGGCACTTGGACTATACAGGTATCTTACATAGCGGGCACTTGGACTGTCTAGGTTACATAGCGGGCATTTTGACTTCTAGGTTAACGAACGGGCACTTGGACTATGTAGGTTGCCTAGCGGGCACTTGGACTATCTAGGTTAGGTAACGGGCACTTGGACTATCTAGGTTACCTAGCGGGAACTTGGACTATCTAGGTTGCCTAGCAGGCACTTGGATTATGAAGGATCCCTAGCGGGCACTTAGACTATGTATGTTCCCTAGCGGGCACTTGGACTATGTATGTTCCCTACGGACACTTGAACTATGTAAGTTAACTACCGGGCACTTGGATTATGTATGTTAACTAGCGGGCCCTTGGACTACCTAGGTTACCTTGCGGGCACTTGGACTATGTAGGCTAACTAGAGGATACTTGGACTATCTAGGTTAACTAGCGGGCATTTGGACCATGTAGGTTACCTAGCGGGCACTTGGACTATGTAGGTTCCCTATCGGGCACTTGGAGAATGTAGGTTAACTAGCGGGCCCTTGGACTATCTAGGTTACCTAGGGGGAACCTGGACTTTGTAGGTTAACTAGTCGGCACTTGGACTATCTAGGTTACCTAGCAGGCATTTGGGCTATATACGTTCCCTAGCAGGCCCTTGGACTATCTAGGTTACCTAGCGGGCACTTAGACTATGCATGTTACCTAGCAGGCACTTGGACTATGTACGTTTCCTAGCGGGTACTTGGACTAGATAGGTTCCCTAGTGGGCACTTGGTCTATCTAGGTTAACTAGCGGGCACTTGGACTATCTAGGATAACTAGCGAGCACTTGGACTATCTAGGTTAACTAGCGGGCATTTGGACTATTAGGGCCCCTAGCGGGCATTTGGACAATATTGGTTACCTAGCGGGCACTTGGACTATGTAGGTTAACGAAAGGGCATTTGGACTATATAGGTAACCTAGTGGTCACTTGAAATGTCTAGGTTACCTCGAGGGCACTTGGACTATGTAGGTTAACTAGCAGGCACTTGGACTATGTAGGTTAACTAGCGCGCCCTTGGACTATGTAGGTTACCTAGTGGGCACTTGGACGATCTAGGTTAACTAGCGGGCACTTGGACTATGTAGGTTAACTAGCGGGCCCTTGGACTATGTAGATTAACTAGCAGCACTTGGACTATCTACATTAACTAGCGGGCCCTTGGACTATGTAGATTCCCTAGCGGGCACTTGGACTACGTAGGTTCCCTAGCGGGCACTTGGACTATCAAAGTTAACAGGCGAGCCCTTGGACTATGTAGGTTAACTAGCGGGCCCTTGGACTATCTAGGTTACCTAGATAGCACTTGGACTATATAGGTTCCCTAGCGGGCACTTGGACTATCTATGTTAACGAACGGGCACTTGGACTATACAGGTATCTTACATAGCGGGCACTTGGACTGTCTAGGTTACATAGCGGGCATTTTGACTTCTAGGTTAACGAATGGGCACTTGGACTATGTAGGTTGCCTAGCGGGCACTTGGACTATCTACGTTAGGTAACGGGCACTTGGACTATCTAGGTTACCTAGCGGGAACTTGGACTATCTAGGTTGCCTAGCAGGCACTTGGATTATGAAGGATCCCTAGCGGGCACTTGGACTATCTAGGTTATCTAGCGGCCACTTGGACGATGTAGGTTAACTAGCGGACACTTGCACGATCTAGGTTAACTAGCGGGCCCTTGCACTATGTAGGTTAACTAGCGGGCCCATGGATTATGTAGGTTTACTAGCAGGCACTTGGACTATGTATGTTCCCTAGCAGGCACTTGGACTATGTATGTTCCCTACGGACACTTGAACTATGTAAGTTAACTACCGGGCACTTGGACTATATATGTTAACTAGCGGGCACATGGACTATGTAGGATCCCTATCGGACATATGGACTACTTAGGTTACCTAGCGGGCACTTGGACTATATAGGTTAACTAGCGGGCATTTGGACTATCTAGGTCAACTAGTGGGCCCTTGTACTATGTAGGTTAACTAGCGAGCACTTGGACTATCTAGGTTAACTAGCTGACCTTGGACTATGTAGGTTAACTAGCGGGCCTTTGGACTATGTAGGTTAACTAGCGGGCACTTGGACGATCTAGGTTAAATAGAGGGCACTTGGACTATCTAGGTTAACTAGCTGGAACTTGGATGATCAATGTTAACTAGCGGGCACTTGGACTATCTAGGTTAGCTAATGGGCACACGGACTAAGTACATCCCCTAGTGGGCACTTGGACTATCTAGGTTAACTAACGGGCACTTGGACTATCTAGGTTACCTAGCAGGCACTTGGGCTATGTAGGTCAACTAGCGGGCCCTTGGACTATCTAGGTTAGCTAACTGTCACGTGGACTATGTAGGTTAACTAGTGGACACTTGCATGATCTAGGTTAACTAGCGGGCTCTTGCAATATATAGGTTAACTAGCGGGCCCATTGTCTATGTAGGTTAACTAGCGGGCACTTGGAGGATCTAGGTTAACTAGGGGCACTTGGACGATCTAGGTTAACTAGCAGGCACTTGGACGATATAGGTTAACTAGCGGGCACTTGGATTATCTAGGTTACCTAGCGGGCACTTGGACTATGTAGGTTCCCAGCGGACATTTGGACTATATAGATAACCTAGCGGGCACTTAGACTTTGTAGGTTACCTAGCGGGCACTTGGACTATCTAGGTTACCTAGCTGGCACTTGAACTATCTACGTTGCCTAGCCGGTTCTTGGAGTATGTAGGTTACCTAGCGGGCTGTTGGACTATCCAGGTTACCTAGCAGGCATTGGACTATCTAGGTTAACTAACGGGCACTTGGACTATGTAGGTTCGCTTGCGGGCCCTTGGACTATGTAAGTTCCCTATCGGGCACTTGGACTAGGTAGGTTCCCAAGCGGGCACTTGGTCTATCTAGGTTAACTAGCGGGCACTTGGACTATCTAGGTTAACTAGCGAGCACTTGGACTAACTAGGATAACTAGCGGGCACTTGGACTATTAGGGTCCCTAGCAGGCATTGGACTATCTAGGTTAACTAACGGGCACTTGGACTATGTAGGTTCCCTAGCGGGCCCTTGGACTATGTAAGTTCCCTATCGGGTACTTGGACTAGGTAGGTTCCCAAGCGGGCACTTGGTCTATCTAGGTTAACTAGCGGGCACTTGGACTATCTAGGTTAACTAGCGAGCACTTGGACTATCTAGGATAACTAGCGGGCACTTGGACTATTAGGGTCCCTAGCGGGCATTTGGACTATATAGGTTACCTAGCGGGCACTTGGACTATGTAGGTTAACGAACAGGCTCTTGGACTATGTAGGTAACCTAGTGGTCACTTGAACTGTCTAGGTTACCTAGCGGGCACTTGGACTATCTAGGTTAACTAGCGGGCCCTTGGACGATGTAGGTTAAATAGCGGGCCCTTGGACTATGTAGGTTAACTAGCGGGCCCTTGGACTATGTAGGTTAACTAGCGTGCACTTGGAAGGTCTGGGTAAACTAGCGGGTACTTGGACTATGTAGGTTAACTAGAGGGCCTTTGGACTATGTAGATTAACTAGCGGCACTTGGAATATCTACGTTAACTAGCGGGCCCTTGGACTATGTAGATTCCCTAGCGGGCACTTGGACGATATATGTTCCAGAGAGGACACTTCAACTATGTAGGTTCCATAGCAGGCACTTGGACTATGTAGGTTCCAGAGCGGGCACTTGGACTATCTAGGTTCCCTAGCGGGCACTTGGACTATGTAGGTTAACTAGCGGACACTTTGACGATCTAGGTAAACTAGCAGGTACTTGGATTATGTAGGTTAACTAGCGGGCCCTTGGACTATGTAGATTCCCTAGCGAGCACTTGGACTACGTAGGTTTCCTAGCGGGCACTTGGACTATGTATGATCCCTAGCGGTAACTTGGACTATGTATGTTCCCTACGGACACTTGAACTATGTAAGTTAACTACCAGGCACTTGGACTATGTATGATAACTAGCGGGCCCTTGGACTACCTAGGTTAACTAGCGGACACTTGCACTATGTAGGTTTCCTAGCGGGCACTTGGACAATCTACTTTAACTAGCGGGCGCTTGGACTATGTAGGTTAACTAGCGGACACTTGCACTATGAAGGTTACCTAGCGGGCACTTGGACTATGTAGGTTAACTAGCAGGCCCTTGGACTATCTAGGTTACCTAGCAGGCACTTGGACTATGTAGGTTAACTAGCGGGCACTTGCACTCTCTAGGTTACCTAGCGGGCACTTGGACTATGTACCTTCCCTAGCGGGCACTTCGACTATCTATGTTAACTAGCGGGCACTTGGACTTTGTAGTTTACCTAGCAGACACTTGCACTATGTAGGTTACCTAGCGGGCTCTTGGACTATGTAGGCTAACTAGAGGACACTTGGACGATCTAGGTTAACTAGTGGGCCCTTGGACTATGTAGGTTAACTAGCCAGTACTTGGACGATCTAGGTTAACTAGCGGGCACTTGGACGATCTAGGTTAACTAAGGGGCACTTAGACTATCAAAGTTAACAAGCGAGCCCTTGGACTATGTAGGTTAACTAGCGGGCCCTTGGACTATCTATGTTAACGAACGGGCACTTGGACTATGCAGGTATCTTAGCGGGCACATGGACTGTCTAGGTTACATAGCGGGCACTTCGACTGTCTAGGTTACATAGCGGGCATTTTGACTTCTAGGTTAACGAACGGGCACTTGGACTATGTAGGTTGCCTAGCGGGCACTTGGACTATCTAGGTTAGGTAACGGGCACTTGGACTATCTAGGTTACCTAGCGGGAACTTGGACTACCTAGGTTGCCTAGAAGGCACTTGGATTATGAAGGATCCCTAGCGGGCACTTGGACTATCTAGGTTACCTAGCGGGCACTTGGACTATGTACGTCCCCTAGTGGGGACTTGGACTATCTAGGTTAAGTAACGCACACTAGGACTATCTAGGTTAACTAACGGGCACTTAGACTATCTAGGTTACCTAGCCGCCACTTGGACTATGTAGGTTAACTAGCGGACACTTGCACGATCTAGGTTAACTAGCGGGCCCTTGCACTATGTAGGTTAACTTCGGGCCCAAGAATTATGTAGGTTTACTAGCAGGCACTTGGACTATGTATGTTCCCTAGCGGGCACTTGGACAATGTATGTTCCCTACGGACACTTGAACTATGTAGGTTAACTACCGGGCACTTGGACTATGTATGTTAACTAGCGGGCCCTTGGACTATCTAGGTTAACTAGCGGGCACTTGGACTATGTAGTTTCCCTAGCGGGCATTTGGACTATTTAGGTTACCAAGCGGGCACTTGGACTATGTAGGTTACCTAGCGAGCACTTGGACTATCTAGGTTACCTAGCAGGCACTTTGACTATCTAGGTTAACTAACGGGCACTTGGACTATGTAGGTTGCCTAGCGGGCACTTGGACTATGTAGGTTAACTAGCGGACACTTGCACTATGAAGGTTACCTAGCGGGCACTTGGACTATGTAGATTAACTAGCAGGCCCTTGGACTATCTAGGTTACCTAGCAGGCACTTGGACTATGTAGGTTAACTAGCGGGCACTTGCACTCTCTAGGTTACCTAGCGGGCACTTGGACTATGTACCTTCCCTAGCGGGCACTTCGACTATCTATGTTAACTAGCGGGCACTTGGACTTTGTAGTTTACCTAGCAGACGCTTGCACTATGTAGGTTACCTAGCGGGCTCTTGGACTATGTAGGCTAACTAGAGGACACTTGGACGATCTAGGTTAACTAGTGGGCCCTTGGACTATGTAGGTTAACTAGCCAGTACTTGGACGATCTAGGTTAACTAGCGGGCACTTGGACGATCTAGGTTAACTAAGGGGCACTTAGACTATCAAAGTTAACAAGCGAGCCCTTGGACTATGTAGGTTAACTAGCGGGCCCTTGGACTATCTATGTTAACGAACGGGCTCTTGGACTATGCAGGTATCTTAGCGGGCACATGGACTGTCTAGGTTACATAGCGGGCACTTCGACTGTCTAGGTTACATAGCGGGCATTTTGACTTCTAGGTTAACGAACGGGCACTTGGACTATGTAGGTTGCCTAGCGGGCACTTGGTCTATCTAGGTTAGGTAACGGGCACTTGGACTATCTAGGTTACCTAGCGGGAACTTGGACTACCTAGGTTGCCTAGAAGGCACTTGGATTATGAAGGATCCCTAGCGGGCACTTGTACTATCTAGGTTACCTAGCGGGCACTTGGATTATGTACGTCCCCTAGTGGGGACTTGGACTATCTAGGTTAAGTAACGCACACTAGGACTATCTAGGTTAACTAACGGGCACTTAGACTATCTAGGTTACCTAGCCGCCACTTGGACTATGTAGGTTAACTAGCGGACACTTGCACGATCTTGGTTAACTAGCGGGCCCTTGCACTATGTAGGTAAACTTCGGGCCCAAGAATTATGTAGGTTTACTAGCAGGCACTTGGACTATGTATGTTCCCTAGCGGGCACTTGGACAATGTATGTTCCCTACGGACACTTGAACTATGTAGGTTAACTACCGGGCACTTGGACTATGTATGTTAACTAGCGGGCCCTTGGACTATCTAGGTTAACTAGCGGGCACTTGGACTATGTAGTTTCCCTAGCGGGCATTTGGACTATTTAGGTTACCAAGCGGGCACTTGGACTATGTAGGTTACCTAGCGAGCACTTGGACTATCTAGGTTACCTAGCAGGCAATTTGACTATCTAGGTTAACTAACGGGCACTTGGATTATGTAGGTTGCCTAGCGGGCACTTGGACTATGTAGGCTAACTAGAGGACATTTTGACGATCTAGGTTAACTAGTGGGCCCTTGGACGATCTAGGTTAACTAAGGGGCACTTGGACTATCAAAGTTAACAAGCCAGCCCTTGGACTATGTAGGTTAACTAGCGGGCCCTTGGACTATCTAGGTTACCTAGCAGGCACTTGGACTATCTAGGTTAACTAGCGGGCACTTGGACTATGTAGTTTCCCTAGCAGGCATTTGGACTATTTAGGTTACCAAGCGGGCACTTGGACTATGTAGGTTACCTAGCGAGCACTTGGACTATCTAGGTTACCTAGCAGGCACTTTGACTATCTAGGTTAACTAACGGGCACTTGGACTATGTAGGTTGCCTAGCGGGCACTTGGACTATGTAGGCTAACTAGAATACACTTGGACGATCTAGGTTAACTAGAGGGCCCTTGGACTATGTAGGTTAACTAGCCAGTACTTGGACGATCTAGGTTAACTAGCGGGCACTTGGACGATCTAGGTTAACTAAGGGGCACTTAGACTATCAAAGTTAACAAGCGAGCCCTTGGACTATGTAGGTTAACTAGCGGGCCCTTGGACTATCTATGTTAACGAACGGGCACTTGGACTATGCAGGTATCTTAGCGGGCACATGGACTGTCTAGGTTACATAGCGGGCACTTCGACTGTCTAGGTTACATAGCGGGCATTTTGACTTCTAGGTTAACGAACGGGCACTTGGACTATGTAGGTTGCCTAGCGGGCACTTGGACTATCTAGGTTAGGTAACGGGCACTTGGACTATCTAGGTTACCTAGCGGGAACTTGGACTACCTAGGTTGCCTAGAAGGCACTTGGATTATGAAGGATCCCTAGCGGGCACTTGGACTATCTGGGTTACCTAGCGGGCACTTGGACTATGTACGTCCCCTAGTGGGGACTTGGACTATCTAGGTTAAGTAACGCACACTAGGACTATCTAGGTTAACTAACGGGCACTTAGACTATCTAGGTTACCTAGCCGCCACTTGGACTATGTAGGTTAACTAGCGGACACTTGCACGATCTAGGTTAACTAGCGGGCCCTTGCACTATGTAGGTTAACTTCGGGCCCAAGAATTATGTAGGTTTACTAGCAGGCACTTGGACTATGTATGTTCCCTAGCGGGCACTTGGACAATGTATGTTCCCTACGGACACTTGAACTATGTAGGTTAACTACCGGGCACTTGGACTATGTATGTTAACTAGCGGGCCCTTGGACTATCTAGGTTAACTAGCGGGCACTTGGACTATGTAGTTTCCCTAGCGGGCATTTGGACTATTTAGGTTACCAAGCGGGCACTTGGACTATGTAGGTTACCTAGCGAGCACTTGGACTATCTAGGTTACCTAGCAGGCACTTTGACTATCTAGGTTAACTAACGGGCACTTGGACTATGTAGGTTGCCTAGCGGGCACTTGGACTATGTAGGCTAACTAGAGGACACTTGGACGATCTAGGTTAACTAGCGGGCATTTGGACTATCTAGGATAACTAGCGAGCACTTGGACTATCTAGGTTAACTAGCGGGCATTTGGACTATTAGGGCCCCTAGCGGGCATTTGGACAATATTGGTTACCTAGCGGGCACTTGGACTATGTAGGTTAACGAAAGGGCACTTGGACTATGTAGGTAACCTAGTGGTCACTTGAAATGTCTAGGTTACCTCGAGGGCACTTGGACTATGTAGGTTAACTAGCAGACACTTGGACTATGTAGGTTAACTAGCGCGCCCTTGGACTATGTAGGTTACCTAGTGGGCACTTGACCGATCTAGGTTAACTAGCGGGCACTTGGACTATGTAGGTTAACTTGCGGGCCCTTTGACTATGTAGATTAACTAGCAGCACTTGGACTATCTACATTAAATAGCGGGCCCTTGGACTATGTAGATTTCCTAGCGGGCACTTGGACTACGTAGGTTCCCTAGCGGGCACTTGGACTATCAAAGTTAACAGGCGAGCCCTTGGACTATGTAGGTTAACTAGCGGGCCCTTGGACTATCTAGGTTACCTAGATAGCACTTGGAATATATAGGTTCCCTAGCGGGCACTTGGACTATCTATGTTAACGAATGGGCACTTGGACTATACAGGTATCTTACATAGCGGGCACTTGGACTGTCTAGGTTACATAGCGGGCATTTTGACTTCTAGGTTAACGAACGGGCACTTGGACTATGTAGGTTGCCTAGCGGGCACTTGGACTATCTAGGTTAGGTAACGGGCACTTGGACTATCTAGGTTACCTAGCGGGAACTTGGACTATCTAGGTTGCCTAGCAGGCACTTGGATTATGAAGGATCCCTAGCGGGCACTTGGACTATCTAGGTTACCTAGCGGCCACTTGGACGATGTAGGTTAACTAGCGGACACTTGCACGATCTAGGTTAACTAGCGGGCCCTTGCACTATGAAGGTTAACTAGCGGGCCCATGGATTATGTATGTTTACTAGCAGGCACTTGGACTATGTATGTTCCCTAGCGGGCACTTGGACTATGTATGTTCCCTACGGACACTTGAACTATGTAAGTTAACTACCGGGCACTTGGACTATATTTGTTAACTAGCGGGCACATGGACTATGTAGGATCCCTATCGGACATATGGACTACTTAGGTTACCTTGCGGTCACTTGGACTATATAGGTTAACTAGCGGGCATTTGGACTATGTAGGTTAACTAGCGGGCCTTTGGACTATGTAGGTTAACTAGCGGGCACTTGGACGATCTAGGTTAAATAGAGGGCACTTGGACGATCTAGGTTAACTAGCAGGCACTTGGATGATCAATGTTAACTAGCGGGCACTTGGACTATCTAGGTTAGCTAATGGGCACACGGACTAAGTACATCCCCTAGTGGGCACTTGGACTATCTAGGTTAACTAACGGGCACTTGGACTATCTAGGTTACCTAGCAGGCACTTGGGCTATGTAGGTCAACTAGCGGGCCCTTGGACTATCTAGGTTAGCTAACTGTCACGTGGACTATGTAGGTTAACTAGTGGACACTTGCATGATCTAGGTTAACTAGCGGGCTCTTGCACTATATAGGTTAACTAGCGGGCCCATTGACTATGTAGGTTAACTAGCGGGCACTTGGACGATCTAGGTTAACTAGCGGGCACTTGGACGATCTAGGTTAACTAGCAGGCACTTGGACGATATAGGTTAACTAGCGGGCACTTGGATTATCTAGGTTACCTAGCGGGCACTTGGACTATGTAGGTTCCCAGCGGACATTTGGACTATATAGATAACCTAGCGGGCACTTAGACTTTGTAGGTTACCTAGCGGGCACTTGGACTATCTAGGTTACCTAGCTGGCACTTGAACTATCTACGTTGCCTAGCGGGTTCTTGGAGTATGTAGGTTACCTAGCGGGCTGTTGGACTATCTAGGTTACCTAGCAGGCATTGGACTATCTAGGTTAACTAACGGGCACTTGGACTATGTAGGTTCGCTTGCGGGCCCTTGGACTATGTAAGTTCCCTATCGGGCACTTGGACTAGGTAGGTTCCCAAGCGGGCACTTGGTCTATCTAGGTTAACTAGCGGGCACTTGGACTATCTAGGTTAACTAGCGAGCACTTGGACTAACTAGGATAACTAGCGGGCACTTGGACTATTAGGGTCCCTAGCAGGCATTGGACTATCTAGGTTAACTAACGGGCACTTGGACTATGTAGGTTCCCTAGCGGGCCCTTGGACTATGTAAGTTCCCTATCGGGCACTTGGACTAGGTAGGTTCCCAAGCGGGCACTTGGTCTATCTAGGTTAACTAGCGGGCACTTGGACTATCTAGGTTAACTAGCGAGCACTTGGACTATCTAGGATAACTAGCGGGCACTTGGATTATTAGGGTCCCTAGCGGGCATTTGGACTATATAGGTTACCTAGCGGGCACTTGGACTATGTAGGTTAACGAACAGGCACTTGGACTATGTAGGTAACCTAGTGGTCACTTGAACTGTCTAGGTTACCTAGCGGGCACTTGGACTATCTAGGTTAACTAGCGGGCCCTTGGACTATGTAGGTTAACTAGCGTGCACTTGGAAGGTCTGGGTAAACTAGCGGGTACTTGGACTATGTAGGTTAACTAGCGGGCCTTTGGACTATGTAGATTAACTAGCGGCACTTGGAATATCTACGTTAACTAGCGGGCCCTGGACTATGTAGATTACCTAGCGGGCACTTGGACTATCTAGGTTCCCTAGCGGGCACTTGGACTATGTAGGTTAACTAGCGGACAGTTTGACGATCTAGGTAAACTAGCAGGTACTTGGATTATGTAGGTTAACTAGCGGGCCCTTGGACTATGTAGATTCCCTAGCGAGCACTTGGACTACGTAGGTTTCCTAGCGGGCACTTGGACTATGTATGATCCCTACGGACACTTGAACTATGTAAGTTAACTACCAGGCACTTGGACTATGTATGACAACTAGCGGGCCCTTGGACTACCTAGGTTAACTAGCGGACACTTGCACTATGTAGGTTACCTAGCGGGCACTTGGACAATCTAGTTTAACTAGCGGGCGCTTGGACTATGTAGGTTAACTAGCGGACACTTGCACTATGAAGGTTACCTAGCGGGCACTTGGACTATGTAGATTAACTAGCAGGCCCTTGGACTATCTAGGTTACCTAGCAGGCACTTGGACTATGTAGGTTAACTAGCGGGCACTTGCACTCTCTAGGTTACCTAGCGGGCACTTGGACTATGTACCTTCCCTAGCGGGCACTTCGACTATCTATGTTAACTAGCGGGCACTTGGACTTTGTAGTTTACCTAGCAGACGCTTGCACTATGTAGGTTACCTAGCGGGCTCTTGGACTATGTAGGCTAACTAGAGGACACTTGGACGATCTAGGTTAACTAGTGGGCCCTTGGACTATGTAGGTTAACTAGCCAGTACTTGGACGATCTAGGTTAACTAGCGGGCACTTGGACGATCTAGGTTAACTAAGGGGCACTTAGACTATCAAAGTTAACAAGCGAGCCCTTGGACTATGTAGGTTAACTAGCGGGCCCTTGGACTATCTATGTTAACGAACGGGCTCTTGGACTATGCAGGTATCTTAGCGGGCACATGGACTGTCTAGGTTACATAGCGGGCACTTCGACTGTCTAGGTTACATAGCGGGCATTTTGACTTCTAGGTTAACGAACGGGCACTTGGACTATGTAGGTTGCCTAGCGGGCACTTGGTCTATCTAGGTTAGGTAACGGGCACTTGGACTATCTAGGTTACCTAGCGGGAACTTGGACTACCTAGGTTGCCTAGAAGGCACTTGGATTATGAAGGATCCCTAGCGGGCACTTGTACTATCTAGGTTACCTAGCGGGCACTTGGATTATGTACGTCCCCTAGTGGGGACTTGGACTATCTAGGTTAAGTAACGCACACTAGGACTATCTAGGTTAACTAACGGGCACTTAGACTATCTAGGTTACCTAGCCGCCACTTGGACTATGTAGGTTAACTAGCGGACACTTGCACGATCTTGGTTAACTAGCGGGCCCTTGCACTATGTAGGTAAACTTCGGGCCCAAGAATTATGTAGGTTTACTAGCAGGCACTTGGACTATGTATGTTCCCTAGCGGGCACTTGGACAATGTATGTTCCCTACGGACACTTGAACTATGTAGGTTAACTACCGGGCACTTGGACTATGTATGTTAACTAGCGGGCCCTTGGACTATCTAGGTTAACTAGCGGGCACTTGGACTATGTAGTTTCCCTAGCGGGCATTTGGACTATTTAGGTTACCAAGCGGGCACTTGGACTATGTAGGTTACCTAGCGAGCACTTGGACTATCTAGGTTACCTAGCAGGCAATTTGACTATCTAGGTTAACTAACGGGCACTTGGATTATGTAGGTTGCCTAGCGGGCACTTGGACTATGTAGGCTAACTAGAGGACATTTTGACGATCTAGGTTAACTAGTGGGCCCTTGGACGATCTAGGTTAACTAAGGGGCACTTGGACTATCAAAGTTAACAAGCCAGCCCTTGGACTATGTAGGTTAACTAGCGGGCCCTTGGACTATCTAGGTTACCTAGCAGGCACTTGGACTATCTAGGTTAACTAGCGGGCACTTGGACTATGTAGTTTCCCTAGCAGGCATTTGGACTATTTAGGTTACCAAGCGGGCACTTGGACTATGTAGGTTACCTAGCGAGCACTTGGACTATCTAGGTTACCTAGCAGGCACTTTGACTATCTAGGTTAACTAACGGGCACTTGGACTATGTAGGTTGCCTAGCGGGCACTTGGACTATGTAGGCTAACTAGAATACACTTGGACGATCTAGGTTAACTAGAGGGCCCTTGGACTATGTAGGTTAACTAGCCAGTACTTGGACGATCTAGGTTAACTAGCGGGCACTTGGACGATCTAGGTTAACTAAGGGGCACTTAGACTATCAAAGTTAACAAGCGAGCCCTTGGACTATGTAGGTTAACTAGCGGGCCCTTGGACTATCTATGTTAACGAACGGGCACTTGGACTATGCAGGTATCTTAGCGGGCACATGGACTGTCTAGGTTACATAGCGGGCACTTCGACTGTCTAGGTTACATAGCGGGCATTTTGACTTCTAGGTTAACGAACGGGCACTTGGACTATGTAGGTTGCCTAGCGGGCACTTGGACTATCTAGGTTAGGTAACGGGCACTTGGACTATCTAGGTTACCTAGCGGGAACTTGGACTACCTAGGTTGCCTAGAAGGCACTTGGATTATGAAGGATCCCTAGCGGGCACTTGGACTATCTGGGTTACCTAGCGGGCACTTGGACTATGTACGTCCCCTAGTGGGGACTTGGACTATCTAGGTTAAGTAACGCACACTAGGACTATCTAGGTTAACTAACGGGCACTTAGACTATCTAGGTTACCTAGCCGCCACTTGGACTATGTAGGTTAACTAGCGGACACTTGCACGATCTAGGTTAACTAGCGGGCCCTTGCACTATGTAGGTTAACTTCGGGCCCAAGAATTATGTAGGTTTACTAGCAGGCACTTGGACTATGTATGTTCCCTAGCGGGCACTTGGACAATGTATGTTCCCTACGGACACTTGAACTATGTAGGTTAACTACCGGGCACTTGGACTATGTATGTTAACTAGCGGGCCCTTGGACTATCTAGGTTAACTAGCGGGCACTTGGACTATGTAGTTTCCCTAGCGGGCATTTGGACTATTTAGGTTACCAAGCGGGCACTTGGACTATGTAGGTTACCTAGCGAGCACTTGGACTATCTAGGTTACCTAGCAGGCACTTTGACTATCTAGGTTAACTAACGGGCACTTGGACTATGTAGGTTGCCTAGCGGGCACTTGGACTATGTAGGCTAACTAGA
Organism: Tenrec ecaudatus; assembly: GCF_050624435.1. Classification (NCBI taxonomy): domain Eukaryota; kingdom Metazoa; phylum Chordata; class Mammalia; order Afrosoricida; family Tenrecidae; genus Tenrec; species Tenrec ecaudatus. The sequence continues at coordinate 536,061 of NW_027457943.1, forward strand.
GGACACTTGGACGATCTAGGTTAACTAGCGGGCATTTGGACTATCTAGGATAACTAGCGAGCACTTGGACTATCTAGGTTAACTAGCGGGCATTTGGACTATTAGGGCCCCTAGCGGGCATTTGGACAATATTGGTTACCTAGCGGGCACTTGGACTATGTAGGTTAACGAAAGGGCACTTGGACTATGTAGGTAACCTAGTGGTCACTTGAAATGTCTAGGTTACCTCGAGGGCACTTGGACTATGTAGGTTAACTAGCAGACACTTGGACTATGTAGGTTAACTAGCGCGCCCTTGGACTATGTAGGTTACCTAGTGGGCACTTGACCGATCTAGGTTAACTAGCGGGCACTTGGACTATGTAGGTTAACTTGCGGGCCCTTTGACTATGTAGATTAACTAGCAGCACTTGGACTATCTACATTAAATAGCGGGCCCTTGGACTATGTAGATTTCCTAGCGGGCACTTGGACTACGTAGGTTCCCTAGCGGGCACTTGGACTATCAAAGTTAACAGGCGAGCCCTTGGACTATGTAGGTTAACTAGCGGGCCCTTGGACTATCTAGGTTACCTAGATAGCACTTGGAATATATAGGTTCCCTAGCGGGCATTTGGACTATCTATGTTAACGAATGGGCACTTGGACTATACAGGTATCTTACATAGCGGGCACATGGACTGTCTAGGTTACATAGCGGGCATTTTGACTTCTAGGTTAACGAACGGGCACTTGGACTATGTAGGTTGCCTAGCGGGCACTTGGACTATCTAGGTTAGGTAACGGGCACTTGGACTATCTAGGTTACCTAGCGGGAACTTGGACTATCTAGGTTACCTAGCGGCCACTTGGACGATGTAGGTTAACTAGCGGACACTTGCACGATCTAGGTTAACTAGCGGGCCCTTGCACTATGAAGGTTAACTAGCGGGCCCATGGATTATGTATGTTTACTAGCAGGCACTTGGACTATGTATGTTCCCTAGCGGGCACTTGGACTATGTATGTTCCCTACGGACACTTGAACTATGTAAGTTAACTACCGGGCACTTGGACTATATTTGTTAACTAGCGGGCACATGGACTATGTAGGATCCCTATCGGACATATGGACTACTTAGGTTACCTTGCGGTCACTTGGACTATATAGGTTAACTAGCGGGCATTTGGACTATCTAGGTCAACTAGTGGGCCCTTGTACTATGTAGGTTAACTAGCGAGCACTTGGACTATCTAGGTTAACTAGCTGACCTTGGACTATGTAGGTTAACTAGCGGGCCTTTGGACTATGTAGGTTAACTAGCGGGCACTTGGACGATCTAGGTTAACTAGCAGGCACTTGGATGATCAATGTTAACTAGCGGGCACTTGGACTATCTAGGTTAGCTAATGGGCACACGGACTAAGTACATCCCCTAGTGGGCACTTGGACTATCTAGGTTAACTAACGGGCACTTGGACTATCTAGGTTACCTAGCAGGCACTTGGGCTATGTAGGTCAACTAGCGGGCCCTTGGACTATCTAGGTTAGCTAACTGTCACGTGGACTATGTAGGTTAACTAGTGGACACTTGCATGATCTAGGTTAACTAGCGGGCTCTTGCACTATATAGGTTAACTAGCGGGCCCATTGACTATGTAGGTTAACTAGCGGGCACTTGGACGATCTAGGTTAACTAGCGGGCACTTGGACGATCTAGGTTAACTAGCAGGCTCTTGGACGATATAGGTTAACTAGCGGGCACTTGGATTATCTAGGTTACCTAGCGGGCACTTGGACTATGTAGGTTCCCAGCGGACATTTGGACTATATAGATAACCTAGCGGGCACTTAGACTTTGTAGGTTACCTAGCGGGCACTTGGACTATCTAGGTTACCTAGCTGGCACTTGAACTATCTACGTTGCCTAGCGGGTTCTTGGAGTATGTAGGTTACCTAGCGGGCTGTTGGACTATCTAGGTTACCTAGCAGGCATTGGACTATCTAGGTTAACTAACGGGCACTTGGACTATGTAGGTTCGCTTGCGGGCCCTTGGACTATGTAAGTTCCCTATCGGGCACTTGGACTAGGTAGGTTCCCAAGCGGGCACTTGGTCTATCTAGGTTAACTAGCGGGCACTTGGACTATCTAGGTTAACTAGCGAGCACTTGGACTAACTAGGATAACTAGCGGGCACTTGGACTATTAGGGTCCCTAGCAGGCATTGGACTATCTAGGTTAACTAACGGGCACTTGGACTATGTAGGTTCCCTAGCGGGCCCTTGGACTATGTAAGTTCCCTATCGGGCACTTGGACTAGGTAGGTTCCCAAGCGGGCACTTGGTCTATCTAGGTTAACTAGCGGGCACTTGGACTATCTAGGTTAACTAGCGAGCACTTGGACTATCTAGGATAACTAGCGGGCACTTGGACTATTAGGGTCCCTAGCGGGCATTTGGACTATATAGGTTACCTAGCGGGCATTTGGACTATGTAGGTTAACGAACAGGCACTTGGACTATGTAGGTAACCTAGTGGTCACTTGAACTGTCTAGGTTACCTAGCGGGCACTTGGACTATCTAGGTTAACTAGCGGGCCCTTGGACTATGTAGGTTAACTAGCGTGCACTTGGAAGGTCTGGGTAAACTAGCGGGTACTTGGACTATGTAGGTTAACTAGCGGGCCTTTGGACTATGTAGATTAACTAGCGGCACTTGGAATATCTACGTTAACTAGCGGGCCCTGGACTATGTAGATTACCTAGCGGGCACTTGGACTATATATGTTCCAGAGAGGACACTTCAACTATGTAGGTTCCCTAGCAGGCACTTGGACTATCTAGGTTCCCTAGCGGGCACTTGGACTATGTAGGTTAACTAGCGGACAGTTTGACGATCTAGGTAAACTAGCAGGTACTTGGATTATGTAGGTTAACTAGCGGGCCCTTGGACTATGTAGATTCCCTAGCGAGCACTTGGACTACGTAGGTTTCCTAGCGGGCACTTGGACTATGTATGATCCCTACGGACACTTGAACTATGTAAGTTAACTACCAGGCACTTGGACTATGTATGACAACTAGCGGGCCCTTGGACTACCTAGGTTAACTAGCGGACACTTGCACTATGTAGGTTACCTAGCGGGCACTTGGACAATCTAGTTTAACTAGCGGGCGCTTGGACTATGTAGGTTAACTAGCGGACACTTGCACTATGAAGGTTACCTAGCGGGCACTTGGACTATGTAGATTAACTAGCAGGCCCTTGGACTATCTAGGTTACCTAGCAGGCACTTGGACTATGTAGGTTAACTAGCGGGCACTTGCACTCTCTAGGTTACCTAGCGGGCACTTGGACTATGTACCTTCCCTAGCGGGCACTTCGACTATCTATGTTAACTAGCGGGCACTTGGACTTTGTAGTTTACCTAGCAGACGCTTGCACTATGTAGGTTACCTAGCGGGCTCTTGGACTATGTAGGCTAACTAGAGGACACTTGGACGATCTAGGTTAACTAGTGGGCCCTTGGACTATGTAGGTTAACTAGCCAGTACTTGGACGATCTAGGTTAACTAGCGGGCACTTGGACGATCTAGGTTAACTAAGGGGCACTTAGACTATCAAAGTTAACAAGCGAGCCCTTGGACTATGTAGGTTAACTAGCGGGCCCTTGGACTATCTATGTTAACGAACGGGCTCTTGGACTATGCAGGTATCTTAGCGGGCACATGGACTGTCTAGGTTACATAGCGGGCACTTCGACTGTCTAGGTTACATAGCGGGCATTTTGACTTCTAGGTTAACGAACGGGCACTCGGACTATGTAGGTTGCCTAGCGGGCACTTGGTCTATCTAGGTTAGGTAACGGGCACTTGGACTATCTAGGTTACCTAGCGGGAACTTGGACTACCTAGGTTGCCTAGAAGGCACTTGGATTATGAAGGATCCCTAGCGGGCACTTGTACTATCTAGGTTACCTAGCGGGCACTTGGATTATGTACGTCCCCTAGTGGGGACTTGGACTATCTAGGTTAAGTAACGCACACTAGGACTATCTAGGTTAACTAACGGGCACTTAGACTATCTAGGTTACCTAGCCGCCACTTGGACTATGTAGGTTAACTAGCGGACACTTGCACGATCTTGGTTAACTAGCGGGCCCTTGCACTATGTAGGTTAACTTCGGGCCCAAGAATTATGTAGGTTTACTAGCAGGCACTTGGACTATGTATGTTCCCTAGCGGGCACTTGGACAATGTATGTTCCCTACGGACACTTGAACTATGTAGGTTAACTACCGGGCACTTGGACTATGTATGTTAACTAGCGGGCCCTTGGACTATGTAGATTCCCTAGCGGGCATTTGGAATATTTAGGTTACCAAGCGGGCACTTGGACTATGTAGGTTACCTAGCGAGCACTTGGACTATCTAGGTTACCTAGCAGGCAATTTGACTATCTAGGTTAACTAACGGGCACTTGGATTATGTAGGTTGCCTAGCGGGCACTTGGACTATGTAGGCTAACTAGAGGACATTTGGACGATCTAGGTTAACTAGTGGGCCCTTGGACGATCTAGGTTAACTAAGGGGCACTTGGACTATCAAAGTTAACAAGCCAGCCCTTGGACTATGTAGGTTAACTAGCGGGCCCTTGGACTATCTAGGTTACCTAGCAGGCACTTGGACTATCTAGGTTAACTAGCGGGCACTTGGACTATGTAGTTTCCCTAGCAGGCATTTGGACTATTTAGGTTACCAAGCGGGCACTTGGACTATGTAGGTTACCTAGCGAGCACTTGGACTATCTAGGTTACCTAGCAGGCACTTTGACTATCTAGGTTAACTAACGGGCACTTGGACTATGTAGGTTGCCTAGCGGGCACTTGGACTATGTAGGCTAACTAGAGGACACTTGGACGATCTAGGTTAACTAGAGGGCCCTTGGACTATGTAGGTTAACTAGCCAGTACTTGGACGATCTAGGTTAACTAGCGGGCACTTGGACGATCTAGGTTAACTAAGGGGCACTTAGACTATCAAAGTTAACAAGCGAGCCCTTGGACTATGTAGGTTAACTAGCGGGCCCTTGGACTATCTATGTTAACGAACGGGCACTTGGACTATGCAGGTATCTTAGCGGGCACATGGACTGTCTAGGTTACATAGCGGGCACTTCGACTGTCTAGGTTACATAGCGGGCATTTTGACTTCTAGGTTAACGAACGGGCACTTGGACTATGTAGGTTGCCTAGCGGGCACTTGGACTATCTAGGTTAGGTAACGGGCACTTGGACTATCTAGGTTACCTAGCGGGAACTTGGACTACCTAGGTTGCCTAGAAGGCACTTGGATTATGAAGGATCCCTAGCGGGCACTTGGACTATCTAGGTTACCTAGCGGGCACTTGGACTATGTACGTCCCCTAGTGGGGACTTGGACTATCTAGGTTAAGTAACGCACACTAGGACTATCTAGGTTAACTAACGGGCACTTAGACTATCTAGGTTACCTAGCCGCCACTTGGACTATGTAGGTTAACTAGCGGACACTTGCACGATCTAGGTTAACTAGCGGGCCCTTGCACTATGTAGGTTAACTTCGGGCCCAAGAATTATGTAGGTTTACTAGCAGGCACTTGGACTATGTATGTTCCCTAGCGGGCACTTGGACAATGTATGTTCCCTACGGACACTTGAACTATGTAGGTTAACTACCGGGCACTTGGACTATGTATGTTAACTAGCGGGCCCTTGGACTATCTAGGTTAACTAGCGGGCACTTGGACTATGTAGTTTCCCTAGCGAGCACTTGGACTATCTAGGTTACCTAGCAGGCACTTTGACTATCTAGGTTAACTAACGGGCCCTTGGACTATGTAGGTTAACTAGCCAGTACTTGGACGATCTAGGTTAACTAGCGGGCACTTGGACGATCTAGGTTAACTAAGGGGCACTTGGACTATCAAAGTTAACAAGCGAGCCCTTGGACTATGTAGGTTAACTAGCGTGCCCTTGGACTATCTAGGTTAACTAGCGGGCACTTGGACTATCTAGGTAAACTAGCGTGCACTTGGACCATGTAGGTTCCTTAGCGGGCACTTTGATTATCTAGGTTGCCTAGCGGGCACTTGTACTATGCAGGTTAACTAGCGTGCCCTTGGACTATCTAGGTTACGTAGCGGGCACTTGGTATATAGTTTAACTAGCGGGCACTTAGACAATATAGGCTAACTAGCGGACACTTGCACGATCTAGGTTAACTAGCGGGCCCTTGCACTATGTAGGTTAACTAGCGGGCCCATGGATTATGTAGGTTTAATAGCAGGTACTTGGACTATCTAGGTTAACTAGCGGGCACTTGTACTATGTAGTTTCCCTAGAAGGTATTTGGACTATTTAGGTTACGTAGCGGGTACTTTGATTATCTAGGTTACCTAGCAGGTACTTTGACTATCTAGTTTAACTAAAGGGCACTTGGACTATATAGGTTGCCTAGCAGGCACTTGGATTATGTAGGTTCCCTATCGGGCACTTGGACTATGTATGTTAACTAGCGGGCACTTGGACTATCTAGGTTACCTAGCTGGCACTTAGATTATGTAGGTTAAATAGCGGGCACTTGGATTATGTAGGTTACCTAGCGGGCACTTGTACTATGTAGGTTAACTAGCGGGCTCTTGGATTATGTAGGTTCCCTATCGGGCACTTGGACTATGTAGGTTAACTAGAGGGCATTTGGACTATGTAGGTTACCTAGCGGGCACTTGGACTATGTAGGTTCCCTATCAGGCACTTGGAGTATGTAGGTTACTAGCGGGCATTTGGACTATGTAGGTTACCTAGCAGGCACTTGGACTATGTAGGTTAACGAGCGGGCACTTGGACTATCTAGGTTACCTAGCGGGCACATGGACTATGTACGTTTCCTAGCGGGCACTTGGACTATCTATGTTAACTAGCGGGCACTTGGACTATGTAGGTTAACTAGCGGGCACTTGGACTATCTAGGTTACCTAGCGGGAACTTGGACTATGTAGGTTACCTAGAGGGCCCTTGGACTATCAAGGTTACCTAGCTGGCACTTAGATTATGTAGGTTAAATAGCGGGCACTTGGATTATGTTGGTTACCTAGCGGGCACTTGGACTATCTAGGTTACCTAGCTGGCACTTAGATTATGTAGGTTAAATAGCGGGCACTTGGATTATGTAGGTTACCTAGCGGGCACTTGTACTATGTAGGTTAACTAGCGGGCTCTTGGATTATGTAGGTTCCCTATCGGGCACTTGGAGTATGTAGGTTACTAGCGGGCATTTGGACTATGTAGGTTACCTAGCAGGCACTTGGACTATGTAGGTTAACGAGCGGGCACTTGGACTATCTAGGTTACCTAGCGGGCACATGGACTATGTACGTTTCCTAGCGGGCACTTGGACTATCTATGTTAACTAGCGGGCACTTGGACTATGTAGGTTAACTAGCGGGCACTTGGACTATCTAGGTTACCTAGCGGGAACTTGGACTATGTAGGTTACCTAGAGGGCACTTTGACTATCTAGGTTACCTAACGGGCACTTTGACTATCTAGGTTACCTAGCGGGCACTTGGACTATCTAGGTTAGCTAACAGGAACTTGGACTATCTAGGTTACCTTGCGGGCACTAGGACTATGTAGGTTTCCTAAAGGTCACTTGGAATATCTAGGCTACCTAACGGGCACTTGGACTATGTAGGTTAACTAGCGGACACTTGGACGATCTAGGTTAACTAGCGGGCATTTGGAATATCTAGGTTAACTAGGGGGCCCTTGGACTATGTAGGTTAACTAGCGGGCAATTGGACTATCTAGGTTAGCTAACAGGAACTTGGACTATCTAGGTTACCTAGCGGGCACTAGGACTATGTAGGTTACCTAGCGGTCACTTGGAGTATCTAGGCTACCTAACGGGCACTTGGACTACGTAGGTTAACTAGCAGACACTTGGACGATCTAGGTTAACTAGCGGGCATTTGGAATATCTAGGTTAACTAGCGGGTTCTTGGACTATGTAGGTTAACTAGCGGAACCTTGGACTATGTAGGTTAACTAGCGGGCACTTGGACCATCTAGATTAACTAGCAGGTACTTGGACTATCTAGGTTAACTAGCGGGCACTTGGACTATCTAGGTTAACTAGCGGGCACTTGGACTATGTAGTTTCCCTAGCAGGTATTTGGACTATTTAGGTTACCAAGCGGGCACTTGGACTATGTAGGTTACCTAGCGAGCACTTGGACTATCTAGGTTACCTAGCAGGCACTTTGACTATCTAGGTTAACTAACGGGCACTTGGACTATGTAGGTTGCCTAGCGGGCACTTGGACTATGTAGGATAACTAGAGGACACTTGGACGATCTAGGTTAACTAGTGGGCCCTTGGACTATGTAGGTTAACTAGCCAGTACTTGGACGATCTAGGTTAACTAGCGGGCACTTGGACGATCTAGGTTAACTAAGGGGCACTTGGACTATCAAAGTTAACAAGCGAGCCCTTTGACTATGTAGGTTAACTAGCGGGCCCTTGGACTATATAGGTTAACTAGCAGGCCCTTGGACTATCTAGGTTACCTAGCAGGCACTTGGACTATGTAGGTTAAATAGCGGGCACTTGCACTCTCTAGGTTACCTAGCGGGCACTTGGACTATGTACCTTCCCTAGCGGGCACTTTGATTATCTATGTTAACTAGCGGACACTTGGACTTTGTAGTTTACCTAGCAGACACTTGCACTATGTAGGTTACCTAGCGGGCTCTTGGACTATGTAGGCTAACTAGAGGACACTTGGACGATCTAGGTTAACTAGTGGGCCCTTGGACTATGTAGGTTAACTAGCCACTACTTGGACGATCTAGGTTAACTAGCGGGCACTTGGACGATCTAGGTTAACTAAGGGGCCCTTGGACTATCAAAGTTAACAAGCGAGCCCTTGGACTATGTAGGTTAACTAGCGGGCCCTTGGACTATGTAGGTTACCTAGCAGCCACTTGGACTATCTAGGTTAACTAGCGGGCACTTGGACTATCTAGGTTAACTAGCGTGCACTTGGACTATGTAGGTTCCTTAGCGGGCACTTGGATTATGTAGGTTACCTAGCGGGCATTTGTACTATGTAGGTTAACTTGCGGGCTCTTGGATTATGTAGGTTCCCTATAGGGCACTTGGACTATGTAGGTTAACTAGAGGGCATTTGGACTATGTAGTTTACCTAGCGGGCACTTGGACTATGTAGGCTCCCTATCAGGCACTTGGAAAATATAGGTTAACTAGGGGGCACAAGGACTATGTAGGTTACCTAGCGGGCCCTTAGACTATCTAGGTTTCCTAGCGGGCATTTGGACTATGTAGGCTCCCTAGCGGTTATTTGGACTATATAGATTACTTAGCGGGCACTTAGACTTTGTAGGTTCCCTATCGGGCACTTGGACTATGTAGGTTAACTAGCGGGCACTTTGATGATCTAGGTTAGCAAACGGGCACTTGGACTATGTAGGTTACCTAGCAGGCACTTGGACTGTCTAGGTTACCTAGCGGGCACTTGGACTATCTAGGTTAACGAACGGGCCCTTGGACTATGTAGGTTACCTAGCGGGCACTTGGACTATCTAGGTTAACGAACGGGCAATTGTAATATGTAGGTTAGCTAACAGGAACTTGGACTTTCTAGGTAAACTAGCGGGCACTTGGACGATGCATGTTCCCTAGCGGGCACTTTGACTATCTAGGTTCCAAAGCGGGCAATTGGACTATGTGTGTACCCTAGCGGACATTTGGACTATGTATGTTACCTAACGGGCATTTCGACTATGTAGTTTCCCTAGCGGGCACTTGGATTATGTAGGTTCCCTTCTTGCACTTGGAGTATGTAGGTTACTAGCGGGCATTTGGACTATGTAGGTTACCTAGCAGGCACTTGGACTATGTAGGTTAACGAGCGGGCACTTGGACTATCTAGGTTACCTAGCGGGCACATGGACTATGTACGTTTCCTAGCGGGCACTTGGATTATCTATGTTAACTAGCGGGAACTTGGACTATGTAGGTTAACTAGCGGGCACTTGGACTATCTAGGTTACCTAGCGGGAACTTGGACTATGTAGGTTACCTAGAGGGCACTTTGACTATCTAGGTTACCTAACGGGCACTTTGACTATCTAGGTTACCTAGAGGGCACTTGGACTATCTAGGTTAGCTAACAGGAACTTGGACTATCTAGGTTACCTTGCGGGCACTAGGACTATGTAGGTTTCCTAGCGGTCACTTGGAATATCTAGGCTACCTAACGGGCACTTGGACTATGTAGGTTAACTAGCGGACACTTGGACGATCTAGGTTAACTAGCGGGCATTTGGAATATCTAGGTTAACTAGGGGGCCCTTGGACTATGTAGGTTAACTAGCGGGCAATTGGACTATCTAGGTTAGCTAACAGGAACTTGGACTATCTAGGTTACCTAGCGGGCACTAGGACTATGTAGGTTACCTAGCGGTCACTTGGAGTATCTAGGCTACCTAACGGGCACTTGGACTACGTAGGTTAACTAGCAGACACTTGGACGATCTAGGTTAACTAGCGGGCACTTGGAATATCTAGGTTAACTACGGGGCCCTTGGACTATGTAGGTTAACTAGCGGGCACTTAGATAATCTAGGTAAACTAGCGGGTTCTTGGACTATGTAGGTTAACTAGCGGGACCTTGGACTATGTAGGTTAACTAGCGGGCACTTGGACGATCTAGATTAACTAGCAGGCACTTGGACTATCTAGGTTAACTAGCGGGCACTTGGACTAACTAGGTTCCTTGTGGGCACTTGGACGATGCAGGCTCCCTAGCAGGCACTTGGACTATGTAGGTTAACTAGCGGGCACTTGGACTATCTAGGTTACCTAGCGGGCACTGGTCTATGTACATACCCTAGCGGGAACTTGGACAATCTAGGTTACCTAACGGGCACTAGGTCTATGTACGTTACTAGCGGGCATTTGGACTATGTAGGTTACCTAGCGGATACTTGGACTATGTAGGTTCCCTATCAGGGACTTGGACAATGTAGGTTAACTAGCGGGCATTTGGACTATCTAGGTTACCTAACGGGCACTTTGACTATCTAGGTTACCTAGCGGGCACTTGGACTATTTAGGTTAGCTAACAGGAACTTGGACTATCTAGGTTACCTTGCGGGCACTAGGACTATGTAGGTTTCCTAGCGGTCACTTGGACTATCTAGGCTACCTAACGGGCACTTGGACTATGTAGGTTAACTAGCGGACACTTGGACGATCTAGGTTAACTAGCGGGCACTTGGAATATCTAGGTTAACTAGGGGGCCCTTGGACTATGTAGGTTAACTAGCGGGCACTTGGACTATCTAGGTTAGCTAACAGGAACTTGGACTATCTAGGTTACCTAGCGGGCACTAGGACTATGTAGGTTACCTAGCGGTCACTTGGAGTATCTAGGCTACCTAACGTGCACTTGGACTACGTAGGTTCACTAGCAGGCACTTGGACGATCTAGGTTAACTAGCGGGCACTTGGAATATCTAGGTTAACTACGGGGGCCTTGGACTATGTAGGTTAACTAGCGGGCACTTAGATAATCTAGGTTAACTAGCGGGTTCTTGGACTATGTAGGTTAACTAGCGGGAACTTGGATTATGTAGGTTAACTAGCGGGCACTTGGACGATCTAGATTAACTAGCAAGCACTTGGACTATCTAGATTAACTAGCGGGCACTTGGACTATCTAGGTTCCTTGCGGGCACTTGGACGATGCAAGTTCCCTAGCGGGCACTTGGACTATCTAGGCTCCCTAGCGGGCACTTGGACTATTTAGGTTAACTAGCGGGCACTTGGTCTATGTACATACCCTAGCGGGCACTTGGACAATCTAGCTTACCTAACGGGCACTTGGTCTATGTACGTTACTAGCGGGCATTTGCACTATGTAGGTTACCTAGCGGATACTTGGACTATGTAGGTTCCCTATCAGGGACTTGGACAATGTAGGTTAACTAGCGGGCATTTGGACTATCTAGGTTAACTAGCGGGCCCTTGGACTATGTAGGTTAACTAGCGGGCACTTTGACGATCTAGGTTAGCAAACGGGCACTTGGACTATGTAGGTTACCTAGCGGGCACTTGGACTATCTAGGTTCCCTAGCGGGGACTTGGACTATATAGGTTCCCTAAAGGGCACTTGGACTATGTAGGTTTCCTACCAGGCACTCGGACTATGAAAGTTCCCTAGCGGGCTCTTGGACTATGTAGGTTCCCTAGCAGGCCCTTTGACTATGTAAGTTCTCTAACGGGCACTTGGACTATGTGGGTTCCCTGGCGGGCATTTGGACTATCTATGTTACATAACGGGCACTTGGACTATGTACGTTACTAGCGGGCATTTGGACTATGTAGGTTACCTAGCGGATACTTGGACTATGTAGGTTCCCTATCAGGGACTTGGACAATGTATGTTAACTAGCGGGCCCTTGGACTATGTAGGTTTACTAGCGGGCACTTTGACGATCTAGGTTAGCAAACGGGCACTTGGACTATGTAGGTTACCTAGCAGGCACTGGGATTGTCTAGGTTACCCAGCGGGCACTTGGACTATCTAGGTTAACTAACGGGCACTTGGACTATGTAGGTTGCCTAGCGGGCACTTGGATTATGTAGGTTCCCTATCGGGCACTTGGACTATGTAGGTTACCTAGCGGGCACTTGGACTATCTAGGTTTGCTAAGGGGCACCTGGACTATCTAGGTTAACTAGCGGGCACTTTTACTATGTAGGTTAACTAGCAGACACTTGGAAGAACTAGGTTAACGAGCGGGCTTTTGGGCTATGTAGGTTACCTAGCGGGCACTTGGACTATCTAGGTTAGTTAACAGGATCTTGGACTGTCTAGGTTACCTAACGGGCACTTGGACTATGCAGGTAACCTGGCGGGCACTTGGACTGACTAGGTTACCTAGCGGGCACTTGGACTTCTAGATTAAAGAACGGGCACTTGGACTATGTAGGTTGCCTATCGGGCACTTGGACGATCTATGTTAGGTAACGGACACTTGGACTATCTAGGTTACCTAGCGGGAACTTGGACTATGTAGGTTACCTAGCGGGCACTTAGACTATCTAGGTTACCTAACGGGCACTTTGACTATCTAGGTTACCTAGCGGGCACTTGGACTATCTAGGTTAGCTAACAGGAACTTGGACTATCTAGGTTACCTAGCGGGCACTAGGACTATGTAGGTTTCCTAGCGGTCACTTGGACTATCTAGGCTACCTAATGGGCACTTGGACTATGTAGGTTAACTAGCGTACACTTGTACGATCTAGGTTAACTAGCAGGCACTTGGAATATCTAGGTTAACTAGGGGGCCCTTGGACTATGTAGGTTAACTAGCGGGTACTTGGACTATCTAGGTTAGCTAACAGGAACATGGACTATCTAGGTTACCTAGCGGGCAATAGGACTATGTAGGTTACCTAGCGGTCACTTAGAGTATCTAGGCTACCTAACGGGCACTTGGACTACATAGGTTAACTAGCGGACACTTGGACGATCTAGGTTAACTAGCGGGCACATGGAATATCTAGGTTAACTATCGGGCCCTTGGACTATGTAGGTTAACTAGCGGGCACTTAGACAATCTAGGTTAACTAGCCTGTTCTTGGACTATGTAGGTTCCCTTCTTGCACTTGGAGTATGTAGGTTACTAGCGGGCATTTGGACTATGTAGGTTACCTAGCAGGCACTTGGACTATTTAGGTTAACTAGCGGGCACTTGGACTATGTAGGTTAACGAGCGGGCACTTGGACTATCTAGGTTACCTAACGGGCACATAGACTATGTACGTTTCCTAGCGGGCACTTGGACTATCTATGTTAACTAGCGGGCACTTGGACTATGTAGGTTAACTAGCGGGCACTTGGACTATCTAGGTTACCTAGTGGGCACTTAGACTATGTAGGTTAACTAGCGGGCACTTGGACGATCTAGGTTAACTAGCGGGCACTTGGACTATCTAGGTTACCTAGCGGGCACTTGGACTATCTAGGTTAGCTAAGGGGATCCTGGACTATCTAGGTTAACTAGCGGGCACTTTTACTATGTAGGTTAACTAGCAGACACTTGGACGAACTAGGTTAAAGAGCAGGCTTTTGGACTATGTAGGTTACCTAGCGGGCACTTGGACTATCTAGGTTAGTTAACAGGAACTTGGACTATCTAGGTTACCTAACGGGCACTTGGACTATGCAGGTAACCTGGCGGGCACTTGGACTGACTAGGTTGCCTAGCGGGCACTTGGACGATCTAGGTTAGGTAACGGGCACTTGGACTATCTAGGTTAGCTAACAGGAACTTGGACTATCTAGGTTACCTAGCGGGCACATGGACTATGTACGTTTCCTAGCGGGCACTTGGATTATCTATGTTAACTAGCGGGAACTTGGACTATGTAAGTTAACGAGCGGGCACTTGGACTATCTAGGTTACCTAGCGGGAACTTGGACTATGTAGGTTACCTAGAGGGCACTTTGACTATCTAGGTTACCTAACGGGCACTTTGACTATCTAGGTTACCTAGCGGGCACTTGGATTATCTAGGTTAGCTAACAGGAACTTGGACTATCTAGGTTAACTTGCGGGCACTAGGACTATGTAGGTTTCCTAGCGGTCACTTGGACTATCTAGGCTACCTAACGGGCACTTGGACTATGTAGGTTAACTAGCGGACACTTGGACGATCTAGGTTAACTAGCGGGCATTTGGAATATCTAGGTTAACTAGGGGGCCCTTGGACTATGTAGGTTAACTAGCAGGCAATTGGACTATCTAGGTTAGCTAACAGGAACTTGGACTATCTAGGTTACCTAGCGGGCACTAGGACTCTGTAGGTTACCTAGCGGTCACTTGGAGTATCTAGGCTACCTAACGGGCACTTGGACTACGTAGGTTAACTAGCAGACACTTGGACGATCTAGGTTAACTAGCGGGCACTTGGAATATCTAGGTTAACTAGGGGGCCCTTGGACTATGTAGGTTAACTAGCGGGCACTTGGACTATCTAGGTTAGCTAACAGGAACTTGGACTATCTAGGTTACCTAGCGGGCACTAGGACTATGTAGGTTACCTAGCGGTCACTTGGAGTATCTAGGCTACCTAACGTGCACTTGGACTACGTAGGTTAACTAGCAGACACTTGGACGATCTAGGTTAACTAGCGGGCACTTGGAATATCTAGGTTAACTACGGGGCCCTTGGACTATATAGGTTAACTAGCGGGCACTTAGATAATCTAGGTTAACTAGCGGGTTCTTGGACTATGTAGGTTAACTAGCGGGAACTTGGATTATGTAGGTTAACTAGCGGGCACTTGGACGATCTAGATTAACTAGCAGGCACTTGGACTATCTAGATTAACTAGCGGGCACTTGGACTATCTAGGTTCCTTGCGGGCACTTGGACGATGCAAGTTCCCTAGCGGGCACTTGGACTATCTAGGCTCCCTAGCGGGCACTTGGACTATTTAGGTTAACTAGCGGGCACTTGGTCTATGTACATACCCTAGCGGGCACTTGGACAATCTAGTTTACCTAACGGGCACTTGGTCTATGTACGTTACTAGCGGGCATTTGCACTATGTAGGTTACCTAGCGGATACTTGGACTATGTAGGTTCCCTATCAGGGACTTGGACAATGTAGGTTAACTAGCGGGCATTTGGACTATCTAGGTTAACTAGCGGGCCCTTGGACTATGTAGGTTAACTAGCGGGCACTTTGACGATCTAGGTTAGCAAACGGGCACTTGGACTATGTAGGTTACCTAGCGGGCACTTGGACTATCTAGGTTCCCTAGCGGGGACTTGGACTATATAGGTTCCCTAAAGGGCACTTGGACTATGTAGGTTTCCTACCAGGCACTCGGACTATGAAAGTTCCCTAGCGGGCTCTTGGACTATGTAGGTTCCCTAGCAGGCCCTTTGACTATGTAAGTTCTCTAACGGGCACTTGGACTATGTGGGTTCCCTGGCGGGCATTTGGACTATCTATGTTACATAACGGGCACTTGGACTATGTACGTTACTAGCGGGCATTTGGACTATGTAGGTTACCTAGCGGATACTTGGACTATGTAGGTTCCCTATCAGGGAATTGGACAATGTATGTTAACTAGCGGGCCCGATGGACTATGTAGGTTTACTAGCGGGCACTTTGACGATCTAGGTTAGCAAACGGGCACTTGGACTATGTAGGTTACCTAGCAGGCACTGGGACTGTCTAGGTTACCCAGCGGGCACTTGGACTATCTAGGTTAACTAACGGGCACTTGGACTATGTAGGTTGCCTAGCGGGCACTTGGATTATGTAGGTTCCCTATCGGGCACTTGGACTATGTAGGTTACCTAGCGGGCACTTGGACTATCTAGGTTTGCTAAGGGGCACCTGGACTATCTAGGTTAACTAGCGGGCACTTTTACTATGTAGGTTAACTAGCAGACACTTGGAAGAACTAGGTTAACGAGCGGGCTTTTGGGCTATGTAGGTTACCTAGCGGGCACTTGGACTATCTAGGTTAGTTAACAGGATCTTGGACTGTCTAGGTTACCTAACGGGCACTTGGACTATGCAGGTAACCTGGCGGGCACTTGGACTGACTAGGTTACCTAGCGGGCACTTGGACTTCTAGATTAAAGAACGGGCACTTGGACTATGTAGGTTGCCTATCGGGCACTTGGACGATCTATGTTAGGTAACGGACACTTGGACTATCTAGGTTACCTAGCGGGAACTTGGACTATGTAGGTTACCTAGCGGGCACTTAGACTATCTAGGTTACCTAACGGGCACTTTGACTATCTAGGTTACCTAGCGGGCACTTGGACTATCTAGGTTAGCTAACAGGAACTTGGACTATCTAGGTTACCTAGCGGGCACTAGGACTATGTAGGTTTCCTAGCGGTCACTTGGACTATCTAGGCTACCTAATGGGCACTTGGACTATGTAGGTTAACTAGCGTACACTTGTACGATCTAGGTTAACTAGCAGGCACTTGGAATATCTAGGTTAACTAGGGGGCCCTTGGACTATGTAGGTTAACTAGCGGGCACTTGGACTATCTAGGTTAGCTAACAGGAACATGGACTATCTAGGTTACCTAGCGGGCAATAGGACTATGTAGGTTACCTAGCGGTCACTTAGAGTATCTAGGCTACCTAACGGGCACTTGGACTACATAGGTTAACTAGCGGACACTTGGACGATCTAGGCAAACTAGCGGGCACATGGAATATCTAGGTTAACTATCGGGCCCTTGGACTATGTAGGTTAACTAGCGGGCACTTAGACAATCTAGGTTAACTAGCGGGTTCTTGGACTAAGTAGGTTCCCTTCTTGCACTTGGAGTATGTAGGTTACTAGCGGGCATTTGGACTATGTAGGTTACCTAGCAGGCACTTGGACTATTTAGGTTAACTAGCGGGCACTTGGACTATGTAGGTTAACGAGCGGGCACTTGGACTCTCTAGGTTACCTAATTGGCACATAGACTATGTACGTTTCCTAGCGGGCACTTGGACTATCTATGTTAACTAGCGGGCACTTGGACTATGTAGGTTAACTAGCGGGCACTTGGACTATCTAGGTTACCTAGTGGGCACTTAGACTATGTAGGTTAACTAGCGGGCACTTGGACGATCTAGGTTAACTAGCGGGCACTTGGACTATCTAGGTTACCTAGCGGGCACTTGGACTATCTAGGTTAGCTAAGGGGATCCTGGACTATCTAGGTTAACTAGCGGGCACTTTTACTATGTAGGTTAACTAGCAGACACTTGGACGAACTAGGTTAAAGAGCAGGCTTTTGGACTATGTAGGTTACCTAGCGGGCACTTGGACTATCTAGGTTAGTTAACAGGAACTTGGACTATCTAGGTTACCTAACGGGCACTTGGACTATGCAGGTAACCTGGCGGGCACTTGGACTGACTAGGTTGCCTAGCGGGCACTTGGACGATCTAGGTTAGGTAACGGGCACTTGGACTATCTAGGTTAGCTAACAGGAACTTGGACTATCTAGGTTACCTAGCGGGCACATGGACTATGTACGTTTCCTAGCGGGCACTTGGATTATCTATGTTAACTAGCGGGAACTTGGACTATGTAGGTTAACTAGCGGGCACTTGGACTATCTAGGTTACCTAGCGGGAACTTGGACTATGTAGGTTACCTAGAGGGCACTTTGACTATCTAGGTTACCTAACGGGCACTTTGACTATCTAGGTTACCTAGCGGGCACTTGGACTATCTAGGTTAGCTAACAGGAACTTGGACTATCTAGGTTAACTTGCGGGCACTAGGACTATGTAGGTTTCCTAGCGGTCACTTGGACTATCTAGGCTACCTAACGGGCACTTGGACTATGTAGGTTAACTAGCGGACACTTGGACGATCTAGGTTAACTAGCGGGCATTTGGAATATCTAGGTAAACTAGGGGGCCCTTGGACTATGTAGGTTAACTAGCGGGCAATTGGATTATCTAGGTTAGCTAACAGGAACTTGGACTATCTAGGTTACCTAGCGGGCACTAGGACTATGTAGGTTACCTAGCGGTCACTTGGAGTATCTAGGCTACCTAACGGGCACTTGGACTACGTAGGTTAACTAGCAGACACTTGGACGATCTAGGTTAACTAGCGGGCACTTGGAATATCTAGGTTAACTAGGGGGCCCTTGGACTATGTAGGTTAACTAGCGGGCACTTGGACTATCTAGGTTAGCTAACAGGAACTTGGACTATCTAGGTTACCTAGCGGGCACTAGGACTATGTAGGTTACCTAGCGGTCACTTGGAGTATCTAGGCTACCTAACGTGCACTTGGACTACGTAGGTTAACTAGCAGACACTTGGACGATCTAGGTTAACTAGCGGGCACTTGGAATATCTAGGTTAACTACGGGGCCCTTGGACTATATAGGTTAACTAGCGGGCACTTAGATAATCTAGGTTAACTAGCGGGTTCTTGGACTATGTAGGTTAACTAGCGGGAACTTGGATTATGTAGGTTAACTAGCGGGCACTTGGACGATCTAGATTAACTAGCAGGCACTTGGACTATCTAGATTAACTAGCGGGCACTTGGACTATCTAGGTTAGCTAAGGGGATCCTGGACTATCTAGGTTAACTAGCGGGCACTTTTACTATGTAGGTTAACTAGCAGACACTTGGACGAACTAGGTTAAAGAGCAGGCTTTTGGACTATGTAGGTTACCTAGCGGGCACTTGGACTATCTAGGTTAGTTAACAGGAACTTGGACTATCTAGGTTACCTAACGGGCACTTGGACTATGCAGGTAACCTGGCGGGCACTTGGACTGACTAGGTTGCCTAGCGGGCACTTGGACGATCTAGGTTAGGTAACGGGCACTTGGACTATCTAGGTTAGCTAACAGGAACTTGGACTATCTAGGTTACCTAGCGGGCACATGGACTATGTACGTTTCCTAGCGGGCACTTGGATTATCTATGTTAACTAGCGGGAACTTGGACTATGTAGGTTAACTAGCGGGCACTTGGACTATCTAGGTTACCTAGCGGGAACTTGGACTATGTAGGTTACCTAGAGGGCACTTTGACTATCTAGGTTACCTAACGGGCACTTTGACTATCTAGGTTACCTAGCGGGCACTTGGACTATCTAGGTTAGCTAACAGGAACTTGGACTATCTAGGTTAACTTGCGGGCACTAGGACTATGTAGGTTTCCTAGCGGTCACTTGGACTATCTAGGCTACCTAACGGGCACTTGGACTATGTAGGTTAACTAGCGGACACTTGGACGATCTAGGTTAACTAGCGGGCATTTGGAATATCTAGGTAAACTAGGGGGCCCTTGGACTATGTAGGTTAACTAGCGGGCAATTGGACTATCTAGGTTAGCTAACAGGAACTTGGACTATCTAGGTTACCTAGCGGGCACTAGGACTATGTAGGTTACCTAGCGGTCACTTGGAGTATCTAGGCTACCTAACGGGCACTTGGACTACGTAGGTTAACTAGCAGACACTTGGACGATCTAGGTTAACTAGCGGGCACTTGGAATATCTAGGTTAACTAGGGGGCCCTTGGACTATGTAGGTTAACTAGCGGGCACTTGGACTATCTAGGTTAGCTAACAGGAACTTGGACTATCTAGGTTACCTAGCGGGCACTAGGACTATGTAGGTTACCTAGCGGTCACTTGGAGTATCTAGGCTACCTAACGTGCACTTGGACTACGTAGGTTAACTAGCAGACACTTGGACGATCTAGGTTAACTAGCGGGCACTTGGAATATCTAGGTTAACTACGGGGCCCTTGGACTATATAGGTTAACTAGCGGGCACTTAGATAATCTAGGTTAACTAGCGGGTTCTTGGACTATGTAGGTTAACTAGCGGGAACTTGGATTATGTAGGTTAACTAGCGGGCACTTGGACGATCTAGATTAACTAGCAGGCACTTGGACTATCTAGATTAACTAGCGGGCACTTGGACTATCTAGGTTCCTTGCGGGCACTTGGACGATGCAAGTTCCCTAGCGGGCACTTGGACTATCTAGGCTCCCTAGCGGGCACTTGGACTATTTAGGTTAACTAGCGGGCACTTGGTCTATGTACATACCCTAGCGGGCACTTGGACAATCTAGCTTACCTAACGGGCACTTGGTCTCTGTACGTTACTAGCGGGCATTTGCACTATGTAGGTTACCTAGCGGATACTTGGACTATGTAGGTTCCCTATCAGGGACTTGGACAATGTAGGTTAACTAGCGGGCATTTGGACTATCTAGGTTAACTAGCAGGCCCTTGGACTATGTAGGTTAACTAGCGGGCACTTTGACGATCTAGGTTAGCAAACGGGCACTTGGACTATGTAGGTTACCTAGCGGGCACTTGGACTATCTAGGTTCCCTAGCGGGCACTTGGACTATATAGGTTCCCTAAAGGGCACTTGGACTATGTAGGTTTCCTACCAGGCACTCGGACTATGAAAGTTCCCTAGCGGGCTCTTGGACTATGTAGGTTCCCTAGCAGGCCCTTTGACTATGTAAGTTCTCTAACGGGCACTTGGACTATGTGGGTTCCCTGGCGGGCATTTGGACTATCTATGTTACATAACGGGCACTTGGACTATGTACGTTACTAGCGGGCATTTGGACTATGTAGGTTACCTAGCGGATACTTGGACTATGTAGGTTCCCTATCAGGGAATTGGACAATGTATGTTAACTAGCGGGCCCGTTGGACTATGTAGGTTTACTAGCGGGCACTTTGACGATCTAGGTTAGCAAACGGGCACTTGGACTATGTAGGTTACCTAGCAGGCACTGGGACTGTCTAGGTTACCCAGCGGGCACTTGGACTATCTAGGTTAACTAACGGGCACTGGGACTATGTAGGTTGCCTAGCGGGCACTTGGATTATGTAGGTTCCCTATCGGGCACTTGGACTATGTAGGTTACCTAGCGGGCACTTGGACTATCTAGGTTAGCTAAGGGGCACCTGGACTATCTAGGTTAACTAGCGGGCACTTTTACTATGTAGGTTAACTAGCAGACACTTGGAAGAACTAGGTTAACGAGCGGGCTTTTGGGCTATGTAGGTTACCTAGCGGGCACTTGGACTATCTAGGTTAGTTAACAGGATCTTGGACTGTCTAGGTTACCTAACGGGCACTTGGACTATGCAGGTAACCTGGCGGGCACTTGGACTGACTAGGTTACCTAGCGGGCACTTGGACTTCTAGATTAAAGAACGGGCACTTGGACTATGTAGGTTGATTATCGGGCACTTGGACGATCTATGTTAGGTAACGGACACTTGGACTATCTAGGTTACCTAGCGGGAACTTGGACTATCTAGGTTAGCTAACAGGAACTTGGACTATCTAGGTTACCTAGCGGGCACTAGGACTATGTAGGTTTCCTAGCGGTCACTTGGACTATCTAGGCTACCCAATGGGCACTTGGACTATGTAGGTTAACTAGCGGACACTTGTATGATCTAGGTTAACTAGCAGGCACTTGGAATATCTAGGTTAACTAGGGGGCCCTTGGACTATGTAGGTTAACTAGCGGGCACTTGGACTATCTAGGTTAGCTAACAGGAACATGGACTATCTAGGTTACCTAGCGGGCAATAGGACTATGTAGGTTACCTAGCGGTCGCTTAGAGTATCTAGGCTACCTAACGGGCACTTGGACTACATAGGTTAACTAGCGGACACTTGGACGATCTAGGTTAACTGGCGGGCACATGGAATATCTAGGTTAACTATCGGGCCCTTGGACTATGTAGGTTAATTAGCGGGCACTTAGACAATCTAGGTTAACTAGCGGGTTCTTGGACTATGTAGGTTCCCTTCTTGCACTTGGAGTATGTAGGTTACTAGCGGGCATTTGGACTATGTAGGTTACCTAGCAGGCACTTGGACTATTTAGGTTAACTAGCGGGCACTTGGACTATGTAGGTTAACGAGCGGGCACTTGGACTCTCTAGGTTACCTAATGGGCACATAGACTATGTACGTTTCCTAGCGGGCACTTGGACTATCTATGTTAACTAGCGGGCACTTGGACTATGTAGGTTAACTAGCGGGCACTTGGACTATCTAGGTTACCTAGTGGGCACTTAGACTATGTAGGTTAACTAGCGGGCACTTGGACGATCTAGGTTAACTAGCGGGCACTTGGACTATCTAGGTTTCCTAGCGGGCACTTGGACTATCTAGGTTAGCTAAGGGGATCCTGGACTATCTAGGTTAACTAGCGGGCACTTTTACTATGTAGGTTAAC
This sequence comes from Tenrec ecaudatus, assembly GCF_050624435.1. NCBI lineage: Eukaryota > Metazoa > Chordata > Mammalia > Afrosoricida > Tenrecidae > Tenrec > Tenrec ecaudatus. Next base: position 558,927 of record NW_027457943.1, read on the forward strand.
TAGCAGACACTTGGACGAACTAGGTTAAAGAGCAGGCTTTTGGACTATGTAGGTTACCTAGCGGGCACTTGGACTATCTAGGTTAGTTAACAGGAACTTGGACTATCTAGGTTACCTAACGGGCACTTGGACTATGCAGGTAACCTGGCGGGCACTTGGACTGACTAGGTTGCCTAGCGGGCACTTGGACGATCTAGGTTAGGTAACGGGCACTTGGACTATCTAGGTTAGCTAACAGGAACTTGGACTATCTAGGTTACCTAGCGGGCACATGGACTATGTACGTTTCCTAGCGGGCACTTGGATTATCTATGTTAACTAGCGGGAACTTGGACTATGTAGGTTAACTAGCGGGCACTTGGACTATCTAGGTTACCTAGCGGGAACTTGGACTATGTAGGTTACCTAGAGGGCACTTTGACTATCTAGGTTACCTAACGGGCACTTTGACTATCTAGGTTACCTAGCGGGCACTTGGACTATCTAGGTTAGCTAACAGGAACTTGGACTATCTAGGTTAACTTGCGGGCACTAGGACTATGTAGGTTTCCTAGCGGTCACTTGGACTATCTAGGCTACCTAACGGGCACTTGGACTATGTAGGTTAACTAGCGGACACTTGGACGATCTAGGTTAACTAGCGGGCATTTGGAATATCTAGGTAAACTAGGGGGCCCTTGGACTATGTAGGTTAACTAGCGGGCAATTGGACTATCTAGGTTAGCTAACAGGAACTTGGACTATCTAGGTTACCTAGCGGGCACTAGGACTATGTAGGTTACCTAGCGGTCACTTGGAGTATCTAGGCTACCTAACGGGCACTTGGACTACGTAGGTTAACTAGCAGACACTTGGACGATCTAGGTTAACTAGCGGGCACTTGGAATATCTAGGTTAACTAGGGGGCCCTTGGACTATGTAGGTTAACTAGCGGGCACTTGGACTATCTAGGTTAGCTAACAGGAACTTGGACTATCTAGGTTACCTAGCGGGCACTAGGACTATGTAGGTTACCTAGCGGTCACTTGGAGTATCTAGGCTACCTAACGTGCACTTGGACTACGTAGGTTAACTAGCAGACACTTGGACGATCTAGGTTAACTAGCGGGCACTTGGAATATCTAGGTTAACTACGGGGCCCTTGGACTATATAGGTTAACTAGCGGGCACTTAGATAATCTAGGTTAACTAGCGGGTTCTTGGACTATGTAGGTTAACTAGCGGGAACTTGGATTATGTAGGTTAACTAGCGGGCACTTGGACGATCTAGATTAACTAGCAGGCACTTGGACTATCTAGATTAACTAGCGGGCACTTGGACTATCTAGGTTCCTTGCGGGCACTTGGACGATGCAAGTTCCCTAGCGGGCACTTGGACTATCTAGGCTCCCTAGCGGGCACTTGGACTATTTAGGTTAACTAGCGGGCACTTGGTCTATGTACATACCCTAGCGGGCACTTGGACAATCTAGCTTACCTAACGGGCACTTGGTCTATGTACGTTACTAGCGGGCATTTGCACTATGTAGGTTACCTAGCGGATACTTGGACTATGTAGGTTCCCTATCAGGGACTTGGACAATGTAGGTTAACTAGCGGGCATTTGGACTATCTAGGTTAACTAGCAGGCCCTTGGACTATGTAGGTTAACTAGCGGGCACTTTGACGATCTAGGTTAGCAAACGGGCACTTGGACTATGTAGGTTACCTAGCGGGCACTTGGACTATCTAGGTTCCCTAGCGGGCACTTGGACTATATAGGTTCCCTAAAGGGCACTTGGACTATGTAGGTTTCCTACCAGGCACTCGGACTATGAAAGTTCCCTAGCGGGCTCTTGGACTATGTAGGTTCCCTAGCAGGCCCTTTGACTATGTAAGTTCTCTAACGGGCACTTGGACTATGTGGGTTCCCTGGCGGGCATTTGGACTATCTATGTTACATAACGGGCACTTGGACTATGTACGTTACTAGCGGGCATTTCGACTATGTAGGTTACCTAGCGGATACTTGGACTATGTAGGTTCCCTATCAGGGAATTGGACAATGTATGTTAACTAGCGGGCCCGTTGGACTATGTAGGTTTACTAGCGGGCACTTTGACGATCTAGGTTAGCAAACGGGCACTTGGACTATGTAGGTTACCTAGCAGGCACTGGGACTGTCTAGGTTACCCAGCGGGCACTTGGACTATCTAGGTTAACTAACGGGCACTTGGACTATGTAGGTTGCCTAGCGGGCACTTGGATTATGTAGGTTCCCTATCGGGCACTTGGACTATGTAGGTTACCTAGCGGGCACTTGGACTATCTAGGTTAGCTAAGGGGCACCTGGACTATCTAGGTTAACTAGCGGGCACTTTTACTATGTAGGTTAACTAGCAGACACTTGGAAGAACTAGGTTAACGAGCGGGCTTTTGGGCTATGTAGGTTACCTAGCGGGCACTTGGACTATCTAGGTTAGTTAACAGGATCTTGGACTGTCTAGGTTACCTAACGGGCACTTGGACTATGCAGGTAACCTGGCGGGCACTTGGACTGACTAGGTTACCTAGCGGGCACTTGGACTTCTAGATTAAAGAACGGGCACTTGGACTATGTAGGTTGATTATCGGGCACTTGGACGATCTATGTTAGGTAACGGACACTTGGACTATCTAGGTTACCTAGCGGGAACTTGGACTATCTAGGTTAGCTAACAGGAACTTGGACTATCTAGGTTACCTTGCGGGCACTAGGACTATGTAGGTTTCCTAGCGGTCACTTGGACTATCTAGGCTACCCAATGGGCACTTGGACTATGTAGGTTAACTAGCGGACACTTGTATGATCTAGGTTAACTAGCAGGCACTTGGAATATCTAGGTTAACTAGGGGGCCCTTGGACTATGTAGGTTAACTAGCGGGCACTTGGACTATCTAGGTTAGCTAACAGGAACATGGACTATCTAGGTTACCTAGCGGGCAATAGGACTATGTAGGTTACCTAGCGGTCACTTAGAGTATCTAGGCTACCTAACGGGCACTTGGACTACATAGGTTAACTAGCGGACACTTGGACGATCTAGGTTAACTGGCGGGCACATGGAATATCTAGGTTAACTATCGGGCCCTTGGACTATGTAGGTTAATTAGCGGGCACTTAGACAATCTAGGTTAACTAGCGGGTTCTTGGACTATGTAGGTTCCCTTCTTGCACTTGGAGTATGTAGGTTACTAGCGGGCATTTGGACTATGTAGGTTACCTAGCAGGCACTTGGACTATTTAGGTTAACCAGCGGGCACTTGGATTATGTAGGTTAACGAGCGGGCACTTGGACTATCTAGGTTACCTAGCGGGCACTTGGACTATCTAGGTTACCTAGTGGGCACTTAGACTATGTAGGTTAACTAGCGGGCACTTGGACGATCTAGGTTAACTAGCGGGCACTTGGACTTTGTAGGTTACCTAGCGGGCACTTGGACTATCTAGGTTAGCTAAGGGGATCCTGGACTATCTAGGTTAACTAGCGGGCACTTTTACTATGTAGGTTAACTAGCAGACACTTGGACGAACTAGGTTAAAGAGCAGGCTTTTGGACTATGTAGGTTACCTAGCGGGCACTTGGACTATCTAGGTTAGTTAACAGGAACTTGGACTATCTAGGTTACCTAACGGGCACTTGGACTATGCAGGTAACCTGGCGGGCACTTGGACTGACTAGGTTGCCTAGCGGGCACTTGGACGATCTAGGTTAGGTAACGGGCACTTGGACTATCTAGGTTAGCTAACAGGAACTTGGACTATCTAGGTTACCTTGCGGGCACTAGGACTATGTAGGTTTCCTAGCGGTCACTTGGTCTATCTAGGTTACCTAACGGGCACTTGGACTATGTAGGTTAACTAGCGGACACTTGGACGATCTAGGTTAACTAGCAGGCACTTGGAATATCTAGGTTAACTAGGGGGCCCTTGGACTATGTAGGTTAACTAGCGGGCACTTGGACTATCTAGATTAGCTAACAGGATCATGGACTATCTAGGTTACCTAGCGGGCACTAGGACTATGTAGGTTACCTTGCGGTCACTTGGAGTATCTAGGCTACCTAACGGACACTTGGACTACGTAGGTTAACTAGCGGACACTTGGACGATCTAGGTTAACTAGCGGGCACATGGAATATCTAGGTTAACTAGGGGGCCCTTGGACTATGTAGGTTAACTAGCGGGCACTTAGACAATCTAGGTTAACTAGCGGGTTCTTGGACTATGTAGGTTCCCTTCTTGCACTTGGAGTATGTAGGTTACTAGCGGGCATTTGGACTATGTAGGTTACCTAGCAGGCACTTGGACTATTTAGGTTACCTAGCGGGCACTTGGACTATGTAGGTTAACGAGCGGGCACTTGGACTATCTAGGCTACCTAACGGGTAAATGGACTATGTACGTTTCCTAGCGGGCACTTGGACTATCTATGTTAACTAGCGGGCACTTGGACTATGTAGGTTACCTAGCAGGCACTTGGACTATGAAGGTTAACGAGCGGGCACTTGGACGATCTAGGTTAACTAGCGGGCACTTGGACTTTGTAGGTTACCTAGCGGGCACTTGGACTATCTAGGTTAGCTAAGGGGATCCTGGACTATCTAGGTTAACTAGCGGGCACTTTTACTATGTAGGTTAACTAGCAGACACTTGGACGAACTAGGTTAAAAAGCAGGCTTTTGGACTATGTAGGTTACCTAGCGGGCACTTGGACTATCAAGGTTAGTTAACAGGAACTTTGACTATCTAGGTTACCTAACGGGCACTTGGACTATGCAGGTAACCTGGCGGGCACTTGGACTGACTAGGTTGCCTAGCGGGCACTTGGACGATCTAGGTTAGGTAACGGGCATTTGGACTATCTAGGTTAGCTAACAGGAACTTGGACTATCTAGGTTACCTTGCAGGCACTAGGACTATGTAGGTTTCCTAGCGGGCACTTGGACTATCTAGGCTACCTAACGGGCACTTGAACTATGTAGGTCAACTAGCGGACACTTGGACGATCTAGGTTAACTAGCGGGCATTTGGAATATCTAGGTTAACTAGGGGGCCCTTGGACTATGTAGGTTAACTAGCGGTCACTTGGACTATGTAGGTTAGCTAACAGGAACTTGGACTATCTAGGTTACCTAGCGGGCACTAGGACTATGTAGGTTACCTAGCGGTCACTTGGAGTATCTAGGCTACCTAACGGGCACTTGGACTACGTAGGTTAACTAGCACACACTTGGACGATCTAGGTTAACTAGCGGGCACTTGGAATATCTAGGTTAACTACGGGGCCCTTGGAGTATGTAGGTTCCCTATCAGGGACTTGGACAATGTACGTTACTAGCGGGCATTTGGACTATGTAGGTTACCTAGCGGGCATTTGGACTATCTAGGTTCCCTAGCGGGCACTTGGACTATATAGGTTCCCTAAAGGGCACTTGGACTATGTAGGTTTCCTAGCGGGCACTCGGACTATGAAGGTTTCCTAGCGGGCTCTTGGACTATGTAGGTTCCCTAGCAGGCCCTTTGACTATGTAAGTTCTCTAACGGGCACTTGGACTATGTGGGTTCCCTAGCGGGCATTTGGACTATCTATGTTACCTAACGGGCACTTGGACTATGTACGTTACAAGCGGGCATTTGGACTATGTAGGTTACCTAGCGGATACTTGGGCTATGTAGGTTCCCTATCAGGGACTTGGACAATGTAGGTTAACTAGCGGGCCCTTGGACTATGTAGGTTTACTAGCGGGCACTTTGACGATCTAGGTTAGCAAACGGGCACTTGGACTATGTAGGTTACCTAGCCGGCACTTGGACTGTCTAGGTTACCTAGCAGGCACTTGGACTATCTAGGTTAACGAACGTGCCCTTGGACTATGTAGGTTACCTAGCGGGCACTTGGACTATCTAGGTTAGCTAAGGGGCACCTGGACTATCTAGGTTAACTAGCGGGCACTTTTACTATGTAGGTTAACTAGCAGACACTTGGACGAACTTGGTTAAAGAGCAGGCTTTTGGACTATGTAGGTTACCTAGCGGGCACTTGGACTATCTAGGTTAGTTAACAGGAACTTGGACTATCTAGGTTACCTAACGGGCACTTGGACTATGCAGGTAACCTGGAGGGCACTTGGACTGACTAGGTTGCCTAGCGGGCACTTGGACGGTCTATGTTAGGTAACGGACACTTGGACTATGTAGGTTACCTAGCAGGAACTTGGACTATGTAGGTTACCTAGAGGGCACTTTGACTATCTAGGTTACCTAACGGGCACTTTGACTATCTAGGTTACCTAGCGGGCACTTGGACTATCTAGGTTAGCTAACAGGAACTTGGACTATCTAGGTTACCTTGCGGGCAGTAGGACTATGTAGGTTTCCTAGCGGGCACTTGGACTATCTAGGCTACCCAACGGGCACTTGGACTATGTAGGTTAACTAGCGGACACTTGGACGATCTAGGTTAACTAGCGGACATTTGGAATATCTAGGTTAACTAGGGGGCCCTTGGACTATGTAGGTTAACTAGCGGGCACTTGGACTATCTAGGTTAGCTAACAGGAACTTGGACTATCTAGGTTACCTAGCGGGCACTAGTACTATGTAGGTTACCTAGCGGTCACTTGGAGTATCTAGGCTACCAAACGGGCACTTGGACTATGTAGGTTAACTAGCAGACACTTGGACGAACTAGGTTAACTAGCGGGCACTTGGAATATCTAGGTTAACTACGGGGCCCTTGGACTATGTAAGTTAACTAGCGGACACTTAGATAATCTAGGTTAACTAGCGGGTTCTTGGACTATATAGGTTAACTAGCGGTACTTTGCACTATGTAGGTTAACTAGCGGGCACTTCGACGATCTAGATTAACTAGCAGGCACTTGGACTATCTAGGTTAACTAGCGGGCACTTGGACTATCTAGGCTCCCTAGCGGGCACTTGGACTATGTAGGTTAACTAGCGGGCACTTGGACTATCTAGGTTACCTAGCGGGCACTTGGTCTATGTACATGCCCTAGCGGGCATTTGGACAATCTAGGTTACCTAACGGGCACTTGGTCTATGTACGTTACTAGCGGGCATTTGGACTATGTAGGTTACCTAGCGGATAATTGGACTATGTAGATTCCCTATCAGGGACTTGAACAATGTAGGTTAACTAGCGGACATTTGGACTACCTAGGTTGACTAGCGGGCCCTTGGACTATGTAGGTTAACTAGCGGGCACTTTGCCAATCTAGGTTAGCAAACGGGCACTTGGACTATGTAAGTTACCTAGCGGGCACTTGGACTATCTAGGTTCCCTAGCGGGCACTTGGACTATGTAAGTTACCTAGCGGGCACTTGGACTATCTAGGTTCCCTAGCGGGCACTTGGACTATATAGGTTCCCTAAAGGGCACTTGGACTTTGTAGGTTTCCTAGCAGGCACTCGGACTATTAAGGTTCCCTAGCGGGCTCTTGGACTATGTAGGTTCCCTAGCAGGCCCTTTGACTATGTAAGTTCTCTAACGGGCATTTGACTATGTGGGTTCCCTAGCAGGCATTTGGACTATCTATGTTACCTAACGGGCACTTGGACTATGTACGTTACTAGCGGGCATTTGGACTATGTAGGTTACCTAGCGGATACTTGGACTATGTAGTTTCCCTATCAGGGACTTGGACAATGTAGGTTAACTAGCGGGCCCTTGGACTATGTAGGTTTACTAGCGGGCACTTTGATGATCTAGGTTAGCAAATGGGCACTTGGACTATGTAGGTTACCTAGCCAGCACTTGGACTGTCTAGGTTACCTAGCGGGCACTTGGACTATCTAGGTTAACGAACGTGCCCTTGGACTATGTAGGTTACCCAGCGGGCACTTGGACTATCTAGGTTAACTAACGGGCACTTGGACTATGTAGGTTGCCTAGCGGGCACTTAGATTATGTAGGTTCCCTATCGGGCACTTGGACTATGTAGGTTACCTAGCGGGCACTTGGACTATCTAGGTTAGCTAAGGGCACCTGGACTATCTAGGTTAACTAGCGGGCACTTTTACTATGTAGGTTAACTAGGAGACACTTGGAAGAACTAGGTTAACGAGCGGGCTTTTGAGCTATGTAGGTTACCTAGCGGGCACTTGGACTATCTAGGTGAGTTACAGGATCTTGGACTATCTAGGTTACCTAACGGGCACTTGGACTATGCAGGTAACCTGGCGGGCACTTGGACTGACTAGGTTACCTAGCGGGCACTTGGACTTCTAGGTTAACGAACGGGCACTTGGACTATGTAGGTTGCCTAACAGGCACTTGGACTATGTAGGTTGCCTAGCGGGCACTTGGATTATGTAGATTCCCTATCGGGCACCTGGACTATGTAGGTTACCTATTGGGCACTTGGACTATCTAGGTTAGCTAAGGGGCACCTGGACTATCTAGGTTAACTAGTGGGCACTTTTACTATGTAGGTTAACTAGCAGACACTTGGAAGAACTAGGTTAACGAGCGGGCTTTTGGGCTATGTAGGTTACCTAGCGGTCACTTGGACTATCTAGGTTAGTTAACAGGATCTTGGACTATCTAGGTTACCTAACGGGCACTTGGACTATGCAGGTAACCTGGCGGGCACTTGGACTGACTAGGTTACCTAGCGGGCACTTGGACTTCTAGGTTAACGAACGGGCACTTGGACTATGTAGGTTGCCTAGCGGGCACTTGGACGATCTATGTTAGGTAACGGGCACTTAGACTATCTAGGTTACTTAACGGGCACTTTGACTATCTAGGTTACCTAGCGGGCACTTGGACTATCCTGGTTAGCTAACAGGAACTTGGACTATCTAGGTTACCTAGCGGGCACTAGGACTATGTAGGTTTCCTAGCGGTCACTTGGACTATCTAGGCTACCTAACGGGCACTTGGACTATGTAGGTTAACTAGCGGACACTTGGACGATCTAGGTTAACTAGCAGGCACTTGGAATATCTAGGTTAACTAGGGGGCCCTTGGACTATGTAGGTTAACTAGCGGGCACTTGGACTATCTAGGTTAGCTAACAGGAACATGGACTATCTAGGTTACCTAGCGGGCAATAGGACTATGTAGGTTACCTAGCGGTCACTTGGAGTATCTAGGCTACCTAACGGGCACTTGGACTACGTAGGTTAACTAGCGTACACTTGGACGATCTAGGTTAACTAGCGGGCACATGGAATATCTAGGTTAAGTAGCGGGCCCTTGGACTATGTAGGTTAACTAGCGGGCACTTAGACAATCTAGGTTAACTAGCGGGTTCTTGGACTATGTAGGTTAACTAGCGGGCCCTTGGACTATGTAGGTTAACTAGCGGGCACTTGGATGATCTAGATTAACTAGCGGGCACTTGGACTATCTAGGTTACCTAGCGGGCACTTGGACGATGCAGGTTCCCTAGCGGGCACTTGGACTATCTAGGCTCCCTATCGGGCACTTTGACTATGTAGGTTAACTAGCGGGCACTTGGACTATCTAGGTTACCTAGCGGGCACTTGGTCTATGTACATACCCGAGCGGGCACTTGGGCTATCTAGGTTACCTAGCGGGCACTTGGACGATGTACGTCCCCTAGTGGGCACTTGGACTATCTAGGTTAACTAACGGGCACTAGGACTATCTAGGTTAACTAGCGGGCACTTGGTCTATCTAGGTTACCTAGCGGGCACTTGGTCTATGTACATACCCGAGCGGGCACTTGGACTATCTAGGTTACCTAGAGGGCACTTGGACGATGTACGTCCCCTAGTGGGCACTTGGACTATCTAGGTTAACTAACGGGCACTAGGACTATCTAGGTTAACTAGCGGGCACTTGGTCTATCTAGGTGACTTGGCGGGCACTTGGATTATGTAGGTCAAATAGCGGGCTCTTGGACTATCTAGGTTAGCTAACGGGCACTTGGATTATGTAAGTTAACTAGTGGGCCCTTAGACTATCTAGGTTAGCTAACGGGCACTTGGACTAAGAAAGTTAATTTCGGGTACTTGGACTATGTAGGTGCCCTAGCGGGCACTTGGACTATCTAGGTTACCTAGCGTTCACTTGATCGATCTATGTTACCTAGCTGGTACTTGGACTATCTAGGTTAACTAACGGGCACTTGGACTATGTAAGTTCCCTAGTGGGCACTTGGATTATGTAGGTTCCCTATCAGGCCTTTGGACTATGTTGGTTACTAGCGGGCATTTGGACTATGTAGGTTACCTAACGGTCACTTGGACTATGTAGTTTCCGTATCGGGCACTTGGACTATGTTGGTTAACTTCGGGCACTAGGACTATGTAGGTTACCTTGCGGGCACGTTGACTATCTTGGTTACCTAGCGGGCACTTGGACTATGTAGGTTAACTAGCGGACACTTGGACTATGTACGTCCCCTAGTGGGCACTTGGATTATCTATGTTACCTAACAGGCAAAAGGACTATCTAGGTTACCTAGTGGCACTTGGACTATCTAGGTTACCTAGCGGGCACTTGGACTATGTAGGTCAACTAGCGGGACCTTGGACTATCTAGGTGAGCTTACGGGCACTTGTACTATGTAGGTTAACTAGAGGGCACTTGGACTATGTAGGTTAACTAGCGGGCACTTGCACCATCTAGGTTAACTAATGGGCACTTGGACTATGTAGGTTAACGAGCGGGCACTTTGACGATCTAGGTTAGCAAACTGGCACTTGGACTATGTAGGTTACCTAGCGGGCACTTGGACTATCTAGGTTCCCTAGTGGGCATTTGGACTATATAGGTTCCCTAAAGGGCACTTGGACTTTGTAGGTTTCCTAGCAGGCACTCGGACTATGAAGGTTCCCTAGCGGGCTCTTGGACTATGTAGGTTCCCTAGCAGGCCCTTTGACTATGTAAGTTCTCTAACGGGCATTTGACTATGTGGGTTCCCTAGCGGGCATTTGGACTATCTATGTTACCTAACGGGCACTTGGACTATGTACGTTACTAGCGGGCATTTGGACTATGTAGGTTACCTAGCGGATACTTGGACTATGTAGTTTCCCTATCAGGGACTTGGACAATGTAGGTTAACTAGCGGGCCCTTGGACTATGTAGGTTTACTAGCGGGCACTTTGATGATCTAGGTTAGCAAATGGGCACTTGGACTATGTAGGTTACCTAGCCAGCACTTGGACTGTCTAGGTTACCTAGCGGGCACTTGGACTATCTAGGTTAACGAACGTGCCCTTGGACTATGTAGGTTACCCAGCGGGCACTTGGACTATCTAGGTTAACTAACGGGCACTTGGACTATGTAGGTTGCCTAGCGGGCACTTAGATTATGTAGGTTCCCTATCGGGCACTTGGACTATGTAGGTTACCTAGCGGGCACTTGAACTATCTAGGTTAGCTAAGGGCACCTGGACTATCTAGGTTAACTAGCGGGCACTTTTACTATGTAGGTTAACTAGGAGACACTTGGAAGAACTAGGTTAACGAGCGGGCTTTTGAGCTATGTAGGTTACCTAGCGGGCACTTGGACTATCTAGGTGAGTTACAGGATCTTGGACTATCTAGGTTACCTAACGGGCACTGGGACTATGCAGGTAACCTGGCGGGCACTTGGACTGACTAGGTTACCTAGCGGGCACTTGGACTTCTAGGTTAACGAACGGGCACTTGGACTATGTAGGTTGCCTAACGGGCACTTGGACTATGTAGGTTGCCTAGCGGGCACTTGGATTATGTAGATTCCCTATCGGGCACCTGGACTATGTAGGTTACCTATTGGGCACTTGGACTATCTAGGTTAGCTAAGGGGCACCTGGACTATCTAGGTTAACTAGTGGGCACTTTTACTATGTAGGTTAACTAGCAGACACTTGGAAGAACTAGGTTAACGAGCGGGCTTTTGGGCTATGTAGGTTACCTAGCGGTCACTTGGACTATCTAGGTTAGTTAACAGGATCTTGGACTATCTAGGTTACCTAACGGGCACTTGGACTATGCAGGTAACCTGGCGGGCACTTGGACTGACTAGGTTACCTAGCGGGCACTTGGACTTCTAGGTTAACGAACGGGCACTTGGACTATGTAGGTTGCCTAGCGGGCACTTGGACGATCTATGTTAGGTAACGGGCACTTAGACTATCTAGGTTACTTAACGGGCACTTTGACTATCTAGGTTACCTAGCGGGCACTTGGACTATCCTGGTTAGCTAACAGGAACTTGGACTATCTAGGTTACCTAGCGGGCACTAGGACTATGTAGGTTTCCTAGCGGTCACTTGGACTATCTAGGCTACCTAACGGGCACTTGGACTATGTAGGTTAACTAGCGGACACTTGGACGATCTAGGTTAACTAGCAGGCACTTGGAATATCTAGGTTAACTAGGGGGCCCTTGGACTATGTAGGTTAACTAGCGGGCACTTGGACTATCTAGGTTAGCTAACAGGAACATGGACTATCTAGGTTACCTAGCGGGCAATAGGACTATGTAGGTTACCTAGCGGTCACTTGGAGTATCTAGGCTACCTAACGGGCACTTGGACTACGTAGGTTAACTAGCGTACACTTGGACGATCTAGGTTAACTAGCGGGCACATGGAATATCTAGGTTAAGTAGCGGGCCCTTGGACTATGTAGGTTAACTAGCGGGCACTTAGACAATCTAGGTTAACTAGCGGGTTCTTGGACTATGTAGGTTAACTAGCGGGCCCTTGGACTGTGTAGGTTAACTAGCGGGCACTTGGATGATCTAGATTAACTAGCGGGCACTTGGACTATCTAGGTTACCTAGCAGGCATCTGGACGATGCAGGTTCCCTAGCGGGCACTTGGACTATCTAGGCTCCCTATCGGGCACTTTGACTATGTAGGTTAACTAGCGGGCACTTGGACTATCTAGGTTACCTAGCGGGCACTTGGTCTATGTACATACCCGAGCGGGCACTTGGACTATCTAGGTTACCTAGCGGGCACTTGGACGATGTACGTCCCCTAGTGGGCACTTGGACTATCTAGGTTAACTAACGGGCACTAGGACTATCTAGGTTAACTAGCGGGCACTTGGTCTATCTAGGTGACTTGGCGGGCACTTGGATTATGTAGGTCAAATAGCGGGCTCTTGGACTATCTAGGTTAGCTAACGGGCACTTGGATTATGTAAGTTAACTAGTGGGCCCTTAGACTATCTAGGTTAGCTAACGGGCACTTGGACTTTGAAAGTTAATTTCGGGTACTTGGACTATGTAGGTGCCCTAGCGGGCACTTGGACTATCTAGGTTACCTAGCGTGCACTTGAACGATCTATGTTACCTAGCTGGTACTTGGACTATGTAGGTTAACTAGCGGACACTTGGACTATGTACGTCCCCTAGTGGGCACTTGGATTATCTATGTTACCTAACAGTCAAAAGGACTATCTAGGTTACCTAGTGGCACTTGGACTATCTAGGTTACCTAGCGGGCACTTGGACTATGTAGGTCAACTAGCGGGACCTTGGACTATCTAGGTGAGCTTACGGGCACTTGTACTATGTAGGTTAACTAGAGGGCACTTGGACTATGTAGGTTAACTAGCGGGCACTTGCACCATCTAGGTTAACTAATGGGCACTTGGACTATGTAGGTTAACGAGTGGGCACTTTGACGATCTAGGTTAGCAAACTGGCACTTGGACTATGTAGGTTACCTAGCGGGCACTTGGACTATCTAGGTTCCCTAGCGGGCACTTGGACTATATAGGTTCCCTAAAGGGCACTTGGACTATGTAGATTCCCTAGCAGGCACTCGGACTATGAAGGTTCCCTAGCGGGCTCTTGGACTATGTAGGTTCCCTAGCAGGCCTTTGACTATGTAAGTTCTCTAAAGGGCACTTGGACTATGTGGGTTCCCTAGCGGGCATTTGGAGTATCTATGTTACCTAACGGGCACTTGGACTATGTACGTTACTAGCGGGCATTTGGACTATGTAGGTTCCCTATCAGGGACTTGGACTATGTAGGTTAACTAGCGGGCCCTTGGACTATGTAGGTTTACTAGCGGGCACTTTGACGATCTAGGTTAGCAAACGGGCACTTGGACTATGTAGGTTACCTAGCAGGCACTTGGACTATCTAGGCTGCCTATCGGGCACTTTGACTATGTAGGTTAACTAGCGGGCACTTGGACTATCTAGGTTACCTAGTGGGCACTTGGTCTATGTACATACCTGAGCGGGCACTTGGACTATCTAGGTTACCTAGCGGGCACTTGGACGATGTACGTCCCCTAGTGGGCACTTGGACTATCTAGGTTAACTAACGGGCACTAGGACTATCTAGGTTAACTAGCGGGCACTTTGTCTATCTAGGTTACTTGGCGGGCACTTGGACTATGTAGGTCAACTAGCGGGCTCTTGGACTATCAAGGTTAGCTAACGGGCACTTGGATTATGTAAGTTAACTAGTGGGCCCTTAGACTATCTAGGTTAGCTAATGGGCACTTGGACTATGAAAGTTAATTTCGGGTACTTGGACTATGTGGGTTCCCTAGCGGGCATTTGGACTATCTATGTTACCTAACGGGCACTTGGACTATGTACGTTAGTAGCGGGTATTTGGACTATGTAGGTTCCCTATCAGGGACTTGGACTATGTAGGTTAACTAGCGGGCCCTTGGACTATGTAGGTTTACTAGCGGGCACTTTGACGATCTAGGTTAGCAAACGGGCACTTGGACTATGTAGGTTACCTAGCAGGCACTTGGACTGTCTAGGTTACCTAGCGGGCACTTGGACTATGAAGGTTAATTAGCGGGTACTTGGACTATGTAGGTGCCCTAGCCGGCACTTGGACTATCTAGGTTAACTAACTGGCACTTGGACTATATAGATTGCCTAGCGGGCACTTGGATTATGTAGGTATCCTATCGGACACTTGGACTATGTAGGTTTACTAGCGGGAACTTGGACTATGTAGGTTACCTAGCGGGCACTTGGACTATCTAGGTTAGCTAAGGGGCACCTGGACTATCTAGGTTAACTAGCGGGCACTTTTACTATGTAGGTTAACTAGCAGACACTTGGAAGAACTAGGTTAACGAGCGGGCTTTTGGGCTATGTAGGTTACCTAGCGGGCACTTGGACTATCTAGGTTAGTTAACAGGATCTTGGACTATCTAGGTTACCTAACGGGCACTTGGACTATGCAGGTAACCTGGCGGGCACTTGGAGTGACTAGGTTACCTAGCGGTAACTTGGACTTCTAGGTTAACGAACGGGCACTAGGACTATGTAGGTTGCCTAGCGGGCACTTGGACGATCTATGTTAGGTAACGGACACTTGGACTATCTAGGTTACCTAGCGGGAACTTGGACTATGTAGGTTAACTATCGGGCACTTAGACTATCTAGGTTACCTAACGGGCACTTTGACTATCTAGGTTACCTAGTGGGCACTTGTACTATGTAGGTTAACTAGCGGACACTTGGACTATGTAGGTTAACTAGAGGACACTTGGACGATCTAGGTTAACTAGCGGGCCCTTACACTATGTAGATTTACTAGCGGGCCCTTGGACTATGTGGGTACCCTAGCGGTCACTTGGACTATCTATGCTACCTAACGGGCACTTGGACTATGTAGGTTAACTAGCGGACACTTGGACGATCTAGGTTAACTAGCAGGCACTTGGAATATCTAGGTTAACTAGGGGGCCCTAGGACTATGTAGGTTAACTAGCGGGCACTTGGACTATCTAGGTTAGCTAACAGGAACATGGACTATCTAGGTTACCTAGCGGGCACTAGGACTATGTAGGTTTCCTAACGGTCAGTTGGACTATCTATGCTACCTAACGGGCACTTGGACTATGTAGGTTAACTAGCGTACACTTGGACGATCTAGGTTAACTAGCGGGCACATGGAATATCTAGGTTAACTAGCGGGCCCTTGGACTATGTAGGTTAACTAGCGGGCACTTAGACAATCTAGGTTAACTAGCGGGTTTTTTGACTATGTAGGTTAACTAGCGGGCCCTTGGACTATGTAGGTTAACTAGCGGGCACTTGGATGATCTAGATTAACTAGCGGGCACTTGGACTATCTAGGTTACCTAGTGGGCACTTGGACGATGCAGGTTCCCTAGCGGGCACTTGGACTATCTAGGCTCCCTATCGGGCACTTGGACTATGTAGGTTAACTATCGGGCACTTGGACTATCTAGGTTACCTAGCGGGCACTTGGTCTATGTACATACCCTAGCGTGCCCTTGGACTATGTAGGTTAACTAGCGGCACTTGGATGATCTAGATTAACTAGCGGGCACTTGGACTATCTAGGTTACCTAGTGGGCACTTGGACGATGCAGGTTCCCTAGCGGGCACTTGGACTATCTAGGCTCCCTATCGGGCACTTGGACTATGTACGTCCCCTAGTGGGCACTTGGACTATCTAGGTTAACTAACGGGCACTAGGACTATCTAGGTTAACTAGCGGGCACTTGGTCTATCTAGGTTACTTGGCGGGCACTTGGACTATGTAGGTCAACTAGCGGGCTCTTGGACTATCTAGGTTAGCTAACGGGCACTTGGATTGTGTAAGTTAACTAGTGGGCCCTTAGATTATCTAGGTTAGCTAATGGGCACTTGGACTATTAAGTTTAATTAGCGGGTACTTGGACTATGTAGGTGCCCTAGCGGGCACTTGGACTATCTAGGTTACCTAGCGTGCACTTGAACTATCTACGTTACCTAGCTGGTAATTGGACTATCTAGGTTAACTAACGGGCACTTGGACTATGTAAGTTCCCTATGGGGAACTTGGATTATATAGGTTCCCTATCAGGACTTTGGACTATGTTGGTTACTAGCGGGCATTTGGATTATGTAGGTTACCTAACGGGCACTTGGACTATGTAGTTTCCGTATCGGGCACTTGGATTATGTTGGTTAAATTCGGGCACTAGGACTATGTAGGTTTCCTAGCGGTCACTTGGACTATCTAGGCTACCTAACGGGCACTTGGACTATGTAGGTTAACTAGCGGACACTTGGACGATCAAGGTTAACTAGCAGGCACTTGGAATATCTAGGTTAAGTAGGGGGCCCTTGGACTATGTAGGTTAACTAGCGGGCACTTGGACTATCTAGGTTAGCTAACAGGAACATGGACTATCTAGGATACCTAGCGGGCACTAGGACTATGTAGGTTACCTAGCGGTCACTTGGAGTATCTAGGCTACCTAACGGGCACTTGGACTACGTAGGTTAACTAGCGGACACTTGGACGATCTAGGTTAACTAGCGGGCACATGGATTATCTAGGTTAACTAGCGGGCCCTTGGACTATGTAGGTTAACTAGCGGGCACTTAGACAATCTAGGTTAACTAGCGGGTTCTTGGACTATGTAGGTTAACTAGCGGGCCCTTGGACTATGTAGGTTAACTAGCGGGCACTTGGTTGATCTAGATTAACTAGCGGGCACTTGGACTATCTAGGTTACCTAGCGGGCACTTGGACGATGCAGGTTCCCTAGCGGGCACTTGGACTATCTAGGCCCCCTATCGGGCACTTGGACTATGTAGGTTAACTAGCGGGCACTTGGACTATCTAGGTTACCTAGCGGGCACTTGGTCTATGTACATACCGTAGCGGGCACTTGGACTATCTAGGTTACCTAGCAGGCACTTGGACTATGTACGTCCCCTAGTGGGCACTTGAACTATCTATGTTAACTAACGGGCACTAGGACTATCTAGGTTAACTAGCGGGCACTTGGTCTATCTAGGTTACTTGGCGGGCACTTGGACTATGTAGGTCAACTAGCGGGCTCTTGGACTATCTAGGTTAGCTAACGGGCACTTGGATTATGTAAGTTAACTAGTGGGCCCTTAGATTATCTAGGTTAGCTAATGGGCACTTGGACTATGAAGGTTAATTAGCGGGTACTTGGACTATGTAGGTGCCCTAGCCGGCACTTGGACTATCTAGGTTAACTAACTGGCACTTGGACTATATAGATTGCCTAGCGGGCACTTGGATTATGTAGGTATCCTATCGGACACTTGGACTATGTAGGTTAACTAGCGGGAACTTGGACTATGTAGGTTACCTAGCGGGCACTTGGACTATCTAGGTTAGCTAAGGGGCACCTGGACTATCTAGGTTAACTAGCGGGCACTTTTACTATGTAGGTTAACTAGCAGACACTTGGAAGAACTAGGTTAACGAGCGGGCTTTTGGGCTATGTAGGTTACCTAGCGGGCACTTGGACTATCTAGGTTAGTTAACAGGATCTTGGACTATCTAGGTTACCTAACGGGCACTTGGACTATGCAGGTAACCTGGCGGGCACTTGGAGTGACTAGGTTACCTAGCGGTAACTTGGACTTCTAGGTTAACGAACGGGCACTAGGACTATGTAGGTTGCCTAGCGGGCACTTGGACGATCTATGTTAGGTAACGGACACTTGGACTATCTAGGTTACCTAGCGGGAACTTGGACTATGTAGGTTAACTATCGGGCACTTAGACTATCTAGGTTACCTAACGGGCACTTTGACTATCTAGGTTACCTAGTGGGCACTTGTACTATGTAGGTTAACTAGCGGACACTTGGACTATGTAGGTTAACTAGAGGACACTTGGACGATCTAGGTTAACTAGCGGGCCCTTACACTATGTAGATTTACTAGCGGGCCCTTGGACTATGTGGGTACCCTAGCGGTCACTTGGACTATCTATGCTACCTAACGGGCACTTGGACTATGTAGGTTAACTAGCGGACACTTGGACGATCTAGGTTAACTAGCAGGCACTTGGAATATCTAGGTTAACTAGGGGGCCCTAGGACTATGTAGGTTAACTAGCGGGCACTTGGACTATCTAGGTTAGCTAACAGGAACATGGACTATCTAGGTTACCTAGCGGGCACTAGGACTATGTAGGTTTCCTAACGGTCAGTTGGACTATCTATGCTACCTAACGGGCACTTGGACTATGTAGGTTCACTAGCGTACACTTGGACGATCTAGGTTAACTAGCGGGCACATGGAATATCTAGGTTAACTAGCGGGCCCTTGGACTATGTAGGTTAACTAGCGGGCACTTGGTTGATCTAGATTAACTAGCGGGCACTTGGACTATCTAGGTTACCTAGCGGGCACTTGGACGATGCAGGTTCCCTAGCGGGCACTTGGACTATCTAGGCCCCCTATCGGGCACTTGGACTATGTAGGTTAACTAGCGGGCACTTGGACTATCTAGGTTACCTAGCGGGCACTTGGTCTATGTACATACCGTAGCGGGCACTTGGACTATCTAGGTTACCTAGCAGGCACTTGGACTATGTACGTCCCCTAGTGGGCACTTGAACTATCTATGTTAACTAACGGGCACTAGGACTATCTAGGTTAACTAGCGGGCACTTGGTCTATCTAGGTTACCTAGCGAACACTCGGACTATCTAGGTTAGCTAACAGGAACTTGGACTATCTAGGTTACCTAGTGGGCACTTTGACTATGTAGGTTACCTAGCGATCACTTGGACTATCTAGGGTAGCTAACGGGTACTTGGGCTATCGAGGTTACATAGCGTGCACTTGGACTATGTAGGTTAACTAGCGGGCACTTGGACTATGTAGGTCAACTAGCGGGCCATTGAACTATCTAGGTTAGCTAACGGGCACTTGGACTATCTAGGTTACCTAACGGGCACTTGGATTATGTAGGTTCTCTAGCGGGCACTTAGACTATGTAGGTTTCCTTGCGGGCATTTGGACTATGTAGGTTACCTAGCGAGCACTTGGACTATGTAGGTTCCCTAATGGGCACTTGGACTATGTAGGTTCCTTAGCGGTCACGTGGACTATGTAGGCTCCCTAGAAGGCACTTGGACTATGTAGGTTACCTATGGCGCACTTTGACTATGTTGGTTATCTAGCGGGCACTTGGACTATCCAGGTTACGAAGCGGGCACTTGGACTATGTAGGTTACCAAACGGGCACTTGGACTATCTAGGTTAACGAACGGACACTTGGACTATGTAGGTAACCTAGCGGGCACTTGGACTGTCTAGGTTACATAGCGGGCACTTGGACTATCTAGGTTAACGAACGGGCACTTGGACTATGTAGGTTAGCTAACAGGCACTTGGACTACCTAGGTTACCTAGCAGGCACTTGGATGATTTAGGTTAACTAGCGGGGACTTGGACTATCTAGGTTAATTAGCGGGCCTTTGGGCTATCTAGGTTTACTAGCGGGCACTTGGACAATCTAGGTTAGCTAACGGACAATTGGACTATCAAGGTTACCTAACGTGCACTTGGACTATGTAGGTTACCTAGCGGGCACTTGGACTATCTAGGTTACCTAGCAGGCACTTTGACTATCTAGGTTAACTAACGGGCACTTGGACTATGTAGGTTGCCTAGCGAGCACTTGGACTATATAGGTTCCCTAGCGGGCACTTGGACTATGTAAGTTCCCTAGCGGTTACTTGGACGGTCTAGTTTAACTAGTGGGCAATTGGACTGTCTAGGTTACCTAGTGGGCACTTGGACTATGTAGGTTACCAAACGGGCACTTGGACTATGTAGGTTAATTAGCGGACACTTGGACGATCTAGGTTTACTGGCGGGCCCTTGGACTATGTAGGTTACCTAGCGGACACTTGGACTATCTAGGTTAGCTAACAGGAACTTGGACTATCTAGGTTACCTAGTGGGCACTTTGACTATGTAGGTTACCTAGCGGTCACTTGGACTATCTAGGGTAGCTAACGGGTACTTGGGCTATCTAGGTTACATAGCGGGCACTTGGACTATGTAGGTTAACTAGCGGGCACTTGGACTATGGAGGTCAACTAGCGGGCCATTGACCTATCTAGGTTAGCTAACGGGCACTTGGACTATCTAGGTTACCTAACGGGCACTTGGATTATGTAGGTTCTCTAGCGGGCACTTAGACTATGTAGGTTTCCTTGCGGGCATTTGGACTATGTAGGTTACCTAGCGAGCACTTGGACTATGTAGGTTCCCTAACGGGCACTTGGACTATGTAGGTTCCTTAGCGGTCACGTGGACTATGTAGGCTCCCTAGAAGGCACTTGGACTATGTAGGTTACCTATGGCGCACTTTGACTATGTTGGTTATCTAGCGGGCACTTGGACTATCCAGGTTACGAAGCGGGCACTTGGACTATGTAGGTTACCAAACGGGCACTTGGACTATCTAGGTTAACGAACGGACACTTGGACTATGTAGGTAACCTAGCGGGCACTTGGACTGTCTAGGTTACATAGCGGGCACTTGGACTATCTAGGTTAACGAACGGGCACTTGGACTATGTAGGTTAGCTAACAGGCACTTGGACTACCTTGGTTACCTAGCAGGCACTTGGACGATTTAGGTTAACTAGCGGGGACTTGGACTATCTAGGTTAATTAGCGGGCCTTTGGGCTATCTAGGTTTACTAGCGGGCACTTGGACAATCTAGGTTAGCTAACGGACAATTGGACTATCAAGGTTACCTAACGTGCACTTGGACTATGTAGGTTACCTAGCGGGCACTTGGACTATCTAGGTTACCTAGCAGGCACTTTGACTATCTAGGTTAACTAACGGGCACTTGGACTATGTAGGTTGCCTAGCGAGCACTTGGACTATATAGGTTCCCTAGCGGGCACTTGGACTATGTAAGTTCCCTAGCGGTTACTTGGACGGTCTAGTTTAACTAGTGGGCAATTGGACTGTCTAGGTTACCTAGTGGGCACTTGGACTATGTAGTTTACCTATCAGGCACTTGGACTATGTAGGTTAACAAGCGGGCACTTGGACTATGTACGTTCCCTAGCGGGCAATTGGCCTATCTACGTTACCTAGCGGGCACTTGTACTATGTAGGTTAACGAACGGGCACTTGGACTATGTAGGTAACCTAGTGGTCACTTGGCCTGTCTCGGTTACCTAGCGGGCACTTGGACTATGTAGGTTAACTAGCGGGCACTTGGACTATCTAGGTTAACTAGCGGGCCCTTGGTCTATGTAGGTTAACTAGCAGGCCCTTGGACTATGTAAGTTAACTAGAGGGCACTTGGACTATCTAGGTTAACTAGCGGGCACTTGGAATATGTAAGTTCCCTAGCGGGAACTTGGACTATGTAGGTTCCCTAGCGGTTACTTGGACTGTCTAGGTTAACTAGCGGGCAATTGGACTGTCTAGGTTACCTAGTGGGCACTTGGACTATATAGTTTACCTAGCAGGCACTAGGACTATGTAGGTTCCCTAGCGGGCATTTGGACTATATAGGTTAACTAGCAGGCACTTGGACTATGTAGGTTAACTAACGGGCACTTGGACTATCTAGGTTAGCTAACAGGAACTTGGACTATCTAGGTTACCTAGTGGGCACTTTGACTATGTAGGTTACCTAGCGGTCACTTGGACTCTCTAGGGTGGCTAACGGGTACTTGGGCTATCTAGGTTACCTAGCGGGCACTTGGACTATGTAGGTTAACTAGCGGGCACTTGGACTATGTAGGTCAACTAGCGGGCCATTGGACTATCTAGGTTAGCTAACGGGCACTTGGACTATCTAGGTTACCTAACGGGCACTTGGATTATGTAGGTTCCCTAGCGGGCACTTAGACAATGTAGGTTTCATTGCGGGAATTTGGACTATGTAGGTTACCTAGCGAGCACTTGGACTATGTAGGTTCCCTAACGGGCACTTGGATTATGTAGGTTCCTTAGCGGTCACGTGGACTATGTAGGCTCCCTAGAAGGCACTTGTACTATATAGGTTACCTATCGCGCACTTTGACTATGTTGGTTATCTAGCGGGCACTTGGACTATCCAGGTTACGAAGCGGGCACTTGGACTATGTAGGTTACCAAACGGGCACTTGGACTATGTAGGTTAATTAGCGGACACTTGGACGAACTAGGTTTACTGGCGGGCCCTTGGACTATGTAGGTTACCTAGCGAACACTCGGACTATCTAGGTTAGCTAACAGGAACTTGGACTATCTAGGTTACCTAGTGGGCACTTTGACTATGTAGGTTACCTAGCGATCACTTGGACTATCTAGGGTAGCTAACGGGTACTTGGGCTATCGAGGTTACATAGCGTGCACTTGGACTATGTAGGTTAACTAGCGGGCACTTGGACTATGTAGGTCAACTAGCGGGCCATTGAACTATCTAGGTTAGCTAACGGGCACTTGGACTATCTAGGTTACCTAACGGGCACTTGGATTATGTAGGTTCTCTAGCGGGCACTTAGACTATGTAGGTTTCCTTGCGGGCATTTGGACTATGTAGGTTACCTAGCGAGCACTTGGACTATGTAGGTTCCCTAACGGGCACTTGGACTATGTAGGTTCCTTAGCGGTCACGTGGACTATGTAGGCTCCCTAGAAGGCACTTGGACTATGTAGGTTACCTATGGCGCACTTTGACTATGTTGGTTATCTAGCGGGCACTTGGACTATCCAGGTTACGAAGCGGGCACTTGGACTATGTAGGTTACCAAACGGGCAATTGGACTATCTAGGTTAACGAACGGACACTTGGACTATGTAGGTTAGCTAACAGGCACTTGGACTACCTAGGTTACCTAGCAGGCACTTGGACGATTTAGGTTAACTAGCGGGCACTTGGACTATCTAGGTTAACAAGCGGGCCCTTGGGCTATCTAGGTTTACTAGCGGGCACTTGGACAATCTAGGTTAGCTAACGGACAATTGGACTATCAAGGTTACCTAACGGGCACTTGGACTATGTAGGTTACCTAGCGGGCACTTGGACTATCTAGGTTACCTAGCAGGCACTTTGACTATCTAGGTTAACTAACGGGCACTTGGACTATGTAGGTTGCCTAGCGAGCACTTGGACTATATAGGTTCCCTAGCGGGCACTTGGACTATGTAAGTTCCCTAGTGGTTACTTGGACGGTCTAGTTTAACTAGTGGGCAATTGGACTGTCTAGGTTACCTAGTGGGCACTTGGACTATGTAGTTTACCTATCAGGCACTTGGACTATGTAGGTTAACTAGCGGGCACTTGGACTATGTACGTTCCCTAGCGGGCAATTGGCCTATCTACGTTACCTAGCGGGCACTTGGACTATGTAGGTTAACGAACGGGCACTTGGACTATGTAGGTAACCTAGTTGTCACTTGGCCTGTCTCGGTTACCTAGCGGGCACTTGGACTATGTAGGTTAACTAGCGGGCACTTGGACTATCTAGGTTAACTAGCGGGCACTTGGTCTATGTAGGTTAACTAGCAGGCCCTTGGACTATGTAAGTTAACTAGAGGGCACTTGGACGATCCTGGTTAACTAGCGGGCACTTGGACTATCTAGGTTAACTAGAGGGCACTTGGAATATGTAAGTTCCCTAGCGGGAACTTGGACTATGTAGGTTCCCTAGCGGTTACTTGGACTGTTTAGGTTAACTAGCGGGCAATTGGACTGTCTAGGTTATCTAGTGGGCACTTGGACTATATAGTTTACCTAGCAGGCACTAGGACTATGTAGGTTCCCTAGCGGGCATTTGGACTATGTAGGTTCCTTAGCGGTCACGTGGACTATGTAGGCTCCCTAGAAGGCACTTGAACTATGTAGGTTACCTATCGCGCACTTTGACTATTTTGGTTATCTAGCGGGCACTTGGACACTCCAGGTTACGAAGCGGGCACTTGGACTATGTAGGTTACCAAACGGGCACTTGGACTATGTAGGTTAATTAGCGGACACTTGGACGAACTAGGTTTACTGGCGGGCCCTTGGACTATGTAGGTTACCTAGCGGACACTTGGACTATCTAGGTTAGCTAACAGGAACTTGGACTATCTAGGTTACCTAGTGGGCACTTTGACTATGTAGGTTACCTAGCGGTAACTTGGACTCTCTAGGGTAGCTAACGGGTACTTGGGCTATCTAGGTTACCTAGCGGGCACTTGGACTATGTAGGTTAACTAGCGGGCACTTGGACTATGTAGGTCAACTAGCGGGCCATTGGACTATCTAGGTTAGCTAACGGGCACTTGGACTATCTAGGTTACCTAACGGGCACTTGGATTATGTAGGTTCCCTAGCGGGCACTTAGACTATGTAGGTTTCCTTGCGGGCATTTGGACTATGTAGGTTACCTAGCGAGCACTTGGACTATGTAGGTTCCCTAACGGGCACTTGGATTATGTAGGTTCCTTAGCGGTCACGTGGACTATGTAGGCTCCCTAGAAGGCACTTGAACTATGTAGGTTACCTATCGCGCACTTTGACTATGTTGGTTATCTAGCGGGCACTTGGACTATCCAGGTTACGAAGCGGGCACTTGGACTATGTAGGTTACCAAACGGGCACTTTGACTATCTAGGTTAACGAACGGACACTTGGACTATGTATGTAACCTAGCGGGCACTTGGACTGTCTAGGTTACATAGCGGGCACTTGGACTATCTAGGTTAACGAACGGGCACTTGGACTATGTAGGTTACCTAACAGGCACTTGGACTACCTAGGTTACCTAGCAGGCACTTGGACGTTGTAGGTTAACTAGCGGGCACTTGGACTATCTAGGTTAACTAGCGGGCCCTTGGACTATCTAGGTTTACTAGTGGGCACTTGGACTATCTAGGTTAACTATCGGGCACTTGGACTATGTAGGTTACCTAGCGGTCACATGGACTATGTAGGTTACCAAGCGGGCACTTGGACTATCTAGGTTCCCTAGCGGGCACTTGGACTATATAGGTTCCCTAAAGGGCACTTGCACTATGTAGGTTTCCTAGCACGCACTCGGACTATGAAGGTTCTCTAGCGGGCTCTTGGACTATGTAGGTTCCCTAGCAGGCCGTTTGACTATGTAAGTTCTCTAACGGGCACTTGGACTATGTGGGTTCCCTAGCGGGCATTTGGACTATCTATGTTACCTAACGGGCACTTGGACTATCTAGGTTAACGAACGTGCCCTTGGACGATGTAGGTTACCCAGCGGGCACTTGGACTATCTAGGTTAACTAACGGGCACTTGGACTATGTAGGTTCCCTATCGGGCACTTGGACTGTGTAGGTTACCTAGCGGGCACTTGGACTATCTAGGCTAGCTAAGGGGCACCTGGACTATCTAGGTTAACTAGCGGGCACTTTTACTATGTAGGTTAACTAGCAGACACTTGGAAGAACTAGGTTAACGAGCGGGCTTTTGGGCTATGTAGGTTACCTAGCGGGCACTTGGACTATCTAGGTTAGTTAAAAGGATCTTGGACTATCTAGGTTACCTAACGGGCACTTGGACTATGCAGATAACCTGGCGGGCACTTGGACTGACTAGGTTACCTAGCGGGCACTTGGACTTCTAGGTTAACGAACGGGCACTTGGACTATGTAGGTTGCCTAGCGGGCACTTGGACGATCTATGTTAGGTAACGGACACTTGGACTATCTAGGTTACCTAGCGGGAAGTTGGACTATGTAGGTTACCTAGCGGGCACTTAGACTATCTAGGGTACGTAACGGGCACTTTGACTATCTAGGTTACCTAGCGGGCACTTGGACTATCTAGGTTAGCTAACAGGAACTTGGACTATCTAGGTTACCTAGCCGGCACTAGGACTATGTAGGTTTCCTAGCGGTCACTTGGATTATCTAGGCTACCTAACGGGCACTTGGACTATGTAGGTTAACTAGCGGACACCTGGACAATCTAGGTTAACTAGCAGGCACTTGGAATATCTAGGTTAACTAGGGGGCCCTAGGACTATGTAGGTTAACTAGCGGGCACTTGCACTATCTAGGTTAGCTAACAGGAACATGGACTATCTAGGTTACCTAGCGGGCAATAGGACTATGTAGGTTACCTAGCGGGCAATAGGACTATGTAGGTTACCTAGCGGTCACTTGGAGTATCTAGGCTACCTAACGGGCACTTGGACTACGTAGGTTAACTAGCGGACACTTGGACGATCTAGGTTAACTAGCGGGCACATGGAATATCTAGGTTAACTAGCGGGCCCTTGGACTATGTAGGTTAACTAGCGGGCACTTGGATGATCTAGATTAACTAGCGGGCACTTGGACTATCTAGGTTACCTAGCGGGCACTTGGACGATGCAGGTTCCCTAGCGGGCACTTGGACTATCTAGGCTCCCTATCGGGCACATGGACTATGTAGGTTAACTAGCGGGCACTTGGACTATCTAGGTTACCTAGCGGGCACTTGGTCTATGTACATACCCTAGCGGGCACTTGGACTATCTAGGTTACCTAGCGGGCACTTGGACTATGTACGTCCCCTAGTGGGCACTTGGACTATCTAGGTTAACTAACGGGCACTAGGACTATCTAGGTTAACTATCGGGCACTTGGTCTATCTAGGTTACTTGGCGGGCACTTGGACTATGTAGGTCAACTAGCGGGCTCATGGACTATCTAGGTTAGCTAACGGGCACTTGGATTATGTAAGTTAACTAGTGGGCCCTTAGATTATCTAGGTTAGCTAACGGGCACTTGGATTATGTAAGTTAACTAGTGGGCCCTTAGATTATCTAGGTTAGCTAACGGGCACTTGGACTATGAAGGTTAATTAGCGGGTACTTGGACTATGTAGGTGCCCTAGCGGGCACTTGGACTATCAAGATTACCTAGCGTGCACTTGAACTATCTACGTTACCTAGCTGGTACTTGGACTATCTAGGTTAACTAACGGGCACTTGGACTATGTAAGTTCCCTAGCGGGCACTTGGATTATGTAGATTCCCTATCAGGCCTTTGGACTATGTTGGTTACTAGCGGGCATTTGGACTATGTAGGTTACCTAACGGGCACTTGGCCTATGTAGTTTCCGTATCGGGCACTTGGACTATGTTGGTTAACTTCGGGCACTAGGACTATGTAGGTTACCTTGCGGGCACTTTGACTATCTTGGTTACCTAGCGGGCACTTGGACTATGTACGTTAACTAGCGGACACTTGGACGAACTAGGTTAACGAGCCGGCACTTTGACTATCTTGGTTACCTAGCGGGCACTTGGACTATGTAGGTTAACTAGCGGACACTTGGACGAATTAGGTTAACGAGTGGGCCCTTGGGCTATGTAGGTTACCTAGCGGGCACTTGGACTATCTAGGTTAGCTAACAGGTACTTGGACTATCTAGGTTACCTAGCGGGCATTTTGACTATGTAGATTACCTAGCGGGCACTAGGACTATCTAGGTTAGCTAACAGGCACTTGGAGAATCTAGGTTACCTAGCGGGCAGTTGGACTATGTAGGTTACCTAGCTGGCACTTGGACTTTCTAGGTTACCTAACGGGCACTTGGACTATGCAGGTAACCTTGCGGGCACTTGGACAGTCTAGGTTACCTAGCGGGCACTTGGACTTGTATGTTAACGAACGGGCACTTGGACTATGTAGGTTGCCTAGCGGGCACTTGGATTATCTAGGTTAGCTAACGGGCAATTGGATTATCTAAGTTACCTAGCGGGCACTTGAACTATGTAGGTTACCTAGCGGGCACTTGGAATATCTAGGTTCCCTAACGGGCACTTGGACTATGTAGGTTCCCTAGCGGGCACTTGTAGTATGTATGTCCCTTTGCGGACACTTGGACTAAGTTGGTTCCCTATCGGACCCTTGGACTATGTAGGTTAACTAGCGGGCCCTTGGACTATGTAGGTTACCTAGCGGGCACTTGGACTATCTAGGTTACCTAGCGGGCACTTGGACTATGTACACACCCTAGCGGGCACTTGGACTATCTAGGTTACCTAGACGACACTTGGACTATGTACGTCCCCTAGTGGGCACTTGGACTATCTATGTTACCTAACGGGCAATAGGACTATCTAGGTTACCTAGTGGCACTTGGACTATCTAGGTTACCTAGCGGGCACTTGGACTATGTAGGTCAACTAGCGGGACCTTGGACTATCTAGGTGAGCTTACGGGCACTTGTACTATGTAGGTTAACTAGAGGGCACTTGGACTATGTAGGTTAACTAGCGGGCACTTGCACCATCTAGGTTAACTAGCGGGCAATTGGACTATATAGGTTAACTAGCGGGCACTTGGATTAGCTAGGTTACCCTGCGGGCACTTGAACCATGTAGGTTAACTAGTTGGCCCTTGGACTATCTAGGTTAGCTAACGGGCACTTGGAATTGTAGGTTACCTAGCGGGCACTTGGACTATCTAGGCTCCCTATCGGGCACTTTGACTATGTAGGTTAACAAGCGGACACTTGGACTATCTAGGTTCCCTAGCGTGCCCTTGGTCTATGTACATACCCTAGCGGTCACTTGTACTATCTAGGTTACCTAGCGGGCACTTGGACTATGTACGTTCCCTAGTGGGCACCTGGACTATCTAGGTTAACTAACGGGCACTAGGACTATCTAGGTTAACTAGCGGGCACATGGTCTATCTAGGTTACTTGGCGGGCACTTGGACTATGTAGTTCAACTAGCGGGTCCTTGGACTATCTAGGTTAGCTAAAGGGAACTTGGATTATGTAAGTTAACTAGCGGGCTCTTGGACTATGTAGGTTAACTAGCGGACACTTGGACTATGTAGGTTAACTAGCGGACACTTGGACGATCTAGGTTAACTAGCGGGCCCTTACACTATGTAGATTTACTAGCGGGCCCTTTGGTATGTGGGTACCCTAGCGGGCATTTGGACTATCTAGGTTACCTAACGGGCATTTCGACTATGTAGGTTCCCTAGCGGGCACTTGGATTATGTAGGTTCCCTTCTTGCACTTGGAGTATGTAGGTTACTAGCGGGCATTTGGACTATGTAGGTTACCTCGCGGGCACTTGGACTATGTAGGTTAACTAGCGGGCACTTGGATTATCTAGGTTACCTAGCGGGCACTTAGACTATGTAGGTTAACTAGCAGGCACTTGGACTATCTAGGTTACCTAGCGGGCAAATGGACTATGTACGTTTCCTAGCGGGCACTTGGACTATCTATGTTAACTAGCAGGCACATGGACTATGTAGGTTCCCTATCGGGCAATTAGACTCTGTGGGTTACATAGCGGGCACTTGGACTATGTAGGTTCCCTAGCGGGCACTTGGACTATGTAGGTTACCTAGCAGGCCCTTGGACTATCTAGGTTACCTAACGGGCACTTGGACTATATAAGTTACCTAGAGGGCTCTTGGACTATTTAGGTTAACTAACGGACACTTGGACGATGTAGGTTTACTAGCGGGCACTTGAACTATCTAGGTTACATAGCGGGCCCTTGGACTATGTAGGTTAACTAGCGGGCCCTTGGACTATCTAGGTTACCTAACGTGCACTTGGACTATATAAGTTACCTAGAGGGCTCTTGGACTATGTAGGTTAACTAGCGGACACTTGGACGATCTAGGTTAACTAGCGGGCCCTTACACTATGCAGATTTACTAGCGGGCCCTTGGACTATGTGGGTACCCTAGCAGGCATTTGGACTATCTTTGTTACCTAACGGGCACTTGAACTATGTACGTTACTAGTGGGCATTTGGACTATGTAGGTTACCTAGCGGATACTTAGACTATGTAGGTTCCCTCTCAGGGACTTGGACAATGTAGGTTAACTAGCGGGCCCTTGGACTATGTAGGTTTACTAGCAGGCACTTTGACTATCTAGGTTAGCAAACGGGCACTTGGACTATGTAGGTTACCTAGCAGGCACTTGGACTGTCTAGGTTACATAGCGGGCAATTGGACTATCTAGGTTAACGAACGTGCCCTTGGACTATGTAGGTTACCCAGCGGGCACTTGGACTATCTAGGTTAACTAACGGGCACTTGGACTATGTAGGTTGCCTAGCGGGCACTTGGATTATGTAGGTTCCCTATCGGGCACTTGGACTATCTAGGTTAGCTAAGGGGCACCTGGACTATCTAGGTTAACTAGCGGGCACTTTTACTATGTAGGTTAACTAGCAGACACTTGGAAGAACTAGGTTAACGAGCGGGCTTTTGGGCTATGTAGGTTACCTAGCGGGCACTTGGACTATCTATGTTAGTTAACAGGATCTTGGACTATCTAGGTTACCTAACGGGCACTTGGACTATGCAGGTAACCTGGCGGGCACTTGGACTGACTAGGTTACCTAGAGGGCACTTGGACTTCTAGGTTAACGAACGGGCACTTGGACTATGTAGGTTGCCTAGCGGGCACTTGGACGATCTATGTTAGGTAACGGACACTTGGACTATCTAGGTTACCTAGCGGGAAGTTGGACTATGTAGGTTACCTAGCGGGCACTTAGACTATCTAGGTTACCTAACGGGCACTTTGACTATCTAGGTTACCTAGCGGGCACTTGGACTATCTAGGTTAGCTAACAGGAACTTGGAATATCTAGGTTACCTAGCGGGCACTAGGACTATGTAGGTTTCCTAGCGGTCACTTGGATTTTCTAGGCTACCTAACGGGCACTTGGACTATGTAGGTTAACTAGCGGACACTTGGACGATCTAGGTTAACTAGCAGGCACTTGGAATATCTAGGTTAACTAGGGGGCCCTAGGACTATGTAGGTTAACTAGCGGGCACTTGTACTATCTAGGTTAGCTAACAGGAACATGGACTATCTAGGTTACCTAGCGGGCAATAGGACTATGTAGGTTACCTAGCGGGCAATAGGACTATGTATGTTACCTAGCGGTCACTTGGAGTATCTAGGATACCTAACGGGCACGTGGACTACGTAGGTTAACTAGCGGACACTTGGACGATCTAGGTTAACTAGCGGGCACATGGAATATCTAGGTTAACTAGCGGGCCCTTGGACTATGTAGGTTAGCTAGTGGGCACTTAGACAATCTAGGTTAACTAGCGGGATCTTGGACTATGTAGGTTAACTAGCGGGCCCGTGGACTATGTAGGTTAACTAGCGGGCACTTGGATGATCTAGATTAACTAGCGGGCACTTGGACTATCTAGGTTACCTAGCGGGCACTTGGACGATGCAGGTTCCCTAGCGGGCACTTGGACTATCTAGGCTCCCTATCGGGCACATGGACTATGTAGGTTAACTAGCGGGCACTTGGACTATCTAGGTTACCTAGCGGGCACTTGGTCTATGTACATACCCTAGCGGGCACTTGGACTATCTAGGTTACCTAGCGGGCACTTGGACTATGTACGTCCCCTAGTGGGCACTTGGACTATCTAGGTTAACTAACGGGCACTAGGACTATCTAGGTTAACTATCGGGCACTTGGTCTATCTAGGTTACTTGGCGGGCACTTGGACTATGTAGGTCAACTAGCGGGCTCATGGACTATCTAGGTTAGCTAACGGGCAATTGGATTATGTAAGTTAACTAGTGGGCCCTTAGATTATCTAGGTTAGCTAACGGGCACTTGGATTATGTAAGTTAACTAGTGGGCCCTTAGATTATCTAGGTTAGCTAACGGGCACTTGGACTATGAAGGTTAATTAGCGGGTACTTGGACTATGTAGGTGCCCTAGCGGGCACTTGGACTATCAAGGTTACCTAGCGTGCACTTGAACTATCTACGTTACCTAGCTGGTACTTGGACTATCTAGGTTAACTAACGGGCACTTGGACTATGTAAGTTCCCTAGCGGGCACTTGGATTATGTAGATTCCCTATCAGGCCTTTGGACTATGTTGGTTACTAGCGGGCATTTGGACTATGTAGGTTACCTAACGGGCACTTGGCCTATGTAGTTTCCGTATCGGGCACTTGGACTATGTTGGTTAACTTCGGGCACTAGGACTATGTAGGTTACCTTGCGGGCACTTTGACTATCTTGGTTACCTAGCGGGCACTTGGACTATGTACGTTAACTAGCGGACACTTGGAAGAACTAGGTTAACGAGCGGGCACTTTGACTATCTTGGTTACCTAGCGGGCACTTGGACTATGTAGGTTAACTAGCGGACACTTGGACGAATTAGGTTAACGAGTGGGCCCTTGGGCTATGTAGGTTACCTAGCGGGCACTTGGACTATCTAGGTTAGCTAACAGGTACTTGGACTATCTAGGTTACCTAGCGGGCATTTTGACTATGTAGATTACCTAGCGGGCACTAGGACTATCTAGGTTAGCTAACAGGCACTTGGAGAATCTAGGTTACCTAGCGGGCAGTTGGACTATGTAGGTTACCTAGCTGGCACTTGGACTATCTAGGTTACCTAACGGGCACTTGGACTATGCAGGTAACCTTGCGGGCACTTGGACAGTCTAGGTTACCTAGCGGGCACTTGGACTTGTATGTTAACGAACGGGCACTTGGACTATGTAGGTTGCCTAGCGGGCACTTGGATTATCTAGGTTAGCTAACGGGCAATTGGATTATCTAAGTTACCTAGCGGGCACTTGAACTATGTAGGTTACCTAGCGGGCACTTGGACTATCTAGCTTCCCTAACGGGCACTTGGACTATGTAGGTTCCCTAGCGTGCACTTGTAGTATGTACGTCCCTTTGCGGACACTTGGACTAAGTTGGTTCCCTATCGGGCACTTGGACTATCTAGGTTACCTAGCGGGCACTTGGACTATGTACACACCCTAGCGGGCACTTGGACTATCTAGGTTACCTAGACGACACTTGGACTATGTACGTCCCCTAGTGGGCACTTGGACTATCTATGTTACCTAACGGGCAATAGGACTATCTAGGTTACCTAGTGGCACTTGGACTATCTAGGTTACCTAGCGGGCACTTGGACTATGTAGGTCAACTAGCGGGACCTTGGACTATCTAGGTGAGCTTACGGGCACTTGTACTATGTAGGTTAACTAGAGGGCACTTGCACCATCTAGGTTAACTAGCGGGCAATTGGACTATATAGGTTAACTAGCGGGCACTTGGATTAGCTAGGTTACCCTGCGGGCAATTGAACCATGTAGGTTAACTAGTTGGCCCTTGGACTATCTATGTTAGCTAAAGGGCACTTGGACTTGTAGGTTACCTAGCGGGCACTTGGACTATCTAGGCTCCCTATCGGGCACTTTGACTATGTAGGTTAACAAGCGGGCACTTGGACTATCTAGGTTCCCTAGCGTGCACTTGGTCTATGTACATACCCTAGCGGTCACTTGTACTATCTAGGTTACCTAGCGGGCACTTGGACTCTGTACGTTCCCTAGTGGGCACCTGGACTATCTAGGTTAACTAACGGTCACTAGGACTATCTAGGTTAACTAGCGGGCACATGGTCTATCTAGGTTACTTGGCGGGCACTTGGATTATGTAGTTCAACTAGCGGGTCCTTGGACTAACTAGGTTAGCTAAAGGGAACTTGGATTATGTAAGTTAACTAGCGGGCACTTGGACTATGTAGGTTAACTAGCGGACACTTGGACTATGT
The DNA here is from genome assembly GCF_050624435.1 of Tenrec ecaudatus. Lineage (NCBI taxonomy): Eukaryota > Metazoa > Chordata > Mammalia > Afrosoricida > Tenrecidae > Tenrec > Tenrec ecaudatus. The sequence goes on from NW_027457943.1 coordinate 593,260, forward strand.
AGGTTAACTGGCGGACACTTGGACGATCTAGGTTAACTACCGGGCCCTTACACTATGTAGATTAACTAGCGGGCCCTTGGACTATGTGGGTACCCTAGCGGGCATTTGGACTATCTAGGTTACTTAACGGGCATTTCGACTATGTAGGTTCCCTAGCGGGCACTTGGATTATGTAGGTTCCCTTCTTGCTCTTGGAGTATGTAGGTTACTAGCGGGCATTTGGACAATGTAGGTTACCTCGCGGGCACTTGGACAATGTAGGTTAACAAGCGGGCACTTGGATTATCTAGGTTACCTAGCGGGCACTTAGACTATATAGGTTAACTAGCAGGCACTTGGACTATCTAGGTTACCTTGCGGGCACATGGACTATGTACGTTTCCTAGCTGGCACTTGGAATATCTATGTTAACTAGCGGGAACATGAACTATGTAGGTTCCCTATCGGGCAATTAGACTATGTGGGTTACATAGCGGGCACTTGGACTATGTAGGTTCCCTAGCGGGCACTTGGACTTTGTAGGTTACCTAGCAGCCCTTGGACTATGTAGGTTACCTAAGGGGCACTTGGACTATATAAGTTACCTAGAGGGCTCTTGGACTATGTAGGTTAACTAGCGGACACTTGGACTATGTAGGTTAACTAGCGGACACTTGGACGATCTAGGTTAACTAGCGGGCCCTTACACTATGTAGATTTACTAGCGGGCCCTTGGACTATGTGGGTACCCTAGCGGACATTTGGACTATCTAGGTTACCTAACGGGCATTTCGACTATGTAGGTTCCCTAGCGGGCACTTGGATTATGTAGGTTCCCTTCTTGCACTTGGAGTATGTAGGTTACTAGCGGGCATTTGGACTATGTAGGTTACCTCGCGGGCACTTGGACTATGTAGGTTAACTAGCGGGCACTTGGATTATCTAGGTTACCTAGCGGGCACTTAGACTATGTAGGTTAACTAGCAGGCACTTGGAGTATCTAGGTTACCTAGCGGGCAAATGGACTATGTACGTTTCCTAGCGGGCACTTGGACTATCTATGTTAACTAGCAGGCACATGGACTATGTAGGTTCCCTATCGGGCAATTAGACTATGTGGGTTACATAGCGGGTACTTGGACTATGTAGGTTCCCTAGCGAGCACATGGACTATGTAGGTTACCTAGCGGGCCCTTGGACTATCTAGGTTACCTAACGGGCACTTGGACTATATAAGTTACCTAGAGGGCTCTTGGACTATTTAGGTTAACTAACGGACACTTGGACGATGTAGGTTTACTAGCGGGCACTTGAACTATCTAGGTTACATAGCGGGCCCTTGGACTATGTAGGTTAACAAGCGGGCCCTTGGACTATCTAGGTTACCTAGCGGGCAAATGGACTATGTACGTTTCCTAGCGGGCACTTGGACTATCTATGTTAACTAGCAGGCACATGGACTATGTAGGTTCCCTATCAGGGCAATTAGACTATGTGGGTTACATAGCGGGCACTTGGACTATGTAGGTTCCCTAGCGGGCACTTGGACTATGTAGTTTACCTAGCGGGCCCTTGGACTATCTAGGTTACCTAACGGGCACTTGGACTATATAAGTTACCTAGAGGGCTCTTGGACTATTTAGGTTAACTAACGGACACTTGGACTATGTAGGTTTACTAGCGGGCACTTGAACTATCTAGGTTACATAGCGGGCCCTTGGACTATGTAGGTTAACTAGCGGGCCCTTGGACTATCTAGGTTACCTAACGGCCACTTGGACTATATAAGTTACCTAGAGGGCTCTTGGACTATGTAGGTTAACTAGCGGACACTTGGACTATGTAGGTTAACTAGCGGACACTTGAACGATCTAGGTTAACTAGCGGGCCCTTACACTATGTAGATTTACTAGCGGGCCCTTGGACTATGTGGGTACCCTAGCGGGCATTTGGACTATCTAGGTTACCTAACGGGCATTTCGACTATGTAGGTTCCCTAGCGGGCACTTGGATTATGTAGGTTCCCTTCTTGCACTTGGAGTATGTAGGTTACTAGCGGGCATTTGGACTATGTAGGTTACCTCGCGGGCACTTGGACTATGTAGGTTAACTAGCGGGCACTTGGATTATCTAGGTTACCTAGCGGGCACTTAGACTATGTAGGTTAACTAGCAGGCACTTGGACTATCTAGGTTACCTAGCGGGCAAATGGACTATGTACGTTTCCTAGCGGGCACTTGGACTATCTATGTTAACTAGCAGGCACATGGAATATGTAGGTTGCCTATCGGGCAATTAGACTATGTGGGTTACATAGCGGGTACTTGGACTATGTAGGTTCCCTAGCGGGCACATGGACTATGTAGGTTACCTAGCGGGCCCTTGGACTATCTAGGTTACCTAACGGGCACTTGGACTATATAAGTTACCTAGAGGGCTCTTGGACTATTTAGGTTAACTAACGGACACTTGGACGATGTAGGTTTACTAGCGGGCACTTGAACTATCTAGGTTACATAGCGGGCCCTTGGACTATGTAGGTTAACAAGCGGGCCCTTGGACTATCTAGGTTACCTAACGGGCACTTGGACTATATAAGTTACCTAGAGGGCTCTTGGACTATGTAGGTTAACTAGCGGACACTTGGACGATCTAGGTTAACTAGCGGGCCCTTACACTATGTAGATTTACTAGCGGGCCCTTGGACTATGTGGGTACCCTAGCGGGCATTTGGACTATCTAGGTTACCTAACGGGCATTTCGACTATGTAGGTTCCCTAGCGGGCACTTGGATTATGTAGGTTCCCTTCTTGCACTTGGAGTATGTAGGTTACTAGCGGGCATTTGGACTATGTAGGTTACCTCGCGGGCACTTGGACTATGTAGGTTAACTAGCGGGCACTTGGATTATCTAGGTTACCTAGCGGGCACTTAGACTATGTAGGTTAACTAGCAGGCACTTGGACTATCTAGGTTACCTAGCAGGCAAATGGACTATGTACGTTTCCTAGCTGGCACTTGGAATATCTATGTTAACTAGCGGGAACATGAACTATGTAGGTTCCCTATCGGGCAATTAGACTATGTGGGTTACATAGCGGGTACTTGGACTATGTAGGTTCCCTAGCGGGCACTTGGACTATGTAGGTTACCTAGCGGGCCCTTGGACTATCTAAGTTACCTAACGGGCACTTGGACTATATAAGTTGCCTAGAGGGCTCTTGGACTATTTAGGTTAACTAACGGACACTTGGACGATCTAGGTTTACTAGCGGGCACTTGAACTATCTAGGTTACATAGCGGGCCCTTGGACTATGTAGGTTAACTAGCGGGCCCTTGGACTATTTAGGTTATCTAAAAGGGACTTGGACTATCAGGTTAACTAGCGGTCCCTTGGACTATGTAGGTAACCTAGCGGGAACTTGGTCTGTCTAGGTTACCTAGCGGGCACTTGGACTACCTAGGTTAACTAACGGGCACTTGGACTATGTAGGTTACCTAGCGGGCACTTGGACTATCTAGGTTAGCTAAGGGGCACCTGGACTATCTAGGTTAACTTGCGGGCACTTTTACTATGTAGGTTAACTAGCAGACACTTGGACGAACTAGGTTAACTAGCGGGCTTTTGGACTATGTAGGTTACCTAGCGGGCACTTGGACTATCTAGGTTAATTAATAGGATCTTTGACTATCTAGGTTACCTAACGGTCACTTGGACAATTCAGGTAACCTGGTGGGCACTTGGACTGATTAGGTTACCTAGCGGGCACTTGGACTTCTAGGTTAATGAACGGGCATTTGGATTATGTAGGTTGCCTAGCGGGCACATGGACGATCAATGTTAGGTAACGGACACTTGGACTATCTAGGTTACCTAGCGGGAACTTGGACTATGTAGGTTACCTAGCGGGCACTTAGACTATCTAGGTTACCAAACGGGCACTTTGACTATCTAGGTTACCTAGTGGGCACTTGAACTATCTAGGTTAGCTAACAGGAACTTGGACTATATAGGTTACCTAGCGGGCACTAGGACTATGTAAGTTTCCTAGTGGTCACTTGGACTATCTAGGCTACCTAACGGGCACGTTTACTATGTAGGTTAACTAGCGGACACTTGGACGATCTAGGTTAACTAGCGGGCATTTGGAATATCTAGGTTAACTAGGGGGCCCTTGGACTATGTAGGTTAACTAGCGGGCACTTGGACTATCTAGGTTAGCTAACAGAAACATGGACTATCTAGGTTACCTAGCGGGCACTAGAAATATGTAGGTTACCTAGCGGTCACTTGGAGTATCTAGGCTACCTAACGGGCACTTGGACTACGTAGGTTAACTAGCGGACACTTGGACGATCTAGGTTAACTAGCGGGCAATTGGAATATCTAGGTTAACTAGGGGGCCCTTGGATTTTGTAGGTTAACTAGCGGGCACTTGGACGATCTACTTTAACTAGAAGGCACTTGGATTATCTAGGTTAACTAGCGGGCACTTGGACTATCTACGTTACCTAGCGGGCACTTGTTCTATGTACATACCCTAGCCGGCACATGGACTATCTGGGTTACCTAGCGGGCACTTGGAATATGTACGTCCCCTAGTGGGCACTTGGACTATCTAGGTTACCTAGCGGGCATTTGGACTATGTAGGTCAACTAGCGGGCCCTTGGACTATCTAGGTTAACTAACGGGCACTAGGACTATCTAGGTTAACTAGCGGGCACATGGTCTATCTAGGTTACTTGGCGGGCACTTGGATTATGTAGTTCAACTAGCGGGTCCTTGGACTATCTAGGTTAGCTAAAGGGAACTTGGATTATGTAAGTTAACTAGCGGGCACTTGGACTATGTAGGTTAACTAGCGGACACTTGGACTATGTAGGATAACTGGCGGACACTTGGACGATCTAGGTTAACTACCGGGCCCTTACACTATGTAGATTAACTAGCGGGCCCTTGGACTATGTGGGTACCCTAGCGGGCATTTGGACTATCTAGGTTACTTAACGGGCATTTCGACTATGTAGGTTCCCTAGCGGGCACTTGGATTATGTAGGTTCCCTTCTTGCTCTTGGAGTATGTAGGTTACTAGCGGGCATTTGGACAATGTAGGTTACCTCGCGGGCACTTGGACAATGTAGGTTAACTAGCGGGCACTTGGATTATCTAGGTTACCTAGCGGGCACTTAGACTATGTAGGTTAACTAGCAGGCACTTGGACTATCTAGGTTACCTAGCGGGCACATGGACTATGTACGTTTCCTAGCTGGCACTTGGAATATCTATGTTAACTAGCGGGAACATGAACTATGTAGGTTCCCTATCGGGCAATTAGACTATGTGGGTTACATAGCGGGCACTTGGACTATGTAGGTTCCCTAGCGGGCACTTGGACTTTGTAGGTTACCTAGCAGCCCTTGGACTATGTAGGTTACCTAAGGGGCACTTGGACTATATAAGTTACCTAGAGGGCTCTTGGACTATGTAGGTTAACTAGCGGACACTTGGACTATGTAGGTTAACTAGCGGACACTTGGACGATCTAGGTTAACTAGCGGGCCCTTACACTATGTAGATTTACTAGCGGGCCCTTGGACTATGTGGGTACCCTAGCGGGCATTTGGACTATCTAGGTTACCTAACGGGCATTTCGACTATGTAGGTTCCCTAGCGGGCACTTGGATTATGTAGGTTCCCTTCTTGCACTTGGAGTATGTAGGTTACTAGCGGGCATTTGGACTATGTAGGTTACCTCGCGGGCACTTGGACTATGTAGGTTAACTAGCGGGCACTTGGATTATCTAGGTTACCTAGCGGGCACTTAGACTATGTAGGTTAACTAGCAGGCACTTGGAGTATCTAGGTTACCTAGCGGGCAAATGGACTATGTACGTTTCCTAGCGGGCACTTGGACTATCTATGTTAACTAGCAGGCACATGGACTATGTAGGTTCCCTATCAGGGCAATTAGACTATGTGGGTTACATAGCGGGCACTTGGACTATGTAGGTTCCCTAGCGGGCACTTGGACTATGTAGGTTACCTAGCGGGCCCTTGGGCTATCTAGGTTGCCTAACGGGCACTTGGACTATATAAGTTACCTAGAGGGCTCTTGGACTATTTAGGTTAACTAACGGACACTTGGACGATGTAGGTTTACTAGCGGGCACTTGAACTATCTAGGTTACATAGCGGGCCCTTGGACTATGTAGGTTAACTAGCGGACCCTTGGACTATCTAGGTTACCTAACGGCCACTTGGACTATATAAGTTACCTAGAGGGCTCTTGGACTATGTAGGTTAACTAGCGGACACTTGGACTATGTAGGTTAACTAGCGGACACTTGGACGATCTAGGTTAACTAGCGGGCCCTTACACTATGTAGATTTACTAGCGGGCCCTTGGACTATGTGGGTACCCTAGCGGGCATTTGGACTATCTAGGTTACCTAACGGGCATTTCGACTATGTAGGTTCCCTAGCGGGCACTTGGATTATGTAGGTTCCCTTCTTGCACTTGGAGTATGTAGGTTACTAGCGGGCATTTGGACTATGTAGGTTACCTCGCGGGCACTTGGACTATGTAGGTTAACTAGCGGGCACTTGGATTATCTAGGTTACCTAGCGGGCACTTAGACTATGTAGGTTAACTAGCAGGCACTTGGAGTATCTAGGTTACCTAGCGGGCAAATGGACTATGTACGTTTCCTAGCGGGCACTTGGACTATCTATGTTAACTAGCAGGCACATGGACTATGTAGGTTCCCTATCAGGGCAATTAGACTATGTGGGTTACATAGCGGGCACTTGGACTATGTAGGTTCCCTAGCGGGCACTTGGACTATGTAGGTTACCTAGCGGGCCCTTGGACTATCTAAGTTACCTAACGGGCACTTGGACTATATAAGTTACCTAGAGGGCTCTTGGACTATTTAGGTTAACTAACGGACACTTGGACGATGTAGGTTTACTAGCGGGCACTTGAACTATCTAGGTTACATAGCGGGCCCTTGGACTATGTAGGTTAACTAGCGGGGCCTTGGACTATCTAGGTTACCTAACGTGCACTTGGACTATATAAGTTACCTAGAGGGCTCTTGGACTATGTAGGTTAACTAGCGGACACTTGGACGATCTAGGTTAACTAGCGGGCCCTTACACTATGCAGATTTACTAGCGGGCCCTTGGACTATGTGGGTACCCAAGCGGGCATTTGGACTATCTAGGTTACCTAACGGGCACTTGAAATATGTATGTTACTAGTGGGCATTTAGACTATGTAGGTTACCTAGCGGATACTTGGACTATGTAGGTTCCCTATCAGGGACTTGGACAATGTAGGTTAACTAGCGGGCCCTTGGACTATGTAGGTTTACTAGCGGGCACTTTGACGATCTAAGTTAGCAAACGGGCACTTGGACTATGTAGGTTACCTAGCAGGCACTTGGACTGTCTAGGTTACCTAGCGGGCACTTGGACTATCTAGGTTAACGAACGTGCCCTTGGACTATGTAGGTTACCCAGCGGGCACTTGGACTATCTAGGTTAACTAACGGGCACTTGGACTATGTAGGTTGCCTAGCGGGCACTTGGATTATGTTGGTTCCCTATCGGGCACTTGGACTATGTAGGTTACCTAGCGGGCACTTGGACTATCTAGGTTAGCTAAGGGGCACCTGGACTATCTAGGTTAACTAGCGGGCACTTTTACTATGTAGGTTAACTAGCAGACACTTGGAAGAACTAGGTTAACGAGCGGGCTTTTGGGCTATGTAGGTTTCCTAGCGGGCACTTGGACTATCTAGGTTAGTTAACAGGATCTTGGACTATCTAGGTTACCTAACGGGCACTTGGACTATGCAGGTAACCTGGCGGGCACTTGGACTGACTAGGTTACCTAGCGGGCACTTGGACTTTAGGTTAACGAACGGGCACTTGGACTATGTAGGTTGCCTAGCGGGCACTTGGACGATCTATGTTAGGTAACGGACACTTGGACTATCTAGGTTACCTAGCGGGAAGTTGGACTATGTAGGTTACCTAGCGGGCACTTAGACTATCTAGGTTACCTAACGGGCACTTTGACTATCTAGGTTACCTAGCGGGCACTTGGACTATCTAGGTTAGCTAACAGGAACTTGGACTATCTAGGTTACCTAGCGGGCACTAGGACTATGTAGGTTTCCTAGCGGTCACTTGGACGATCTAGGTTAACTAGCAACTAGCAGGCACTTGGAATATCTAGGTTAACTAGGGGGCCCTAGGACTATGTAGGTTAACTAGCGGGCACTTGCACTATCTAGGTTAGCTAACAGGAACATGGACTATCTAGGTTACCTAGCGGGCAATAGGACTATGTAGGTTACCTAGTGGGCAATAGGACTATGTATGTTACCTAGCGGTCACTTGGAGTATCTAGGCTACCTAACGGGCACGTGGACTACGTAGGTTAACTAGCGGACACTTGGACGATCTAGGTTAACTAGCGGGCACATGGAATATCTAGGTTAACTAGCGGGCCCTTGGACTATGTAGGTTAGCTAGCGGGCACTTAGACAATCTAGGTTAACTAGCGGGATCTTGGACTATGTAGGTTAACTAGTGGGCCCGTGGACTATGTAGGTTAACTAGCGGGCACTTGGATGATCTAGATTAACTAGCGGGCACTTGGACTATCTAGGTTACCTAGCGGGCACTTGGACGATGCAGGTTCCCTAGCTTGCACTTGGACTATCTAGGCTCCCTATCGGGCACATGGACTATGTAGGTTAACTAGCGGGCACTTGGACTATCTAGGTTACCTAGCGGGCACTTGGTCTATGTACATACCCTAGCGGGCACTTGGACTATCTAGGTTACCTAGCGGGCACTTGGACTATGTACGTCCCCTAGTGGGCACTTGGACTATCTAGGTTAACTAACGGGCACTAGGACTATCTAGGTTAACTATCGGGCACTTGGTCTATCTAGGTTACTTGGCGGGCACCTGGACTATGTAGGTCAACTAGCGGGCTCATGGACTATCTAGGTTAGCTAACGGGCACTTGGATTATGTAAGTTAACTAGTGGGCCCTTAGATTATCTAGGTTAGCTAACGGGCACTTGGACTATGAAGGTTACCTAGCGTGCCCTTGAACTATCTACGTTACCTAGCTGGTACTTGGACTATCTAGCTTAACTAACGGGCACTTGGACTATGTAAGTTCCCTAGCGGGCACTTGGATTATGTAAGTTACCTATCAGGCCTTTGGACTATGTTGGTTACTAGCGGGCATTTGGTCTATGTAGGTTACCTAACGGGCACTTGGACTATGTAGTTTCCGTATCGGGCACTTGGACTATGTTGGTTAACTTCGGGCACTAGGACTATGTAGGTTACCTTGCGGGCACTTTGACTATCTTGGTTACCTAGCAGGCACTTGGACTATGTACGTTAACTAGCGGACACTTGGACGAACTAGGTTAACGAGCCGGCACTTTGACTATCTTGGTTACCTAGCGGGCACTTGGACTATGTAGGTTAACTAGCGGACACTTGGACGAATTAGGTTAACGAGTGGGCCCTTGGGCTTTGTAGGTTACCTAGCGGGCACTTGGACTATCTAGGTTAGCTAACAGGTACTTGGACTATCTAGGTTACCTAGCGGGCATTTTGACTATGTAGATTACCTAGCGGGCACTAGGACTATCTAGGTTAGCTAACAGGCACTTGGAGAATCTAGGTTACCTAGCGGGCAGTTGGACTATGTAGGTTACCTAGCTGGCACTTGGACTATCTAGGTTACCTAACGGGCACTTGGACTATGCAGGTAACCTTGCGGGCACTTGGACAGTCTAGGTTACCTAGCGGGCACTTGGACTTGTATGTTAACGAACGGACACTTGGACTATGTAGGTTGCCTAGCGGGCACTTGGATTATCTAGGTTAGCTAACGGGCAATTGGATTATCTAAGTTACCTAGCGGGCACTTGAACTATGTAGGTTACCTAGCGGGCACTTGGACTATCTAGGTTCCCTAACGGGCACTTGGACTATGTAGGTTCCCTAGCGTGCACTTGTAGTATGTACGTCCCTTTGCGGACACTTGGACTAAGTTGGTTCCCTATCGGACACTTGGACTATCTAGGTTACCTAGCGGGCACTTGGACTATGTACACACCCTAGCGGGCACTTGGACTATCTAGGTTACCTAGACGACACTTGGACTATGTACGTCCCCTAGTGGGCACTTGGACTATCTATGTTACCTAACGGGCAATAGGACTATCTAGGTTACCTAGTGGCACTTGGACTATCTAGGTTACCTAGCGGGCACTTGGACTATGTAGGTCAACTAGCGGGACCTTGGACTATCTAGGTGAGCTTACGGGCACTTGTACTATGTAGGTTAACTAGAGGGCACTTGGACTATGTAGGTTAACTAGCGGGCACTTGCACCATCTAGGTTAACTAGCGGGCAATTGGACTATATAGGTTAACTAGCAGGCACTTGGATTAGCTAGGTTACCCTGCGGGCAATTGTACCATGTAGGTTAACTAGTTGGCCCTTGGACTATCTAGGTTAGCTAAAGGGCACTTGGACTTGTAGGTTACCTAGCGGGCACTTGGACTATCTAGGCTCCCTATCGGGCACTTTGACTATGTAGGTTAACAAGCGGGCACTTGGACTATCTAGGTTCCCTAGCGTGCACTTGGTCTATGTACATACCCTAGCGGTCACTTGTACTATCTAGGTTACCTAGCGGGCACTTGGACTATGTACGTTCCCTAGTGGGCACCTGGACTATCTAGGTTAACTAACGGGCACTAGGACTATCTAGGTTAACCAGCGGGCACATGGTCTATCTAGGTTACTTGGCGGGCACTTGGATTATGTAGTTCAACTAGCGGGTCCTTGGACTATCTAGGTTAGCTAAAGGGAACTTGGATTATGTAAGTTAACTAGCGGGCACTTGGACTATGTAGGTTAACTAGCGGACACTTGGACTATTTAGGTTAACTGGCGGACACTTGTACGATCTAGGTTAACTACCGGGCCCTTACACTATGTAGATTAACTAGCGGGCCCTTGGACTATGTGGGTACCCTAGCGGGCATTTGGACTATCTAGGTTACTTAACGGGCATTTCGACTATGTAGGTTCCCTAGCGGGCACTTGGATTATGTAGGTTCCCTTCTTGCTCTTGGAGTATGTAGGTTACTAGCGGGCATTTGGACAATGTAGGTTACCTCGCGGGCACTTGGACAATGTAGGTTAACTAGCGGGCACTTGGATTATCTAGGTTACCTAGCGGGCACTTAGACTATGTAGGTTAACTAGCAGGCACTTGGACTATCTAGGTTACCTAGCGGGCACATGGACTATGTACGTTTCCTAGCTGGCACTTGGAATATCTATGTTAACTAGCGGGAACATGAACTATGTAGGTTCCCTATCGGGCAATTAGACTATGTGGGTTACATAGCGGGCACTTGGACTATGTAGGTTCCCTAGCGGGCACTTGGACTTTGTAGGTTACCTAGCAGCCCTTGGACTATGTAGGTTACCTAAGGGGCACTTGGACTATATAAGTTACCTAGAGGGCTCTTGGACTATGTAGGTTAACTAGCGGACACTTGGACTATGTAGGTTAACTAGCGGACACTTGGACGATCTAGGTTAACTAGCGGGCCCTTACACTATGTAGATTTACTAGCGGGCCCTTGGACTATGTGGGTACCCTAGCGGGCATTTGGACTATCTAGGTTACCTAACGGGCATTTCGACTATGTAGGTTCCCTAGCGGGCACTTGGATTATGTAGGTTCCCTTCTTGCACTTGGAGTATGTAGGTTACTAGCGGGCATTTGGACTATGTAGGTTACCTCGCGGGCACTTGGACTATGTAGGTTAACTAGCGGGCACTTGGATTATCTAGGTTACCTAGCGGGCACTTAGACTATGTAGGTTAACTAGCAGGCCCTTGGACTATCTAGGTTACCTAGCGGGCAAATGGACAATGTACGTTTCCTAGCGGGCACTTGGACTATCTATGTTAACTAGCAGGCACATGGACTATGTAGGTTCCCTATCAGGGCAATTAGACTATGTGGGTTACATAGCGGGCACTTGGACTATGTAGGTTCCCTAGCGGGCACTTGGACTATGTAGGTTACCTAGCGGGCCCTTGGACTATCTAGGTTACCTAACGGGCACTTGGACTATATAAGTTACCTAGAGGGCTCTTGGACTATTTAGGTTAACTAACGGACACTTGGACGATGTAGGTTTACTAGCGGGTACTTGAACTATCTAGGTTACATAGCGGGCCCGTGGACTATGTAGGTTAACTAGCGGGCCCTTGGACTATCTAGGTTACCTAACGGGCACTTGGACTATATAAGTTACCTAGAGGGCTCTTGGATTATGTAGGTTAACTAGCGGACACTTGGACTATGTAGGTTAACTAGCGGACACTTGGACGATCTAGGTTAACTAGCGGGCCCTTACACTATGTAGATTTACTAGCGGGCCCTTGGACTATGTGGGTACCCTAGCGGGCATTTGGACTATCTAGGTTACCTAACGGGCATTTCGACTATGTAGGTTCCCTAGCGGGCACTTGGATTATGTAGGTTCCCTTCTTGAACTTGGAGTATGTAGGTTACTAGCGGGCATTTGGACTATGTAGGTTACCTCGCGGGCACTTAGACTATGTAGGTTAACTAGCGGGCACTTGGATTATCTAGGTTACCTAGCGGGCACTTAGACTATGTAGGTTAACTAGCAGGCACTTGGACTATCTAGGTTACCTAGCAGGCAAATGGACTATGTACGTTTCCTAGCTGGCACTTGGAATATCTATGTTAACTAGCGGGAACATGAACTATGTAGGTTCCCTATCGGGCAATTAGACTATGTGGGTTACATAGCGGGTACTTGGACTATGTAGGTTCCCTAGTGGGCACTTGGACTATGTAGGTTACCTAGCGGGCCCTTGGACTATCTAGGTTACCTAACGGGCACTTGGACTATATAAGTTACCTAGAGGGCTCTTGGACTATTTAGGTTAACTAACGGACACTTGGACGATGTAGGTTTACTAGCGGGCACTTGAACTATCTAGGTTACATAGCGGGCCCTTGGACTATGTAGGTTAACTAGCGGGCCCTTGGACTATGTAGGTTAACTAGAAGGGACTTGGACTATCAGGTTAACTAGCGGTCCCTTGGACTATGTAGGTAACCTAGCGGGAACTTGGTCTGTCTAGGTTACCTAGCGGGCACTTGGATTATCTAGGTTAACTAAGGGGCACTTGGACTATGTAGGTTACCTAGCGGGCACTTGGACTATCTAGGTTAGCTAAGGGGCACCTGGACTATCTAGGTTAACTTGCGGACACTTTTACTATGTAGGTTAAGTAGCAGACACTTGGACGAACTAGGTTAACTAGCGGGCTTTTGGACTATGTAGGTTACCTAGCGGGCACTTGGACTATCTAGGTTAGTTAACAGGATCTTGGACTATCTAGGTTACCTAACGGGCACTTGGACAATTCAGGTAACCTGGTGGGCACTTGGACTGATTAGGTTACCTAGCGGGCACTTGGACTTCTAGGTTAATGAACGGGCACTTGGATTATGTAGGTTGCCTAGCGGGCACATGGACGATCAATGTTAGGTAACGGACACTTGGACTATCTAGGTTACCTAGCGGGAATTTGGACTATGTAGGTTACCTAGCGGGCACTTAGACTATCTAGGTTACCAAACGGGCACTTTGACTATCTAGGTTACCTAGTGGGCACTTGAACTATCTAGGTTAGCTAACAGGAACTTGGACTATATAGGTTACCTAGCGGGCACTAGGACTATGTAAGTTTCCTAGTGGTCACTTGGACTATCTAGGCTACCTAACGGGCACGTTTACTATGTAGGTTAGCTAGCGGACACTTGGACGATCTAGGTTAACTAGCGGGCATTTGGAATATCTAGGTTAACTAGGGGGCCCTTGGACTATGTAGGCTAACTAGCGGGCACTTGGACTATCTAGGTTAGCTAACAGAAACATGGACTATCTAGGTTACCTAGCGGGCACTAGGACTATGTAGGTTACCTAGCGGTCACTTGGAGTATCTAGGCTACCTAACGGGCACTTGGACTACGTAGGTTAATTAGCGGACACTTGGACGATCTAGGTTAACTAGCGGGCAATTGGAATATCTAGGTTAACTAGGGGGCCCTTGGATTTTGTAGGTTAACTAGCGGGCACTTGGATGA